>NC_136485.1:69712020-70234520 GCF_053919585.1 Euprymna scolopes | reverse complement strand
GTATGTATATGTGTATATGTATGTATATGTGTATATGTATGTATATGTATATGTGTATATATCTATATGTAATATACGTATATATATATATGTATATGTAATATATGTGTATGTATGTATATATATATATGTTTATATGTATGTATATATATGTACTGCGTGTCAAATTATTAACGAGATATCTTTTTTATATAAGTTTCAGAAACTTTACGGTAGTATTGTATCAAAAGCTTCGGAAACGTTGGCAATTCTGAGCTGCACGTACTGTTACATTTCTGTACTGTTTTGTGCAATATAAACAACTTTCCATCGTAATTGCTTCATCCACGGTATGCGAGGCGTGTCAAATTATCAACAAGGCAATTCGTTTCGTCAATAAAATTGGTAGTAAATGTAGTTTGAGTAGTTCTTAAGAGAGTACTATTATAGAACAGCTAGTAAAATGTAAAACTTACCTCGAAATATCGAAAATAATAGGAAGGTACCATCAAACAGTTAAGAACATTGTCAAGGACCCTACAAAGTATGTACGAGAGCAAATTTAATGTGAAGTTGTTAAGAACCCTGGGCAGACCGGAAGTGACGAAGATTTTAATTAAGACTAGTCTATAATATTCCATTTAGACTCAACGCACCCTATATACCAAATTCAACCTAGGCCTGGAGAACAAAGGCTTTCAGCACACTCAACAAGAATCGTTCACAAACTCAGACACAAGTTTTCATATACCCTCATAGAAACTAAATTCTATTTCTCTCATTCACAACCAAGTTCATTAACAAACTAAGCAAAAAACAAGCGTACACATGTATACCACTTGCCGAGCCTACCAAACTTAGACATCCAATTCCACTTCACCTCCAATCTTCAAAAACTGGTCAATTCTAATCCAACAGGTGCATCTACATTTGCTATTAGATTCCCTGATTCTTACAGAAAAAGAGCATGGTTGAACTTGAGGCTCAACCTTTATATCAACCTGTCAGTACAACTGGTTTTAACTAATTTCATCTGTGCCTGGATCTGGGATTTGTATTGGCTAAGCTATAAACAAATGTAGGTTCACACTCATAGTACATTGGAACTTTAATCGACAGTGATAATACCAGCTGAAACAAATGCAATTTTACCTTACAGAGAAATACAACTCCTTTTTAATCTAGAACGTTCCTATACACTCTGGACTCTCATTAGTTATTAACCCTTATTTTTGATAGTCCGAAAAAGTCATCAAACTAAACTAATATATTTTCATCTATTTCAAATTCAATATACAACAAAATTGTAGATGTTACTAATAGTGATGGGACGATTCCAAAATTCCTGTTTTGCTCATGATTCCTCTTTCGGAATCTCCATCACATTTCTGTGATTTCTTTTCCATTCCTTTCTCTAAGGAGCCATTCTCTTTGTCGTGCATTCTCTTCTGAAGTGGCCACAGCACTAACATCTGCCTTTCTTGCAGTGCTCGACAAAATACCCCACCTTGCTACAGGTCCAGCATCTTGGGGGTGCTGACTTTATAAGGATCACTTTGTTCCTTACTTCTCTGGCAACCGTCTTGTTTCCCGGAATCTTACCACCAGTTAAGCCACGTGGGACCTTGTCATTGATTTTTCTCAGTCCCATCTTCCGGTCTGCAGCATCAGTGCACCACTTGATCTCGTGGCTGAACTAACCACACTCCCGACAGATCGGACCCAGGTCCCAAGGTTCGCCCCACCCCATCAGGTCTGACAATCCCTTACTCTATGTCCCTTGTAGTGGCAAGTAAAGCAAATCATTCCCATCCAATCTGAAATCCGTATCAAATCCCATACTCTTCTTCTAGGATCTACTTCTCCCAGTCATCTTTAGTTCCTTCTTATCCAAGGACGTCATCCTAGAGACAGTCTTGGACCTTTATCCCCTCATCATTTGCCCCTCCCCAGTGACAGCTTCTGATACAGTCCCACACCGACGTATTTGCTTGGGTGATATCCAAGGCCTTCTTTAATTTCAGGACATCTGCCCGAATAACGAGGTTGGCAAGCATGTCAGCTAATAATGCCTGGATCGGTCCATTCTCTCTAACCTGGACATTTGAAAAAGCATGCATGGCCAGCTCCGCAATTCATTCTCCCAGTTCTACAATCTCCTTGCCTATTCTGTCTCAACTGAAATAATTCTCAAACCATGTTGATTCCTTCAGCAGCATTAACCTCAGCTGGATCCCTTGCACTTTTTTCCCAATAAACCTGGAGACCGGTCCTTTGGTCGTCTCATAGGTAAGCAGAATCATCTCCGGGTCTACCAATATTACTGTCTTCCTTAACTCTTCTTCCTCTCTTTTTTTTCCCAATCACTCTTCCCCAATGTACTATGTAACTCACTCAACCAACAAACCATGACCAAAGACTGACAATTCAAAAAGAAAATTTACCAACAAAACGTCACTTACCAACTCTACTATGCATTCTGTCGCCGTTCCTCTTGTGAAGCCTGTTATAATGTTCTTGGCAACCACCATAGGTCAGAGTTCCAATAAGACTTAAAGTTCACAACCCAGGCAATCCCAAGTGAAACCTTGTCAGTGTTTAGTGTTCCCCAGTGCGCCTCTGCTAGACAAATGTGTGGATTAACCATTGTTTGGTTTGGCGGCGCCTCAACTGTACAAAAGAGTTGATTAATCTTACCTTAGTCGAAAAAATATCAACACGACAAGTGATTTGTGTATGCAAAGCAAATATATTTTGGGGACCTTGAAGATATTTACATAATTACAATTTTCCTAAAGAAAAAAAAAAGTAAAAATAAAACAACAAATATTTGGTTATAAGATCGCAGTCGTACACAACAATCCATACATTGTCTCTTTCTTTTCTCTTTTGGGGTGCCAGCATGCTCTTCATAGCAGCCGTTGCTTTCACTATCAGGTAAGATGGTGGGGATGGGGAGGGGAGCAAAACGGTAGAGTAAAACTCCAAAATTCGCATGCAATAATGTTCGCATCCTTGCATCTAAGCTGTGAGTTGGGCTGCCGGCTTTGTTTCTGTAAACTCTTTCCTTTTAAAACGAAAATATTTTAGCAAGAGCAAACATTTTCTCGATTTCGACAGGGGTTAGTTATTCAGCGGGAATATTCCAACATGCAAGGTATCTTGCAAAGAGGTGGTCACAAAAAGATGCTTCAAGTCTCTTGCTTGTTCTTTCATCTGTGTCTTCTTGTCCTCAACCTGTTCTATTCTCTTTTCATTTCTTCTCTCATGTGGTGAATTTTTGGTGGTGTCACGCCTTTTTTTACCAAGGGGAGTGGGATGGTTTGAGCGAAATTCCCCTTATCAGAACCAATCAGAGAATTACACCTCACCTCCAAGCCTTAAACATTGGTCAATCCTAATCAAACAGGTGCATCTACATTTGCCGAGATTCCCAGATTCTCACAAAAACAAGAGAGAGGTTTAACTTGGGGGTCAACCTTGACATCAAGCTGTCAGTACAACTGGTTTTAATAATAATAATTTTATCTGCACCTGGATTTGGGATTTGGCTAAACCAAAAACAACTGTAGGTTCACACTTATCGTATATGGAAACTTTAACTGAACGACAATGTATATAAAAATATAAAATTAAAAAGTAAAAAGTTATACCCCATTGGATTGAGAATAGTTGCTCAGATTCAATCCTCAACAAAATAGGATTAATTTGTCATCAATTTTCACTTCAGCCTGTGAATTCCATGTCTATTTTGCATATCGCTAGGTGACTATGTCATGGGGTTTTACTTGCAGCCGATTACAATTTCATTTTTTTTTTTTTTGGTGACAATTTCTTATTAACATACGTTAAAAGGATATTCTCATGAGTACAGAACAGACACTACATTATCTCTCTCTCTCTCTCTCTCATCTAAAAAAAAAAAAAGGTAATGCTTTGGAGCCTGATATCATAACAGAACAGGAAAAATACTACATTATACGCCATTCATTTTCAAGTACATATATTTCCTCTGGTAAAAATCATTCGTTTTATGTTCTCCATCCTCCTCTCAATTATTTAGGTCATTCATCTCTCCCCACTACTTCACATCAATTTTCTTTTATATCATTCAATGTGTACAGTCACAAGCAAGCAAGCAAATAAACAAGATCCAGTGTTAGAAGTTTATAGATATAGACATACACAAACAAATTTGATACTTTAAAAATGAACAAAGAAAAAAAAAGCATGGCTACTAAATGATGTATTCTCAAAATTCAAACTGAATTTCTTCAAGGATTTTTTGCCAAATATAGTTGACCATCCACATCGGTTATCAGATGAGTGGTGAATGGAGCACACGAGGTTCAGTATTTTTCGGAGATATCTGAACACCAGTTTCATCCTGGCAATCAGCTGACCCTTCATGTTCAAGATGTACAGTTAATGTCTTTCTCAACTGTGCCCCACATGAGGTTGCAATCAGGCAAGTTGGTTCTTGAGTGGAGAGCCATTCTTGTAATAGAAAAATAATCCGAAAATAGATGACAAAAGAAATAACTATGGCAGAGATAAAAAAAGAATCCAATTGCAAATGTTAAATGTAGTTGCCACAAGAAAAAAAAACAGGCAGCATCAATCCAGTCAGAGAAGTCTTGAATTGTAAAGAATTCAAAGCAAAAATTTGGTAGTATTAATCCAATCAAGATCAGCAGAATGTAATTCTGTTCTCATGTCAAGATGAAAAGCTATGAATGAAGAATTCAAAGAGATTCGGCATATTTCATAAAGCAATTTCAGTATTTGATTGGTTCACATATCTTGCTTGGTTATAAATATAAGCATCCAAATCTTTGTGCTCATACCCTCTTTAATGATGCCAAAAATATTGCAATATTGGAGGTTAGATGAAACAGGTCAAGCTGTAGAAGTTTTTAGACAGCGAATTCTGGGGTTTTTGACAGGTGTGACATGGAACTGAATTCTGCTCAAAGACCATCACAGTTTGAGAGAAATGGTCTCCATAACATGTGGAAATGTTCATGCAGAAAACATAGTAGTTACCTGTTCTGTTCATTGTGCAACTGGTCCTGGTAGAAGTTTTAATCTGAAGAGAACCAAATTATCTGATTCAGAGTGTTTGAACTTCTTGGCTTTTATAAGGTGGTTTGCTTGGATTTTGGTAGTGATTCCTAAGCCCTTGCGACTCTAGGAGTAAGAAAGATTTTCATTCAATGGTTTCTTAAGTTACCACTTTGATGCCCATCCATCTTGCCAAGATCTAAATTGTCTTGTAGCTGCCCCCTTTTTTTTTTGCTTCTTATTCTTCCTGCTGACCACTATTTCTACTTTCCACATCTGTCGCAATACTCCAACTCACATACCATAGCCTTCAAGATATTCCAACAAAGCATAAAGCTGTATTTCTTTATCCGGTATGAACCATGGTGATGATGATCACTCTCTTCCAATATTCCGGTGCTTTATAGTGATCCATGGTTTTCACAATAGTATACAGACACTGCTTTCCAAAACACAAAATAGTTCAAATGATTCTGAAATGAAATATATATATATAAAAAAAAAAAAAATGATCAACTTTGTATCACCATGTATGTGTGATTATATATATATATATATATATATATATATAATGTTAATCATTTACTTGAAACATACTTGGCTTGCACATATCAATCATAATGGATTAAAAAAAAATCTTTCTCATGAATAGTTTTTTTATAATGAACAAGATTTTTTTTTACATAAATTTTGAAAAAAGTCCAAACTCAACGAATGCCTTATTATTGGGTTCCAGAGCATATATAGTGTAGTATAATAAATTCTTCAAGCTGCAAATATTAAGTTTTCCTAGTCATTACTTTTCAAAAGGTATCCATTACAATATTGTTTCATATTGCGACTAACAAATCTGCAAAATTATGTTATTGCTGCATATTTAGTCACGTACTCATCAGACCTTAAGAAACTTATAAAAACACCATTTCTAACAACTTACATGTTTCATGTAACAGACACACTCTGCCGTTCCTTTTCAGTTATGAAGATTATAATCATGTGGAATTTATTTTAACTTATATTAATTATTTTGATGTTTTTTTTGTATTATTGTTACATTTTTATCATTTCATTTAAAAATTTATATCCGTTTTTTTATTTTTATTTATTTTACCATTCTTCAAGGCCTATTTTTTAAGTCAAATTAATTATTGTACTTATAATGTATTTTCCAGTTAGTGTTCTTAGTAAGCAATTTGCCTTAAATATGGAACTTAATGGGTTTTTTTTCTTGTTTTCCTTTCTTTTGTTTACATTCTTCAGAGGTTATAGTTGTTAATTGAATTTAAATAAATTTCTTAAGTTTTGTTAGCATCGTCACTAGTTATAATATAGTTTCTTATATGTATTTAAATTGTAATTTTTTAATATAATTTTTATTTATATTGTTGTATGCTGTTTTTAAATTTTGATTAATAGAAGTAAAATTATTCTTTCTATTTTGATCTTCTTGTGAGTCTAAGGGAAGTAATTCTTGTAACTTCAATATCTCAGAATCTTATTCATCTTGTGTTCTACTTAAACTGAATTTCAGTTGACTGAATATGTTCTTTATTCTTTCCTACTTTGCTAGCCCCTTCTAATTCTTACATTTTGTATGTTCTTTGCCGTTTTAAGTCCAATATTATGTGCATATTTATACTTATCCATTTTTTCTAAAATCCTTCTAGCAAGTTATGAAAGTTGTCCAAAATAGTGTTTTTATAAGTTTTTATAGATAAACATCTGAAGAGTATGCGACTAAATATGCAGCCATAACATAATTTTGCAGACTTGTTAGTTGCAATATGAAACAATATTGCAATGGATACCTTTTGAAAAGTAACAAGGCCGATAGCCATTAGTCGAGTGCTCTCATGTAATGAATGAATGCGTGAATGTAGGATTGACATGAAATTCTTAAAGATAAACTAAAATGGCCGAAAAATGGGCTGAAATGACTTAAATAAATAAAAAGTAAATGACTTAGAATGACTTTAATTAACTTAAGGATAAATTGAATGACCTTAAAAATGACTTGAATGCTTAAAAAATAACTGGAATCCTTCACAAACAACTTGAATGATCTGGAAAATGACTTGAATGGCTTTAAGACGGACTGGTTTTAAAGTGGGTGATCATTTTACATTAAATTAATACAGAAAAGTGATCCCCCAATTTATATCACAATAAGTACAGCATGCAGTAGGAACAGATACTGCACTTTGATCTTGTCCAAAAGGCCAAGAAAGGGTTGTATTTATTTGCTTCCCCACCGAGCAAATTAGGCACAAGGCCGATTTTTAATGTGAGGAGTGAAGAGGAAATAGGGACCAACTCCCCGGGGAGTAGGGGAGCTGGATAGTGACAATTGGTATGAAGGGTTGCCCCTACATTGACCAAAGTCTTATATGTAGGGCTGCCCCCACATATGGTCTTTGCTTGCAGTATCTGCCGGACCAGATACTATACGTTGATCCTGGCCAAAAGGCCAAGAAAAGCTTAAAAAGCTAAAAACAGCATCTATTAACAACAGACCTTTGATCTTAACCAAAAAGGCCAAGCACAAAAGTGTTACAGACAGACCGACCAACAGACGGACCAACAGACTTGTACGCGACTAATAAATAACCAACTGAGAAAACTTGATATTTGGAACTTGGAGAATTATTATACTACTCACATACACACACATATATATTAGTGTTGGGATGATTAATTAGAATCGGGAATCAAAAAAAATCGGAACTTTTTGGGGGGTATCGGAAAATTTTGTACCTATTTTCCGATGCCAAAAACAATTCTTTTAATTGGTTTTTATATTTGATTTTCTTTAAAAAAAAAATTCTACCACTGATAGTAATACTAAAATAGTGAATATCTTGATTTTAAACTATTAGTAAAACAAAAATCACTAGATCATCCCCCTACAAGTGTGTATTTACGTTTGAGAAAATATCTACAGAATTAACATGTGTTTTTAGGGTGATAGTGAAAAATATAAGTTAAATATTTAGAGATTTATAAAGAATCAGAATTGGCAATTGTATCAAAATCAGGAATTTAATAAGGAATCAGTAATTGTATCGGAATCAGAAAAAAATATTGGAATCATCCCATCCCTAACATATATATATATATATATATATATGTAATGAAATCAAATGAGATGCAGTGTTTTCCTGACATAAGCAATGGTAAACTACAATCTGATATAAATACCAGTATTTATATATAGTTATTTTTATTTCAACCAAATAAAAAAGCTCAATACACCGCTGAGAAAAGAAATTAAAATTGTAAGTTGAAATTTGCAATTAAATTTATTGTTCGACTGAATACTAAAAAAAAAAAAAAAGAAAAAAAAAAGAAGTTTTCTAAGTCCTTATTATGTGGAGTTTCAAGAATACTATTCTTGCTATTCAGGGGACAAAAAGAAATCAGCAAATTCTAGCATTGCTACAAATATAATTTGCTGATATCTTTCTGTCCTTAGATGAGAAGAATAGCAAAAATAGCATTCTTTAAAACTCCATGGAATAAGGACTTTAAAAATTGATTTTTTGGAGTAGTCAGTCAAACAATAAATTTAAATTTACAGTTTTAAATAGCCAAATCCAGTTGAGCTAGAACTAAATCAGAAACTAGTAAATGTTAACGGTCACAGTCAGAAAAGTACATAAGAAAAAGTTCTCTATAGGCTAAAAATGGTTTTATGTAGTTTTTGTTATATTTCTAAATGAGGAATTATTTTTATTTATTATGCTCGTAAAATTAAAATAAGTATGCTCGAAATGTGTCAACATTATGTGAATAAGCCAAATCAAAACAAAATGAAACGAAATTTTATCTGATGTCATGTTTATCTAAAACCAAAATGTACTTTTCTCAATTTTACATAGATTTCAAATATAATGACTCCTATTTTATTAATATACTAGCAGGACCCCGTTAACCGGCGTTGCCCGGTGAAAGCACCCCCCCCCACATACATACACCCGTAGAAAAATTAAAGGACAGTTGCTGTTTTTGTTGTTGCCCAAACTCCAATCTCCTTATTTTAAGAATGGCTTTCGGAATAGACACCCCTAACCTCCTCATGTTATGAATGGTTTTCGGAATGGACGCCCCAACCTACTCATATTAAGACTAACTTTCGGAATGGTCACCCACAACATCCCCATGTTAAGAACGGCTTTCGGAATAGACACCCTATTTTGTGAATACTTGGTTTTTCAGCTCTCAACCAATAAGAATTGCCATAATTTTAGAAGGGAGAAATTATTATTTTCGATTCAGGAAATGGGATAAATAGATAATTCTATGAGTGTATGATCCAATTATGAAGGGTGCCAGGTCAATATAGTTATAATGTGTATATTTTTTCCTGGTAATGAGTAGGGGTGGTGTGAGGACCTTAGATTTAGAAGGGAAAATATGAATTACTTTATCTAAAGATGTTGCGATTGTGATGATGTCGTTCCCAGGATGAAATGTAGGATTTTATTATAACGACTAAATGTATCTAAAATGTTGTTCTAAAGTTACATAAGATAGTGGCTAATAATGTAATAAATTTTTATGTGACATATGTTGTTGCAAATCTACGGTACTTTGGTTCAGAGAGAAATTTCTGCAATCAAAATATTATATAGGGGATAACAAAAATATAAAACCATTTGTGGCCTATACAGAATTCTTTCTTGTGTTTTTCTCTGACTGTGCCGTTTAATATTTACCCAGAAATTTGGTATATCAGCAAGCTGGGATGTTCTATTGTGCTTAAATGAGCAAGTCCATTAACTGGGTTTTAACTGGTTGCCAGTCCATGAGTGGACATTCCAGTGTATAAATATTGCGTCATTCAAGCAAGTGTGTCAACCATTTAATGTGTCAGCGTTATACTATTAGTGCCCCCTTCCCCAAAGTGTTGGAAAATGGGGGAGAAAGAGAAAAAAAGTATGACAAATGACAAGAGGAAATAAGTTTATTGGAAAACAAAGATATAGGAAATGGGTTTATTGGTAAAATAATGGAGAGAAAGTTCTTCACCAAGGTAGACAAAGGAAGCTGAATGGAATTGTTAGTCAGGGTGTGGTAAACAAAAGGACCCAAGATATATTTAGAATTTTATGATGGAATGAACTTCTGACAATTTTACAATGGTTGTGAGTGGTTTGTGGACAGTCTTGGGTTTGCAATGGTCGACGACAGTTGCCGGTTAGACATACATAGTTGAGGAGAGTTGTGAGTTAGATGTGACAAAAGCCAGATCATGGCTTGGACCAGGTCAGAAAAGTTTTGGGAAATCGAAATGAGCTGACATCAATAGAAAGCTAAGGTATGGACGTTAGCATTTAGAGAGTTGATGGTGTCACATACGTATCAAGAGTGCAACTAATATCTACAGAAAGTGTTGGAGTCTGTTTTCTTTTGGATTTTATTTTATTTTTGATACTTATGAACCAATGTGCACCCCTTCCATAGGCACCATTGTGAGAGACCACATGACTAAAAGAGAAAATGAAGGAAAAGGAAGCCATGGAAACATTGCAGTCAGAGACGTTGTCAAGTTGGGGACCACTTGATTTCACATCGAATAAGGGTTTTGTCTGTAAAACGGAAGCCAGTTGTGTCGTTTTGATTCTAGGTACAAGATGTTGTTCCAGAAGAGAAAGAAAAATAAAAAAAGCGAAAGGATAAAAGTAAGGGCTTAAAATTGATTTTATTTACTTAATAAATGGTGAATAGATTGGATCTGCAATGAATAATTTGAGGGGTACATAATTGTGTTAGAGTTCCAGATACATTGTCCGTATCGAAAAACCGGTATGTTTGGTTTGGGAATTATTTTTTCTCTCTCCCTATTAATACAGATTATATAACAGTAAACAAACAAATAAACAAAATTAATTTTTGTTGTCAACTAAAAGTTTGATTAAACAGATGCAACGATTCAGCTGGTGTCGGCAACAAAATTTACACCAAAGTCTAAGATCACTTCAGATAAGAAAAGAAATCTTAAGAGTTTTTTTTTTTTTTTTTTTTCTTTTCCCCTCTTGAAAAGGGAGAGGGGAAAAAAAAGTATTATAGAATCAGCATAAACAATAAAAATATCTAGATTATTAAGATTGTTTCTGTTGACTCAATGGTGTCAAAATATTGAGCCTAGATTTATTGAAAATGTAAAAAGATCTTTAAATGTTAAAAAATAAAGACTTTCAACATTTTAAAACCAGCGCAAATGTAAAAAAAAAAATAAAAAATAAAAAAAAAATGCAGCCAAAATTTTGTAGCTCTTTTATTATGAATTCACACCAAATGTTTTTTGTTGAAAGCAGTTTTTTTTTCTTCTCTTTTCTATCTTATGGAAACTTCTGAAACTGGCACAGAGAGTAAAAAGATAGTCTCCACCGCCTATGATTTCAGAAACACCATTTAGTGTGCAGGACAAGGGTTAGGGTTTTAAAAAGATAAAAATAAAATTGCTCATATTAGATTAAAGATGCTTTAATGCACATTCAGTATTTTAATTTATATAGAATATGTATTCATGTACTTCGTTATAAAATGTGCATATATATATATATTTGTTTTATTTCTTATTCGATGATGTAGAGAAATACAGAACGTTTTTTTTAACTGTGTGTGTGTGTGTGTGTGTGTGTGCATTTGTGTGATACATTTTTTTTTTTTTTTTTTTTAATGCATATTTACATGGATAATGCCATTTAAAAAACAAGTATTATTTATTCCATGGAGCAGAAAATGAACATAGAAAACAACTCAATTTTCATTTTATGTTTTATTTGTTTATCCCCAGCCCTGTGGACTAAATTAATTGTTCATTTCATGGTGTTATCTATGGAAACAAGAATGTCAAAAGTGATTTAAAAAATTGTGTAATATATACTATCAAAAATGAACTCCAATGTAAACTTAGGTAAATAGAGAATGTGTGTCTGGAAACAGTGGAACTGCTGCAAATTATCGGAGAAATTCAAATTAAGAACGTATGAGTAGTACTCACAAAAATTAAAATGAGTTGGAATGAAACCCAACTCAAACTCATTTTTGTGAGTTACTAATTCATTAGAGTTCAACTTGGTTGAAAAGTAATAATAAAATCATGTTTAAAATTATAAGTAAAAGAAGGAAAAGCAAAATGTTTCACCCCTTTCCCTCCTACACACTTCAGAAATATGAAACTGATCAGGCTGATAACAGACAAGAGAAAAAAAATGGATGTTTGGTTTGTTATTAATTAGAGGATTTGTTATCATCTACTCGCATGTTCTTAACATGGAAAGGTTTTGCCAATCACTACAAAATGTACAAAACTAAGTCAGCCATTTTTAATCACACCAAAATCTCACCAATAAAAATTACTCAAGGAAAATAAAAATAGTTTAAACTTTTTTTTTTTTGTAATCAATTAAACATTTGGGAGGATATATATATATATATATATATATATATATATATATATCTTATTGGAAGGAAAAAGTTGTAGGAAGTTTTGGATAAAAAATTGAATGGATATTTGTCATGTTTACATTTTTTTTTATAATTTTTTTTTTGTAATCCACAAACACAGCTGATGCCCCACCATTTCTGGGACAGGTTCTTAAGATTTTTTTTTGTTTGTTTTTTAAGTAGGGGAGATGGCGTTATTTTTTCTACAAGAATGTAACAATGGTTAATGATATCTTAAATATTAAACAGAGCAATCAATCAATCAATGAGAAAGGGAATAAACTTGAAAAATGTTTCAGCATTTTAACCAGAGATTATCCGATATGCATGAACAACAATGGTTTATATGGGACGTTGGAGAGGGAAGGCAGTAAAAAATGCAGATGGACAGACAGAATAAAATGGCCACTGACTTCAGGTAGAAGACCCACAGCAGACAGTTAGGTGGATTTTTTTTTTCTCTTTTAAAGAAAAAAAAACCCCACAAATTTCATTCATTTAAAATAAATATAAAATAATTAAGTTTTTTTTTTATTCATTCAATTTGAAGCAACGGAAAAAAATGCATCTGTTTGTAAAGACACAAATAAAAAAGATGGCAGGAAATTTAAATCAAGAAGGTGTGTGTGTGTTATATGTATATATATATGTTTAGACAGCAAATCATGATTTAACCAGATTTGATTAAATACAGCAGTTTTCTTTCTGGATTTTTCTGGTTATTTTCTTGACACAAGCAATTTTGTCGATTTCGGTTGAGTAATGGCCAAAACAAGAACACTGAGCAACAAAATCAAGAAAATTGCTCATTGTATCGAAAAAATAAAAAATTGTATTTAATCAAATTTGCTTGAATTTATATATTAAATTAAAAAGATGATTGGTAAAAGTTACATAAAACTTTATTTTATTAATAAGGAAGAAAATGAGAAAAAGTAGGAAAAAACTTCTTTAGGTGATGGTATTTCAAAGCTAAATGCTTCTCATCAGAAGAGAAAACACTCAGCATTATATAAATATAAGGCTATACCAAACAAAAACCGAATTTTCTCCTCTTTTAATGAGAAGTGTTTAGCTTTGAAATGCCAGGGCCTAGTGTTTTTTTCCTACTTTTTTCTCATTTTCATCCTTATTGATCTAATGATACAATAAAGTTTTATGTAACTTTTATCCTTCATCTTTTTAATTTAATATATGAATTGCTCCTTTTAACTGTATAAAGCTTTTACTTTCTTGATAGGTTTGCTTTATTAAAGTTAAGATCCTTTTCAGGTATATTTATTATATATGTATATATATTTAATGCAAACTGAAATTCGGTAGACTTTTCCAACCCAAATTCTGCAGATTTTCTTGAACTAGAATCAGTTACAACTTGCAAATGTTTGGCTCAATCAAAATAGAGAGCTTACTGTCAAAATTCTTTTTAAAAAAACACAAAAAAAAAACCAAAAAACAATTTAACAAATTTATCTGTAAGGTAAAAAGTTTGTGTGAGGTGGGACAAGGAGTGGGAGGACAAAAACAAAACAGCAATACTGTTCAGTGCAGTATGCATTTTAGAACACAAGAAATATTAAAAATACCATCAAGTTACAAATTTTATTTTTATTCTTTGTTAAAAAATCTTTAAACTAAAATCAACAGCAAATCTTTTTTAAAAATATTAAAATTCAATAATTTAATTTCCTTTTAGTTGGATCCATCCTCCATAATGGATAAATATTAGTAATATAAATTTTCTTAATAGAGGATAAGTTGTAGCATCTACCACAGACATAGCATGTAAAACAATATTTTTTTACAAGTACAAATACCATTAATAAACAAATTTATGAAAAATAAAAAAAAAATAAAAACAATAAAAAAAATCCCAAAATGTTAATATCTTAAAAAAAAAAAAAAAATTAAAAAGAGTAATACTATCAATATTAATAATATTGCCACTCAAATTCCAGAGAAAGCCAAGGGTCGTTATCAGTGAGAAATCAATGGTAAACAGCTGCTGTGATAATGTAAAATGATTTGCAATTTTTGAACAAGACGGAGAGTACTGGAAATCGGGTGAGACTTGCTGTAATTTGGACTCCAAGGAGTATTACTTGTTATTGCCAGTGAACAATCACTGATAATGATTTGGATGAAAGCTTCCAGTGAATAAATAATAATAGCCTAGGAGAATGAAAAGATTAAGAAGGAAGAGAACCATTCAACTTCTACCAAAAGGGCACAAAGAATCCTGAGGTGGCTTATTGTCACTCAAATTCCAGAAAACCAACGCCCATTATCAGCAAGAAACCAATGGTAAACAGCTGTTGCAAGAATGCAAAGTGATCTAAAGAAACAGAGAGACTTATCGTCACTCAAGCTCTAATGAACACAATTTTTTTATGCTAGTGAGTGGTCACACGTAATGACTCACATGAGTAAATAATAATAGTAGTAGTCATAGTCATAGCTGTAGTCATAATGATGCTTAAATAGTGGTTTTCTAGGCATTAAAAAAAATTAAACTGGTCCTAAGCCAAACACAAGATAATTAATGGCAATTAAAATAAAATAAATGAATTTACTTCTTTTTTTTTTTTTTTTTTTTTTTTGTGAATTTCTCAAAAGATGATTTCATGTTTGTACATATTTATAATTGTTTTGGAAATAAAAATTGAGCTTTGTCTGAACACAAGCATGTTAAAAATTAAAGTTTAGTTATTCTTGAAAATCTGCAATACTGTCTTCAGTGAGATTAGGAAGCTGGGCACACATGGCAGATCAAGACGATTAAACAAAGAGATGAAAGTAAGGCAAAGAGAACGAGGGAGGGGGGAGTCAACAACCAACAATTGTTTTAAATTAAAAAAATAAAATTTACAATATCTTTTTTTATTTATTTTTTTTTTTTTAGGAAATATCAATTTTCTTTTTTTTTTTTCTTGGTTGTTTACACATTAATGTCTATAATACTGTGTGCAATTGAAAAAATGTAAACAAGGTATGAATATGTGCATGCATGTATATGAGTGTGTATTAATATGTATGCATGTATATGTGTTAGAAGTGTGTATGTATACACATGATGCATTATTATAATGAATGCTTCTGAACCTACAGAATAGTCATCCTGAAATGGATATTCTGCTAGTTCATAATAAAATTGTCTCAAAAGAACAGTTTTGTACTATTTCAATTTTATATAGTTCTAGCTCTGCGATATATTGAATTGGATTGGATTTTACATCTCCTTATGAATATTAAAATCAACACATATATGCAATTAAATCTTATGTCTAGAATCCTTATTCAAATTATTGATTTTTGATCAAAATCCATTACATGATTTCAATTCTAGAAACATGTCTAAAATTTGGAGCTTAAGCTTGAAGAGTTTTAAGATAGTGAAATTTATAGAATCTTGCTTAATTAGCGTCTGATAACTATGAATGAAATTTCATGTAAATCAGAAATATTTAAATTTGCAAATGGAAAAGCAGTACCCATATCATGTCCGCTAGCAACCTTTTTTTATGATAGCTAAAAAAAACCTAAGATTTGGAGAATCTTTATTAATTGATGTAAATACCTATGGTATCATAAAAATCAGATATCTTAATATTCATGAAGAACTTCCAGCTACCTTTTAAATACAACTTAATATACCTCATATTAACTAACCATACACCTATAAACGATGTTGCACATTTATAATGCTTGGTTAATTAGTTTATTTCACAAACCATCTATATAAACATATATAAATAAATAACAGATATAAACAGATATAAACAGATTACCTATTAAATATAAACAGTATTTACTCTAAGAACATTTCATTATAACATACACACATAGAAAAAGAAATAAAAAACAAAAATTGATTGTTTTTCCTTTTCAAGATTATTATCAAATATACATATGTAACATTAGTGGGAGAAACCTAAGCAGAGTGCTCATTTATCAAGAAAAATTAAAAAAATAAGTGTGTGTGTGTGAGAGAGAGAGAGAGAGAGGGGTTCAGAACAACATGGATATCATCTATCTCAAATCCAACAAGAGGGAAACAGCATGTGACCGCCCTTTATGGACTGCTCTCAGACATTTTCCAAAGCAACAGGCCACAACGAAAACCAAGGAGAGTCCATAAGCGGCGGTTACATGCCATTTCCCTCTTGTTGGATTTGAAACTGATGTATGTAAACTTCTGTAATACACACGTGCAGAAAAATTATGTTATGGTCAAAGTTATGCACTTTTGTTTTTAAAATTATTTAATTACTATATATATATATATATATATATATATATATATATATACATATGTACACACACACAACATATTCATATGGATTTGTCGTGATTTGCTTTCAGCAGAGTTGTTTAAAATGCTTCCAGTTTGAAACACGGATAAACATGAAAGGTGAAAAAAAAAAAAAGGTGGCGAGGAGTGGGTAAAAAGGAATATGTCAACTAAATGCTGCTCTCAAAATACAAAATAATGAAATGGTGACATGAAATCTTCAATCTACGGCAGCATCAGCAAAAAAAAAAAAAAAAAAAAAAAAAAAATGAATCGATTTCTTCACAAAACCATTGGCAGAATCGTATGACACATCGCCACCCCAAACTCAAAAATCATGCACCATTGCGAATAAAAATCATTTCAGTCCAAAAACACTAGTGTATTTCAGTCAACATAATATTTCATTTGGATTATTCAAACGACTATCCTCATCTTGGTTGTTATTCACACAAAGTTTTGCTGATGTAACCTCTGACCTTATTCAGATTCATCTTTTTGAACTTAGGAACCGTCAAAGCTGAACCCTGTAACCGGTATAAAATTTTGAACTGAACCATCCCCCCCCCCACTTTTTTTTTTTTTAAATTCATGGGATTAGATTGTTCTTATTCCATCAGCCATGGCAGATAACTTTATGGTATTCGTAGTATTGTACTAAGGATTTAATCTTCAACATCCAGAAGACTGTCACTTGGAAATGGTTCACGAGATTGAATTGTCAATTCTTATGACAGGAGATAATAACTAAAAATAACATAAAAAATGAACACTTCTACCTAGTCCTGGCTGACAAAACATGAACAATTTAACCCCTTGGATTAAATAAAAGGTTCAGTTCAGAATTACATATAGGTTCCTAAGCTTGCCATAAAGATTCCTATGTTTGACTAGAAGCACCTGAAGAAGGTCAAAGATTAACTAGGTTAAAACACTGTGAAAATAACAAAGATATTGTCAGAATAATCCAAATTATCAATACTCACCTCAAAAAATTACGAAACGTTCCATATTTCAGTAACAGAATGTCTTTTTTTTTTTTTTTTTTTTTTTAAATTTCAACTTTTGCAGGAGTGCATATTTTTTTTTAGAAATGACATATTCTGTCCAAATGTAAGTATTTGTCGATTATACTTTTAATACAGCTTTGTTTTTTGTTTTTTTTTTATTTATATCTGCAGTCATTGCTTTATATCTGAATATATTTCTTTGTATTAATTTTTCTTGTTTTAATATTATTCAACAAAAAAATACCCTCTTTCATTATGAAGGGGTCAGATTGATAGCATTCCGGTTGAGAACAGCTGTCTCATTAAACAGTCAAATGTAACCAACCATTGCAATAAAATTGTTACAATTTCAAATTTATTATTTTTTTTTTTTTTAAATTTTTAAAAACATATTTTCAAGTTTTTTTTCTCCATTTTTCATGGGTGAGGAGAGGGGGGAGAGGTGAGGTTTATTTTTATAGGATGCATGCACGTGCTGATGAGATGGAATGTCTTTTGCTATGGCAATTGTGATGGAGAGAATGAATGCAAGCTTTGTACAAGAAAAAAACCAACAGATCAACATATTTTGGTGATATCAGCCTGGAACTTTTTTTTATTTTATTTATTTTTTTTAAATAAAAATTGTTATTTCGCATCCCCTTTTTTGTTTTTAACTAGGCAGGTTCAACCATTTTCAGCTTCTTTTTTATTTTTGGAATAGTTGAGTTGATTGAGCAGCAAAGAAGGATTGGATTTGTTCACAATTTGGCAAAAGTAGATTTGAACAAGATGCAACAATCTGATTATGATTTCAACAGAGAAAGAGAGGGAGAAGGGAAGAAAAGAGAAAGAGACAACATCATCATCATTTGCAATCTTGACTGCCCATGTTCTTCTCTTTTCTCTATTGTTGTAAAACGACAGAGAAAAAAAAAGTGATGCTTTTTTTTTTTCACCTATTCACTGCCGATCGAGTTTAAATGAATCTTCTGTTGCAGCATCTGTAATGAGGTTCGGATCGGTCAGCATTTGAACATCGTCGATGTCAAGTGGATCCAAACCCATTTTCCAGGTTTCTTCCCCAGTAAAGAAATCAGAGTCAAAGTCATTGAAGCCTGTGATGGCATTACCAAGTTCTTTGGCAAAATCCTGCCTAGAAAAATCATCAGCACCTGCAAAAAAAAAAAAAAAAAAAAAAAAAAAAAAAAAAAAAAAAAAAAAAGGCAATAGATAAAATTAAACGCAAAATAACAGAAATTATAAAAAAAATATATCAATGATCATCTCTATCTTTTGACGATTGTCAAGATGCAGTATCTGTTCTGATACTACACTTCATCTTTTCTGTTCTTAGTTAGCAAGAGAGAAATCCTTCTAGACTGAGGAAAGCTTTATTTTTATCCCAATCCAGAATGTCAACTATGGGGGGGGGGGCAAAACTGGAATTTCCCTCCACATTAAAAACTGATTTCCCTCATGGAGAGGCAAGTTACAGCATCTGTATATAAACAAATTTATAAGACAAATTTATGTGTGCTTTTATGGGTGATTTCCTTGTGACTATGTAATTAATATATTAAATTAATATATTTTTAAATTATTTATTTAGTTGATTATTTATTAGAATAAAAAATGGAATATTGTAAGATAAATTTTCCAAAAATCCTATTTAAAAAATATTTTAATGACAAAATTAAATCAACCAGAATGCATTTTGTTTCTTTGTAAACAAATGAAGCATTTTAATCTTTTAGTTTAAAACAAAACCAAGAATGAATTACTGTGTGTTCCTTTGAAATTTGAAAGTCTTTAAAAACTAGCAAATTAACAATAAAAAAAAAAAATAGTATCCTTACCGGTAAATATGATATGTGGTATTTTATTACTAGTTTGTGGAGATAACTGCTGCTGTTGCGGTTGTTGTTGTTGTGATTGTTGTTGTTGTTGTTGTTGTTGTTGTTGTTGCTGGTGTTGTTGTTGCTGCTGGAGATGGTTGGGTGATGATTGTTGTTGTTGTTGTTGTTGTTGCTGTTGTTGTAATTGATTCTGATGGCCGGTTTGATGCTGTGGCGAGGATTGTTGTGTTGATATCGTATTTAACAGCTGCTGCTGTGACTGCGCGCAGAGCGAGCTCAAGTCGGAAGGGTAAAAAGACGAAACATTAAATTCTTGATTTCCACTGGTGACAGCGGCAAGTCTTTGAAAGTCTTCATCTGTAAGTTCAAAAGGTTGTGGCGGGATCTGATAACTGGACAGGTTGCCTAACGAGTTGGAGTTAACAGATGTTGATGATTGGCTGTCAGGAAGCTGAAACAAAAGACATACACACTTAAATATTCACTATATATGCATTACATACTGATATATTACTGCTTTATGTTATATACTTGTATATTTATTTGTTTCAATATGAGTCAAGCTCAGTAGTAGTAGTATGAAAATATTTTTATGAAGTAATTTATACAGAAATATTTGCATTTTACGCCAAGGAGTTTGTCAGGCTATGTAAGCTCTATACAACATTTTTTGAGCTGACAAACACAGATCTATGGAAGATCATAACCAAATTTGGATGTCCTGAGAAATTCATCTCAATCGTCATATAATCGTATGATGGGATAATAGCTTATATCATAGATGATGGAGAGGCTTCCAATAGCTTCCCAGTCAATGACAGTGTTAAACAGAGCTGTGTACTAGCCCCAACACTCTTCAGAATAATGTTCTCAGCTGTGCTGACTGATGTATTAATCACAGAAGACCCCGGAATAAGCATCAATTACCAAACAGACGGGAAATTGTTCAACTCAAAACAACTTAGTGCTCTCACAAGGATTAATATCACCATTATATGAGACCTTATATCAGCTGCTGATTGTGTCCTTGATACTAACAGAGCCAAACATGCAATATAATGTTGATCATTTTTCTGAGGCAACAATTTCAAACTAACTATTAACATAAAGAAGACTATCAGCCTGGTCCAGGGGGAAAATATATGTTGTGGACAAGTTCACTTACTTGGGCAGTACCCTATCAAGGGCAATATAGACGATAAAGTCGACTGCAGTATAGTCAAGACTAGCACTGCCTTTAGATGTTTCCAATTGACTGTGTGGGAGTGTAGAGGAATTTAACTGTAGATCAAACTTATATATATATGTATGCATACAGAGTTGTGTTTCTTACCATCCTCATGTATGCCTGCAAAACTTGAACCATATATGCCAGACATACCAAGAAACTGAACCATTTACACACTAACTGCCTCTGTAGAGTGATGAAAATCAAGTGGCAAGGTAAGATACAAGACACAAAGGTTTTCGTTCAATCAACCCCCGTCAACACACACCATGCTGCAGCAGTGTTAGATTCATTGGCCAGATCATATATGCTGCTTATCAGATTCAAGACTCCCAAAATAACTTCTGACCAAAGGAAAAAGAAATGTAGGAGGACAACAGAAACGGTTGTTTGAAAGTGTCCCTCAAATAGTTTGGT
The DNA here is from genome assembly GCF_053919585.1 of Euprymna scolopes. Lineage (NCBI taxonomy): Eukaryota > Metazoa > Mollusca > Cephalopoda > Sepiida > Sepiolidae > Euprymna > Euprymna scolopes. The sequence continues at coordinate 70,213,241 of NC_136485.1, read as the reverse complement.
TTGTATTCCAACTTGTAGGAAAACCTAGACAAAGACGGATGTTCCTGGCTTGTCACAAAGGGGCTACAATTGCAGGAGATACTCCAGAGCTCGAATCGGACTGATGAGCCATCTCTGGACCTGCAGAACAATTGCATGATCACAGTCATCTCCACAAATGCTGAATGAACATCATAATTATCATTAAGCCACCATTTATTCTTTCATTTTTTTTTCTTTATTTCACTTATACTATTTTCTACATATCACACAAAATTTTAAAAAATAAATAAACGCATCTGATTTTCACTTATTTTTCATTTGGCATCCTGAATATAATTACAGAATGGTTTTATTTCAGCAATTTCATCTGGCTAATCATAATCCATTTAATCAGATTTCAGAATGCTTGAATACATTACCAAACATCTCACATCAGATTCATAATCGCAATTTAACCTGACACCTATGCTTATTAAAAGTAACTTATTTTTAAAATTCAGGTATTAAGATGAGGCATATATAAAAAGAATACTGATAACTCGGTTTCATCGATTGTTTTCTTTTTAGAAAAACAAAATAGAAAATCGCTATGTTGAAAAGACTGGTTTTATTTAAACTAAGACAAAAACGAAAATCGATTATCTTTTAACTATTATTTCTTTCTTAACTACAACAAAACAATCAACAGTTTTCTTTTTATTAATACAAAATAGAAAGTAACTTTCTAATCTCTTACTAACTTTACAGAAATTTTTATTAAACTAAAAACAAACAGAAAAACGTTTACCTTTTTGCTACTGTTTACATTGTTTTTTATTAAGGCCAAAAACAACACTGATCACTAACAAAAAATCAATAACTTTCAAGAACTGTTTTCTGTTCACTAAAACAAAACATCACTAACTTTAAAAACTTTTAATAAAAGCAAAAACAAAACTAAAAAGAAGGATAACTGCTTACAAAGTCTTTGGCTGTATTCATTTTAAAACAAATAATCACTAACTTTTAAGTATTTTAAAAAATAAAAACAAACAAAAAAAAAGTTTACTAATTTTTATTAGATGTTAATTTATTTTTACTAAAACCAAAACAAAACCGATTACTAACACAAAATAGCTTTTAACACCTGATTTTTTTTCTAAAAAAAACAAAAAAAAACAATTGCTTATGAAATCTGACTATTTTCTTTTTATTAAAACAAAGCAGATCACTAACTTTTTAACAAATGCTTTTTAGTTTTAATACAGCCAAAAGCAAAACTCATGACTAACAAAATCGATTAATAGCTTTTAAGGACTGTTTAAAAAAAAACAAAACAAAAAAAACAATTGCTTACAAAGTCTTCAACTGTATTCTTTTTACTGAAACAAAACAGATAATCACTAACTTCAAGGGACTTTCTGTTTTTTACTATAAACAACCTGAAAATCATTTACTAATTTTTAAGGAATGTCTTGTTTTTTTAAACAAAACCAAAACAGATTATTAATTTTTAACAACTTATTATTCTTTCATACAATAATAACAACACTGGAAACTTTTTTTTAAGGGTGAGGCGTTATTTTTGTTTTTTTTTACTTATCAAATTTAGCTTCTTTTTTCTGCTTTAATAATAACTTAAAACATGTAAATCGATAGGATATTTTTTAGGTGGTCGAACATCAACGTATATCTTCCATATAAATACATTTGGTCAAAATAAAAGGTGATAAGTATTTTCAACATGCGACATAACAATAGGTACTTTAAGAGGGGTTTCTGAATTTTTCCTATCAATCCATATCCTCTGAATACTGACTATTCTTGTCAACATGTAGCCAAATCAGTATCAGTGCTTTCACCAATAAAAACTTAAGGTGACATTATGCCCTGCCTTAAAAATATTTTTTGGTAACTATGTGAGTAATGTCTCATTTTTTATTGAAGATTTTCCAAACCAAACTTCTTTTCTTCACAAGTAGAAGATGAGATAACTTTATTATAAAAAAGGAAGCATAAGAACTTGGAGCTGAGAGAAAATAAAAGAAATTATGGAGTTGATCCAATATGCTCTTACTTCATCTTACAAATGTATCCATGTTTTATTTTTCTTATGCAGTGAAAAAAAACTTTTTTTGGGGTGGGTGGGGTGGGGATGTAATAGACATGCTGTAAATTTTCTGTTCAAGTTCTCATCATAAATCAGTGGGAGTCACATAAGATAGGCATCTACAGCGATACTGATTTTGTCTGATTAACAACCGTGGCATTTGTGATGATCCTATCACTAATAATAGGTAACATTGATTCAAAATGACATAACATTTGAGAGATCTGTTTTGAACACTGTAGGGTCTGTGTTTATGCCGAATCTTTCAAGGTTGGACACAGAATTTCTCAAGATAATCTCCTTTCCCAGGCAATGATGGGGCATGGGTTAACTAGTTTAATAATAAATATTTAATTATTATCTACATATGTATACATTTCAGCCTTGTATAAATCATTAGCGTAGAAATAGCTGTTCAAACCATTCACACAATTTAAACCTGAGAATAGTCACTAATCACTATATATATATATATATATATATATATATATCCATTATTTATTCATACAAACATTATTGACTTCAGTTCTAACCAAGAATCAGCCGAACTTGCTAAGACCAGGTTCTTAGCATCAAGGCAGAAACAAAAATTAATATAGATTCATAAGAGTTACATGCAGAAATGGTCACAGGATATGGTTTTAATTTAATTTGCCTTTATATTAAGAATTTGGTCCAACAAGCTAATTATGAGCTACAACTGAAATGTCTGCCAATGTGTAGCCAATAATGACATAAGAACAGAAATACTGGAAACTCATTAATGTTCAAACTTTAGATACAAGATTGAAAAATGTAGTTTGCAATCCATTCTAATGACTAGGCATCCATAATGGGTTTCAAACTTGTTACACTGAAGATAAACGGATTACTTTTTTTGTAGATGTAGGTATATACAGGTTTTGCACCCCCACCCAATAAAATGAATAATATTAAAATATGGGCTGAACATAAAAGTAGCAATATTTGACGTATAAGTTATAAAAAATAATTGAACAAAGTTATAGGAAAGCATGTGTTGCTTACCTTTTATTATTGAAAAATGAAAACGTCTTATTTTATAGAAATTATAAAGAGAAAGGGGCAATTAACTCTTCCAGACCACATATAACACAAGCATCCTTAACAAAGAGAGAATAGGTGGAAAACTCATCATCATTATCATCATATTCAATTTAACGCCAGTTTTACATGCAGGCATGCATTGAATGGCTTTAAGACACTGACTTCCAAACTAACCTATGTCTGGCCAGGTCCTTATTTATCTGACTTTCTCTCAAGTCGATTCTTATCACTTTTAGTGTTTTCTTTGACTTTCTCTTGTGAACCAAAACATCTAATACAAGAACTCTCATCCATTCTTCCAACGTGGCTATGCCATCAAAGTGGCCTACTCTGCACACATCTATCTATACTGTTCAGATTTAATCTTCCTCTAATCAAAAATTTTGGAACACAGCTGCTAAATATAATAATCGATAACATGGCTTACATTTAGTTTAATTTAGCTTCACACAAAAAGGTACAATTTTTTTTAAAAACTTTTATTCACTCTGAACAAAACATACTGACACTGAAATATAAGAGACTACTGTGAATTAGTGGCCATATTTATAAGGGGGGGGGGTATGCATACTAAGTAAAGAGTCATTCAGTGAGATGTTTGCTTGCATACATTTAAATTTCTGCATGTTGGTATAGTTGGGGAAACAGAAAGCAGTGAGAGAATTACAACACAAAAACAAGTGATCTAATGAAAGCAGCTATTAGAGTACAAAGTTTTCTGATAGCCGGAGACCTCTACAGTGAAGAGGTGGGATTTTGTTGCTTTTTAGGTTAGTTGGGAGTATTTATATTGGAGGTGGGTACAAGTGCAGCAAGTTCATTGGAGCATATTATGTTGAAATGCTTGTAAAATAAGCACAGGAATGCAACACTGCAATGATGCGACAGGGGTTGGAGTTTAGTAGACAGTGCAAGACTGACATCTTTTGCATCTTGCACAAGAGAGAGAGACTGGTGGTTGGTGCACTAGCCCAGATGTTAAAAATACGCCATACAAGCGCAAATAGTGGCGAGATACGATACTAAAGGAGTGTGAAGTTTAAATATTGGGCTCTCAGGAATGGTACTATTAGCTATAGCAATTGGTGATAGGAAAGGTTTCTTACAATTGCTAAAGTAAAATAGCTTTGTCTTGGTAGCATTAACTGTAACCACTCATTTCTGGTCCCATTTTACTGCAAACTGAGGATTATGAACGATTCAGCCATTGCCTTGAATATATGTGTGTGTGTGTGTGTGTGTTTTTGATTTGCCCACATAGAGAATAGAGCATGATGTCATCAGTAAATGAACTCATTATGGACACTATTACATCAGAAAAGTTATTTATAAAAATTAGTAATAATGAATAAGAAATCTAGGCAAAGTATTAATCTCCTAGGGCACACCTGCATTAATGTGATATTTTAATGTACAGTTATAGAGGACAACCTGGATCTTTCTTTTAACCAAGAAGAATTTCATTATATTAAATATTTGTCCAGAATACCGTACAAATTAATTTTCTTGAGAAAACCTTTGTATCAAAAACTCTGGATATATCAAGCACTAGCACCCTAGTTTCACTTGCCTTGTCCAGTGTATAATATATGTGTTCAGAGATGCCCTTTAGGATACCTGCAGTAGAACGGGATTGCCTAAATCCATACTGTTAGTGAAAAAGTTTAGCATTTTTCAAGATGGTATTAAATATACTATTATAGATTTCCCAGAAATTGAAAATTCCTCATTTCTGTGACTTGACTCACTGCGTTTTCTGTTTATCTTGGTATACCTATTCTTACAATGGATTCTTGATGCTATAAATTTTTATCTATTTCTAGCTGACTTATAGCTGTTAAAATGATGGAATTCTTGCCTTAGCTACACAAGTCAAAATGAACCGTTGGATAGAGTAGGGTTTACTATAGAATTATTCTGTGAGAATAAATACTTTTATGCCTGCTTTGACCCATTCAGTTATCTCATTTGCTAACTGTTCAGCAGGGACAGAAAAGGTTTCACTTCACGAGCCATCTGTGTTAAGATCTCTGAGGGATTCAGTCTTTATGATAATATTAACCTTTAACATAAGATGATCCGCCTTCCTAAGTGGACTAATAGAGAAACTATGCATGCTGTTAGCAATTGTATCTGCATAGCTAGCCAGGTTAATCTCTGTGAACATTAAAATTCCCAGATATATGGATTTGGGTACTCAAATTCAAGGAAAGTGTTGCATCTATCTACATTATGGGAACCATAGTATAGTAGGGTACAGTTCTGGGTTGAAGGAAAATGATAGATCATATGCAGTAATAAATTTAAAGCACAAATAGGTCTGATTATCTGATTTTAGGATAAGTTCTCTAATCAAGGAAACAATGTTATGGATATAAACTCTGAACACATGCATATGCTTGTTAAAGTCTTTATGGCAAAGTGGAAGATATCCTGATATCAAAATGATTAGTTTCGCTTTTGAATATCTGAGAAATTTATAAGGAGAAAGGATTCTATATCATTGAAGATAGTTTTAAGTCCTTTAATGTTCATAAACGAAAGTCTCAAGGAAGAAAGTGAATTGGCTGTTTTTTTGGGGTTTTTTTGTCGGAGTATCTGGTTTACCCTTCTGAGAACCTTGCGAACCTTCTGAGAAATGCATAATTTGTGAATTAACCCACTGCATTTTCCAAAATAGGCAAAACATCTGTAAGGTCTAGAAAAATACCTATCTCAGGATAGGTAAAATTAACTCTCCTAAACTGTTTTCTACCACTTTTATGCCATTTCATGAAGATTACAATAAAAATATAAGGCTAATAAAACTTATGTCTAGAATCCTTGTTCTAATTTTGATTAAAACCATTACAATAATTTTGATTCTGGAAAATTAAAAGGTTAAAGGGTTTTAAAAAATTGAAATTCTGGAAATCATTTTCTTTTCTCATCTTTTTGTTTGTTTTGTTAGGGATGGGGCATTCTACTGAATGCCAGAAACTGAGAAATTTGTTTTGAATTCTAATTATTCCTTTAAGTGCAACTGTTTGGATCTTTCTTATACTTAGTTCACTGGGTATATTTGTCAAGTAGTTTTTGAAATTCTTTTTCATGAGCCCAGTGGATTATGATTACTGGAATCTTCAATAAAAAAAAACAAAACAAAAAAACAAAACAAAAAAACAAAATTAAAATACCTCAAGTCAAGTGAAACTGGGAAATATTTACTAATAGATATCTATTACATACTGTTAAAATTTGACAAAAATTTGAATTTTAACAAAGAAATTCCGCTCCCTCTCCGCTAACGATAATAGTACTAACTTAACTTTGAGAACGTAATATTACTTATGAAATTGTGCAGTTTGCTTCTAAAATTCCAATTATTCTTATATTAATCAAAATCCTTATTCAGTTCTCCCTCCTCAGAAAGTCTTCCATTTTGTTATAAAAAAAATTGTATTTATAAAAAATACTTACCATGGTAAACTGCTCCAGTTGATGTTGTATCTGGTTGGTATTTTGTTGAATATAAAATGCATCACTAAAAGTACCTCCTCCCCCTCCTCCTTCTAATGAAGTCGAGGTGGGTGGGAGACCAGGAGATTGCACTGGGGAATATGACGTCTGTGACAAAGGTGATGTTGGAGACTGGCAGGTACTTTCACTATTTCGATACTGAGTCAAGGAAGGCTGCAAAGATTAATAATCATCACGATGAAACGTATGAGAACAAACAATAATCAAATTGATCAATCTTGAATCAATGATGACAATAATAAAAAGACAAACAGATCCTTTGCTTTACATCAATGTTGTCTATAGAGGTTGCCAGAAAACCTAGCAGACCAATCTCACGTATACAAACATGAAGAACCATTCCACACATTCTAAAAATATAGCTTTTATATAATATAAACTTATTCATAGTTTTTCTTTCTATTGATATTAACCCTCCACTCTATAATAAAGACCAATGTGTAGCTATTTGTATATATAAACCCGTCCAGTCACACAAAACGCTAGTGAGTAAAGACTGTACAGTACCTGATATTTCAAAATGATCACCCATCTGGTATTGGCCAGACCCAATGCCTCTTAACTTTGGTGATCTAATAGGAACTAGCGTGTCAATGTGATTATGGCCATAGTTGTTATACTTAAGGTAAATTTGTATCTTTAAGTAATTCAATTGGTCTAGAGTTTCATTGAGGCAGTCAGAGATGGATTCGTTTCTTGAAACAAATTAATTTCAAAATTTTGTTTGCAAAGATGTATAACATAAAATATAAATATGTATACAATACTTATTAGAATTATTTTATAGCAATTATTACATGCATTAAATGCATGGTATGACTAAGCAAAATAATTTATGGATTTCACTATGAAAAAATATATAGATAAATATTTCATTTTTAAAATAAGTTTATAAATTGTTACGCAATAATTTTTAAAAACTTGCACAGAAGGGATTTCCAATTTTTTGTGTTGAAAGAAGAAAGAATAACTAATTTTTTTTTTTTTTTTTAAATTTTGATAATAGCATTTTCATATTACTTAATTTCCAGATGATTCTAAAGTGATTTGTTGTTGAGTAGCAGATAGAGAATAATTTTCTAAAACTCTTAAAACGTTTTTATTCAGCTTTAATAGAAACACATTGACATTTGAATGCATTTCTTGTTTTATTCAATTCTTGTTTCAATGAAATGTGAATTTGCCAATTTCTTTTCATTTCATGTTTAATAATATGTGTCTGTATATATATATATACAGGGTGACCCCCCCCCCCAAAAAAAAACCAAAGAAAGTATATCTAGAACATATGCTGTAGAACAGAGAAAAATAGGCCAAAGACCCTAGTGTTTTGATGTGATGTTTTCAATATAATAAACTAGTTATGACCATGGTTTCATTTCATTCAGACAAAACACTAAGAAACGGGGTCTAATTAGAGTTGGGGCCCGTTTTTTTGGGGGGGGGGTCACGCTGTATATCATTAAATATTACAGATAAATTGTGTCTGCATATGTTCCTGATTAATTTTCACATTTCATCAGGAATTTTAAAAAAATCAAAAAGTTATCTAATATTTAAATAAACATGTCTTCAAGAAGAAATGCTATCCAGACATACATTATCTCTCATGTGTGTATGTGTGTGTATGTACATACCCAATAACATTACATACAAAATTAGTAACAATATTTTAAAATATTAACCTTAAATGTAGTTTATCCTAGGATGCTAATTCTGTCACTGTTGAAACAAAAATTATAAAGCTCTTTTCTGAAAGTAACACTTGTATGTTGGTGACATTTAATGACCTCATATACCATGTTCTCAGTTGTTTTTTGCAATTTTCATTTGTTCTTCACCATTTTGCTGGCTGTATTTATCACTTGAAAATGATTTGTTAAAAAATTGAAAGTACACGTGACACATATGGGACATTCTTTAATATTTTTGATTTTGAAACTAAGATTAAAGTAAAAAAGATATAATCAAGCCAAGGATTCTGTTGTGTTTAATAATGTTTGCTTAAATTAAAGAATGCTACCTAAATACACAAACACACATTTATTAATTAATAATATTACAGATCAGGTCTCAACTGAACATGGTATGATTATTGAGCACTTCATTGGGTTTCTACCAAAGAAAAGTAAAAAATTTTCTAAATGATCAACTCCAATAGTTTAATGTTTGAGCATCAGACGAGCTAAAAACATGCAAAATCATGCAATTGGAAGGAAACAAAGTATATACAAAAACATGTTTTAAGTCATCTTATGATTGTTTGCATTTGAAATTATCAGTAATAAACAAAAATTTATTCCATTATAATATCCTGCAGGAGAAGGCATCAAACACTTTCCATGTTAATCTCAAAGTTTTGTGCAATTTAGCCCCATTAGATTATTTTCTTTGGGAATATATAAAGTCCCATGTATATGCTGATAAACTAGACACAAAAGACCACTCAGAAGACAACATTTGATGCGTTATTGCTAAAATACAGCCTAATTTAATGTACAGAGTTTGTGAAAATTGGATTTCTAGATTATGTCATTTACATGGGGGCTATATGCCTGAAATTGTATTTAAATTATAAATGCCATAAATTTATCTTTAGAATAAACCACATGTTTGTATGATGAAAAAATGTCTGCGATTTAATTTAAAATTTGATCCTACTAAAACACACAAAAAACACACACACCCATATATATATATATATATATATCTTGAATTTTACCATTATTGGATATTCTACTCTTCACCCGACCATCCATTCACATGAGATCAGCCCCCCCCCCATTTCCTCTGGTTCACTATTTTTTTAAAAACTTTTACCAAGTAAGCTCTATGGCTTACTTGTAGTTTGATTAAATACTTTGCAAGCAAAATTTGTTTCCGCATTTTGCTAATTCCTACTCTCTGATGAGAAGGAAAGTATTTCTTTCAAAACTCTGTGGATTAAGGACAATCCACTTAATTTGTGTTTCCTTTTTGAAAATTAAATATGTTTTTAACATGTTTTATTAATTCTTTGTTCTTTATATAATTCTTTGATCTTTGTTATTATTTTAACTTATTTCACCATGAATGTTTATGAGAGGGGAGGGGTTGAATTATCTCCCTTGAACTATTGTACCCGAGAACATATAAATACCTTTTTATTGTGAAAATAATTATTCATGGATGCATGTGTTTCGTTGTTCTTATAGCTTATTAAAGTGGCTTATGGTTAGAACCAGAACCATAGTCAGTAGCCATTTAGGTCATAAGGTCTTCTCCAAAAATGGATATTTTTATCATTTATGAATGCGTATACATGAATTCTTTATTATAAAAAGTTCAGAAAATGCAAATTTATGAATAAAATAATTAACAATCTTTCCGTTCATTTAATATTAGCATGTTACTTTAAAATAAACATCCGACTAATTTTATTTTTGAATTTTTATTATCAAGACTTTCAATATATAATTTATATGCTTCAAGTAAACCAAAACACATACACTAATTTATATGCTTTAAGTAAACCATAACACATACACTATCTCTAGTGTTTGTTAATTTAAAAAGATGTTTAAATCCAGTTTCTAAAATAAATGTTCATGTGGAAATTGTTTAGCACTGCTTCAAAATAACATATTTACGGCTAGATTTAAGCAAAAATCTAGTTCTTTTTCTTTCCAATCTGAAAAAGAATTGAAACTCATCAGAAGATATTCAAAATAATGAATGCATGAACATTTCTTTTTTCAAACTTGATTTAAATATAACTTTTTAAATCAATAAGAACAAATATACAAACTAACTTATGAAAAAATAAAATCTTGAATTTTCTTACTCTGTAGGTCGAAATAAAAATTCTTATGCACAACTCTAAATGCATCTACTTTAATGAATTTATTTAAATAATTTAAATACTAATCAATGTGAGGAAAAAAATAATGACACCTTACAAAATAATATTTAGAAAATTTTATATGAATTTAGTAAAATTTTCAAACATTTGAAATTCAGGCATTTAGTAAATGGTTTATTTTTAAAAATTGGTTTTAATGTATAACACAAAAATTTGACTTTAAAAAAAGAAAAATGTTAAAACATTGAAATTTCACAGGAAAAAAACATTGGCTATTTTTGATTACACAAACATAAAAAAATGGAATAAAAATATCAACACAGGAAACTTCAAAATGAAAATAAATTTTTTCACAAAAGAAACTAAAAGTGTGCATAAACAATAAGTCACAACAAAAGAAAACTTTAAAAACTGTTAATTTTAAGCTTTGCTAATTTCACAAGGTAAAAATAAACTAACAGTTTTTAAAATACTTGTCATGCAAATAAAGATAGCATTGCACGCTTAAAAATATTGATTTAACATTTGATGGTCTTATGAAAGATGTTTGTCATGAAGAACTCTTACTCTCAAATTTGATTCAAAGAAACAATTTTATTATTGGTGATTCCAGAATGTCTAGTTTAACTAATAAAATAGAAATTTTTTGAAGATTATGAAATCGATAAAGAAAAAAAATCAAATTCAAAACTCAAAAGGGTTACCCCAAGTTTAATTTTTAGTTAAAAAACTTCTCACCAGCTAAAAATTTTTTTTCTCTTTTTTGCCACGACTAACATATATAGATAGATAGATAGATTCTGGACATATGCCCCCTCTTCTCCTAAAAGAACAAACAAAAATAAATTAAAAAAAAAAAACAATAGGACAATTTCAATTTAGTGATATTTAGCCTCTTTTCCCTCTTTCCTATATGGTACATGTTTTGTAAAAGATTTTGTTCTTTCATTTGACCAACTCAAAATAGTTATATATTCATTTCAACTGTAGGTGTGTGTGTATGTATATATATATGTGTGTGTTTATATATGTGTATGTATATATATATGTGTGTGTTTATATATATATATATATATATATATATATATATATATATATATATATATATATATGAGAGAGAGAGAACTAGTTGTACTTACCAAAGGTTTTAGTTTCATTTTTGCTTCACTTTTCTTTATTCTCTTTTTTAACTATACTTTTTATCAAATTACTAGCAGGCGCCCAGCATTGCTAGCTTAAATCTGATATTTTGATTAATGCAGATTTCGTATTTATTATTATACTAGCGGGGAGTACTCGGCATTGCCCGGGTGGAGGATATTGGCACAAGGACGAAGCAATGTTAAGAATGGCTTCCACGTGGTTAAAGTAAGTAAAAAAAAAAAAACGGTGGAGAGAGAGGTGGGTAATTAGTTTTCCACGCTAACCATTAGGCCAAAGAGAATAGTGAATTTAATGAGTTGGTAATTAACTTTTGCCCGAGTGGAGGATATTGACACAAGGACGAAATAAAAAATAAAAAAAAAGATAGAGAGAGAAGTGGGATTGAACTCGAAAAAGTAGGGTAATTAGTCTTCCTTTAGCAATACACATGGACGATAAAATGCATTAGATAAATACGGATTTCAAGGGGGTTCTGCTAAAATTGTCATATTTTAAAAACCAAAGCATCTTAAGTCCTAAAAATACCACCGTTTTGTTCAAAAATGAATATACTTTCAAATAAATTAATAAATAATAATGTACATTATATATTTTAAGAGTTTTAAGCAAATAAAGTGCTAAAAAGTTAGCATCATAAAACAGCGTTTTTGGCAAGATTTTGTAATAAAATATGCTTAAATATATTTTAATCCATTCAGATTTTGTATGTATTATTACAGAGCCAATTGATTATATTGTACCTAATATATAGTATTAATTTCAAAAGTTAAAAAAAAAAAAAAATAAAAAATTAATGCCTTAAAACAAAGCCAAAACATTTAGCACTCCAGTTGTGTCTCCTGCTGATTTAGCTATCAAGAGATTGATAAGAAAGATTTAATATCAAACAACTTTAAGAAATAAATTTAATTTGGACATGCACAGAAAGAAATAAAAATACATTGCTAAGTTAAAATGAACATTTTATATTTCAACTGGCTGACATATTTCATCCAAACAAAAAGTTTGCTTGGTGCATGATTACTATTTCCTGTAAATTTCAGTGTTAGTTTAAAAGTTGGTGCTTGTCTATAATTGGACCTAAAAAAAATTTTTTTTTTTAAAGAAAAATCTTTAAAAATCTTTATGATGTATGTACCTGTCACTGCACGAAGATGTCATATTCCAAAAATTATGTAAATTGATCAAGTAGTTTTTTTTTTTTTTTTTATTTAAAAAAATTAAATGTTATAACAAATTCTATCAGAGAAAACTTGACGCCATGTTTATTTTAAATGATATGCTACTCGCGACATCATTTGGTAATTATGAGAATGTAAGTACAACAAGGGCAGACAATCAACTTTATGGCCACCTGTTTGGATGCGGAGGGGGGGGGGCAACATACAATCAACACAATTTTACGTGAAATGAGCATCCACACGTTGTCCCCCACCCCCAACAAAAAGTCTGTGTTTATATTTTTGGGTGGGAGGCGAGACACGCAAAAAAGAAGATGGCAAAACCCCCCTTTTTTTTTTCTTAAACAAACAAGTGACCATAAAGTGGGTGCTCATTATAAGTTAATTTATAATAGAAAAGTAATCACCCACTTTTTTAAAAGTAACATTTCTTCATATCTTGGAAACTACTCATTTGCTGGAATGGGTGAAAAGTTGATTGTCTGCTCTTATTGATCTTACATTCTCGTAATTACCAAAAGATGTCGCTAGTAGTGTATCAATTAAAATAAACATGGTGTCAAGTTTTTCTCCGATAGAATTTGTCATAATATTTAATTTTTTCTAGAGGGAGGGGTCGTTTTTTTTGCCAATATTTTCAAGTCAGTTGACTAGCCTTAATTTAAACCTTTACCACTTCTGGTTTGGCGATGGACGCAACGGCAAAGACGTCACGTTTTTTTTTTCCCACATTCTTTTCCTCCTTCGCGATATAGGTTCTAGCTGCCTGTCTACTACCACTTTTTTTTTTTTTTGCTCAACACACATCTCTAAACACCCAGGCAACACCGGGCACCCAGGCTAGTCTAACATGAAAAGGCAATATGAATTAAAATAAATACATAAAAGATACTGACAACTCTGCTGCAAAGATGGGTAACTTCCTCTACTAGGCTAGAAAACTTCTCATGCCTACTAATATTCTGTAACTCTACAAAGCCACCATCATGCATGGTGTATTGTTGCCATGTCTGAGTTGGTGCATCAGCCACTAATCTTCCTCGCTTACAAAAATGGGTACAAAAATGAATTTCTACTGCCTCCAGCCCCTACCCTATTGCCAAAATGTGGTAACCTTGTGCTGGTTTTACAAGTATAACTAAGAATGTATTCAGATGAACTTCATGCACTGGTACTTTTCCCAACCAACCACTAGTAGCAAAATCCCACCCCTTTACTCCAGAGGTTTCCAGTTGTTGGAAAAGTTTATATGCTAAAACTTCTTCCTTCAGACTGCTTACCTTTGAAATTCTCTCACTGTTCCATTTCCCGATTGTACCAACATGCAGAAAGTTAAATGTAATGTGAACAAACAACTTGCTACAAAACTCTCCACTGGCTGCTAATCACATTAACTTATGTTTTAGTAGCAATGTGGCTTTTTTTGAGATGATGATGATAAAAATAACATTATTTTATTTTTCTTGTGACATATAGCAGTTTATTTTTATTCTGGTTGTTTAATATTTAAATAATTTTTAAATAAGATTATTTTTGAAAACATTTGAGTGATTTATTTATTCGTAGAAAGCTTGTTTAAAAATATTTTTTCTAAGATAAGCCAAAACAATTTCAATATGATTTTCCATAATCATTTAATGAATTCAAACATTTCTGGAGCCGACTATTAATATTTAAGTTGTTGAAAATCCTGTGTTGAAAATAGCACAAACTTTTTGCATCTTTCACCAACCCGTGCTATTTCTACAGTCAGATAAATGAAAATCTGAAAACATTTTCTGCTAACCTTGTTGATCACTACTCTCATATCTATGCAGGCAATTATGTGCTGAATTAAGTTTTGAGCCACATAAAAAAAATATGCCCTCTGTAACAAGTGATGCATGAATCATTGGTGGTCAGTGCAGCGTCTATTATTTAAATTTTTATGAAACCAGTGATTCAAAAATGAAGAGTACCTAAATAATAATAGGGGTGGTGTATACATTTAAGATCTTATGTATGGTTTGGTTGTTTTTGTTTTACGGCATATCAACTCTTTTCGGGTTATTTAATGTCGAATCCAAAGATTTTGGAGAAAAAATTTTTAATAGAATATATTTGTTGTTTTCAAGTCAGTTTCTATTTAACCCATAGTTGGGATCCTAACAGATACTACCACTCTGGGTCAGAGTGGATCTGGGAGCAATGGCAATTAAAGGGTGGCTCCACACTCCCCAAGCTGGGGCTTCACCTCCGGATATAGTTTAAGGTCATATCCAGGACCAAGATCTTATGTAATCTCAAATTACACACAAATGTGATATCATATACTATAACATGATTTGCAAAGTCATGTTCAATAATTACTGAATACTTTCTGACCATTATTTTTAATAACTTATAGGGTTAGGTTTTACCTATATAATTTTATACAAAAGAGCTAGAATGTAAAATTAATAGTGGAATTCGAATTATGGCGATATTAAAAATGTTGCCATGATTATCCAATTCCATTTTGTGCACTGCAAAACACTGAATCGTAAAATCATAAGAACACCCAGAATCAGGACAAGTATTTAAGGAAGATAACAAAATTAATTGATTAAATTTGTAATATATTGAATGATTAATTTAGAAACAATTTGATTAATATTTTTCTAATAAATTTTTTTTTCTTTTTTAATTCTGATTAAAAATGTGTAATATTTGATCAAACTTAAAATTTTCAATCTGTTTTATTTGAATAATTATTCTGTAACTTTTTCGGCAATGGGTACATTTCAAATTAATAAAATGGGAGTTTTCTCATTATTATTATTCAAATATATTTGCTATTTTTTCTACATTCATATTAGTGGTCCATTAAATATAAAATTATAAATCTAGTGGTCAATGAAGTTCAAAAGATTACTGCTTTCTGACAATTTAATTTGCAGTCACATAACTGCTTGATTGAAGTGCAACCACACTGGGTGGATATATAAATCAACGATGTTCCTATCGGAATCTATTTGTATAAAATATATACTTTATTTACATGTCTAGCTGAGTACGAGCGAGGGGCGTGCAATAAGTAATGCCTCTGACCCACTTCCCATAGCAATAGAGCAACGATACTTGGCACAGTTATTAGTCTTTCTCTACATAGGAACCACCCAGAGTTATGAATTTCTCCCAACGTTTGATGCAGCTCTGGAGACCGTTTTTGTAGAACACCCCAGGTTGGTCCTCCAACCACGACGTGACTTCAGAAATCAAGGCTGCATCATCTGGGAAACGCTTTCCTTTCAAAAAAACAACTTCAGCATTGTCCTGCAGGAGGAGGGTAATCTTTGCTGATCTTGCCTCACCTCTTGATTTTGATAGTTTCCCTTAATTTCCTCAAAAGAGAAGCATAATAGGCTCCTGTAATTGTGGTACCCTTTGCCAGGAGATTTGTCGTCACTACTCCGTCCTGGTCCCAGAAGACTGTGAGCATGACCTTGCCAGCGGAGGGCTGCACCCTTGCCTTCTTTGGAGGTGGTGAGTCCAAGTGCTTCCACTGCATTGACTGGCCTTTGGTCTCTGGATCATAGTGATGGACCCAAGTTTCATCCTGTGTAATCAGTCTTTTGAAAAACTTTGACTTATTTTCTTGGCACATCTCCAAATTCATCTTCAAGCACTCGACGCGTTCTCGCTTCTGGAATGGTGTGAGCAACCTGGGAATCCATCTGGCAGACACCTTATGCATATGCAAATGGTCATGAATGATAGTTTCCACAGACTCTGTACTAATCTTGACATCTTGGGCTATTTGGCGAATATAAATGCGCTGATCTTCCAAAATGGCAGCCTCAACTTGACGGACAGATGCCTCATCAATGGCGGAAGGGGGGGGGGAGACCAGGTCTGGGAGCTCTTTCCACAAACTTCCGGCCATGTTTGAATTTACGATGCCAGCGTTTTACAAGGTCATATGGTGGGGCATTATCACCATAGGTTTCTTTCATCAAAAGTCTCCTGTGGTGTGCGTCCTTTCAAATACAAAAACCGGATCACTGCTCAACATTCAACAGTCTCCATTTCACACCTGACTCAGTTCAAACACCTGTAAAACAGAAACCACAATTAGTTCAGAGCTGTAATTTGCCCCATAACCCGTAGAGATATAAATCATTGCACTTGCAAAATTTCAGCTAGATCAGACAACTGGAAGTGGGTCAGGGGCATTACTTATTGCACACACCTCGTACATCTTTCCATATTTTAAGGAGCAAACGAATAGCCAAAAAAGTGTTTAATATCTTCCTTCACTTTCTTGAAAGTCACTTTTCTTAATGCGTATATCACTAAATGTGCATCTTTCTAAGAAAGTGTTATGAATAAGGCTTATCCCAGAATTGGTTCAAATAAGTTCTCTACAGTGCCAAGAGGTCTGGTTTGATTACTAAAAATATAATCTCCTAATGGATCCTAGAATGAGCCAAAGGAAAATATTTTCAAATTCAAAATACAAATTGGTTACTGTGAGTTCAAGTCTTGATTAAAATGACTTCCTCTCACCTGTTTATTTACCCCTCTCCCATTATATCTCTCTCTTACAAATCTATATTTATAGATCCTGGTTACATGATCATTTTCAAGGGATAGAATAATTTGGATCCGTATTGATGTCTTCAAAGAGTCTTCATGGATTTCTCAAATTAACAACAGCAAAAGTTCCGGCCATCTCTTTTCACAAAACTGAGCTACTGTTTTTATTGATAAATTCTTTGGAACATTATTGATTAAGCACCAAATATAAAAAATTTCAAATCTGAAGTCTTTCAGAATTAATAAATTCAGACATTACATAGATGTAGTTTTTGACATAGTAACAGGTGATAATGATGGAACAAGGCTATTATTACTATTATTATTTACTCACTAGAACTAGTCACACAGGCCATTATCAAAGATTTCTCTTTGATAATAAATTGTGGTGTTCTCTGGAGTCTAAGTGACAACAAGTTTCCCCAGATTTCCAGTACTCTCCACCTTATTATTACATAGAAAGTTATATCTTATATCTGTTGGAAATGAAAAAGTAATTTTCTGCTCACTCAGTATCATCATTACAAATTGCTTTAATCCAACTTGATTTTTTTTTATAATTTCACTTTTGTTTTGCATTTCTTTTTAAAGTCTATTGTTTAATTTTTTGTAACATTTTGTTCACATTACACTTAATTTTTTGTATGTTAACAAAGTCAGGGAAGCAGGAAACAGGGAGGGAATTTCAAAGTTTAGCAGTTCAAGGGAAGAAACTCTTAAAAGACTTTCTAACATCTGAGGAGCTCTACAAAGAAAGAGTGAGATTTTGTTGCTTGTCATGTTAGTCTGGGGTATTTATATTAAAGGGCACTAGTGTAAGAGTTCGTTGGAGCACATTCCATTGAAGTATTTGTAAAACAAGCACAAGGATGCCACACTGATGATGGGACAGGGGTTGGAGTTTAGCTGACAGTGCAGGAACGATTAGATTGTAGACTCTTTTTCGGACCCCATCTAAGAGGAAGAGAGTAGTGGTAGATGCACCGGGCCAGATGTGGCAACAGTACTCCATGAATAGTTGTAGAGATACAGGATACTAGTAGATGTGAGTAGGTTTCTACCGAAATAAAGAAAACATAAATTATACTCAGTTTATACTGGAATTTCATGATTTAGCAATTTTCAGTAGATGGTGTTAAGCATCAACTATTCAAATTAAACAATTAGAATACAAAATAATCAAATTTTAATTTTATGTTTAGTGTGAATTTTAAATAGGCTGACTTTACTGTAAACACTAGACAATAAAACTTGTTACATCTTTAAATTGGAGTCGGACAGGAGTTGAATTTTTCAACATTAGCATACTCTAACAAATCTATCATAGATTAAAGTGATGCCAGTTTATTACTCAAAGTTTGCCATCGATAGCATTGCATTTAGAAAATCGATATTTTATTCTGATTAGCAACTTTTTCTATTTTTCCCCAGCAAATAAAATATCTTACTTTTTTTCATATATAACTAGAATTTAAAATTATAGAAAGTTAGATATTTTAAAATAAAATTTATACGGGGTTCAGAGGTGAAAGAAATACAGGTAGTGAAACAATAAAGTCTTTGACTTCAATGTCATTTTAACTAACATTTTTTGATTCAATAAAAAAGTACAATTCATTTTCATTCATATCATAAGCAACATATTAAATATTTGAATAAAAATACTTATATGAGATTCAGAGGTGCGAGAAGGAATTTCTTGGGCGCATCAACTTTTCTAGACAATGCCAGGATATGGATCGTATTAGTATTTAATAATTTCTAAATGTATCACAGAATATAGAAGGAGATTATTTAAATAATTGAAACTCAGTGGAATGTGAGCTGACGGAAATATGCTTTACATGTCACTATCATGTCTACTGAACAGTATGCATTAGTTTTCAAGGCCATTTCTAGTCCTTCTCAACGTTATAGTAGTCATGCTATTAAAATAGGGCAATAATTTAAGGCTTCTAAATAGGAAAGATTTTAATAATAATGGCAGTTTTGATTAGCAACTCTCATCTCTATAATAAAGTGAATATATGTCTTTAGCTCACTTCAATAATCTTGTGTACAAATTTATTTTTATGAGCAAATCAAGATGATTTAATGAATACGAATACATTTGGGTTCCACCTCGCAAGAATGATTGACTGGTGTAAGCCATAAATACAGATGGGTATAGCACTCTGGGAGAGATGGTGAAAGATATGCCTAAAGCTTAAGCATATATAATCAGCTACAACTATAGATGTTCATTAAAGCAACTTAATTGCATTACTCGCTCACTGTAGCCAAAACTACTCAACTACTTCAAACAACTGTATCTCTTTCTGGGCCATATCACAAAGGAAGCTTAATCTTAATATTAACTGATAATAATAGAGAAAGGAAAGAATCACATATTCAAAGAAAGCTTAATCTTAATAACTGATAATGAAAATTAATGGAAAGAATCAACACAAAAATTATTCTCTTGTTATTCAATGTTTTTGTAAGTAAAATAGAAATTAATCTATACTCATGCGGATGCTTTATTTACAGATTTAGGAGAGAAATTTTTTTTTGTAAAACTTTACTAACATATTTTTTCTTGTTAAACATTATTGGCATAATTTATTCTTAAAATAAGATTTAACTTGTATATACTTTTGCAAGTTTTATATCGATTATTTCAGGGTTTTTTTTTTACAGTAAGATTTACATGTGACAAGAAATTAATTATTATTAATAAAGATAAATAACTTATTACTCCTCCAAGCAATACAAGGCAGTCCTGCAAATCATCCAAGATTTTCAATTCTTTTAAGCTTACATGCACTGTTTTTATCTGAAAGTAATCACTTTTAAATATTAATTTATTGGAATGCAAGTGAGCATTTTTTATAAATTTTTTATCATGAATACTAACCTTGGTTTGATGGGCGTGTGACTCATTACAAGGTGGAGGTGTGACGTGTACCTGTGGAGTTATGTGATGTTGATGGATGGATTGGGACTGATGGGGGTGTGATTGGTGGGATGACGATGACGACGATTGCTGCATCTGTCCTGGGTGATGGTGAGGGTGATGGATGCAAGGGTTCAAAGACGAAGGAGGAGGTGGAGAGTAAGTTTTTAAGTGGCGGTGAGTGGGACTGTGCTGACGGGACGCCGCCACCTGGTGCTGACCACCTCCTCCTCCACCTCCCCCTCCTCCTCCCCCACCATGAGGATGCTGCCTCGGAGATACCTGGGGAAACATGCAGTGACGCACACGAGACGACGTCTGGACAGGTGTGGAGCCAGACACACCAGACATACCACTGTTGGGATCTACGCAGGTCACCTAAGACACAGGGAACAACAAAATAACAGCAAACACAAAAAAAAAAAAATAAATAAAAAATAAATGCAAACTCACATTCCAAATCACTGAACAATTTGAGATAATTTCAAAATATAAGTTTCCAAATTAAAAAAATGTGATTTAAAAAATATGATTAAAAAAAAAAAAAACTGTAGAAAAATGAGTAAATAGAATTTTACAATCACACCACCTTATATCTATATATACAAGAAAGAGCAGAATTTACTAGAATATTAGAAAATAGAATTTAAATGTTAATTGCCATTTCTAATCTATCTTATATGAATAAATGCAAAAGTTGGGCCCATTTCTTGCACTAACAGTAAAGTCCAAATGCCTTATTTAAAGTCAATTCTATTTTACACAACTTTTTTTATATACTGTTAATATATATGCAATATCAGTCACAAAGGTAATTAATTTGCATATTGATTTTGAAAAAGACTTTTTATTAATTAACTACTACCTACTATTACTTTTTAATTCAATAATTGTTTTCATTTTAATATAACAAATAGTTCTGTTTCGCAATATTGTTTTATTTCTTGGACAAATATATAGCATTTATGTTTAAAACAAGAACCAACATTATTTACGACAATTTGTGATCTATTTCTAAACTGCAAGTGACAAAACAAATTAGTTTCTTCTTTCTTTTCTTTAAAATCACATTTAAAATATAAATTTGTATTGAAATTACCAAAAATGATTTAGCTAATGAATAAATGAGGAAGATTTTGTTTTGTGTTTACAAAATTATGAATGAAATCTTTATTTTAAATTACTGTTTTAAGCATCAAAGTTTGCCAAGAGATAGCAAGCCAGCAAAGGCAGCTAGTATACTACTAAAACTCTGATGATGCCATTTGTTATCTTGTCACCATGAACACTTCATCTGTACGTGAGTGCTCTAGATACTGGGTGGAATTGCAAATAGCATAAATAAAGGGTGGATGATTAGAGGAATGAAATAATGTGAATCATTAGAGAGAGAGAAATGAAAGCGGGAGAGAAGGAGAGTAGAAAAGAGGGAGATTAGAAAAGAGACAGAGAGGGAGAAAACAGGCAAGATTAATGCCAGTCAGAGGCTCTTCTAATGATCGGTGATATTATGAAACAGCAGTTAACGTGTTTAAGCTAAATACATTTTATTATATATATATATATATATATATATATATATTATTGTATAATTTTCTTTATTTATGCAAACATTATTGGCTACATATGTGCATATATGCTTCAAAGTTAAATCCAGCATCATCGGGATGGCCTGATGATGCTGGATTTCAAAAGAAATCACAGTTGAAACATGTATAAACAATAATGTTTCTATAAATAAAAAAATTATACAATAATACAGCTCTACTTTTCATTAAGCACTATTTTATAAACCCTGCAATGCATACATACATACATACATATATAATTCCATTCGCTTTAATCTGACAATTCCCTATGAGGATAAAACGAGGATGGGTCAGTGTTGCTTGATTTTCATAAATTACTGGCTAGCTCTACTCATTGAGCACAGTTGAATATTATTATATATCATAATATTATATGTGGATACATGAAATAATATATAATTTTTTGGAAATAATGGTTCACACAATATTCTATAAAAAGAAAAGAATCTTCTTGGTTACCAATATCTTAAAAGTTGTAAACAAATGAAATCATGTAAATATAATATCTTCGAATCAATGGAGCAGATTCATAGGCTCAGATGGTAAGATATCTGACAGTTGATTGTGGCCTGGTATTTGAGTTGATGTGCTCGCTATATCTAGTCACACAGAGAAGTTATGAAATGGAAAAACAGTTGCCTGTGGATTACTATATATATATATATATATATATATATATATATATATATATATATATATATATCATACACACGTAGTCCTCTCCAAACATATTTTAACAGCAAGGTTAAGTTCTTTGTTTTTGCTGTTCATTGAATAAATTTGATCTTAAAATCAAATTTGAATATGAGACAATAGTTTGGAATTTCAGCTTTTATTTTGATAAACAACATAGGATATGTCACCTTTTGTTTGACCGCACCCATTTTTTAAGTGAGCAAAATTATTTGTTGGACAGCCGTTTTCAATTTAAAAATACAAGAAACAGATTCTATGGATTCAAATGCCATAGAATTTATGCATTAGTTGCTCATCTGTGTAAATATTCAACAGATTTATGATATTTTATGTAATTTTGGCAGCCATATAGTTTTATGCTAATTATCTTAAATTGCTCAAGGCTGACAGCAAGTCGACCTAAATATTTTTCAAACCGGATATATTGACAAACAAAAATCCACTGGAAATAAAAATAAATAAAAACAAAATAAAATCTACACCTCAAAAATACGATAATGAAACATGTACTTTTGACTATCGGACTATTTCTGTTAACACTGAACTATTTTCTAGTCATCTTTTTCTTTTCTTTTTTGTATATGTGTGTATGAAGGGGAGAGAGAGAGAGAGAGATTTGAACATCTCTTGACTCTTCATTAGTATCAACGACGATACTAGATAGCAACTAATTTCTTTGCAAAGAAAACAAAGGCACATTGTTTACATTAATTACCAGCTGTGTTTTTTTTATGTATTTTATATATTTTTCTACTAGATTAATTTTTTAATACGATTTTGAGAGTTCAATTTAATTACTATGATACTACATGGTTATTAAATTGAACTAAATAGTAATAAAATTATAACTAATTTTATTAGGGTAATGATGTTTTAATCTATTTATAAAATAATTGGATGTTCTAGATCTTTACATTACATGAAGATTTGCAAAAAATTTCAAAGCCAGAAATGACCTTCTAGTTGGCAAATGCTCTCTAACTTTTTTCAAATCTCAAAGAGTCACAAAGTAAATTATTATTTTTTATTTGAATCATTAGCAAAATTAAAATAGCAAACTTGTTTCCAAATAAACAAAAATGCATTGTGGTAGATTTAATTTTGTAATGAATGTTTTTTAAACAGGATTCTAAAATGTCATTTTATTTTACATGATAGCATTTTCATTTTAATATAAATCTGATTAATAGTAACCCTACAACCAGTGTGCAATCCTCTGTACTCAAAACAGGCTAACCAAAAAGTAAGCCCTTAAGAGCCAAATAGGGAAGGAAGAGGTTACAAAGCTGACTAACAAAAACATTTAAACTAATTGCCAATTATTGTATCCATATTTTTTTTTTTACAAATCCTGTGGAGGAAGAAGCAGTTTGTCTTGAAGATTTAAAAAATTTAAATTTTCCATAAGTATTTTCTTATTTTTGTTATCTTCATCTTTCACTTTAAAATAATTACAACATTGAGTAAGTCATTGGTTTGGATTGTGTCCCTGTCTTTGAGAGGATAGGGATATTTATTTTTCTTTGATAAAGTCAGGTGAATCATTCTTTAGTTTTAGTGAGCAATCACCTAGGGGTGGTATTGTGATAAAAACACTAGTCCTCATCACCTCACTAGGTTGGCATTAGGAAGGACATCTGGCTTATAAAAATTTTGCCGCAATTAAGAAAATGACTTCCAAAGAAACCTAACTAGAAATAAGTTTGGAAGTCAATTTACAAAATAATGTGCAACACATGCTAGTATGTAAAACAAACCTTAAACCAAATATAATGATAATGATGATCAAATATCTGATAATTCTTGAGAAGTGCTTATAAACAACTGAAAAATACTTGCAAAAGCATCTGCCACCCTTCCCCCTCCTGGAATAAAAAAAATAAATACATTTGATTGTAAGGTTTCTTTCTCCTCTCTTATCAAGATTTATCAAATTTGTTTGGTTCATACAGTGCAGTGAATTGGAATGTGAAATAAAATAAAAACAAAGAAAAATATCGACAAATAAAACATCACATGAAAAAATCATGCAGGTGAGTAAAAATGATTTCATTTGAGCAAAAAGCAACAAAAATCTATTTACAGCAAACAACAACAAACATTCGAAATTTTAAATCTAATAAATATTAAAAATAAAAATAATAATAGAATCCATGTTTCATAATGTTTTGGCATTAAAAATTTTCAAACTTATGTGATCTGTTAAAATATTACATTTTCTAAATTTCTAATCAATATACTATCAAAACCGTGGATCTTATATGTTCATTATCTTGCTTGCTTGTCCCTGTGTACACTGAATGATGACATCATTTTGATATCATCCATTAAAACAGATAATCGTGTACAGTGGATAATATCACAAAATGATGACATCATCTCACAAATCAGAAGTGAGGTTTTTTTTAAATGAGGTTTTATCTAGACCAGGCATGTTACATATGCGAGCCATGTGCAATCCTTTGCAAGCACACCTGCAGTCCAAATGACAGATATTGTGATTTTGTCATTTATAGGTCCAAATTGAAATTTTTATACTTTAAAAATAAATAAATGCGCATCGTTCACTGAAAACCAACATGTTTTTCTTGTTCAGAAAGTTTTCTCATATTAAAAAAAACAAAAAGAAAATGATATATCACATTTTATGTATCTCAAAAGCAAAAAAATAAATATATCTGTGATAGTAAGAGATGGTAAGTTTTTGTAAAGAAACTGTTCATGGAAACATTTTACAAGAAGAAACCTAAGATTGGAATTCAGTTGAGCATCTACTATAGAAATAGTAAAATACAGGGTGGAGAAGAGCAACTTGCTTATTTAAATTTGGTTCCCTAAAGCGATGGTTGCTCCAAGGATGGTAGGGATGGACTTATTTGAGAGGATGGGGCTTAAAGTTTGGTTCTTAATGTGCGATGTTTATTTTTTGTTTATTTTCCAGGAACCCCAGTGGACGAAGTTGGAATGTGCTTACGCTATTGAGGCATTTTTTCAAGCGGTAACTCAACTGTCACAACGCAACGTGCATTTATCACCATGTGACTATTTTTATGGAGATATTTGAAATCAATTGTTTACAATGATCGTCCTAGAACCTTGACTTACCTGAAAAACATTCGTTGAGCTATCGCCAACATATCCATTGATATGCTGGAAAGAGTTGACCAAAATTTCAGAGTTCAATTAATTCAGTGTATAAAGAAGAATGACACCATCTTACTGATATCATCTTTAAGACTAATAAAAAATAAAATTTAGATGTTGTACTAGTTGTAGTTCAAAGAATTACATGCATACCTGCATTGCTTGTATTTTAATTGATATTTCAAATAAGCAAGTTGCTCTGCCCCACCTTGTAGTAACAGACTAACATCTTTTCTGAGAAAAATGTTGGAAAGCGATTGGAAAATTGATATGTACTCAAAGGCAGAAAAGAGTTCTGTGAACAACACGTCTCAGATGTGGTAGCAGTACACTACTTTGGATGTATCAGACTTTTCCATAGATAGATGACTGCATCAGGTACTTCTGGAGGAGTAGAATGATCCAACCATTTTTGGAGCAACCTTACCAACAGATTTAATGTACACCCCTTCTTTCATAAAATATTAACAGCAAGAACGCACCTAGCTACAACAATAACAAAACAACTTTCTTTGCTCTCTCTCTTTGTACTAAAAACCAAATGGAGCTTCCATGAAGAAAGTTTCTTTCCTAGAACATGCCAGCCAACTACAACATGGTCATCTTCAAGTCTAATGTAAACAAATATTTGTTGAACCATAACCTTCGATAATAAAATCTCCTTATGTAATCTTCAGATCATTCCTTCCATTGTTTCAAGTCCTCTTGTGGTAACGATTACTGTCCAACTAACAATATTTTTAACTTATCTAGAAATTGATATCCACTGATCCTTTTTGGCATTGACAGTCAGCACGTCAATAACTGATCTTACAGGATGAAATTGAAATTGCTTGAAGGAAAGTAGATTACTTTTGTTGAGGTAACTGACAACTGTTTTACAGTATTTTTAAATACTGCGTAAATTGACAATTTTCCACGGAGACGGAAAGCCTTTAAGCAATGATTGAATGGCTTTGTAAGGATAGGAGCTAGTTCCAGCTGCATATTCTTAAGTACAATGATTGGAATGTTGTCATGACACGTTGCTTTGCTGTCATCAAAGTTTTTAATGTTTGGCAACATTCCAAGCATACATATATATGGATGTCACAAAGTATTTTTAGTTATAGAGGGAAATTCTAGAAGTAGGTAGTCCTGATCGCGTAGGGTGGAATTTGATGCAAAGTTCTTTCTAAACAATTTGCCTTATCAAATGCTGAGATATAATCTCATTCATTAATGAGGGCTGGAATAGATATCTTACATTATATCATCATTCTGTTTGCTATTCTCCAAAATTCATAGAAACTAAGCCGCTCCTAAGCAAACCTGAATTTAACAAATCTGACCTAGGACGATTTCACATTTTAGAAGTGGTTTTCATTTCAGAGCATCTATTTCATTAAAAGCCATTGAAATTGTGATTTTTATCAGGAATAACAGTAGTGCATGTCAAAAGTGTACCATGGTTGGCTGATTGATCTGGTTTCTGTTGGAAAATTTTAGAGCATATAAAATTTTCAATACTAGTGATTAACCAATCAGATATATTAAGGCGACACATTTTCTTCTGAAAATTAATTGTAGAAGCATTTCAGAAATGAAAGATCTGAAGATGTTCCAATCAATCCTTGAGTATCGATAGACTCTATAATGGAAGGGAGCCTCAGATTTTTTCCTGAACTTCAATTTGATCTTAATTGAGACAACTGAATGGTTAGAGGATTTGAGAGACAGAGCAGTAGATATGTATGTATTGCTCAAGTATTTTGCAATGCAATATTCTTTTTTAACAACTTCAATTAGGCATGCACACGGCCCTCACACGAGCAGTGGTTTGACATGTCTGATTTAGATGAATCATCTAAATCACTGACGAAGGATGGGTGGAGGGTTAGTATTAAGAAAAAAAAAAAAAGAAGACCAATAATAAAAATAACTACGTTTCTGAGATGAAGAAATCTCATTACTATTAAGAATTTCAAACTGGTTTCTTCATATTAATACTTATCATGTTTCAAACATTTTACTGTCTGACCTTCTTCAGGTACCTCGCGTTGAACTTTGGAACCATCATGGAATTTTGAAATCAGCTCGTTATTGGAGGTAGTACATAGTTTGCATTTCATTCTCCAAATGTTATAATACTGATAATGAAATCATTGTGTGCAATATTCAGATGCACTACAACTCATAAGTGCAAGGATAATGTACAAATGGAAACAAACAGTATAAGGATCAAGGCGTGTATATGGAAGGGAAGATCAGATGTGGTTTTGGTAAAAACATGCGTTGTCTCACCATTTAACAACTAATTTTAAATTATTTCAGTTAATTTACTAAATCATCTCACTGCCTTTAATCAAGGTTGAACTATGAAGCTCAAAACAACTTGCACAGTTTAACCAATATTTGAGTCATATCAGCCATGTGTTTCTGAGAGAAAGGGGCCTAAATGCTGTGATAACAGCCTGAGAATTGTAAATATAACTGTTGCTAAACTCATAATAAACTACCACAGCTAATTTGAGAATCATCTAATGCATCCAAATTTGAATGTATAAATTGTACATTATAAAAAATTTAAATTGATGAGAAAACTGAACAGAAATAAACATTTGATTTGAATAGAATCATAATTGTTAAATTGTTCATAAAAATTTGTTTATATCATATTAAACCAAAGGCGATTACAATGTACCCCCCCCCCAATAAAAATGCCACCCATGGAATCATCAGCAACATTCACAATCCTTTCTGCAATCCAACCATAAGTATAAATAAACTAGTCAATGCCTGACTTCTCCACCAAATTTTAATCATGAATGTACAACAATTACTGTTTTTAATGATTGATTAATAAAGCTCAGATTTCTTAATATTCTAGTCTAAATCTGTATATAGCAAATATGTTTGCATTTTTATCATATACAGAAATATGTACATGGTAAGAAAAAATATAAGTTTAGTCATTAAAATAAAAAAAATAAAATAATTTTTTTTTTTTTTTTTAAAATCGAATTTATAATACAAAACAAGACAAGAAATAAAATATTAAAAGTAATAACAATGAAATTGCCAAGTCTTCAACCTTTGTAAAAGAATATTCTTCCTAAATAAATAACTGAATAAATAAATACAATAAAATTTGTTCCATTAAAAATTTCTTTTAAACAGAAGAAAATATTTTAAATTAACAGAAACAGACATTCGAGGAGAGTGCACTGAATGACAATTATATTACCACTATATTAAACAATTGTTTGTTTTAGATTATAAAATGCTATGACCAAGAAACTGCATTTTTATCTGATATTTTCTTCTGAAACTTGCTTGAAGAAATCATCTTTCTAACGAGAGTATAAAAATAAGTACAAATTAATATTCTCAAGTGAAAATAATTAAGTAAAATTGACATTTGTATTATTTGGACTACTATTCTCAGTTGGATATAATATTCCTATTTTGGTCAATACCACTCCCAAACTTTTTCAGCACATTTTTTTTAAACTGAACCCTGTATTTAATCATATCAGGGGTAAATTGTTCTCATTCTGTCAACCATAATTAGATTAAGTGTTTATGTTATTCTTTGTTATTATTGTCTAACAGAAAAGAAAAATGATTTCTTTTTTATTTGATTAAATTATAACTTGCTGTTTTTGTACTTATTTTTATTGACTTCAAACTCTCTTCTGTATGTGTGTACAAGGGAGCATAGTAAGGAGTGAACTTTCAACCTCCAGAAGACTGTCACATAGAACTTATTGTCAACCAACAGATTTTAACCTTTAGGCTATGTGTGCATATAGACATATACTTGGTCATGACTGACAGAATAAGAACAATCTATCTCCATGGATTAAAGAGTCGGTTTGAAATTCTGTACAGGTTCTCAGAGTTCAACTAGAAGGTTCCCCAAGTTTGAAATGATCCACCTTAATAAAAAGTTGAGGGATTACTTAGGCTGAAATATTACAACATCCAAGATGAGCATAATAGACGAAATCTAAGTTAATCTGAAAAGTTCTGAAAATAAAATAAAATATAATATATTATCTCTATAATAAAATTCCTAATTATCTTTGAAAGAAAATTACTTAAAATTCTATTTTTCTTTTTTATATATATCAGCTTATATAAATATTATTTGAAGAATTACGTGTTAAAAAAAATTTTTTTCAAAGCTAAAAATTATAGCACAATCATTTGACAGTTACAAACTAGATTAGGGTACAATAGACAGGCACACCACAATAAAATGCAGCAAAATTTGAGGGCAAAAAGAAAATGCTTTACATGTAAACTACAACCTAACAAAAAAAAATGGGAAGAAGTCTTACAGGCGGAGAAAGTGGCAATCTCATTTGATTAACATTAGTTAATACCAATGGACTTGGACTTGACTGTAGATTTCGTCGAGCAGATACAGATTGTTGTGGTGGCGAGGCTTGAGTCGGTGAGATAAGACTGGGCGACAGGTTCACATTGCTACCAGCTGAGCCGGGAGAGGTAAAGTTCTGTTCCTCATCATCCAGAGGAGTAGAAAGAGGCGAGGGGAATTGAAGCACTGATAAGTCAGGAAGGGAGCCAGCATGATTCGAGATAGGAATGTGAATTCCTGACTCTTGTTCTTGTGATGGATAAATACTAAAAAAAAAAAAAAGCAAGGAATAAAAAAAAGACAGAGGAAAATTGGATTAATGAAAACTCATTCTCAGATATTAGTAAATAAATTTATAACAGGATGGAATGTCTTTTGGTTTGATCCAGACATCATCAACACATAACGCTGCCAAAAGTGGTGCATTACATGCCGAGTTGTGCAGCATATTTTCTCAAGTATATAAACTAAAGTCGCTTTATCATTCATTTGGCATTGGTAGTCTTTTTCATAAAATAAATATTTGATACTAGTTCGTAAGTTTGTGATGTGGATTGTTACTGTATGTTAAGAAGAAAACATAATTCAATTTAATTTCTTCAAAGTTGAAATTATTTTTTGAATAGACACTATCTTAAAAAAGGGACATAACTATTAACACAAACAATTATTTTCTTTTAATTGAAACAGAAATATAATATTTTGGACTGCTCCCACCTCCATACAATTAAATAAAAAAGGATCAAAATAATTTGCAAATAAATACAGTACTGGGTAACAACAACTAATGACTAGATATACAATTAGGCCCAGCATTGCTTTTATGTCATATGTTGAAACTGCACAGAATTTATCTCCCAAATTATCTCTAAAAATATTGACTGATATATTTTAACTTCATTTGTATTGAATTACAAACAAGTGAAATTCCACTAAAAAGGGAAGAGCTCTCATCCCTGGTAAATGCTTTGTTTCCTATTTCAAAAATTGATTATAAAATATGAAAAAAAGATATGTTATGGGCTGAATGCAAAAGAAGATGGGATTTCTCATTTAATCTCGGACAATGCCAGGTCTTACTACTAATAGTTAAAAAAAAAAAAAATTAAAAATTAAACTTACTTTATATTTGGAACCTCACATGACTTGGGGCGGACCTGACCAAGCTTGAAAAGAAATGAATAAAGTATAAATACAAAAATAAAACTATTCGATAACGTTTTATAATCTAAAATAAATACTCTTCTAATGGAGATTAAATGTCAGTCTGTTAGCAAAACTATCATATTTTCAAAGTGTTTTTCTGAAAACATGGAAAATTATTATCCTATTTTAACATTGTTAACTACCATAATTATCTAAATGTTGAGTTTGTTTTCAGTCAAAACTTATTAGCATGCTAAGTTTATTGATCAATGGTGACAAATATCTGAGGTTAAAATCAGAGTTGGTGTGCTTACTACATCTAGTCATACGAAAAAAATGAAACAGTTGTGTGTGTGTGTCGTAATAGTAAAAAGCGCAGACTGTGTGCTCAGTATGTAAGGATATAGTTTTGTTGGGGTTACTGCATTATTTTCACTAATACCTTCAGAAAAAGTAGGAATCCAACAATAGGTTAAATAATGTGTTATACTCAAGCGTTGGTTGTGCAAATAAAAGAAAAAAAAAATAACTGCAAGACGACATCAATCTTTCTCAGCTTATTCCAAAATTGTTTCCAATCGCCACGGATTTCTCCTTGCTATTGAATTTGAGTAATGTGATTTTTGGACTTGCACAAAGCTTGCTTCATTATAGACTTGTGTTGCAGCAACACCCACAAGAGCTATTCATTTTCTTTAGAAATTTAAAAATGGCCTTTATATTCTTTCACTTATGTAAAACAAAATTTTTTTTTTCTAACTGTGGATGAAGCATCCAATCGGATGTCTGATATTCACCCGCAATCTCAGACATTCAAACCAAGAAATTTTTTTTAAAGCTGACCTTTACTTAAAGTGCAATTATTTGTATCTCTCTTGCACTTGGTTCACCAGGTATATTTGTTGCATAGTTTTTGAAAGTCTCTTTCATGAGCCCAGTTGCTTCTATGATTAATAGAATGAGGGAGATCCAGTTTCATTTCATGCTTTACGTAAGACTTTGATATTTCGGTGTCTTTTCTGCCTCAGTTCTTTAATTCCACATGATTGGGGACACTAACTTCTAAGGTTGCTTCTTTCTCCTCGTCTCATATCATGGTCAGATTTAATAGTTCTTCTTTAAGTACGTAGCTGTAGGAATTGCATAGTCATAGTAAATGATATCCAACTTATTTCCAATTTATATGGTCCCAAGACTTGCTGCTGCATTCGATATTCAACATTGCATTGTATAGTAGCTGTCTCCCAGCAGAAACTTACAGCTGGATCTCGGGTGGCTCATACTCTACTTCTGTATGGTAGAACGTGCATTTATTGTCATTACTGAGATAACTCCTCTTCTTAAAAACATTGGTCATCAAGCCTTCATCTTGGCCAACCGTGTGTGCGAAAGAGTAAATGTGTTGTCTAACTTACAGGAGGATTTTATAAATCACGTTTTAATAACTAATTACTCTCTATTATTGCTTTCTAATTCTATACAACTAACTCCAAAACATTAGGTCAAACACTCTACTTAATAAATTGGCCATTCTAAAATTTTGTTCTTATAAGGGTAAACTAAATATTACCTTATACTACAAACAGAACACTGACCACTCTAAGTTGTTTTTTTAACGGGTATTCAAGGTTACTGACAACAAATCTGATAATCAAACCGGTTGCAAATTTACTGTTTGCATGGTATGAACCCCTGGACTCTGTCCATCCGCCCCCCCCCCCCAATGTAAACACCGAATTTCTGAAATTTTAAATGGTATTCTACTTGGTAAATGTCGGCGTGTTACTTACGGAAAAACAGTTAATTAAACTGCAGAAGCACATGTTAAACTACACAAGTTCTATAATTGAATACCCCCCCCCCTAAAAAAAAGAATGAAAAACATAAAAACATTTTGTAAACCGCTCATGAAAATTAAATTAAGATCAATTAAAAAGCATAAAAACTACATAACAAAAAAAAAAAAATTAACACTTTTTGTTTTGAAAACTTTGTTACTTCAAATGTCTCCTAAAGATTCCTCCGTGATGTGATAAGTCACTTTACTACGCGTGTGTGCATGCAACCACATCATGTAAGAAAACACTAACATAGCATTAATGAAATGGTGCAAAATAGTTCCAGGGTGCAGGAGTTAATACCATGCAAACAGTAAATTTGCAACAGGTTTGATTATCAGATCCGTGGTCAGCAACTTCGAATACCCCTTAAAAAAAAAAAACAAATTAGCGTGGCCGGTATTCTGCTGTAGTGTAAGGTAATATTTACAGAATAAACTGTCTTTGTTTATTGGGGCATGTTGAAAGAAGCAAGGGGGTATATCAGCAATTGCAGAGACCTAAACTTGACAGCAAAAAGAAAGCCAGATGTACTAAGACATAGAAAGAAACCATCAGGCAAGACCTTACAGTGACAAATGGACACAGTCCTCACAATCATGATTATTAGAGACTTAGCATAAGAACAGCAAGACAGCATCAAATTTCTTGTTGAAGAGAACAAAGATAAACCTGGATAGTCAGTGAAAGAATACTTCAGTCTATAGATTTTATAAGAAAATTATTAAAATAAAAAGAATGAATTCTTTGATATGCATTCACAAAAAAAAATCAAGTAGTTGTGTTCAAAGGATGGACATGTCTGCTTTTTATTTTATTGTTCACAAAAACTAGCCGTAAATTAAGAGAATTTCTCTTCCCTGCAACCTCTCTCCCACAGAAGAGACGTTGTGAGCATATATTGTTATTTCCATGGCAAGTGCTCGCCCGAGCTCCAATCTCTGCCCCCCCCCACCAATCTTTCACTAAAAACACCCGTTTAGCTGAAACCACTGTCAGTAATTTTCCCCACTCTTTATCTGTGCCTAAATCAAAACGTAGATTCCATGAACAAAGCTTCTTTTTTAGAAGTGCACGCCTGTGGAACTCTTCCGTTTGCCTGTTTCCCACTTGACTACAACTTGGATATCTTCAAGTCCAACATAAACAAATTCATGATGAATCGCCCCCTTAAGATATTTTATCAAATCTTCAATTACTACGATACTATCCCATTGATTACTGTACATGCAATAACCCTTATCCATGAGTGGCTTCCAGACCTTGATAAGTGGTGCCCTCCATGTAAAAAAAAAAAGGTACAATTTTGTATTACTTGCAATATCTTTCACTTTGGTTGAGCAAATTTCATCACTATCTAGCACCATGTTTCTGAAACAGAGACTTACAAATGTTGACCCGAGGAAGGTCGCAAGAGATGATCAGCCAATTCCAAATTCACTGTCAAAGACTGACTACTTGTAGCCATTCAAAGTCTTCCATGATGGTTATCACTCACATCCTCGGTTACATGCACATATGTTTGCATTATCCAGATAGAGAGGAAAGAAAGATTACATTGTAGATTAATTCCTCCACTGGGTGATGCGATGCATGCTTAAACCATCAAAGACATCACAATAACAGGATAAACTACAGAAACTTGAGTTTGAGGCGTTGCTGCATGCCTGAACCATCAGAAATGTTATTCTAAAAAGAGAGACTGCAGAGACTTCAGATTGAGGTGTTTCAAAATAATTAAAAGAATTTTTTTCTGCCTTGAATTACTTAGGATATCAACAAATTTATAAACAATTACAGAAATTTCTTTTGATTTATAACAAAAGAGAGGGAGAAAGGGAAAGAAATTAATTCCTCAAACAATAATTGTTTTTTTAAAGAAGTTGAAGAAAATTAGTTACCTTTTTTGGATCCCAGTATTTCATGCTATCCTGTACAGAATTCTCCTCTGCGACTTGCAATACTAGAAAGAAATGGAAACCAATTTTATTTAAAGGAATAGATTATATTTCATAGTGCAATGGAATCATATTTATAGATATTATTATTAACATCAGTTAAGAAAATTATATTAGAAATAATTTTATATATATATATTTATATTTTAAATATTAATTATTAATTAATACATGTATAAAAGTAAGTCATCTATATACATGCATGTTTCAGAGTTTACTCTTCATCAGTATAGCTAGACTTTATTGACAAGGATCGATCCTACAACGGTTCGATAAGTAATCTTGTATAATATAAACGTTCAGGGAACGAAGTAATAAAAAAGAAATTAATCGCTAATAAAAAATAAATAAAAATTCAACAATCTTACATTTATAAGTGATAAAAATCGTGCATAAAATTGGCAAGGACACGGTAGTCTCGCAGTAAAATGCCAGACTACTTATCGAGCCATTGTAGGATCGATCCTTGTCAATAAAAGTCTAGCTATACTGATGAAGAGTACACTCTGAAACATGCATGTATATAGATGACTTACTTTTATGCACATAGTAATTATTAATTAATATTTAAAAAAAAATAAAAAAGTAAATACGTCCTAAAAATGTGGGCGAAGAAAAAAATGTAAACAAAGGGCAAATAAGTCCTTTCTTATAATATAAACGTTCAGGGAACGAAGTAATAAGAAAAAAATTAATCGCTAATAAAAAAATAAATTAAAATTCAACAATCTTATATATATATATATATATATATATATATATATATGTGATTGCTACTTCTTGACAGAAGTTTGCCATCTCTTCTTTAAGTATTATTGTGTCTGTGCACGTAGATGACTCTTCAATCCAGCTTTAGACCTACATGAAAGGTCACAAATGTGGCATAAAAATTTTCCTTCTTGTAAAGGTGATCGCATGGTAATATTGTGAATCCTCGAATACCGTGTCAGGCCACTTTTAGATTTGCAGATTAGACCACACATATGACAACTTAGAGTTGCCAGATGTTCTGTGTATATATATATATATCTTGAATGACATTTACAATTTATATAAATGTTAATTTCAACAATATTCTTGCCACAATTAACATTGGCTGAACGGTTTGTTCTTTGCTAATGGAGTGAGAGATGGCTTTGTGGCTGGGTTTGAATCTTCCAACTGACAGTAATCATGACTCTTCACTGATGATTCCCAAAAGGATGAAACACTAGTGTTTGTAGTTATTAAAAATAATTATAGTAATAATTATATATAATTATTATGGAAAGTATTGTGTATAATGCTCAGGTGCATTACAACTCATAAAAGGTACATGTATATAGAATAATGTACCTTTGTCAGAGAAATGAAGAGCAAAGTGAAGTCAGTGAACAGGGAAATGAAGCCAAGATATATACAAGTAGGAGGAAAATCAGATGCAGTTTTGATGAATTTAAGAAGCATGAGACTTTTAAAGAATGCAGTGTCTCAGGAGCCAACAAATGATAGCAGTTTGTTGCTGGTGACTTTGTTAATAATTCTGTGGATGTTTACTAAGTCAGTTGATAGATGTCAGAGCTTCAATAAATTCAAGCTCAGAAAAGCATGTCATTCAGAATATGGCAGGTGTTTGGTGAAAGATATTCCCTTGGTTGCATATCTCTGGATATAGCAATTTCTTTTTCTAAATCGATTTCTAAATCGTCTGGAACCCCTAAGTGCAATCGCACTAAAGCTGTAAAC
Organism: Euprymna scolopes; assembly: GCF_053919585.1. Lineage (NCBI taxonomy): Eukaryota > Metazoa > Mollusca > Cephalopoda > Sepiida > Sepiolidae > Euprymna > Euprymna scolopes. The sequence continues at coordinate 70,176,446 of NC_136485.1, read as the reverse complement.
ACTTTTTAAAAGTCGGAGAGTGACTAAGAAAGGTTTTGCTGAGTGATACCAAAACACTCAGTCTTTTAGATGTTTTTTGCTCAACACAAATCACTGTTGCTAACAGTTGTTGGCATCCTTCCATCTAGATAGATAATGGAGAATCGCACCTGAAGGTTGTTGTGTTGAATGGTGGCAGCTGCTGCTGTGACTGAGCAGATCGATGCTTACGTTAATAAAAAAAATAAATGAGAATGAAGAACTTCAGTCAGTTCAAAAAAAATCATCCTTCATACCCATTGCAATTTTGCCATAATTCTTTTTTATTGCAAAGAATTAAAAGCCTTAACAAATTCAAGATAAATAATATTCATCCATCTACCTATGATCTGAGTGATGTCCTAAAGAAATTTGATTGATTTTGAAATAATCTGTAACTAAAGAGCAGACAAGTTCGCCATCATAAAAAAATATAAACTGTCTATCAATTAATCATAATTTTTTAAAACCTAATAAATATACTGCAGAATAATTTTGAAATATCAGATCTAAAGTAGTTTTAGAAATGGAGAATATTGCATTTAGTAAATAAATTCCTAACAAATAAAACAGATGTCAAAACCTTAAGATCTTCAGTCTGAGAGTAGTAAACATATTTAGATTTTCTCATAACACTTCTAAACTTACATCATTACCTTAATAAAATAATAACTTTAGCATGATATCATAGATTTATGCATTTCAAAACAAGAGCAATAAAATTTTTTTTTAAAAATGAATGCGTGGGTAAACATAAATGTTGGAAATTATTTTAATCGTCCAAAACAATTTATTTTGCTTTAAATATGTATTGTATGTAATTTTTAACAATTATATAATCCTCCCAGTCTAAAAAAAATGTGCCCATAGAGGGATGATATTTTTGCTAGTTTTTAATTTTAAATAAAAAGGAACGTTCAAAGGTAAAAAGGGGGGGGGGGGGTGATAAATTGATTGAAGCATAGATTTGTAATCAGAACATTCAAAGAATTCAATAACACAATTATTTGATTCTATATTAAAAAAAAAGAAGCAAAATGGACACTAAAATATTGCAAAAAAACTTTTTGAGAATTACTTTAAATATAATCATTTTTATTATGAACCATTAATATTTATAACAATCTCTTGTTATGATTTAGACAAAAAAGATAGATGGACTCTAAGTTACTAAATCAATAAATTTATTAAGTTAATGGAATTGTTTGAATAATCCGATGATTCAATAATATGAAATATGAATAAATCAATACTATGAAAAAAAAATCAAAAACCCTTGTGAATTTTACACGTTTATAGCTACAACTGAAGCAGAGAGAACATATTGCTACTAAATATATTAGCAGTAAACTTGCAGTCTACACATACATATCAATGAATATATATTAACATTACACACAACTGCTGTTAATATTTTAGTCGTATACAACTGGCATTGCTACTGCTTTCTCCTCTAAACAACGCATGCATATATGTACACAGTAGATTTTTTGTCTATTAAAAATGAGCAAAGGTTATATCCCATTGATTGAGAATGAGTGTTGTATGCCAAATTGATGGTTGAATATGGTTAAATTTGTGTTCATTTTTGCATTAATACTAATCCCTAACTGTGAAAGGATGCCATAATACTTAATTCACTTCATCTTATCATAAAGGTTCATACAAAATTTCAGCCATATGAGACCAGTAATTTCCAAGGAAAAGTGGAATGGACAGATAGACTAAAAGAAATTATATACAAGTTGGTTATTTTTTTTCTTGCTCTGACATTGATATTAAAAGCCTAATTTTTCTATTTAAAAATTATTAAAACAAATTTCTTAATATACGCAGTTATGGATACGGGAGCGACTAAATGAAGGTTAACTAATTTGCATATTCCTTTGAAAAAACAAATATAAATTAATTATTTATTAATATTTTTATGGTTTCTTAGATGATTGGTTTTATTTCACTATTATACTGAATTCTATTTATGCATAGTTTCTACATTCTGCATAATTGCATAGAATTTAAGATGAAAACGTTCTAGCACACAGAAATATTTATACATAAGCAAGTTTGTCATTGTGTGCAAATGTCTATCAAACTGTTTTCTGAATATTTAGTCTACAGAGTTGAAACTTGGTATATAGAGTATTTGGATCTGTAGCACACTTTCAATTTGATTTTTAGCTCGCAAAAATTGCTGCTAAGGGGTCAAAATTGAAAACAAAATGGTTGACCTTGGCAGGAGTAATCGACTTAACCGGTTTACATACACAAATGTATAGACATAGGTTGAACAACATTATTTTTTAACTATTTATATGCATGGCTCAAAGGCTAAGGAATGAAGCTGGAGAGTTGTATGTTTTGGTTTTGATTCTAACTGATGGCACCCAAATCATATCTTTTTATTTTTTTTATTTTTATATCACTTTTTTTAACTTTTGAAATCACTACTATATATTGGGTACAATATAATAATGAAGAATTGGCTCTATAATAGTGAAAACAAAATATGCATAAATTAAAATATCACATTTAAGTGTATTTTATGACCAGGTAGTATAAATATGAACATAGAATTTGAATGCCTACTAGATATTGTCCTCAGATGTCTAAAGTCTCTGTACAGGAGTTTGGCAGGACAATCTGGTATAAAAGATACTTCTCCCTACAAGTAAACCCTGACCAAATATTCAAAATAACAATCTCCAAAACCAAAATAAACCCCTCTCAGTATGGCTACCCCATACTGGCTTATATTAGTAATGGTGCATCTTCTCCAAGTGATGTCATCTCTAGTAACGCCATTAAGCTAGATACTCCACCAGACTAGATGAATTCTTATCATTGGAATCCGGTAAAACCAAGAAAGATATCCTATAACATAGTTAACTGATCAATTGGGGAGAGAAAATTAATGTTTTTCATTTCTTTACTAACTCAACATTTGAAGGGGTAAACGGAAACTTCAGTTGAACATTCAAATATCTATGTATCTTATATAGATAAAAGGGACCCTTTGATTTCTAAGACTTCACTATAAGTAAAATCAAACAAAAACATATGTAAACATCAATATATATTAACATAGACAAAGTACTTTTGTAGGATACAAAATTATTAATGATGAAAATGCACTTGATATGCAATGATTAATCTTGATTGAAAGAAACCAAAGTGTTGTTACATGTTGGGAGTTATAGGCAATTGTTTTGTCTCCAGCAAACACCATGAAATGTTACTTTTACCGTTTTGTTTAAGTGATGCAAGGGGGCTAACTCTGGATCTACAAGAACATTTTAGGCTAAACAGAGTTGGTTAAACTTTTATATTACCTAGGGATTTATATCAAATGTCAAGATTTATTTTCATTTAAATAATATCTAATTATAGAAACTCCAGCGGAATATTTTTGAAAAGTTTGAGATTTTTGTCACTTTTTAATTCAGTGTTTGCATTTTATTTCAGCGTTTTTTATTTCAGAAGAATCGCAGAAACAAGCAAATGAAAACTAAAAAATGTTTGTTATTTGTTTGGTTTTATGGCATATCAATACTTTTTAGAGTTCCTATTTAACCCACAAAGGCTGTTAGACACAAAGTCGGTTTTTAATATGCAAAAAAGTCAGCTTCCTAAAAAGGGGAACTCTAGCTTGGAACAAAAATAATTGCTACAGTCTAGAAAGATTTCTTCTTCACTGACCAAAGACAAAAAATATAAAGTGTAGTATCAGAATAGATATTACACTTTGCTCCCAACTAAAAAGTGTACGAGCTATAATCATTTATAATGTGGAATCCAATCATTTTGGCACAAGGTTTTAGGCTTTAAATTCTTAATATTTACGCATACAGTCATGCTATAAATGTAAGTAATGTATATAATTAATTTATAGATTTTTCTATGTGTGTATGTCATAAACAAAAGGTCTATAAACGAAAGATTCTATTTAAACTATAGATGGGACAGACAAGTACTGCCACAAACTGAGAATAATGGCAACTAAGATGACTATATACTCCTCAAAGTTCCCACATTGTGGCTTCATTATTGGATGTAGTTTTGAGTCATACTCAGGATTTTTATTTTTTTAGATTTTATTTTTTAGATATTAAAAATACTTACCTCTTCTGTGAGTTGGGGGAGTGTTTGAACTTAAAATATGTTCTAACTGCTGACCCATTGTACTTGTATGCAGAGCTGAATCAGAATTCGTCCTGAAAGAAACAAAGAATTAGCAAAATTATTTATTAAAATATTTTTTATACAAACAATATATGACAATGTTGAGAAATTCGATAAAGATTTCCAGTGTGTGTTTTTCATTTTAAAATCGGGGGAGTGAATATAATAACCTCAAATCTTTTTATAAAGTTTTATCAAATAGTATAAACCATTATTAAGAACTAGAGTATTCATTTAAGAAAGAGTTCATAATACAGGCATTTTTGAACTATTTAATAAGTGTTGCAAAGAAAGGATGATCGACACAAACATATTTCTAAAGACTTTTTTTACTACCATAACCGTAAAGAACTTTGCTTTCTTCCTCAGTGTGCCTAACATCTAACAGAATTCCAGCAAAAGAGTATATTTCCAAGAACTTCCCATCTGTGGAACACATTATCACAAGTTCACTTACAAAATGGTCATCTACGAATATAATGTGTTAATAAACTCCTGTCATAAACTATCATCATAAGTCATAATTTATTTTCATTTCATTCATTATTTTCATTCCTCTCATAATACCTATCTCATTAAAATTTATCCTAGTTGCTATCTCAAGAATATAACATCAGCTCAATCACAAACAAATAGAAGAGTAGGGGATAATAAACAGAATTGGCAGCCACGTGTTGAATCCTATGCTAAAGGCAGTCAGAAAAAATAAAATATGTGTAATGAAGTAATTTTACTATTGGAGACATTTCTTTTGAATCAGGTTGTCCTTAAGTGAGTAAATTATCAAGAATTGTGTGCGGTTGTGAAAGGGAATCTAAAAATGCAATATGTTGGTACCCTAAAGGAAATGTACCAGAAACAGCAATGGGTTGTAATCAGATAGGGTTGATCACACGGAATGAGATTAAAATAATAGATTGATAGGAAAACTAGAAAATCAGAAAACTCAACCAATTAGTGTAAGGTTATGGTGACCTCTTAGTGTAGTGATGAAGAGAATATAACAAAATTGAAAAAGGAAAGGCAGATCACAGAATAAGAAATAATAGTAATAATAAGTACTTAATCTATTTTGTATAGGTATAAGAGTAACTTATCTTGCCTTTGATAACATTTGTTCGTTTATATATTTGTTTTGACCACTTTTTGTACCTTTGTCTAATGTAAAACAAACCTGGAGCATGAAATATTGACACAAAACAAGATCAAAGCCTAGAAGAATGGAAGAAAAAAGTTAAGACCAACATCAATAACGGTTGGTCAAAACATTTATCTTGCATTTGATTGTAGTTTAAGAGAAAATCTATTATTGATGGCAAACAATTGGAGGATAACACACAGTACAAAGATACCACAATTCATATGTATGTGGTCTATTGAACAATATGATCTGAAGAAGAAATTAAAAATATTTTATGGAAATAATATATAGTGAAACAAAATATTAAATGATTGTGGAATGCAATATGTTTTCTTGTTGTTTTTTCTTTTTTTTTTTGAGAGAGTTACTCTACTTTTTATGAGCATTGATGATAGCCTCTACAAGAAAAATAAATGCCTTATAGATTTCAAACTCCATATATATATATATATATATATATATATATATATATATATATCCTGGTGGAAGGCCTGCATTTTATATAGATAAAACTGAATTTCTGAGAATTTGTTCCCTACAATGTGTTTTTTTTATAATATTAATGCGTGTATGTGGTATTGAAGTGATGCTTCGTTACAAACTAAATCCAATTGGAAACCTCAATTTAATATTCAACTCTATAGAGCTATAAATATATATCAAACATCATTTCAGACTTGAGAGCTCAATGTATTTAATGCAGAGAGCAAATATTTAAGAAAAAGAATAACATCTCATTTTTTTGTTTTACCTGTTAGATTACATTGCCAAGCTGGAGAGTTCTGTCTTACCTACTATTTTATCACAAATGGTTTATAAAGAGGGATTCATACACGTGAATTTAATAACTGAGCAGAAAACCAAAGAACTCATTATCTGATTAGCATCATGTGTCATTGATCCTAGGCCTAACTCTTCAAACCAAGAACTACATATGCTCTATCACTGACATTAAACACTGTCTCATTATCATAAAATCTATATAATGCATCTTTTATTAAATAATTGTAAGTATATTTTTGGATACTAAAGTGGAGTCCTGTATTACTTGAAACCAGCAGTAAGACAATATAAAATGCTTTTGAAGATGAGCCAATTTTTACAGTGCATATAAATCCTCCTTGACATATAGATATAGAGAAGAGAAAAAAGGAAACATTTGTCAGTAGTTTGGGTTTATCAGCCTTTTTTTTTAATAACCTAGGTGTAAGAGTGTGAGATTATATATATATATATATATATTTTTTTTTTTTTTTTTTCTATGGAAAATATTTTTTTCAATTATATTTCACTATTTTTATATAACAATCCTTAATTTATGTAGCTCAATGTAATTACAGAGTATATAACAAATGAATGACAAAAGTCATTATTCCTAATTTCATGATGTTGACTATCTTACAATTTATTCTTTTAATTAAATGACATTTACAATTCTTAACAGTAACTGTTTCGTGCAAAATCATTCATTTAATTATTATATCAATGAATCTATTTTGCCCTTAATTCATTAGAAGAAATAGCAACTATCAATCCACCAAAAGAAAATATGCATTTGGGCATGATTACAAAATCCGAATATTGGAAGAGAAGTTGCAATTACCTTTTATTTTATTATGCTATTTTAAATTTACAAGTAAAATCACTAAAATTTCAATATTCATATTAATAAATTGTATTAATTTTAATATACACTACTGAAAATATTCTATTTAGTATTTTATTAATTTATTATTTATAACTAATCTATATATATTTATACATTTATATTTATTTAAATAATTAAATGACAATAAAGAATTATAATTTATGTAATAATAAATTTAATTCAAATAATATTAAAACTGAATTATATATGGATATAAAATTTAGATAAAATCAACAATTTATATATCCGGAAATATATATTTTGTAATTAGTTCTATATAAAATTAAATACAGAGACATATGTTATACTATTATGTTATACTATTATACTGTTATTAGTAATATTATCTAATATATATATATATATATATATATATATATATATATATATATAATTATGAAAATAACTTTATGGCAATTAGGCTACAAAGAGGCTTCTGCGTTTCATCCCTATGAGGAATGAAATGCATCATTGTGCTAAAAATTATGTACATGGAGGAGAAAAGGGGGTTACTGTCTGTGTGTCATAAATCGATATGTTAACAGAACATTTAAATAAATTTCAAAAAAAGGATTAAATTTTTAACAGAATCTAAAGACACCATTGAAATTTTCCTTTGATTTCATCCGGGGTCACTAGGGGCAATTATCGGTTAGGTCCATAAAATAACTAAATTAGACCATAAAAAAACTGAAAATAATTTGTTTTTAAGTAGATTATTTTGTTTCATTAAATGAAACCATAATTAAACAAAGAATACCTCAGCAAACGATGTATTTAAAAAGTTTAAATATTTAAGTTATTTTTATTGATATGCTCAAGACTTGAAATAATCCATTACAGCTGCCTGTAAAAAAAAATGTAGCGTTTTGTTTTTCATAAATAAAAGACCATGGCTAACAGTTTTTTTTATTACTTAACCTCATATTTGAAAGGTTATTTTTAACTTCTCTTTTAGGGCAAAATTTGTAAACATGACTTTATTTGAAATTACTTCTAATCAGCAATATACAGGCAATACTAAGTGTCTACTGTTTATATATATATATATATATATATATATATATATATATATATAGAGAGAGAGAGAGAGAGAGAGAGACAGATGAAAAAGGAGCAAGCCAAGTTATATGTTCATCCACATTTCGTCCTTATTTCAAGACTTCTTCAGGATGTTTATATTTTTTTTCTTAAATTTAATTATTTCGAGGAAGTCTTGAAATGAAGATGAAATGTTGATGAACATATAACTTGGTTTGTTCCTTTTTCATCTTGCCATCTCAGAATATTATTTGCTTCATATATATATATATACACACACACACATACACTAGACTACCCGTGACCCGTTGGGTCAGTATGTTATATTAGCTATGGAATTAATGTACGAGCGTGACACTTTGACTTAAAGAAAATAATTTTTTGTGACATAGCAGAAACATTTCTATGAAAGTATATTAAAATGAAAAAAGAATATAGATAGATTTCTAGCAATTGTTCTGTTTATAATTGTTTATTTTTGAGAAAAAAAAAACTTACAGCCATTGAATTATAAGTGGTTTTCCATACTTATAGGTAAATGTGCACTGAACAGATACCATAATACTTAAAATTAAATTCAAATTTTGATATGTTGTTTAATTTAAATGCAAAAAAGACAAAAAACAATTGGGACTCTGAAAACGTACACAGTAAAACAATACGTTTTATTGTCATGTTGATTATTTATTTGTAATGCAAATTTTTTTAAAAAGCATATTTTGGAAGTTATTTATTTATGTTGGCAGTGTAGAAGAAAATGTATTTTATATTTTTTAAGAAAGGTGTATTAAAAATAGAGAAGAAATTTAAAAAAAAATGAAGGTGTTGGGTAAATTGCTGTTGTCAACAGGTTAAAGTAGATTTATTTGTAAGAAAATTGCGTTAAAATAACTTAAACATAATATGGTAATGAATAATGTAAAAAAAAAATGCAGAAAGTATTAACAATTGTTTATTTGGATAATTTAAACGCGAAAAAAAAAACAAAAAACAATTGAGATGCTGAAAACATACACAGTAAAACAATATGTCTTATTGTCGCATTGATTATTTGTTTATGTACGCATGCGTAACCGGAAGTCATAAACCGGATGTTGGGTTACAACACCTGTTACAAGGTCATTTGAGTTTTATAATTATATATATATACTAGCAGTTCATCCCGGCTTTGCTCAGGCCCTATGCACTGTTCATAACTTTATGTGCATATGTAGATATATATTAAAAAGTTTGACTCATGTCCAGATAATCTACATCTAAAATTTCAAGTGTTTAGACCCAAAATTGGTGGAGGAGTTTGATAAAGTCTGCAACGATCAACTCTGTAAACTTTGACTTCTTGGCAGCCAAATGTTCGCCCCAAAACTGATTAAAACGCTTGCTGCATGTCTGAATACCTTTATGTAAAATTTCAAATGTTTAAACCCAAAATTGGCTGAAGAGTTTGCTAGATACCGCAAAGGTCAAATCTTGAATTTTGACCCCTTGACAGCAAAATTTTCAGCCAAAAACTGATTAAAAAACTTGCCCTATGTCTGAATACACTTTATGTAAAATTTCAAATATTTAGACCAAAAATTGGCTGAGTAATTTGGTAGAGACCGCAGTAGTCAAATTTTTAAAAACTTTAACTGCAATTTTGACCCTTTAATATTTGTTTTGGGCTCAAATCAAATTAAAAAGTAACCTACATCTAAAATTTCAAGTGGTTAGACCAAAAATTTGCGTGGTAGCGTTTTCAAAGGTCAAATTGTTGAACTTTGACAGCCAAATTTCTGGCCAAAAACCGATTAAAAACATTGTCCCAAGTCTTAATACCCCTTATATCAAATCTCGAGTCTATAGACTGAAAATTGACAGAGTAATTTGGTAGGCAAATGTACACATATACATTTCACTTTTATAGATATATATATATGATGAGAATAAAGGATATAATATTATATATATATATATATATATATATATATATATATATACATACATACACACACACACAAACATACATCCTAATAATTAAAAGGGGCTTATTTTAACACTTTGTTGTAGTTTCACCATAAATCTGATTGTTAGAAATGTGTTAAAGAAAAAATATAAATATTTATATATAAAGAAAAAACAATTTTTTTTAAGGAACTGAGAAAACTATCTGAAAATTCAATATTTGGAAGCTGTGCTTTTCTCTGAAATGAACACTTCATATACTTTTTCAACTTTCATGTGTTTTTTTCAAATACCTAGCATTTTAAGTGTTAAATTATCACATAACGATGAATACTTCAGAACTTAGATTAACGTTTTATCAAAGCTTTCAAATAAATTGTCAATTGAAACACCATTAACAATTTGGTAAAATTCAAGAGAAATATTTGCTTAAATTCTTAATACATATCCATTTTAGTTTGCCCCTATTTAACTTGCCGTCCGATGAGGTAAAAAAAATTAGACACAATGTCAGTTTTTAACATGAGTGTATCCAGTTCTCCAAAAGGAACATTGAATGGAAGAAAACTACAAATTGTCAATGTTAAGAAGAACCTGTTCAGTTTTGCCTATGAACAGATATTACATTTTGATCCCATTCGATTGGAGTGATATAGGGAACAACAAGTAATTTTCTAGTTTGCAGGTGTCCAAATTTTATTGGCATAATTTTAAGTTTTTATTTCTTAAAATTATGAATGTAATTTTTATGTTACATAACGTTTTTTGAATTTTATAATATTAATTAATATTAATAAATGAGGAATCATTTCGAATTAAAATCTATTTAGCATTACACATATAAACTTGAGGAAAACGTGCTTTTGAAATGTGTCACCCCGGCACCCGTGGATTGAGAGGACACAATCTGATCTGTTTTATCACAGATTTCGGCTAAACCGACGAGAAGCTGTATTTTCCATCTGCATATCAGCTCCCTGGAATAAACTGCTGCTTGAGGTTGTCACTGCACCAACAACGGGTCAGTTCTAGATGAAGTTGGACAAGTGCTGGTCAACTGTATTTCTGACCGTCTAAATTTGCAGCACCCCTCCCTCCCTCTTCGTTTGCTTCTCTCTCTCCCTCTCTCTCTCTCTCTCTCTTCCTGTGTCATTCTTAATGATGCCGAAGCATGTAATGTTTTAACCTATGCCGAATTGAATTAAATATGAATAAGCAAAACCAAAACAAGATGGTGACCGAATTCAACCTGATGTCATGTGATTTCACTTATTCAAATAATGTTGACACATTTCAAGCATGTTTTTTCAAAAAAGATATTTATAAACATCAAAAACTTTATTTTTATTTAAAAAATTAAAAATGATATGTAGTTCAGAACTGGGAGCAAGAATATACAGAGATCCACATTAATTCTCGGGCAATATTGAATATTACCTATTCTAGTGTGTGTGTATATATATATATATATATATATATATATATATATATATATATATATATATATATAGTGTAAAGAGATAAAAACTAAGATATAAAAGATATTGAAAACTTCCATAACCTAACAAGTTGTATTGCTTGTAGAGGGGGTGGAGTGAGAAGCTTTCTGAAAGGATGGTATAACATTCTAAAGCAGCATGATCAATGAATTCATGTATAAGGAAGATAAGCAATCAATTTTCTGAACGGTCAAATGCACACTGTTAGGAGGGCGGGAATTTTTTTTTTTTTTAATTATTAATAAAAGATTAAAATGGCTTACTTGTTTACAAAGAAACGGAAATGGATTGAATGGGTGGATTTAAATTTAAAAAAAAAATTATCAAATAGGATTTGGAAAAAAAAATTATTTTAGTACTTTATACTATTGTATTTTTGATTCAAATAAATAATTAATCAATAGTAAAAAAAAAAAAAAAAAAAAATGTAAGTCACAAAGGACAGAAATAAACAGACAAGTAGTGACATTTTCTTTTTATTAAAATGGAAATGAAAAACTCCCTAAGTACGAAATCAGCAAAGAGATCAGTATTTATGCAGAATATGAAGAGTGCTGAAATAATTTTATTTAGAAACCCATTCTTAACATAGGGAGGGGGCATTTTATTATCATTTTTTTTCAAACTATTGTTTTTTCACTTAATTTGATAAACAAGAGATACTGTGAAAACTGAATTTTTTTAAATCCTATCTACAATATAGCCTGGTTCATATACTGTATATATCGGCAATTATCGTCTGACTGATATTCGAGGGGGGGGGGTGAATACTAAGGAAACCTTCCTCCTCCTTTCATGCACTGGTAAACTTTTCACAGGAGCTCATTTTACTGTAAAATTATTTTTTTAATGGAATCATTTTGAAGGGTTTTTTTTTTGTTTGTTGAGTAGTTTACACTATTGTATTTTTTATCTCAATAAATAAAAATAATAAATGAATAAAACTGTAATAAGTCACGTAGATGAGAGAAACACACATACACACGAGAAATGGTCACACAATTTTACTAATATAGATTACATGTATGCTTATGTAACAGGCAACGCCTTTACTTTCTATCACACATGTGGAACAAGCAAACACACGATTTGGTTGAAGCAGCACTCAGGCGGAGAGAGACGAGCGTAGTTGTTAGCATTAAAATTGGCTGCATTCATGGTTTCTGGCAGAGATTAATTTCTATTTTTTTACTAGATTTTATTTTTCTTTAATATTTTTGCACTTTTAATCTACTTTCAAAATAGGTTTACCTGCAAGCTTCTGAATAATTAAATGAAATGTCATAAAATGGGGTCTGGAATTTGCTAAGGGAGGTACACAGGTAGAACTACATGTACAGGCTATAAAGCAAGAGAATCTACGAAGAAAATAACCTGACACCAGTATCATCAATGCGCTACTTCACCAATGGTGGTTTGTAATTCTTTTTTACGGTTCCTTCAAAATAAAGCCTCTATTCACACACTAAAAATAAAATAAAAAAGGTTTAACAAACAATTCTGTCAAAAGATGTAGACAGTGTATTACAGCGCAAATGTTATATTTATGGACATCTAATAAAAAGCAACTTTAAAGAGTTATATCTAAATAAAATGACAAATATGCCACTGGAGCTAATAATACTAAACTCATTCTTTCTCTATTTGGCAGATCCCCACAGTTTATTCTTGACTGATTCAAGGACAACTGTTAGTCTGTTACATCAAATTAAGTTAATAAAGAGACATCAACATATATACATATACATTTCTTTAAGTTAATGCAAAAGATTTATTTCATAGCTCAATAGTGTTCAACTAGAGCTCTTAATATTTATTATGTAAACCTAAATGTAAATTCAGAAAAACATTACATTTTTTCAAAAACACTTATTTAAAAACTTTTTATCATATACAAAATATTACGGATATTCATGAGGAGGTTTCATCATTGTGTAAAAGTCCTATGTCAGATTAAAAAATTAAAATACACCTAAAATTTAATTTGTACATATTTGCTTTTCATTGAAAATTCAAAGAAAAATCTTATTTAACTCTAATGTTCCTTTGAATACACATCGTTTTTTTGTTTTGTTTTTTTAAATAAGTTTAATGCAATTCATTTTAAATAATTGTTCATATATTATTTTATTTGATGGATTAATATTATATATATACAGTAAAACTCCTTTCATTTGAACTTCCTCTCATTTGGACTTCTTCTAAACTTGAACTGTCTCGTCATTGAAATTGTATTAGCACATTTGATGTGGAGTTGCAGTAAAACTGTTTACATGGTTTAGTCAGATATTGCGCAGAAATGTTAATATTGGTACTATGTAATTAATGTAGATTAGCTATTGATAATTAATTTACACTAACTGTAATTTTTTTTTTTTTTTTTCAGATTGCTATATTTAAAATAGTGTAAAACAATCCATTGAAATAGCTTGCAACTCTAAAAGAAAACAAGTGACATTGACTTTACTCGAAAAACGTCAAATTATAGAAAAATTAGATGCTGGAATTGAAAATCGCGTTATATTGAGAGATATATGAGAGATTGGAAGAAGTACACTGTTTTACATCAAAAAGAAAAAGGAGGAAATATAGAAGGCTGCTCCTTTCTCTCCAAATAAAAGACATGTTAAAAGAAGGACTCTTCGCAGCCCAAAGCAAGTTGAATTCGATCGAATATTGCATGAGTGGTTTGTAGCAAAACGGAATGAAGGTTTAGCAATATCTAGACCCATGTTAATTGCTAAAGCAAAATCTCTTAAAAAAGAGTTGAATATAGCAGAAGATATGAAATTAAGTGAAGCCTGGCTAAGGAGCTTTAAGAATAGACATGGTATAAGACAATTAACAATGTCAGGTGAACAACGGTCTGCTGATACACATGCAGCATCAAATTGTGAAAAATTCAAGACGATAATTGCCGATTATGGTTTAACACCAGAGGATGTTTACAACGCTGATGAAAGTGGCATAAATTGGAAGTGCTTACCTACAAAAACATTAGCCGGATCTGAAGAGCAGAAAATAAAAGGATTCAAATTAAATAAAGAAAGACTAACATTAATGGTATGCACTAATGCTCCTGGAACTCATAAACTTAAGCTTCTTGTCATCAGCAAATCAAAGTGTCTCCGAGCATTGAAAGGAGTTTCGCCTTTTCCAGTATCCTATTATTCTTCACAAAATGGATGGATGAACCAACAGTTGTTTAAAAAATGGTTTTTGCAAGAATTTGTGCCAGTTGTCCAGAGGCGTTTTCTTGAATTAGGTAAACCTGATTCAATGTGCTTGCTTCTGTTGGACAATTATAGAGCACATCCTCTCGAGTCAGAACTACTGTCATCTTGCGGGAATATTTTTGTGGGTTACTTACCACCTAATGTGACTTCTCTCATCCAACCTATGGATCAAGGGATTATTTGGAACTTAAAATGTTTCTGCAGAAATGATTTCATGATGAATATGATAAATAGTACCGTGAGTATAAGTGGTTTTCAGCACCATTTTACTATCAAAGATGCCATATTTTCTTTCGCAAGTGCATGCAATCAATATTCTTAAATCACTTACTGCAAATGATGTTGAAATGTGGGTGCAACAAGATGAGGAAACTACTGAAGGCAGTAATGGTAATGAAAATAGTAACAGCTCCCATTCTCTTGACCCTAATGTAAATAACCAAGAAAGAACACTTTGATGAAGCAATATCATGGGATGATGCAGAAAAGTCCATGGAGACGGTTATAAAATTTCTAGAAAAAATTCCTTACTTTAGTGACAACTATGTTTTGCGAGCAATGACACTCCGAAGAGATATAATCATAGAGAAGCTACCAAGAAATTGTAGATTTTCATGACCGCTTATGGAATACAATGGCAGCACCAGAGAGCTCAATCGATGAAAATAGAAACTGCAATGAAACTCATTCAATGAATAACTAAAAAAAAACTGTATTTTAAATGTATGATTTCTGTAGATGATAACTTAGGTAATAAATACCTAACAAGTAAGAGTAAATTTAATTTATTTTCAATGTTTTTGTTCCTGGTAATGAAATTCAATAATTCTTACTTGCAATGTATCGTAAACTCAACTTAATATATACTTGAAGTATCATACAGCAATGAATTTCATTTACTATTTCTTAATTCTTAGAAAATTAAAGTTAACTGCAGCACATTTTTTTATCACGAAACTTGAACAGCATCCTCTAATTTGAACGAAGTGGATGTTCAAATTATAGGAGTTATACTGTGTGTGCCTCTCTCTCTCTCTCTATATATATATATATTATATATATATATATATATATATATATATATATATATATATAAATAAATCATTAAAAACAACTATAATTGTATTAACTTCTTTGCCATGTAGTAGTAGTAGTAGTAGTAGTAATTGGACTAATAATGTTAAGTTCTCCTGCTGAGTTTATGAAAGGAGAGTCAGGTGCAATTCAATTGTTCATGATACTTACAGATGGGTTGAAAAAGGAATTTTTTTTATAATGGAGTTCCTACTTATCAAGGCCCGGAGGTCACTCAAGGATAAGGGTTAACAAGTATAAGGTTGTTAGTGAGACAACAGGTCAGTGATCTTTTCTTGTAGGTACTGGGTAAAATTTGACAGAGAGAGAGAGGATAGAAAGACAGAGAGAGAGGATAGAAAGACAGAGAAAGAGAGAGAGGGGATAAAAAGAAAGAGAGAGAGAGAGAGAGAGGATAAAAAGACAGAGAGAGAGAGAATAGAAAGACAGAAAGAGAGAGAGAGTGAGGATAGAAAGACAGAGAGAGAGAGGATAGGAATAGAGAGAGAGGATAGAAAGACAGAGAGAGAGGATAGAAAGACAGAGAGAGATGATAGAAAGACAGAGAGAGAGGATAGAAAGACAGAGAGAGATAGGATAGATAGACAGAGAGAGAGAGGATAGAGAGAGAGAGGATAGAGAGAGAGAGGATAGAGAGAGAGAGAGGATATAGAGAGAGGATAGAGAGAGAGAGAGAGGATAGAGAGAGAGAGGATAGAAAGACATAGAGAGAGGATAGAAAGACATAGAGAGAGGATAGAAAGACAGAGAGAGAGAGGATAGAAAGACAGAGAGAGAGAGGATAGAAAGACATAGAGAGAGAGGATAGAAAGACAGAGAGAGAGAGGGTAGAAAGACAGAGAGAGAGAGAGGGTAGAAAGACAGAGAGAGAGAGAGGGTAGAAAGACACAGAGAGAGAGAGGGTAGAAAGACAGAGAGAGAGAGGGTAGAAAGAGAGAGAGAGAGAGAGACAGGACAGAAAGAGAGAGAGAGAGAGACAGGACAGAAAAAGAGAGAGAGAGAGAGAGAGACAGGACAGAAAAAGAGAGAGAGAGAGAGACAGGACAGAAAGAGAGAGAGAGAGAGACAGGACAGAAAGAGAGAGAGAGAGAGACAGGACAGAAAGAGAGAGAGAGACAGGACAGAGAGAGAGAGAGAGACAGGACAGAAAGAGAGAGAGAGAGAGAGAGGACAGAAAGAGAGAGAGAGAGAGAGAGAGAGAGAGAGAGAGAGACAGGACAGAAAGAGAGAGAGAGAGAGAGAGAGAGACAGGACAGAAAGAGAGAGAGAGAGACAGGACAGAAAGAGAGAGAGAGACAGGACAGAAAGAGAGAGAGAGAGACAGGACAGAAAGAGAGAGAGAGAGACAGGACAGAAAGAGAGAGAGAGAGACAGGACAGAAAGAGAGAGAGAGAGAGACAGGATAGAAAGAGAGAGAGAGAGACAGGACAGAAAGAGAGAGAGAGAGACAGGACAGAAAGAGAGAGAGAGAGAGACATGACAGAAAGAGAGAGAGAGAGAGAGAGAGAGAGAGAGAGAGAGAGAGAGAGAGAGAGAGACAGGACAGAGAGAGAGAGATAGAGAGAGACAGGACAGAAAGAGAGAGAGAGAGAGAGAGACAGGACAGAAAGAGAGAGAGACAGGACAGAAAGAGAGAGAGAGGACAGAAAGAGAGAGAGAGAGGACAGAAAGAGAGAGAGAGAGAGGACAGAAAGAGAGAGAGAGAGGACAGAAAGAGAGAGAGAGGACAGAAAGAGAGAGAAAGAGAGAGAGAGGACAGAAAAAGAGAGAAAGAGAGAGAGAGGACAGAAAAAGAGAGAGAGAGAGAGACAGGACAGAAAGAGAGAGAGAGAGAGAGAGAGAGAGACAGGACAGAGAGAGAGTGAGAGAGACAGGACAGAAAGAGAGAGAGAGAGAGACAGAAAGAGAGAGAGACAGGACAGAAAGAGAGAGAGAGAGACAGGACAGAAAGAGAGAGAGAGACAGGACAGAAAGAGAGAGAGAGAGAGACAGGACAGAAAGAGAGAGAGAGACAGGACAGAAAGAGAGAGAGAGGACAGAACTATAGAGAGAGAGAGAGAGGACAGAACGATAGAGAGAGGGCGAGAGGACAGAACAACAGAGAGAGAGAGAGGGAGAGAGGACAGAACAACAGAGAGAGAGAGGGGGGGGAGGACAGAACAACAGAGAGAGAGAGAGAGAGAGAGAGAGAGGGAGAGAGGACAGAACAACAGAGAGAGAGAGAGAGAGGGAGAGAGGACAGAACAACAGAGAGAGAGGACAGAACAACAGAGAGAGAGAGAGAGAGAGAGAGAGAGAGAGAGAGAGAGAGAGAGGACAGAACAAGAGAGAGAGAGAGAGAGAGAGAGAGAGAGAGAGAGAGAGAGAGAGAGAGAGAGAGGACAGAACAACAGAGAGAGAGAGAGGACAGAACAAGAGAGAGAGAGAGAGAGAGAGAGAGAGGGGGGACAGAACAAGAGAGAGAGAGAGGACAGAACAAGAGAGAGAGAGAGAGAGAACAGAACAAGAGAGAGAGAGAGAACAGAACAAGAGAGAGAGAGAGAGAGGCCAGAACGTCAGAGACAGAGAGGGAGAGAGAAGACAGAACGTCAGAGAGGGAGAAAGAAGACAGAACATAAGAGACGGAGAGGGAGAGGGAGAGAGAAGACAGAACGTCAGAGACGGAGAGGGAGAGAGAAGACAGAACGTCAGAGACGGAGAGGGAGAGAGAAGACAGAACGTCAGAGACGGAGAGGGAGAGGGAGATAGAAGACAGAACGTCAGAGACGGAGAGGGAGAGGGAGATAGAAGACAGAACGTCAGAGAGGGAGAGGGAGATAGAAGACAGAACGTCAGAGACGGAGAGGGAGATAGAAGACAGAACGTCAGAGACGGAGAGGGAGATAGAACGTCAGAGAGGGAGAGGGAGAGAGAATGTCAGAGAGGGAGAGGGAGATAGAAGACAGAACGTCAGAGACGGAGAGGGAGAGGGAGATAGAAGACAGAACGTCAGAGACGGAGAGGGAGATAGAACGTCAGAGAGGGAGAGGGAGAGAGAAGACAGAACGTCAGAGACGGAGAGGGAGAGGGAGATAGAAGACAGAACGTCAGAGACGGAGAGGGAGATAGAACGTCAGAGAGGGAGAGGGAGAGGGAGAGAGAAGACAGAACGTCAGAGAGGGAGAGGGAGATAGAAGACAGAACGTCAGAGACGGAGAGGGAGATAGAAGACAGAACGTCAGAGACGGAGAGGGAGATAGAAGACAGAACGTCAGAGACGGAGAGGGAGATAGAACGTCAGAGACGGAGAGGGAGAGAGAAGACAGAACGTCAGAGACGGAGAGGGAGATAGAACGTCAGAGAGGGAGAGGGAGATAGAAGACAGAACGTCAGAGACGGAGAGGGAGATAGAAGACAGAACGTCAGAGAGGGAGAGGGAGATAGAAGACAGAACGTCAGAGACGGAGAGGGAGATAGAACGTCAGAGAGGGAGAGGGAGAGAGAATGTCAGAGAGGGAGAGGGAGAGAGAAGACAGAACGTCAGAGACGGAGAGGGAGAGGGAGATAGAAGACAGAACGTCAGAGACGGAGAGGGAGATAGAACGTCAGAGAGGGAGAGGGAGATAGAAGACAGAACGTCAGAGACGAAGAGGGAGATAGAAGACAGAACGTCAGAGAGGGAGAGGGAGATAGAAGACAGAACGTCAGAGAGGGAGAGGGAGATAGAAGACAGAACGTCAGAGACGGAGAGGGAGATAGAACGTCAGAGAGGGAGAGGGAGAGAGAAGACAGAACGTCAGAGACGGAGAGGGAGAGGGAGATAGAAGACAGAACGTCAGAGACGGAGAGGGAGATAGAACGTCAGAGAGGGAGAGGGAGATAGAAGACAGAACGTCAGAGACGAAGAGGGAGATAGAACGTCAGAGAGGGAGAGGGAGAGAGAAGACAGAACGTCGGAGAGGGAGAGGGAGATAGAAGACAGAACGTCAGAGACGGAGAGGGAGATAGAAGACAGAACGTCAGAGACGGAGAGGGAGATAGAAGACAGAACGTCAGAGACGGAGAGGGAGATAGAAGACAGAACGTCAGAGACGGAGAGGGAGATAGAAGACAGAACGTCAGAGACAGAGAGGGAGAGAGAAGACAGAACGTCAGAGACAGAGAGGGAGAGAGAAGACAGAACGTCAGAGACAGACAGAAGAGAGAAAGATAAGTTAGAAAGCGAGAAAAAGGGAGAAGTGGAGGAAGAGAGTTGAATGGAAGAGATAACTTTGTGTCCGTGTGTTTATCATAACAACGTGAACAAATTTATTTTTTACTATTGAGGTCACCACTTATCAAAGGCACGAGTATAAGGGTGAATGAGACATGAATTGATTCTAACCGAAAGAAATTCATGGAAGTTTTTACAGTGATCAATCGATTGAACTTAATTTGATTGCTTATAGGGTGGTTCATGACTAGAAGATTTTGATATTGGATTTAAAAACGACCCTGTTGTAATCAGTAAAGAAGCAGTTTTGTGATAATGTATTTGACAAAATATTTGTCAATTGTAATTCCGCTTAGAGAGAGAAAAAAAATTTTTTTTGTTGTAGTAGTAAAACAAGATTTTGTTGTAAATGCCTTCCAAAGACTAGAGTTCAGTCGAACACCTTCCATGGAAATAACGATAGAAAAGTGAGACTGGCGTTTCTTCTGTGAGAAATAGGTTGTATTGAAGAGGCCCACATATGCATACTAGTTTTTGAAGTTGATTTAGAGCTTTGTCAAGGCAGAAAAGGGTGCACTTTCTGGCACCTTTCTAAATGTGGCAACAATATTGATTACTTTTTGACATAAAAAATACAATAAAGTAAAATACTAAAACTTTTTTTTAAAGAAGCCTATTAACAAAAGATAATTTAACAGAGAAATGAAGCATGGTTAAAGTTCACGAATGGCTTTCAAAATAATTCCAGCATGATACCAAAAATACATAAGTACCGAGCAAATATCTACAGGTTATTTTCTTCTTGTACCCTAGACAATAGCTAGTTTCCACTTCTCTACATTCGTCATACAACTGCTGTCAGTCTGCTTGGTGATTTAGTACTAAATTCTCTTGGGTCCTCATCTTTATAAAGTCATGTATGTGTATATGTTTATATATTTGTATGTTCAGGATTCACTATTAAACTAATTAACCGATCATTATGATTTTTTTTTTTTTTTTTTTTTACCAAAACTACTAGTGTAAAGGGTTATGGTGTCTGTTATATCTTAAGAATAGGCCTTAAAGATCGATTAATAAATATTCCAAATTTCAATTTCTTTGGAGCATTTTTAAAGGGTTTTAGGGACATATGAACAAAACCGTCTATTTGAAAATTTAAGTATTTCCAATTTGCCTTCAATTTGATCCATAATTATTAAACATCAATTACAAGAGACACCCTGAATTTCAGTTTTTTCAAAGACCCCTTAAACTTAAGTCTTAAATTGTTAGACATTTTCTAGAATCAAAATCATGTAATGGATTTTGATCAAAATTGGAATAAGGGTTCTAGATATAAGATTATATTATAGATCATAGATCATTATATGTTGATTTATTCATTTGTTCATAAGAGAACATAAAAGTGATGGAAGATTGTTCCATTTGGAGAAATTAACTTTACGTTTTGGGGAAGATATTCTAGTTATTTATAAATTTGAAAGAGTTATAAAAAATGAAGAAAAAAAATGAACAAATAATTTTTAACAAGTTCAAGTATTGACGTAATTTAAAAGGACAAAAAAAACAAAAGCAAAGTAAAAAAGATTCCCAGGCAACACTAGTTAAGGTTTATTGTAAAGTAAACGGTAGCTAATCAAATAAAGTAGAAATTCTTCAAGTAAACAAACTCACAAAAATAGTTTTCAATTTGTTTCCTTTTCATCTGATTTTGGTTTTCAATCATAAAAGGAAAATAAACGAAGCAATATAAGGAATCATGTTTTGGTAACCCGTAGGCAACCATTATTCGTTCTATAATTAGAAATCAGATTGCATAACCACTTCAAATGGCTAGGCTGGTCTTATTAGCTACAGTTAGCCGTTGGCTACTTCCTTGTGTAAAATGGGAACAGACATCATTGTGTATTTGTAGGCTGATATCAGCCGTCATCGTTTTTCTGATGAGTATATATAGCAAAGATGTACGTGTGTTTACACATCAGGTTTCAATGGTTGATCCAGCCAAACCAATGACATTTGTAATCAGCATGTCACTGTGGATGTTTTAGTTAGTGTTTTTATATATTTTAAGGGTTAAGATGGGTAATAAAAGTGCCAACCACCTCTAACTATTGAAAATTCAAATATTTCTAATTTGCATGAAAATTGAACCATGAGTATATGAGACCAATTGAGTAATATTCCTCAAATTTCTGTTTCATTAAAGTATTTTAAAATGGTTGTAAGGATGTGTAAAGGGTGTACAAATTCCATCTGAACATTCAACATGAAATTTGAAACATGGATATTATATTTACATGCACAACTAACCTCCATTATAAATTCTAAAATGTTGGGGGTTTTTTTTTTTCAGTTTTTTTTCAAGGTTTACACATAAGCATTTTCCAATAGTTCAGATGGTAGTGACTAAAGCTGGAGTGCTAAATGTTTTGGTTTCGATTCTAGCTGATGGCACCCAAGTCATTTTTTTTTTTACTTTTGAAATCATTACTATATATTATGTACAATATAACAAATAATAGAGAATTGGCTCTTTAGTAATAAATTAAAATATATTTAAATGCATTTTATGAACGAGCAATGCCGGGAGACCTGCTAGTATATATAAATATGTACACGCACACATTGGCAATATCCAATTGCTAATGTAGAAAAGAAAAATAAGCTTTAACTTAACACTTCTCTACACATTTTGTGTTGCTCTCTTCGCCTATTCATCAGTCATCATTACCTCATCTCAAACAATAGATAATTTCTAAAGTTATGAAAACACTATATGAATCCACAGAGCTATCTATTCCTGAATTGCAGGTCGATGGAATTGCATTTCAATCTAATTTTTATCCTTGAGATTTATCTAATGGAATTGTGCTCCACAAAGATATTTCATACATCAGCAGAAAAAAAAAAAAAAAAAAAAACTTTATACCAGGTGAGGATACGTCCTCGACAATCAGCCTGACAGAGCCTGAGCTAGTTTGAAGTGGCTCTGCTTCAATTCGGCTGAGGTATAATTCTGTGCAGTCCTAGGGGATCCAGCTTCCCATGCATCACCATCTCTCTTTTAGAAAGAGTTAATTTATTATTAATTGCTTGATGTACCCTAACTGAAGAATGCAAATGGGGTTGCTTAAGGATTTTTTGTAAGCCAGAGTTTACTTTCTCGGAAGTGCTTCCTTTTCAATCTTCACCTGACCTTGTATCCAACTTCTTTTTTATCTACTGAATAAAAAAAAACGTGATTTTCCACTTATAGTAGCAGTTGAGCTTATCCCAGAAAATATGCAAGATACATTTATAAAATTTACATATTCTGATTCGTCATGGTCCTAATCAGGTTCAAGTAAATACATTATTATTTTAAAGTTTATATAAGCATTGCAAATCAAAAAATTATGTATTGATAATGCTGAAATATAAAAAAAACAGTCTTACATTTTCAAAAATTATGGTTGACAAAAACGGATATATTGACATTTAATTGAATAGTTTACATTTTTTTTTTTTGCATAAATATTTCAATTAGTTGAAATGAATCAGAAAACATTTTATTAATTTAAACAATTTGAAGTATATAATACTTTTAATAAATGAAAAATCATTGAATTACAAAAAAATTCTTTTATTCTATGATATTAAAAGGAGTCATATATGAGATGTATGTTGAATGAATGAATGAAATTGAAGTTTTGCCGAGTAGACCTGCCAGTTTTAATTATAAAGGACATATTTTTGCTGAAATGTAACAAGCAGAATTTTAAAACTAGTGCTTATGTAATGTCAGAAATGTATTCCCTTTTGTTTATTAAATCAAATTATTGGACTGTTTGAAAAGATTACGAATTGTTTGAATTCAAGTCATTTTCATCAATGACCGTTTCAAATCACAGTTTAACAGAATTTATGGAATTTTCTTTTTTAATTGCTAGGGTGTTACAAACACACACACACACACACACACACACACACACACACACAATAGATGTTTACGGTTTTATTCAATTATTTCTTTTATGTCAAGCAAATGCCCAAAAACAATAACAAATAACAAAAAATTCTCTTCTAAATAAAAATAATTTATCATTTTTGTACAATTTCTGCTATGCATTTTTCAGTGCTTATTTATATTGAGATGCATGCAAAATATGGTTGTTCAAAATAAAATAACTTACGGATATACTAATCAGTTGAACAGATTAGTGTACACCAAAAATTAAAGAAAATTATAGAAAGTAGTAGAATTTTAGTAATAAACTAGCCGTCAGCCCAGCATTGCCTTGTCGTATAATATGCTTAAACATGATATTTTAATTTAGCAGATTGCATCTGTATTATTATAGAATAAATCCTCTATTAAATATTATATATTATGAGGAATAATTTACCTGGTGGACTAATTCGTAAAAAAATTTAAAAAAAACAAAAAAATAATAATCATAATGTCGTTCATCAAATTCCATCTGTGTTTGTTTACAATATCACGTGAATGTTTAGTCTTAAAATATGCAAACGAAGAAATGATTTGTAGCGATTTAAAAATGGTACCTGTTTTATCGTAAATTGAACTTATAATAAGAAAAAAAATTAAAATAAAATGGTGAGGTACACCTGGGCATGATGAGAGGATCATTTGATCTGTAGTCAAACGATCTAGCACTAAATTATATATCCAGATTATAATAAATCTGTTTTTTTTTTTTGTTTTTAAGAAATGATTTGCTGAGATTTTATTATCTCCCTTGGCCGGTGTAACATAAAATATTCCACATGCAAAAATTATTCTTTCTTATCTATAAGAAAGAAAAGCTATTTTAAGGATTGGATTTTTTCGATTTTCGATATTTATCGGATGAATTTCTGTACAAAACATATCTAAGAACACTGCCAGACATATAAATTAGCTTTGTGTGAAATTTGCAAAAGATAGGCTCAACTGTTTTGGAACATATGAGGAAGGAACTCGTACACACAAAGTGATTTTTTATATAATATAATAAATAAAATTAATTTTTTTTTTTTTTAAATATTTTTGATTATGTGTTGGAATTTAAAGACTATTTTGAACCATAGAGCATGTATCTTGCCAATAAAAAGGCATAACTCTTGAAAATTTTAAAGGAATTTGAAAACATTTAAACTGTTAAATAGAAAGTCATTTAAAAATTATCAATAAATCATGTATTTAAAAAAAATTGAAGGTTTTGGAAGCACTTTACTCAGATCCAAAAGGAAGCAAGAAGTTCATACCTGCCCAAACAATATTTGTACATGAAATCTTTTTGAAATCAGGAAACTGGGTTTGAATGAAATCTATGACATTTGCATGTCATACATTTGATTCAGACCTGGTTTTCTGATTCCATAATCTGCACTGGTAATCATTACACTACCTCCTCCTACCTAATCCCAATAATTTAGGGTTTTAACTATTATCTAATAAAATAAGACTGACCAATATATATAAGTACATAATACAGTATAATCATCATTGAAATCATATCTTTTATCATAAGATGAGAATATAAGTAAAAAAAATAAAAAATAATAGGTTGGCATACAAAAATACAATTCTTGCTTAATTGTATCTTGCAAAGATTGGCAAATCTGTCTCCTTCTAGCATATATATATATACGAACAGGGTGACCCGACATTGACCAGGATTGAATGATCAGTAATAGTGTTGGGACGATTCCTAATTTTCATACGATTCCGATTCCAGGAAAATATTGATTAACGATTCCGATACCAAGTACGATTCCGATTCCTAGGGAATTATTGTTTTGAAATATACTAGGTAGTTTTATACTTATGGTCGGTAGTTCCCTAACTTTGGAAGAGATATTTTATGTCTACACCGTCGTGTTTTGGTTTAAATAAAATTATTATATAGTAAACTAAACGGAAAAATTAGCAAAATTTATTTTAGAGAAAATTTATTTTACTTAATTGGAATACAGAAAAAAAAACTCAAAGAAAATAGAATTTATCCTTCAGAGAAAAAACAAATAAAATAGAATTTATACAACAGAACAAAAACAAGAAAATTAGAGAATAAATACACACGATTCATTATTTTGGTCCTCATAATTAACAGATTTAATGAATTAAATAAAAAAATATAGCGGAAGAGAAAGAAAATATATACTAATTAAATATAAAAAAGATAAATATTTAATTTAATAATTTATAAATGGACGTGCGTAATGAAAAAAAAAAAAAAACAATATACCACGTGACATGGCGCCGTAGATACAAAATAACCTTTCTAAAGTTAACGACCATATATGAGAAATACCATTAATCGAAAGTTTGTGTTTTATACCAAAAGGTAGGTATAGCGAAAAGTTACAATTAAAGGAATTTCAAAAACGATTTTTTGTTTGGCTATTGATAGTTGTATTTGTGACGGCAGTTCTTCAGACCTCCATAATTCACAAGGAGTAGTTAACACCTATTATTTTTTCTTACTTTTTCATTGCTTTTACACGTTGTTTCTAACGTGAAGAATAAGTTTAGCCAAACTAATTTTGAAATAGGGTATATCAAAGGAACACATATAAAAATGATACCACTATAAAAAAAATGAAATACTAGATAAAATTGAGCAAATATATTACCAAAATTACAGAAAAAGATTAAAAAAAAAAAAAAATGGTGAAGTTTGTTGAGTGAAATGAATTATTGAAAGAAAATTAATTGGACTAATAGAAATGTTAAATTAAAAAATGTCACATTTCAATATTTTATTAATAATTAAAAATTAAGTAATTTTTTTTTTTATTAGACTTCTTTCGAAGCTTGTTACCTTGAAAAATACATTTAAAACCCTGTTTTGTTTTTTTTAAATAAATTGAAAAATAAACGCAATTAAAAAAATTTAATTGATAATTAAAACTTTAAAAACATATTAAACATTGAAAAATTACTTATATCACAAATTAACGTCCCATAAAGTAGATCCAGTCTTCATACAGGAATTCGGTTATAATAAATATATCTTTCCCAAACTTAAAAATTAAATCTTTTTTTTTTTTTTTTTTTGGAGAGAGAGAGAGTGCTTTAAAATCGCCGGGGAGTGCCGCCTAAAATTTTAAAGAAGTAAATTTTAGGAGTTTAGTGCCTTTCAAAGACGGTTATCATAATTTATTATCATCATTTAATTTCCTTTTTTTTCCTCCCCCCACACCTTTCCACGTGCTTCAGTAGTTAACCAGTGCTCCTGTTGCTGTCAGTCAGCTATCTTTACCTAAGTTTTAATTTCTAGTTAAAAGAATTTTTCATGAATAGAATCAGCATTTTAAAAAATTATTTTTTTAGTTGTATATATTGTATTTACTCTTTGAAGTTAAGGAGGATTTAAAAAATTGGTGACACCTAGATGGTGACGTAGGCAAAAAAAAAAAAAAAAAAGACACTGCGATTTCGACCCTCACTAATAAAACTGCTCTGAGTGACTAGTTGGTAATTTTTTTGTTCCTTTTCTTTTTTATTTTGCTCCTCCAATTTATTTGGATGCTTCATAGTTAAATGTTTTAACATGTTGGTTGTGGTCATATTAGATGGTTTTATTCCTCGCAATATTTTAATTTGACAGACTTTGCAAATGGCTTTCAACTCATCATCTTCAAAAAGTTTCCATGCAAGACTTTTTTTGGACTTTGGGCCATATTAGAAAATTCAGTTTATCTGTAAACAAATAGTTTACTATTAAATTTTGTTTTAAAGCTAGTCACTTATTTGGATAATTAATTGAAAATAATCCGCTAAAAAAGACAAAAAGAAAAAAATATAAAGGGATGGGGCGGTAAATTGTACCAACCGGTAGTTAACAAAAAGAACTTATAGAATTTAATTTTTGAAACCAATGTATAAAAGTTTACATAATGAAATGCAACTATGCATTTTCTTTTGAATTTTTTTTTTTTGGTTGACTGTGTTCAATTCACACATGGTTGATGCGGTTCAATATTGCTAAATTATAAGTCTTAAGTAAAATTCTATTTATAAATACTTTTTAAAATGAAATTATTTAATTAATCGTAAATATTATTTAGACATAAAAATTAATTGATTACAAAACCTTTTAAAAATATATATATTAATTTCTTTTTCGTTCGGCAAAAAACTGCGCAAAACACTTAATTTTCAATTTAAAATTCTAGAAAAAAAGATTATATTATTCTGATTTTAATATAATCAAATTCAGGGTTTTATCTTTCTGGAGAAAAAAATAAAAATAATGTATTTTATTTCAATGAAATTAAAAAAACAAAAAACTTGACTGAATTGAATAAATTACCCTTAAATTAACGAAGGGGTTATTTAATAACTTTAGGTTTGGAAGAGATAGGTATGGGGTCGATTTTTTTTAAACTTCAAAAGAAGCCGACTACTGTCAAAACTTTGCGAAATAATACACCGTGATCAATTTCATTTTAGAGATATTTCTTTCAAAAGCCTTCTTTTAAAAAAAGAAAAAAAAAGTATATTGTTCTATTAAACCTTTTACTGTTTAAATAATTTGACTTTGCTCGTTTTATTTTAAGAAAATATAAGTTGAAAAAGCATTTTCATTCAGTATTAGAAGATTTGTCAGTAAAAAAAAAAACAATCGCCAAAAAGATAAGTGTTTTTTTTAATTTTTACTCGCAATGTAGAGCCCTGCATACTTCTTTTCAAGTTTACTCTTTTGTAGTTTTGATTACAATAGATCTGAATGAATGAACCTTGTAAGGGAGGGGCACTAAGCATTGCCCTGTTAATAATGAATTTCTTTGGTTTCTTTTTATAACATGCTACATTTCTCTCTTGCGGTTAGAAATATCAGGAATTTTTTTTCTTTTTTTCAACATCAGACTAAAAGAATCGTAATGAAGGAATCGGAAAATTACGGTATTTTTTAACGATGCGATTCCGATACCTCCCAAAATACACGATTCTTACGATTAACGATTCCGATTAATCGTCCCACCACTAATCAGTAATGAAGGTTTCACACTCCCATATTTTTATTGTCATTGAAATTGATAAAATAGCTCATTTATCAATCAAATCGATTGATTACCTGCTCTAATTGGGACCAATTGTGATGCACCTGGAGGAGACTTCATATGACCCTCGCAGTGATTTAGTTCACAATGTATTGTAGTCTACATTGCACAGTAGAGAAGCTACTGTTGATTTTATTAAATTAATGGCTTGCATTAAAGTTTAAAATGCAAAAGTCAAGTATCATGATTCAATTGTGCTTTAAACAGACATTCATTTCAAACACGCCCCTGTCATATCAAAGAACCTACTGTCGATTTTATATGTTGGGCTTTCAGTTTATGTGGTAATAAAAATTCTCAAATGCACTCATGAACTGAGACTGTGTAAGATATCAACTTTGATCAAAATAGTCTGTTCCTTCTTTTATCAGATTATTTTGGTTATCGATTATTGATACTTATCGAAGACATTCTGATAGAACCTATCTAAGAACACTTCCAGGCAGATAAAGTAACTTTGTATGAAATTTCATAAAAATCGACCCAACAGTTTTCAAGTCCATAGAGAACGAACACACAGAAACACAAAGTTCCTTTTACATAATAGTTTATATGAGTTTTGTTTTTTCTCTCCCCAAATCTCTGGCCTTGATGGAAGGGAGACTAAAACTTACTAGTGTAATAATTAATACATATAATCTCAATCAATAAATTACATAACAAAAACAGGCTCATTTCATTTGTTACAAACCTATATTTGAATTTTAACAGATGTATTCTTTCCAGAAAGAATATTAACTGCGTTCATATCTTTAAAAACGTATTAACGACTATATAACGTTATTAAAAAATAAATCAAATAAAGCATAAGCCTCCCCCCCTCCTTTTTTTGAATTTCCAATGTGCCACTCCCTCAGTCATTTAAAGTCCATGAGCCCAAAAATGACTTTTTTTTTTTTTTTTTTTAGTCCTACTGGTGAATTCACACGCTCAAGTAGGCACGACACTGAAGACGGTCATTGAGATCAATTATTGCATACTTCCAGCATTTCAAGCTTCCACACGTCACAACTTTTCCATCGTCACAGGACCATTTTAATAGACAAATGCCTGAGGGAGTATCTATACACAGATGATGTTACAGAGTCTTAGCTTTGTACGACAGCTAAGTCTCTCTCTCGGTTCAAAATATTGATATCCAGCAACAAGAAAGAGCAAGATAGCCAGCAACAAGTTAAACTGCAGACCAGCTTAATGCGGGTACTGGTCTCCCGCTTTATGGATTTTTAAATCAGAGATTTGCTTCTCCTAGAAAGGTTGCCTTCACCCCAGCTTACGGAAGCCCTCTCCACCCCAACACATACATACATACACACAAACACACACACAGTACTAGTTGACCCCGAAAAAGGGTTCATTCGCCCTTTGGAAGGTCTTGTTTTTAATCCTTCAGGGTGACTAGCCACTCTCCTCATCAAACAAGTCTGGTGGGGAAACCAGTTTAGTCGCCAGTGACCTGACCATGAGACAGGTAGTACTGGGTTACATGGTACCAGTAGCATATGACATGACCTGACACACACACACACACACACACACACACACACACACATATATATAAATGTAATTCTTGGTTCGTTCAAAGTTTATACAACCATATTTCTACATTACCAATTTATTTGAAATTTTCAGACAACCCATCTTTAGAGTCGAGGGATGTTTCTATGTTATTAAAATAAATTTACATCGCCAATTATTAAAATATTAAATAAAATAAATATATTTTTTGTAAGCCGTTAGTGCGAACCTGTTTTGTTGATAGAACTGAACTTCCGGTTCGATTTATCTAACACACCACGATTTGACGAAACGAATTAGATTTCATTTTCTGTTTACTCGATAAGTAAAAAAAAAAAAAAAAACATAATTCATTTGTTTATCTTCCAAATTTTTTAATTTAAACATTTTTTATTTATTATATCAGGCAAAAAAAAAAAGTTTGTCGCTTGCTTTTTGAGTCGAAGTCGTTTTTTTTTGTTTTTGTTTTTTTATTTTTCGATTTAAGAAAATATGAACATTTTTATTATTAACACTATAAATTGTTTGATAAAAGTACAGGTTGTTTTCGAAGAAATTTTACGGATTGATAACGTGCTTAAATAATATTTGGTGCTAATGCAGAGAGTGGTCTGCGCTATTTTTTAAATCATATTTCCACATTTAATTAAAGTTTTATTATATGTTTTTTTTTTTTATTCAATTGTAAGGTTAAAATACAGATTAGGTACAAAACACCCTCCCCTCCCCCATGTTAAGAATGGCTTTTTAAATAATGTTATTATTTCAGCACGGATCACTCTCTGCATGAGTACCGTACTTTCATCTAACAATTTAATAAACAAAACATGGTACTTATGCAGAGAAAGTACCATGCTAAAATAATAACGTTATTTAGAAAGCCATTCTTATCATGGGGAGGGTGTTTTGTAACTATTCGATACTTTCACCTAACAATTTAATAAACAAAACATGGTACTTATGCAGAGAAGGTACCGTGCTGAAATAATGCTATTAAGAAAGCCATTCTTAACATGGGAAAGGGAGGGTGTTCTGTAACAATTTTATACTTTCACCTAACAATTTAATAAGCAAAAGATAGTACTTATGCAGAGAAGGTACCGTGCTGAAATAATACCGTCATTTAGAAAGCTATTCTTAACATGGGGGGGAGTTTTGCATCTATTCTATACTTTCACCTAACAATTTAATAAAAATAGATAGTACGTATGCATAGAAAATACCGTGCTGAAATAATGTTATTTAGAAAGACATTCTTAACATGGAGACGGTATTTTGTAACTATTCTGTCCTTTCACCTTACAATTTAAAAACAAAACATAGTACTTATGCAGAGAATCTACCCTGCTGAAATAATGACGTTATTATTTAGAAACCCATTCTTAACATGGGAATAGGGGTGTTTTGTAACTATTCTGGACTTTCACCTAACAATTTAATAAACAAAAGTTAAACTTAAGCAGACAAGGAACAGTACTGAATCATTAACATTATTTAGAAAGCCATTCTTAACATGGGAGGGATGATGTTTTCTAACTATTCTGTACTTTCGGTGCTAATGCAGAGAGTGATCCGCACTATTTTTTAAATCGTATTTTCACGTTTAATTAAAGTTTTATATGTTTTTTATTCAATTGTAAGGTTAAAGTACAGAATAGGTACAAAACCCCCTCCCTTCCCCATGTTAAGAATGGCTTTTTAAATAACGTTATTATTTCAGCACGGATCACTCTCTGCAGGAATACCGATTAATGTTTTGTTGTTTAATTTGTTTTTACTGTATTCTTTAGGGTTTTTTTAAGAAAACCTTTTTTTAACAAAAATTGAAAGTACACGTTCTTTTTTTTTTTTTTTTTTTTACAGAAGTTGTTTTTATATAAGAAAATATGAATGCTTTTTCTTTAAAGAAATTGGGTACTCGTGCACTTATTTGATCCGTGCTGAAATAATAAAGCTATTATTTAAAAAGCCATTATTAACATGGGGAGAAGAGGGTTTTTTGTACCTATTCTGTACTTTAACCTTACAATTGAATAAAAAAACGGTAAATTTTTAGATTAGGTCCACCTCCACAATTTTCTTTTAAATGACGACTTTTGTAGGTTTTCGACTATGCTGAATACGTAAATCGCACTGAAATTTTGCAGAAATAAGTAGTTATCGAGATATAAAAAGTTATGTAATGCATTGTAATCTCTGGCAGCCATCTTTTTTTACATGCTTGCGCGCGTCATAAACAAATCTATGTGCATAACAAAGAGGGCTGCCAAAGAATACAATGCATAAAACAACTATTTATATCTCGATAACTACTTATTTCTGCAAAATTCCAATGCGATTTCCATATTCAGCATAGTCGGAAACCTTTAAAAGTCGTCATTTAACAGAAAATTGTATAGGTGGACCTAATCTAAAAAAATACCAAAAAACATAAAACTTTAATTAAACTTCAAAATACAATTTAAAAAAATAGTGTGGATCAGTAAGTGCATTAGCACCCATTAATCGACTACCGTGACCTTATTGCCAAATAAGCTCCAGCTACAATGTTCATATTTGTTTTTTTTTTTTTTTTAAGTTAAATTCAACTTTCACAATATCTTTATTTTTTTATAATTTCAAAATATCTTTTTTTAATAATAAATTGTTAGTTAAAAGCACGGAATAGTTACAAAACACTATCCCCTCTCTATGGTAAGAATGGCTGAAAAAAAAATATTAGGTACTCATGTAGAGAGTGATCCGTGCTGAAATAATAACATTATTTAAAAAGCCATTCTTAACATGGGGAGGGTGTTTTGTACCTATTCTGTACTTTAACCTTACAATTGAATAAAAAAACATATCAAAACTTTAATTAAACTTGGAAATACGATTTAAAAAATAGCGCGAATTAGTAAGTTCATTAGCACCAGAAATTGTTAGGTGAAATACAGAAAAGTTTCTACCAAGAAAAACATTTTTTGGGGCTATTCTCACCAAGGGGGAGGGGATGGTGTTTTATGACTATTCTGTGCTTTCAACTAACAATTTATTAAAAAAACAAAAGGTAAATTTTCACATCAGGTCCACCTCCACAATTTTTTAACATGGGTAGTTTGAGAGTGTTTATTCTGAAAGCCGTTCTTAACATGGGGAGAATGGTGGTATTTATTCCAAAAGCCGTTTTTAAAAGGTGAAAGACAAGTAAAAGGTTAAAACACGTGGTTAGGCATGGATGTTGTTTATTCCGAAAGCCGTTCTTAATATGGGGAGGTTGGGAGTGTTTATTCATGGCCGTCAGTGAATTATAGTGCATCGTACAGGTCTTTATATCTCAAAAACTAATTGCCTCTGCAAATTTTAAATGAGATTTTCTTATTCAGCATAATTGAAAATTGTGGAGGTGGACCTAACGTAAAAAAAAAAAAAAAAAATACCCTCCCCCCAAAAAGATATTGTGAAATTTAAATTTAAGCGCAGTACTAAAAATAAAATTAGACAGAAAAATACACCTTTGGGTTTGTACTTGCACAAAGACTTGAAAAAGTTGTCAACAAAAACAAATATATAACAAGGAAATATTTTCAAAGGCAAGATAAGTTACTTTTCTACCTAATTGGATAATTTTTAGTGTTTTTATTGGGTTTGTACTACTGTACATATAAATTCGAAAAAGTTGTCAAAAAATAAATGTATAACAAATATTATCAAAGGCAAGATATGTTACTTTATTACCAAAATGGATAATTTTCTTGTTTTTTTAATGTAAAATGTTAATTCGGCTCGAAAAACACTACATTTACTGCTATATTTGAAAATTACAAATGGCAGCAGACTGTTAAACACATTAGGTTTGGGAAAATCAGTTAAAACTAAAAAAAACTATACAAAATACTGTTAAAAACCACCGAATATATGTCTGCCTATGTCACGGTAACATATATTGAGTGAGTTCCTGACAGTATTTCGTGTAGTTTTTTAGTTTTAACTCATTTTCCCAAACTTAACGTGTTCAACACAGTCTGCCGCCATTTGTATTTTTCAAATATACAGATAAACACTACATGTTTTCGAACCGATTAAACATTTTACACTAAATAAAAACACTAAAATCTTATCCAGTTAGGTAGAAAAGTAATTTATCTTGCCTTTGATAACATTTATTTGTTATATTTACTTTTCAACAACTTTTTCGTTTCTGTGTTTAGTAATACAAATCCGTTTTATTTACTATAACATTTAGTCGGCTCGAAAAACTGTTTATCAGTGTATTTGAAAAATACAAACGGTGACGGACACTGTTGATGATAAGTGAGAAAATGATTTAAAACTAAAAAACTACACAAAATACTATCAGAAACCCACCGAATATGTCAGCCTATGTCACAATAACATATAATCAGTAGGTGTCTAACACTGTTTTGTATAGTTTTTAACGGATTTTCCCAAACTTAACGTATTTAACAGAGTCCGTTACCATTCATCTTTTTCAAATACATAGATAAACACGGAGTTTTTTGAGCCGATTAAACATTTTACATTAAATAAAAAACACTAAAAAATTATCCAGTTAGATAGAAACGTAATTTACCTTATCTTTGCTTTCATTTATTCGTTTTTGGACAACTTTTTCGAATCTGTGTATAGTAACTCCCCCCCCCCTACCCAAATATTAATTAAAAACTCACATTTTTTAACACAATAAAAAAGAAAACTATTTAGCATTTCAACGTTTTAGCAACTTTCGGCTTAATCCACTGAATGTTGGTCAAGCCCAAGCCATGATTGACGGTAACTCCCGAGGATCCGGATCCAATTCTGCAAGAGTACCATTTTTTTTTCATTTTCGCCTTTTTTTATTACTTTTTGGAGTGGATTGCTGTACTAAGAATATAAGAAACGTGCATTTTCTCTTTTTATTAGAATTTTCCATTACACCAAATTAAACCACAGAAACACGTGGCAGGGTACAGCTAGTATATATATATATATATATATATATATATATATATATAGCCAAATTGAAATGCGCATATCTTTGGTTCTATGGGACAAAACTACATGAAATTTTGCAGACTTTTTAAAGATTATAATACTATTCTATGGTTAAATTTTTATGACAATTGATAAAAAAGAACCTAGATTTTAAAAAAAAAAAAAAAAAGCCCCAAAGTTGCCTACATTTGTATTGATAGTGTTCTAGCAGACCAGCTTTAGTTTTGCCGTTTCTGTTGTCTCCCCTATGGTCTTGCCAAACCACTAATATACTAGCAATACTAGCAGGCTACACAGCATTGCCCAGTGGTCAAATATGCTTAATATGATATTTTAATTAATGCATATTTTGTATTTATTATTATATTGGACCTAATATATAATAATGATTTAAAAAGTTTTTTAAAAAATTACTTCTGCGCCACCACCAAGAATCGAAACCAAAACGTTTAGCTTACGATTTATTTTTTCCTTTGACATTATTGACTGTACTATGAAGAAATGTTTATTGCAAAGACATTAAGACATGAACCAATAGCTATTACATCACGCATGCATATTCGTAATGTCGTCATTCAACCTTCATCTGGCAAATTTCATTTTTTTTTTTTAATTTTCACACTTTTGCACCGATTTTCCCCAGGCTACAACCCAAATATAGTTTTGCATGTGCTCGAATACCCTATATATGAAGTTTCATGTCTGTAGACCAAAAACTGATGGAGGAGTTAGGTAGGCAAATTAAACAAATATATATATGCATACATAAATATATATATAGAAAGAGTTTTGTATTTAGTATAAGCTTTTTATGCAAATATTATGCAAGTATAAATCATGTAGAATATCTGCATGAATATAATTACACATAATAGTTAACTAAAGCTGAAAAAGAAAAAAACTAATATAGAATTAATTAAAATGAATGTTTAAAAGAATATGCAAATTATATAGATCTTTTGCAAATGAATGCAGTTTCACGATCCATATACAACAAAGTTGTATTTCCTTTTTAAATAAATAGAAAAAGGGATTTTTAATATAAATATCAATATACAAAAAACTAAATTTATAAGGGTACTGATTTATTTATTTAGTAGATTGTCCACATACTTCAGTCATTACTGAGTAGAAGTGTTACTTTTTATGTGATTCTTAGTATTACCTGTAGTAGGATTTAAACCTTCAGCCTCCATAGGACTAACTTGGAATTGATTTCTAATCAGCACCTTTATATACGTAAACACCAAAATGATATATTGAAATTTAAATTGTTTGAAAGATCAAAATAACTCATTATTTAATCCACAGGGGTTGATTGTTTTCATTGTCTCAGTCAAATGTTAATTATTGTTATTCTTAGTTATTATCACCTGGAATAAGGATTGAACCTCCAACCTGCATAAGATTGATACTCAACTAATTCTTAATCAACACTTGTGAACAATTCTAGTATGAATTTTTGAGTGATTGACACTTAATCTTGTCTACTACTATCACCATCTATTTGGACTTTTGGCCAGGATCAAAGTGTAGTATCTGTTCCGGCAGATACTGCAAGCAAAGACCATATGTGGGGGCAACCTCACATATAAGACCTTGGTCAATGTAGGGGCAACCCTTCATACCAATTGTCATTATCCAACTCCCCTACTCCCCGGGGAGTTGGTCCCCATTTCCCCTTCACTCCTCACATTAAAAATCGGCCTTGTGCCTAATTTGCTCAGTGGGGGAGCAAATAAATACCATCTGTTCCGGCAGATACTGCACTTAAGATAATTTGTACCAGTCAATGGAGGGGAAACCCTCTATACTGGGACAATTATTATTTTTGGTAACCAGAGTGACCCCTTTTAGGGGAGCTGGTTTTTACCTCACATTAAAAACGGCCTTGTGCCTAATTTGCTCAGTGGGGGAGCAAATAAATACCATCTGTTCCGGCAGATACTGCAAGCTATGACTAGCTAGGACTAGCTATGACTAGCAAAGACCAGATGTGGGGGCATCCCCACATGCCTGACCTTTAACCAGCTCCCATTTCCCACCTCTCGGGAGCTGGTCCCCCCTTTCCCTTCCCCCTCCCTTCACTCCTCACATTAAAAATTGGCCTTGTGCCTAATTTGCTCGGTGGGGGAGCAAATAAATACCATCTGTTCCGGCAGATGCTGCACTTAAGATAATTTGTACCAGTCAATGGAGGGGAAACCCTCTATACTGGGACAATTATTATTTTTGGTAACCAGAGTGCCCCCTTTTTGCCTACTTTTAGGGGAGCTGGTTTTTACCTCACATTAAAAACGGCCTTGTGCCTAATTTGCTCAGTGGGGGAGCAAATAAATACCATCTGTTCCGGCAGATGCTACACTTAAGATAATTTGTACCAGTCAATGGAGGGGAAACCCTCTATACTGGGACAATTATTATTTTTGGTAACCAGAGTGCCCCCTTTTTGTCTACTTTAAGGGGAGCTGGTTTTTACCTCACATTAAAAACGGCCTTGTGCCTAATTTGCTCAGTGGGGGAGCAAATAAATACCATCTGTTCCAGCAGATACTGCAAGCTATGACTAGCTATGACTAGCAAAGACCAGATGTGCGGGCAACCCCACATGCCTGACCTTTAACCAGCTCCCATTTCCCACCTCTCGGGAGCTGGTCCCCTTTTTCCCTTCCCCCTCCCTTCACTCCTCACATTAAAAATTGGCCTTGTGCCTAATTTGCTCGGTGGGGGAGCAAATAAATACCATCTGTTCCGGCAGATACTGCAAGCAAAGACCATATGTGGGGGCAACTCCACATATAAGACCTTAGTCAATGTAGGGGCAACCCTTCATACCAATTGTCACTATCCAGCTCCCCTACTCCCCGGGGAGTTGGTCCCCATTTCCCCTTCACTCCTCACTTTAAAAATCGGCCTTGTGCCTAATTTGCTCGGTGGGGGAGCAAATAAATACCATCTGTTCCGGCAGATACTGCAAGCTATGACTAGCTATGACTAGCAAAGACCAGATGTGGGGGCAACCCCACATGCCTGACCTTTAACCAGCTCCCATTTCCCACCTCTCGGGAGCTGGTCCCCTTTTCCCCTTCCCCCTCCCTTCACTCCTCACATTAAAAATCGGCCTTGTGCCTAATTTGCTCGGTGGGGGAGCAAATAAATACCATCTGTTCCGGCAGATACTGCAAGCAAAGACCATATGTGGGGGCAACTCCACATATAAGACCTTGGTCAATGTAGGGGCAACCCTTCATACCAATTGTCACTATCCAGCTCCCCTACTCCCCGGGGAGTTGGTCCCCATTTCCCCTTCACTCCTCACTTTAAAAATCGGCCTTGTGCCTAATTTGCTCGGTGGGGGAGCAAATAAATACCATCTGTTCCGGCAGATACTGCAAGCTATGACTAGCTATGACTAGCAAAGACGAGATGTGGGGGCAACCCCACATGCCTAACCTTTAACCAGCTCCCATTTCCCACCTCTCGGGAGCTGGTCCCCCCTTTCCCTTCCCCCTCCCTTCACTCCTCACATTAAAAATTGGCCTTGTGCCTAATTTGCTCGGTGGGGGAGCAAATAAATACCATCTGTTCCGGCAGATACTGCAAGCTAGGACTAGCTA
This sequence comes from Euprymna scolopes, assembly GCF_053919585.1. Taxonomy (NCBI): domain Eukaryota; kingdom Metazoa; phylum Mollusca; class Cephalopoda; order Sepiida; family Sepiolidae; genus Euprymna; species Euprymna scolopes. The sequence goes on along the minus strand of NC_136485.1, from coordinate 70,137,284 downwards.
TGACTAGCAAAGACCAGATGTGGGGGCAACCCCACATGCCTGACCATTAACCAGCTCCCATTTCCCACCTCTCGGGAGCTGGTCCCCTTTTTCCCTTCCCCCTCCCTTCACTCCTCACGTTAAAAATCGGCCTTGTGCCTAATTTGCTCGGTGGGGGAGCAAATAAACACCATCTGTTCCGGCAGATACTGCAAGCTATGACTAGCTAGGACTAGCTATGACTAGCAAAGACCAGATGTGGGGGCAACCCCACATGCCTGACCTTTAACCAGCTCCCATTTCCCACCTCTCGGGAGCTGGTCCCCTTTTTCCCTTCCCCCTCCCTTCACTCCTCACGTTAAAAATCGGCCTTGTGCCTAATTTGCTCGGTGGGGGAGCAAATAAATACCATCTGTTCCGGCAGATGCTGCTAGCTATGACTAGCAAAGACCAGATGTGGGGGTAACCCCACATGCCTGACCTTTAACCAGCTCCCATTTCCCACCTCTCGGGAGCTGGTCCCCTTTTTCCCTTCCCCCTCCTTTCACTCCTCACATTAAAAATTGGCCTTGTGCCTAATGTTCTCAGTGGGGGAGCAAATAAATACCATCTGTTCCGGCAGATACTGCAAGCAAAGACCAGATGTGGGGGCAACCCCACATGCCTGACCATTAACCAGCTCCCATTTCCCACCTCTCGGGAGCTGGTCCCCTTTTTCCCCTCCCTTCACTCCTCACATTAAAAATCGGCCTTGTGCCTAATTTGCTCGGTGGGGGAGCAAATAAATACCATCTGTTCCGGCAGATACTGCAAGCTATGACTAGCAAAGACCAGATGTGGGGGCAACCCCACATGCCTAACCTTTAACCAGCTCCCATTTCCCACCTCTCGGGAACTGGTCCCCCCTTTCTCTTCCCCCTCCCTTCACTCCTCACATTAAAAATTGGCCTTGTGCCTAATTTGCTCGGTGGGGGAGCAAATAAATACCATCTGTTCCGGCAGATGCTGCAAGCTATTACTAGCTATGACTAGCAAAGACCAGATGTGGGGGCAACCCCACATGCTTACCTTTAACCAGCTCCCATTTCCCACCTCTCAGGAGCTGGTCCCCTTTTTCCCTTCCCCCTCCCTGCACTCCTCACAATAAAAATCGGCCTTGTGCCTAATTTGCTCGGTGGGGGAGCAAATAAATACCATCTGTTCTTCAGATGCTGCACTTCAATTTCTTGTTCTCTTTCAGTAGAGGAGCAGTCCTTCACGACTGAGACAATTTTTTATTTTTGTACCTTTTCTCTACGTTAAAAAACGACCCTGGTGTCTAACTGTCCCGTGGGGAGGCATTGTAAATAGGTACTATCATTACTATAGAATTACGATTTCTTATATATTAAAATAACTTTTATTATTGTTATTGTTATTATTATTATTATTATTGTTGCTGTATAGTTATGATTGAAAAAAAAATTTTTTTTTTAAATTAGTAAAACGTTTTAATGTAATAAAAATTAGAAGGTAATTGTACTATATTTTTTACAATATCTAAGAAATCTATCAAATTATAAATTATAGCATTTGTTGACTAGGCTTTAGAAGACAATAATGATTTGTCACCTCTTGGACGACGGGTTCCTAGTGTTCACCGGAGTTGGCAAGGTTTTCTGGTTTTCTTATGCATCTACAGTGTTGAGCCATCAGACATATACTTCATATTTTTTGCCGCAACCATGTTCCCTCTGGAGTATATGATCTGCTTAGATCTGCTGTCTACTTGCTGGAATGTAACAGTTGCCTAAAGATTATTTCATGCTCCCACCACAATGCTTTAATACCACCCTGTGCTGTGACTGAACAGACAAAACCTGCGATGATATACATTTACATTAGACCTTCTGCATAATCACTTGCTCAGAGCTGTAGCGACAATCTCCTTTCACATTGTGTTCTGCAGTCTTGAACGTGCTGCCTTAGAATCGTGTGAATGAACATGTATCACTGTCACATTTTCGGAGTTCTGTATTAGCTAACTATTGTGATGTTCCTAAGTTTTATGTATTCCCTAATTAGTTTAGTAGCATTTTGTCTATTGCTGACAGTTTTTATGGCCATGGCTTAATAAACTAAAAAAAATGATCAAAATAGAAGTATAATTATCTGATAAATGTTAAATATTAGAAAAAAAATGAGGAAATACTAGTAAATAAAATTTTGCATTCTACTTTTTGATAGGAATATAAATAAAATGTTTGAGTATTTTTGTTTAGTTTTCGGTTTTTAAGATGTTTAAAAGAAATTATCAAGAATGATCACGTTGCCATAACAACATTCTTGAGAAAACCTTGCATAGATTGCCCTAGTTTAACTTTCAATTGCTGGATTATGATGGCATTTAATATAATAAAAAAGGGAAGAAAAGACTTGCTTTCTCATTTGTGTTAATAAATACAAATGCAATAATAAGAATTTATTATCAGGTATTGCGGATAACTCTTAATGCACAAGTGAGATGCTAATAATAGAACGAAGAGAGGGGAAAATGGGGAGAGAGAGAGAATGGAAGATAAAAGAGAGAGGAAAGGATGAGAAGAGGAAGAAAGAAGTGGAGGGAAGACAGAGAGAAGGGTAAAAAAAAGTGTAAGAGAGAACGGGGAGAGAGGTAAGAGAGTGGAGGGAAGGAAGAGAGGAAGAGGGAAAGAGGGAGTAAGAGAGAAGGGGGAATGAAGAAAGATGGGGTAAGAGAGAATGGTAAGGAAGATGGGTAAGAGAGAAGGGGGAGAAAAGGAAGATGGGAAAGAGAAAGGGAAGGAAAGAGAGAGTAAGAGAGAATGAGAAGGAAAAAAGAAGGGTAAGAGAGAAGGGGAGGGAAGGAAGAGGGGTAAGAGAGAAGGGGAGGGAAGGAAGAGGGGTAAGAGAGAAGGGGAGGGAAGGAAGAGGGGTAAGAGAGAAGAAGGGTAAAAAGAGGGGAGGGAAGGAAAAGGGGTAAAAATGAGGGAGGGAAGGAAGAGGGGTAAGGAAGAGGAGGTAAAAAAGAGAGAGGGATGGACAGGAAAGGGGAGAAGGAAGAGGGGTAAGAGAAAAGGGGGAGAAGAGGAAGGGAGAGGGAGGGGGAAGTAGAAGTGGAAGGGGGAAAAGGAAAGAGAAAGAGTAATTAAAAAAAGATAGGTGTTACAGTTATTTCCAAAGATTCAGGAAAAGAGAAATTAAAGAATTTCCAGCTTTGTTATGAATCAGATGCCCCTCCATTGCCCCCCCCCCACCCTTAAAGAAAAGAAAAAAAATCTCAACCAGCATCATTATTTCCATCATAAAACCAAACAAACATACACAGTAATAGAGACAAAATTGAAAATATTTGATATTTTGAGTAGACAAAAAGAAAACAAAGTCTGGACTAATAAATCTGCAGTAAACCTATTGTCTGCTGTCACACAATTATGACAATAATAAATACATTGCACGGCAAGAGAAGGAATTGCAATGATGCATAATATGCACCCAACAGTCGCAGACAATTTACAGGTTATTTACGGTTTTTTATTAATTTATCAAATAAATTAACCTCACATCAATAATGAATGGATTAGCTTGAACAAAGTAGTCGTATGCAGTTGACAACCTTTGATCAATAATAGATTTAAACTTTGTATCCAAAGTCAAAAAGAGACATTTAATGGAACAAAGAATCAACTGGTCTTTCAATTGTGGCTGCCATTATTTTGTGTTTATAGTAGCAGTATAAATAACAAAACAGGATTCTAATATCAAAAGGGAACAATTGCAATTATTTTTATTTTTTTATTTTTTGCAAATAGGATTGTAGCAAACAGCAGAATTTGAAATTGCAGGAAAATCCCTAAACAAAAATTATTGGATTTATATAAAAAAAAAAAAAAGAAAAATTAAAATCCTAAATGAAACAGTTAAAAAAAATAAGGATTAAAATATGGAAAAAAAAAAAAAAAAAAAAAAAAATCAACTTAAGTGTAAAAGAATGTCTGCGTTCAAGTGGACATGATAGAAATTACATTGTTTTGTTTTTATACCCAATATTGAAAACAAGTTCAGTTTTCTAGTATATAAATAAAAAAATATATATAAAATCAAATTTATAAATTTGTAGAATCATTTTGATTTCAGCAAAATAAAAAGTATCCACATTAATATTTCACTGTGATATAACAGTTTATATTTCATAAAAAAAAAACAAGCATAAGGTTGCATTCATACATTCGAGGTTAAAAAACATGAAATAAACTGAGGTTAAAATTGAAAACAAAAAACAATTATGTCATATTGTCAGTGTTTTTAGGAGTTTGTCACACTCAAAAACATTTTGGCTATAAATAAATCGAATTTCTTATCTTGAAAATATAATTAAAATTGTTCTAGATAAGAAAAACAATGAGCTAAAATTTTATTTTACTTTAAGAAAAACTGGAACAAATCTTCAAAAGAAAATGCACATAAAGAGTATCAAAACTTATTAGAAATTAAAATTAATGAATTCCAATAACGAGTTTATCTATATATTATTTTTACAATCCAGGTAATGTGGCAGGTTCCTTTCCCATGACAAGTCTATTATTGTTATTGGGTTTGATAAGTGCATTTCATACCAATGAAAAATTAATAAAATATAAAAAACAAATTCAATTTGGTTTTTATAATCTAATTTAAAAGAATTTTTAGAAGCAAAAAGCTAAATTCCCCTTCTCCAATTTCAACATATTTTCAGAGATTGTTTCATAGAATTTAAATAAATGAAATATATGAGAACTATTCAGTTTCAATAAAATTGTTTTTCTAATCTATTTATTCTGTAACTTTTGAAGTGCCAGCCATGCCGGTTTTAAATGACTTCTGTTTGGCATGTCTTTAAGATCAAACAGCCTCACATTCACAAAAACAATGTTGTGAGTCAAAAATTTCTGAATTCCTCTATTCTGAAAAGATTTATGATTTCAACAATTTTTTTGATAACAGAATTATTCACTTGTCGTCTGTTTAGCAAAATGAAAATAAGTAAATACAAACAAAATAAATATGTTTACTTTACATGAAGTACCCACCAAAAAGCTGGTATATCTTTGAGATTCTTGAAAGTTTCTAACTTTGCATTGTATATTTTTTCATTACATAATTCACTGTTTTGGTTATACTTTTGTAAGAAATTGATACATATTTTCTTGTAATTCATTATTTTTTTTTTGTTAAATATTGTGTAACTTATTCATTAAGTGGAGGATAATCGTTAACTTAAGTATTTTACTCATTCCTTTCACAGTGAAAAAACCCCAAAAACAAAATTAAATATAAATATAAGTGTTCATGTGTGCTTGTTCTTGTTAGTAATCTAAAAAAAAATACTGGGTATTTAATTGAAGAAGTTTATATAATAAAGTAAAGACCATTTCTTTAGTATATAAATTTTAATCCAATAATTTATCAGTTTTTTTTTTTGTTTTTTTTTTTTAAGTTCCACAATTGCTAGTGAACCCCTCTCTTTTTCCCCCAATGTTTTATTTTGCTTTTGAATTGCTAAAAATAAATCTTTAAAAAAGGTACTTCGTTTTACCTGTTGACTAAAATTATTGGATGACTTCATGCAGTTTTTAAAAATAAAAAGCAGACAAAAATGTATAGAATTTTTTTTTTACGCCTTACTATACTCTCCAACCCTACCACAAAAAACAAATTGGATAGAAATTTCAAAAGGTTCTTTTTATAGCCTTCTTCAATTTAATTACTTTCAATATTATAAAAATAAAAACAAAAATAAACATGTAAAAGTAGAGATTGAATAGAAAAATAAATATAAAAACTTAAATTGAGAGTAAAGAAAGAATCACCAAGTCATACAAAAATAAACAAACGTGTTCATATTTATGAACACAAAATAGCAAAATCAATATGAAACAAGTATAAAAGAACATAAAAGTCACTGTAAATGAATATTAAAATGTTTAATATAAAAAAATTCTTAGAAAAGGAAAAATGTTTAGATTTCTAAAAGAATACCAACTCTGCTGGCCTTTACTCCATTTTGTTTGTTTTATCAAAAATATACTGAACATATTTAGCATACAAGTATCTCAAAGGAATTTCACATCTATATAAAAACAAATGTTATACAAAATATTTGTAAATGATTATATCAATCATATTGAACAAGAAATAAGTATTGAAATCTTAGATTTTCTGTGTGTATGTAAATTTAAGCAAACGTGTATCTATTTGTCCATGCCACAAAAGGATTGACAAAAAGTTCTTAAACAGGAGTGGATATAACATTGGTTGGGACTATGGTGTTAGCGATCGCCACTATGTTGAGGATCAGTGATGTTCCAAATATTGTCAGATTTTCAGTATTACAAATAAATTGACTGTTATTGTGAATGCTCTTGTATCAGACTTGCTTGCAGGCATATGTGAACGTTAAGTAGTGAGAAATCAGCTATTGTTAAACTGTATATACCGATTGGTTGATCAAGTAAATAAAAAAAATAAAAAAAGATTCTAGGTGTTTAAAGATTCAAAATGATTTGATACAAACAAACATGCGCACACACACACACACGCACGGTATGAAACATTTATAAGTCAGTTGAAATCAAAGTCTTTGTCGAAGATTGATGCAAACTTATCTCCCAGACAAAATTTACAGTTCTAGTATCAAGTATCGAGCTCCGGTGCAAATCTCTGGAGAATATTTTTTTTATAAAAATGAGTTGCATTATTTAATTAGGCTAATAGTATTAATAAAAAAATCCATAATCTACTTCATATTCTATATTAATAAAATTAGGAGACAAATTCACATGCATGTATTATTTCTCGCTTTAATGTAGCTTTGATTATTAGAAATTGAATTATTTTTCATTTATGATCAATCAATTATTTATTGAAATAAAAAATTCAGTAAAACATTTTGCAAATTATATTTCAAATAAAATAATTCATTTTCATGAAATTTTTTGTTTCTTATCTATATATTATTTTTCACTTCCAATATTTAAAAAAAAAAAAAGAAAAAGATTTACTGTGAAACTATTTTAAGTAATTGTTTCCTTTTATTTTTAACAAATAGTTTTATAATTTTTCAGAGCCAAACTACAAATAATTTTAAATTTCAAGCCTACAGTTAAAAATTTTAGTTTGTGTGTCTAATAATTAACGTACAGCAATAAGCAAAGATTTATTTTTAATTTTATAAACTAAATAATGCAATTTAAAAAGTACAAAAAAAAAAAAAAAGAAAAAAAGGAAATAACAATGAAAGTAAAAAGACCTTCAGGCAATGCTTGGGAGTTACAGCTAGTAAGATTATATATATATATATATATATATATATATATATAAAGGAAATGTGTGTGTGTGTGTTTGGGAGTTCATTTCCTGTAGACTCAAAAATGGCTAAGCCAATTATTATGAAATTTCACACAAATGTACTTTATGTGCCTGGCAGTGTTCCTAGATAGGTTTTATATTGGAATGTCTTCATTAGTATTAATAATCGAAATAACCTGATGAAAGAAGGAACAGGCGATTTTGACTAAAGTTAACACCTTACACAGCCTAACATCACAAATGGATACCACATGCCGAAAGACCCAACATATAAAATCAACAGTAGGTTCTTTGATATGACAGGGCACGTTTGAAAGGAATGTTTCTACTTACAGCATAATTGCACCATGATACTTGATTTTTTAATTTTAAACTTAAATTCAAACTATTATCACCGCACAAACAGTAAGGCGAGGCATATAAAATCAACAGTAGGTTTTTTGATATGACAGGGGCATGTTCGAAATGAATATTTCCGTTTTGAACTCAATTGAAGCATGATACGTGACTTTTGTATTTTAAACTTTAATTCAAGCCATTATGTATAAATAATAATTTTATAAAATCAATAGTATGTTCTCTACAGTACAATGTAGACTACAATATATTGTGGACTAAGTCTCATTGGAGAGGCATGTGAAGCTTCCTCCCGGTGCACCCCGATGGGTCCCCAACAAGAGCAAGCAATCAACCAATTTTGAAAAATGGGCGATTTCACTGATTTTGATAACAATAAAAATATGGGAATATGAAACATTCAATGACTATGATACAATTCCAGGCAATGTCAGGTCTCCCTGCTAGTATATATATATATATATATATATATATATACTATGTACTGATGAGTATGTGACTAAATATGCAGCAATAACATAATTTTGCAGACTCGTTAGTCGCAATATGAAACAATATTGTAATGGATACAGGATGTTCAAAAAGTCACTGAAGGGTTTTGAACTTAAATAGATTTTTTATTTTTTGATGATATCTTTCTGTACTTTTACCACAATCTGACTAAGATATTGGGAATTTAAAAAAAAAAATACAAAATTTAAACAATCTTTATGAAAAATAATGTCTTTAAATGTTGCCCATTTTCAGCTTCACATATTTGTGCTCTTTCCAAAACATTATTCATGACAGATTGCAGAATCTATGGATTGCGATTTAACTCCCTTGTTTTGTTCCTGATGTTTTCCTTTAATTCTTGCAGTGTTTGAGGTTTGTTAACAGACTTTTCTTTAAGATATGCCCACAAGAAAAAATTGGGGCTAGTCAAGTCTAGGGAACGTGGTGGCCATTTGATATTGCCATAGCGAGAAAATGTTGTCGCCAAAGCATTACTTGCGAAGCTCCATGGTGTCTTTCACCATATGCGCTGTTGCTCCATCTTATTGGAACCATAATCCGGGCCTATTTTGAATTTTTGGGTGCACGAAGTCTGTAATCATAGTCTGGTATCTCTTTCCAGTAACAGTGAAAGCATTTTTGTCTTGATCTTCAAAAAAATAAAGTCCAATAATCTTCTCCATTACTGCACACCATATAGTGCACTTTATGGGATACAACTGCTTTTGATGAACTGCCCTTGGATTTTCAGAGCCCCCAAATCTGCAATTTTGTTTGTTAATGAATCCATTCAAATGAAACGGGCTTTATCTGACATAATCAACTTGAGGTCATTTCGGACAAGTTCTTGCATTTGAACTACATACTGAACTCTTGTTTAAAAATCTGCAGTCTTCAAGTGTTGAACAAGCTGCACTTTATAAGGAAAGAGTTTTAAACTGTGTAGAATATTGTGTAGTGAGCTTCGACATATCCCAAGTTGAATCAATGTTTCAGGATGCAGCTCCTCGTTCTCTCGCACTCTTTCCCTATTTTCATTTGTGATGTCGTTTTGAGGTCTACTAGCTCACGGAAGATCAAGTACAGCTCCTTGGTCTTCAGATTGGCACACAATGTTTCGAATTATGTTGTGACTTGGGCTATTTCTTACATGAAAATGCTGTCGATAAGCTCTTTGGGTCAAAACAACTGACTCCTGATTTTTGTAAAACAATTTCACAGCTTGCATACATTGTTTAATGCTATATTTATCCATAATTAATTTTCAAAATACTATCTGTAAAAGATCTGAAATAGAGAAAAAAAAATCATTGATGGTGAAATGACTTTTTGGACACCCTGCACCTTTTGAAAAGTAATAAATGAATAACTGAGAAAACTTGGTATTTGGAACTTGGAGAATTATTATACTACACTACATATGCTCTGGAACCCAATAAAAAGGCATTCAGTGAGCTTAGACTTTTTTCAAAATTTACAAAATTTATATTAAAAAAATTTTTTTTTTCATTATTAAAAAAAAAAAAATTTATGAAAAAGATTTTTTAATCCATTACAATTGGTATATATAAACCGAGTAAGTTTCAAGTAAATGATTAAACTATATACAGTCCTATCAAAATCATAAGACCATTTAAGAAAGTAAGCGTTTATGCATATTATCGAATTTTTAATCAAACAAATGGTTGAAACCATTGCCAAAAGGGAAAATATGATGGAAAAAAAATGAAATCTGCTTCTTCTGAAACCTTAACCCTGATTTAATAATTATTTTTTTAAAAAACAAACATTTTGACCTGGCCACTTTAATAAAATCGGCTAGTTTTGAAAAAATGAATACGGAAAGCTTTCTATGTTACTAAAAGCAACTTGTTAGTGGATAAAAAATATCTTAAATTATAAATGATAAAAGGGAAACCATTATCAGAGTTTGTGAGAGAGGAAGGATCTTTGAGTTTAATAGGGATGGACTCTCCCATAGATTCATTGCAAATGAAGTGAATCATAGCAAAACGGTCATCATAAATTTTTTTTAAGAAATCCAGATCAATATGGGCACAAAAAAAGTCCAGGTCGATCAAAAAAAATAACCCCATCACTGGATTGCCGTATCAGAAGTTTAAAAAAAAAAAAAAAAAAAAAAAAAAAAAACTCCAGTATGAGCTCAAGTCGATTGAAAAGCCAAACAGCAGCAGAATGTAATCCTAAAACCATCAGAAGGATGGAAGGTTTCCATCATTTAAAATGACTGCAGAAACCACGTCTTCTTGAACAGCACAAAACTAATCGACTTAAATATGCCGCCAAATACCAGACTTGGGATGAAGAGAAGTGGGAAAATGTAATTTTCTCTGATGAGAAAATGTTTAATCTAGATGATCCAGATGGATTTCAACACTATTGGCATGATAAAAATTTGCTCAAAGAGACTTTTTCAACTCGGCATAGTGGAGGAGGGTCTTTAATGATCTGGGGTGCTTTCTCGTCAGCTGGGACCCTAAAGTTGCAAGTAGTGAAAGGCCGGCAAACATTATTGAAGTACATTTCAATGCTTGAAAATGCTTCTATCAGGACTGAAGGTCCACATCTGTGTGGAAGAAATTGGATTTTCCAGCAAGACAATGCTGCGATACACACTTCTCGACAAGCACGAGAATACTTTTCTTCCAATAATATAGAATTGTTAGATCATCCAGCATGTTCTCTCGACCTCAATCCCATTGAAAATCTTTGGGGATGGATGGCAAAAGAAGTGTCCAAGGATGAAACCCAGTATGATTCGATAAAGGAACTTTGATTCAGTTTTCAGTACATGGGATAAAATTCCTCCGCAACTGATAAAAAACTTAGTCGCAAGTATGCCGAAGAGAATATTTGAAGTAATTCGTAATAATAGAGGCTATACTAAATACTGAGACCCTTTTTAATAATTTAGAATTGCCTTTTGTTAGATAAATTATCAGTGGTCTTATCATTTTGACCAGGTGAAAATGTTTGTTTTTTAAAAAATAATTATTAGATCAGGGTTAAGGTTTCGAATGAAGCAGATTTTTTTTTCCCCCCCCATCATATTTTCCCTTTTGGCAATGGTTTCAGCAATTTGTTTGATTAAAAATTCGATAATATACGTAAACACTTACTTTCTTAAATGGTCTTATGATTTTGACCAGGACTGTATATATATATATATATATATATATATATATATATATATATATATATATATATGTGTGTGTGTGTGTGTTTTATTTTTTATTACCGTTTTATCTGTTCAGTTATATATGTTTACGATCCAGCAGCCTCGTCAGACCTTACAGAAAACACACACACACATATATATATATATATATATATATATATATATATATATGAGAGAGAGAGAAAGAGAGAGACATTAATTATATAGTAGTGGATTTTTTTTTTTTTACCACACCCTATTTCACTAAATAAAATTATATTTTGTAGCTAGTTCATTGATTAAAAAAAATTATTTTTTTGATACTAATATGAAAAAGTTATTTTAACAATAGGTAAATCGAACACATTTTATATTCTTTACTGAATTCTATCAATTGTTTATGAAAAAACAAGAATCACAAAGTGATTATAATAAGTGTCTTCAATTGTATAAAAAATAAGTTTACAATAACACTTCATAGCAATGTAAACAATTCAGTTATCTCAAATAGTTGTCATCATACACAAAATGCAAATAGAAAAATAACATTTGTAAATATAAATATTATTTCAATCAACATAAGATTGTTTTGAGAGATATGTTGTGTTAATGTGTGTAAATCAGTCGATTTTAGAGGAACAGATTGCAACGAGTAAATAAAATTTTAGAACTGGAAATAAAGAATATTAAATTTCATGTCTCCCTTATTCAATTGTTTCTTTAAATCTTGCTGTATCTATCTGGTAGTGTCCGGGAGTTTGTACTGCGTTTATTTTGTGCATTACACATTCATTCACACATGAATTTTGCCTATCATGATTAATGTTTACTTTTCTTTTTACTAGCTGTACCTATGTGGCGTTGCCCGGGAGTCTTTGTACTTTTATTTTTGTCTCACTTTTTCTTTTAACTATGCCATTTTTTTAAAATAGGATTTTGAAAGTTAAATTGAATCATTGCAGTAACAGTTTACTTATTAAATTATTAATTGAAACAAATTGTTATAAAAACTATAACTAATTTTATGTAGGTAACGTTGCTCTAATTTATAAAATTAAAGTCTGAAAAGAGCTCCCAAAGCTTTTAATCTTGTAATACATGAGAATTGTGAGAATTTGCTAAGAATTTTAAAGTTAGAAACGATTTTCTATTACTATTTAATAGTTTAAATGCGACGAAATTCCTTTGAAATTTTCTAGGTACGGGCAAAAATGGGAGGATAAAGATAGGGGGACCTAGTTTTGAAAGCCAATTTATCGTAATTTTTTTTTATAGGTTTCTGATTACTTTTTGATTGTACTTGAAAGATTAGAGACTAAAGTTAATTTCCTGAAGGAAAAAAATATTTGTACATGTGAAAAAAAAAAGTTATGAAAAATGTTTTCACGGCGAGCTTAACAATTCAGTTAAATTTTGAAGTTAAATAAATTCATTGTAAAAATCCTTTAAAAGATAAATATTAGTTTTCTGGGTCTATTTCAAAGATAATTAGTAAAGTCCTAAGATATTGAATTAAATTTTTTAAAAAAACACCTTGTTTGTGCAAAAAAAAAAAAAAAAAAAAAAAATCTTAATCAGCCCTCAAAAAGCAAGTAATTTACTGTTTGCCAACAATGCAACAAACTAAAAAAATGTAAACACGATTATAAGGAAGCCCAAAATTTCAGCCAATCGAAATGCTGTTTCAAAATGAAGTCATGATAGTAAAAGGAGGTAGGGGTGTCAGATTTCTTTTTTTTTCTACCCCAGATGTGCATCCATACATTCCTATTCTGAACGTTTGTATCAATTTTTATCATTTTTTAATTTAATTAGTTTTTATGTTCCTGTTTTTAAATTAATTTTTTTTTTAATTATTGTTCGAGATTATATAAAAATTATGTTACACTGAAAGTTTCACATTCTTGTGAGCAAGGAAATTAAAATCTTGCATATAAAAATTATGTGAAATCTGTAATTTAAAAAAAAAAGTAGAAATACTTTTGCTGTTATAATTTTTCTTGTGTGAAAATATTAAATAAAAAATGCTTAATTCAATGGTAATATCGATAGTTCAAGAAATTCATTTTTCTTTGAGTCACATCAAATTCATTAATACGGACTTTAGCGGCTTTTTTGTAATGTTCATGTAAAAATATTTTTTTTTTATTGTTACAAATTACGATGCTATATATAAAAAATGCAAAAATAAATTCTTGTGTTTTTTATTTACTACTGAAAATTATAACTTCAGTAAAGGTATTTTTTGTTTAAACAAAATAATACATTTTTTTTTTTTTACATAGGCATCCCCACTTACCAAAGCCAGGGGCCACTCGAGGATAAGGGTTAAAGAGTGTACAGTAGAAATTGGACAGTATAGTAATCATTAGTAATGGAAATTCGGTAAATTTGTTAACAAGCGGGATGGCTCATTAAGAACTTGTTTACGTTAGACTTGAAGACAACCATATTGTAGTCAGCTAGAAAGCAGGAAAACGGAAGACAATTCCACAGGTGTGCAGTTCGAAGAAAGAAGCTTTGTTCATGGAATCTACGTTTAGGTTTAGGCACAGATAATGAGTGGGGGGAATTATTGATAGTGTTTTCAGCTAGACGAGTGTTTCTTGTGAAAGTTTGGTGAGGGGGGACCATAGATTGAAGCTCAGTCGAACACTTTCCATGAAAATAATGATACAGGAGAGACAAACTCGCAACATCTCTTTTGTGAGAGAGGTTGCAGGGAAGAGAAAAGGATATCTCCTACGAGACTAGGAAGTCTATTTTGAACTCTCCACTCAGATTTAAATAAAAATAATTAGTTCATTATATTCCGTGATCATTATTTGATAAATACTGAAAATTTCATTAAAATGGGTTAATTTCCTGATTTTTGGTGAATTTTTAAGTAAAGGGAGGAATCAAAATGTTTATACATTTTGAGCATCGGCATTCATTTTGCCTGTACCTAAAATTTTCAAGGGTCATAAAATAATTCATTCTTTTTTCAACTATTTATAATAAAAAGATTAAAATAGATAACATGCATATGAAGAAATCAAAATCCTGTTTGATTTAATTCTGTAATTCAATTATTTAACCCTTATTCCCGAGTGGCTTTCGGGCCTTGATAAGTGGTGACCACCTTGTAAAAAAAGAAAAAGAAAAAAAAATTATTAATCTTTTATTTTACGCTATTGCATATTTTAATTCAACAATTATTTGATTAATAATAAACAAAATAAATTCAATGTGTAAGTAACAAAGTTACATTGACATGAAAAATACACCCACACACACAAAGTTTTCTCATAATATTAATATAGAGACTTGGTAAAATACGAAAGAAATTGTTACATCAAACTCAATTTGTACCCAATTGTATATTTTTGGATATAAAACTTTGGAAGACAACGGTAACTTCACCCAAAAAGCCAAATAAATAACACTTATTTGAAAAAAAAAAATACATAAAGTCCAATTCATTAAAAAGACAAAACTTATTAGTTTTCTTTTTATTATTCATACCACACATTAAGATTCTAAGCAAAGATGTCTTCTCTCATCTAAAATATGTCCTAGCGATTTTTAAATTAAAGATTTTTTAAAAATATTATGTAAATTTAATGTAAAATGATCATCATAGTTGAACTTCTAACTGATGCTTATCCCTTCCCCAATTTTTTTGAAATTTTGAGCATGAGAATCATGTTACATTAAACTAACAACACTTAAAAATTTGAATAAAAAAATTATGATTTGCAGATTTGGTGTTTAATTGATAATATTAATAAAAAAATAAAATAAATATTTTTTTAGATCACTTTACACTACAAAAATTTAATCAAAACACACCAGAAGAACTCACAACTATAACTTCTCACTAATCGGTGTTTAATCAGACTTGGTTCCTTATATTAAAGATTTCCTGTTTTGGTTAAAACTAAATACTCAAATAGGTCTTAAATAAAATCAGAAAAGGTTTGCTGCTAATTTTTTTTTTTATTTCATATAAAATTATTTTACACAAATAAGTATTCAATTAAGTTATTTAATTTCAAGGTTTGATACAGAATCTCTTTAGTTAATCTCCTTTAATGGGCAAAACCGGGAAAGGAGCAGCTAGTTTTAAATAAATCCAACAATTATTAGATTTATAAAAGACGTAATTATAGCAATTTTTTTTTTTTTTTGCATTATGTAATTATGCAAACAAAAATAGACTTTTGACCGGTTAAAAATTTATTTTACTCTAAATTTTTCTAACAATCTATTTCCTCTACTAATAAAAATGTCAAATGTTTGCATAATAATTGTGTACAATCGATTCTCTTACTAACGATACAAATAGGTTGATAATAAAATTCTATTTTATTAATATACTAGCGAGGGGTACCCTGCATTGCCCGGGTGTTTTTCGGAGTATGTGAAAAACCCCGAAAATGTGAAAAAAAAAAACAAAGCCTTCACGACGCGCAGTTGGAAAATAGTAAAGTGTTAAAATAAAAACAGGTGCGCGTTTTTGATTGACGTGACGGCGATAGCTATTCAGCAGTTAGCATTTTGTGCAGGACAGTTTTGAATGAGGTGAATAAATCGGTTTGTTTGTTTTTAAAAACCCGCTCCCTGTTTATTAGGAGGAGCGAAATGAAAGTTACAGTCTGATATGACAAAGTCGATATTGAACAAACGTTACTTAGCTCTCTTGAAACAACTGGCTTTCGGCCTGTGGGTATTTATTTGCTCCCCCACCGAGCAAATTAGGCACAAGGCCAATTTTTAATGTGAGGAGTGAAGGGAGGGGGAAGGGAAAAAGGGGACCAGTTCCCGAGAGGAGGGAAATGGGAGCTGGTTAAAGGTCAAGCATGTGGGGTTGCCCCCACATCTGGTCTTTGCTAGTCATAGCTAGTCCTAGCTAGTCATAGCTTGCAGTATCTGCCGGAACAGATACTACACTCTGATCATGTCACCCGGGACCCGGAAGGTGCGCGGGCAAGCGGCCTTCGGCCTGTGATTAGAGTCGAGTTTTGCTTTTTTTTTATACTGAAAAGCAAATGTAACGCGTGCCGATGCGGGAAATGCTGAATAATTAACGTTTGAAAGTCAATAAAATTAAATAGAGAGGCGAGCTCCGTGGATAATTCGTAGATATTACAATTTATAGATGATATAAAAAGTTTTACAAAGTTGTGAAGCGAGCAAGCGCTTCTTTGAAAGAAGCCTTTCGTGGACATCGAGGAAAAGCGAACATACATACACACATACATTTTCGCTTTTATATATATAGATGAAAGTTTTTTAGTCTGTTATAATTTACTTTAAAATTATCATTTTTGAACATTCAATAGATAGATTCAAGCTAAGTTGAGCCATGGCCCTTTGTAATATATTAAGATGGCATAAGCACTTAAATCATGGAATCTGGTTCTATGTCCCATGAAATATCCGAAAGTAGATAATGTTTAATGACAAAACCATTTTCGGGGATTTAGCAGAGAAGCTAACAAAAAAGGTCAATAATTCAAATATATAACAAATGAGTGTTACCAAAAGCACTCTTCTACCTACCTAGATAAGTTTTGTTTTAATGGAATGTAAAGCTTTTATTTGATTTGAAAAAGAACTTGTGTTGAGCTGCTGAAGTAAACAGACAAATTGAAATGAAAACACGTTGTCTTCTTAGCATCAAAAACGTTTCAAAATTCAAAAAAAAAAAATAAACAAAATACTGATAAAAATCCACTCAATAAGTGTCAGGAAGTGCCACAGTGACAATGATTGTGCGGATTTCTATCATTATTTTGTTTATTTTTTTTTTTTAATTTTGAACTATTTTTGATGCTTAGAAGACAGCATGTTATTTGTTTTTTAAATCATTTTATTTTTAGATCTATGTGGATTATAAACAAACTCGATTTTTGTAATGTTTTAATATTCAATATTTGAAATATTTCTGCATTCGTCATTATCAGCATGCATTCGTGTCCACATATAGTTCCCAGGTCCAATACAAAAGAAGCAGAAGAGAAAACTTTAAGTTTTGTAAGAATTTTAGTCATTATCAGGATGAGGAGTCCTTTTGTGGCTGGAAAAAAGCAATTTGGGCTCCAAATAGTCAGGGGCATTGGTCACATTGTATTGTGGGGGGTGGTTGCAGTTGATTGGCTCTAAGAGCCCTTTGTTGCCATTTGATTATTAGATTAGCGCTTCTATTTTCTTCGAATTGGCTTGTACCCACTTTGACTCTGAACAACAAACATGAATAGAGGAACAATGAGGCTTCAAAGGTGTTTGGATCTATTTTGGCCTTACCTAGAGATCTCTTCAGCTAGTTTTGGAATCTAAATAGCGGGCAGTCTTTGGGTCAATTTCCTGTATTTTGTTGATTGAAGAGCACTTGTTTCAGCAGTCTAGTGTCTTCCATGCGAGCCACATGGCCAGACCATCTCAGTTGGTGTTTCATGATCAAGGCCTCAATGTTGGTGATGTTAGACCTCTCAAGGACAGTTATGTTGGACACATAATCGTCCCACTTTATTTGCATGATGGTCTGCAGTTTTTTCTGGTGGAACTGTTAGTTTTTTAAGGCCTTTACTGTAGATGGTCCAGGTCTCACATGCATATAATAGGGTGGAGACAACTATGGTGTTGTATACCATCACCTTTGTCTTTATTCTTGAAGACCCTGGTGGACAGTCTTCTAAAAGCGGTGTGACCTGCCTGTAGTCGGTTTCAATTGCTTTCGAGCAGTTAGCTTCAGTGGAAAGAATACTGCCCAGATATGGGAAGTGCTGGACGCATTCTATGGTGGTGCCATCCATGGTGATGTTGAAGTCTGGCACAATTTCTCCGGGCAGTGGTTGAGCCAGTATTTTGATCTTTGTCTTATTAACTGTTAGGCCAAAGCACGAGTACGCGGTGTGAAAATTGCCATAGACTGCTAGAGTTTATCTGGAGATTGGGCCACAGCGGTGTTGTTGTCTGCAAATTGCAGTTCCATCATTTTGATGGAGTTGGCTGTCTTGATTTTAATTTGACCAGTTTGAAAATTCCTCCATCAAACCTGAACTTGATATTTATCCCGGGGTTGTTTTGGGGTATTTGAATATCATGGGCGCAAGATAGAGGGAGAACAGTGTCGGTGCCAGCACACAGCCCTGTTTAAGCCCATAAGTGATCGAAAAGGGCTCTGAGCTTTGGTGGATCACTTTTGCTGACATCCCGTTGTGCAGGGCTTTGATCATGTCCACAAATGGTTCAGATGGTTCATTCTGCACTAGTAACTTTGTTTATATTAACATTTGCTTGCATTTAATTTGTTTTTATTTTTTGTTAATTTATCGGCTGTTTTTTTTCTATTAATTAATTTATTGTTCATTCTAAAAATTATTTATTGTTGTTTTGATTAAAAGAATATTGTTTGTTTTGATTTTGAGAAAAATTCTGTTCTACAAGAAGTACTCGTCTGTAAACTTTTCTCTGTAATAATTTAAAAAATAAATAAATGAAAAATAGCTTGTATATCAAAGAATTAGACATTTATTAAAAATAAGGAAAACAAAAGGGATTGACAATGCATACTTGTCCGCGTCATTTGTAAAAAGAAAAAGTTAAACTAATACTCACAGTTGAAACTCTACAATAATTTATAATTTTTAAAGAGAAAAATTTTCTTGCATGTGCGTCTGTTTTTTTTTTTTTTTCATAAAATTTGTTCTCATTGGCAGGCAATAAGTATTTTTTAAAGGAATTTTTTTTTGTTGGAAATCTTGCACGATTGGGGATAAAATTTCAATAAAACAGCTCATTCTTCTTTATACGGAAATCTTGCACGACAGAACAAAAATTCAAGAAAACAGTTCTTAATTGAAAGAGTTGTATATATTTCTTTTTTCCTTTTTATCCATTTATCGTTTGGATAAACAAATTTTAATTCAATGACACTTAAATATTTAGCCATTGGCTAAAATACAAAGTGTTTGGAATATTTTCTGATATTATCCATAAATATAAAATACATTTGGATTTTATTATCTCCAAATATAACCATTGCTAAATAGTGACATTGTCACAGTCTTTTTCTTTGAATAAAATAGTTATTTGGATTTTCTCCAAATATAACTTCAAATAATGATATTCATCACAAATTCTTTTTCTAATTCTTGGATCTTTTCAAGAAAATAAATACAATAACATAAGTGTCTTTAATTTTTCAAAGTGAAACGTTGACTGTTTGTTAATATTTCATTTTTTTCTTTTTGTTTTTTTAATTCTCGGATGTTTTTCCAAGAAAAATAAATTTATCTTGTCAAAATTGTTTAAAGCCCAAAAAACGACTTAAACATTATATTTAGTTAAGAGATCAATCGTCTTAACTTCTCAATAGTTTGAAAGTCTGTTAAAATAAAGTGTATTTAAATTTCTTCTCGACATTCTTATATAGAGTTATTCTTATATAGAGTTATCATAAAGGAGAACGATTAAATAGTTTATGTGAACACAATTTTTATATATAGTGTTGTTCGTTTTGATTTTCAAAAATATATCTTGTTCATTTTGATTTTCAAAAGTATATCTTGTTCATTTTGATTTTCAAAAATATATCTTGTTCATTTTGATTTTCAAAAATATATCTTGTTCATTTTGATTTTCAAAAATATATCTTGTTCATTTTGATTTAAAAAAATATATCTTGTTCGTTTTGATTTTGATTTTCAAAAATATATCTTGTTCATTTTGATTTAAAAAAATATATCTTGTTCATTTTGATTTAAAAAAATATATCTTGTTCATTTTGATTTAAAAAAATATATCTTGTTCATTTTGATTTAAAAAAATATATCTTGTTCATTTTGATTTAAAAAAATATATCTTGTTCATTTTGATTTAAAAAAATATATCTTGTTCATTTTGATTTAAAAAAATATATCTTGTTCATTTTGATTTTCAAAAATATATCTTGTTCATTTTGATTTTCAAAAATATATCTTGTTCATTTTGATTTTCAAAAATATATCTTGTTCATTTTGATTTTCAAAAATATATCTTGTTCGTTTTGATTTTCAAAAATATATCTTGTTCGTTTTGATTTTCAAAAATATATCTTGTTCGTTTTGATTTTCAAAAATATATCTTGTTCGTTTTGATTTTCAAAAATATATCTTGTTCGTTTTGATTTTCAAAAATATATCTTGTTCGTTTTGATTTTCAAAAATATATCTTGTTCGTTTTGATTTTCAAAAATATATCTTGTTCGTTTTGATTTTC
Organism: Euprymna scolopes; assembly: GCF_053919585.1. Lineage (NCBI taxonomy): Eukaryota > Metazoa > Mollusca > Cephalopoda > Sepiida > Sepiolidae > Euprymna > Euprymna scolopes. The sequence continues at coordinate 70,116,685 of NC_136485.1, read as the reverse complement.
AAAAATATATCTTGTTCGTTTTGATTTTCAAAAATATATCTTGTTCGTTTTGATTTTCAAAAATATATCTTGTTCGTTTTGATTTTCAAAAATATATCTTGTTCGTTTTGATTTTCAAAAATATATCTTGTTCGTTTTGATTTTCAAAAATATATCTTGTTCGTTTTGATTTTCAAAAATATATCTTGTTCGTTTTGATTTTCAAAAATATATCTTGTTCGTTTTGATTTTCAAAAATATATCTTGTTCGTTTTGATTTTCAAAAATATATCTTGTTCGTTTTGATTTTGATTTTCAAAAATATATCTTGTTCATTTTGATTTAAAAAAATATATCTTGTTCATTTTGATTTTCAAAAATATATCTTGTTCATTTTGATTTTCAAAAATATATCTTGTTCATTTTGATTTTGATTTTCAAAAATATATCTTGTTCGTTTTGATTTAAAAAAATATATCTTGTTCATTTTGATTTTCAAAAATATATCTTGTTCATTTTGATTTTCAAAAATATATCTTGTTCACTTTGATTTAAAAAAATTGTCTGTTTTGATTTTAAAAAATATATATATTGTCCGTTTTGATTTTAAAAAATATATATATTGTCCGTTTTGATTTTAAAAAATATATATATTGTCCGTTTTGATTTTAAAAAATATATATATTGTCCGTTTTGATTTTAAAAAATATATATATTGTCCGTTTTGATTTTAAAAAATATATATATTGTCCGTTTTGATTTTAAAAAATATATATATTGTCCGTTTTGATTTTAAAAAATATATATATTGTCCGTTTTGATTTTAAAAAATATATATATTGTCCGTTTTGATTTTAAAAAATATATATATTGTCCGTTTTGATTTTAAAAAATATATATATTGTCCGTTTTGATTTTAAAAAATATATATATTGTCCGTTTTGATTTTAAAAAATATATATATTGTCCGTTTTGATTTTAAAAAATATATATTGTCCGTTTTGATTTTAAAAAATATATATTGTCCGTTTTGATTTTAAAAAATATATATTGTCCGTTTTGATTTTAAAAAATATATATTGTCCGTTTTGATTTTTAAAAATATATATTGTCCGTTTTGATTTTTAAAAATATATATTGTCCGTTTTGATTTTTAAAAATATATATTGTCCGTTTTGATTTTTAAAAATATATATTGTCCGTTTTGATTTTAAAAAATATATATTGTTCGTTTGGATTTAAAAAAATATATATTGTTAGTTTTGATTTTAAAAAATGTTGTTCGTTTTAAATGAAAAACTATTTATCATTTAATTTTAAATTAATTGTTTCATACTTGTTTATTGCCTAAATTCATTTCATGTTTTGCATGTTCTACTTCAAACATACATGATTGTTATATATTGAATAAAGTTCAATTTTACTGTAAATTGAATCGTGTTCCTTTTCTTCTTTTTAAATGTAATTCATAAGTAAATAATGAACGTACTTTAGTCTTTAAAATCCATCAAACAACGAAATGTTTAATTACTTTTAACACAAGCACAAAATTGTCCTGTTTTGAATTCTTTATTTTTTTTAATATTTAACGAGTTCTAGTACAAATCATCATGTTCCTTATTTTTTTTAATGAAAGTCCTCGCTAGTAAGAAACTTGTTGAAAATAAAAAAAATTCTAAAAGTCAAATTGTGTTAGAAGAAAGAATAACTGTTTTCAATAAAAACAAAAAATAACATATTTCCTGATTTTACAATATGATCTGAAAAATATTGAAAATTGTTTTAAAAAAAAAAAAGCTTTTAAAAAACAAACTGAATTCAAGATGAAAGTTATTTTTACATTCTTTACAATTCTGTACAGCTGTAAAATAGTGGCTACAGAGCAAATCAGTTTAAATACAACCATTTTTAATATTTTATGAGATATTAAGATGTTATTTGACTTGACTTATTTATTAGTTATGCTGTTATTTACATATCATAATCATCATGGTTATATATTTTCTTTTGTTGCAGACCATCTACTAGTTGACTAGTTGTGCACAAATCCCAAGAGTCATAGGAGCCTCCTATCATGTCTGAAAGTGGCACAATGTTCGAGTGAGATTGGAGATGTGCTGCTGTACAACTCATGCTCTTTACCCATCCAAGTTATGACAACAGGACCATTGCCAGCACCCTCAAAATGCAAATCCAGATGGTTCAACGCTTGAGGGCACAGCACAAAGTTTACAGCCACATTTTCAGTCTTTGGTGTAGTTTTAAGTGAGGGCCACATCATGCAATCTCACATCTTCGAAGTTAGCTTGAAAGTCAACATGTGTACCTGGATGTGCTGAAGAGTGTGGTATTCCTCTGATACAATTAGGTGGCCACTGGCAGACTCTAGGTGTGGCAACAGGATTCAGCGCCGGCCACACAAGTCCAAAAAAGAAAAAAAAAAAAAAAAGACTTGGTTTCAGAAGGAGTTCTATGACTTTGCACCCTTCTCTCACTTCCCTGACCTGAACCAGCTGGAGTACTTTTTTTGGTCATATGTCGAGAACATCACCAACATGACCTCCCACAACACCAAAGGCAACCTGATCGCCGCCATCTACCACATATCTGCCGAGCTCTTGCCAGCACTTGTGGAAAAGGCATGCTTCCAGTTCTGGACTCTATTGAAGTGGTGATTGATGGCTACATTGAATAGATGTCAGCTCTACTACATAATCAATTTACCTGAATTGATTTTTTCAATAAAAGTTTTAAAATAAAGCTGTAGCGTTGTTTTCTTTAGGGCGACAAATTTATCGTTCCACCCTGTACAACACCTGGCATTCTTAAGTGGTCATCAATCTAAATACATGGTAACAGTATCAACGTTTACATAAACTTCTTAAACACGCTTGTTATTGTTTTCATTGTGACGCAGTGATGGTAACAACTTTCTAGCTGTTCAGAAAAGGTTGACAATGACAGCCCAAAGTATATTTTCTTCTATTCTCCAATTAAGAACAGATCGAATCCACCTTTACATAAATCCCTGTGGTCATGTAAATCAATTAAAAAATATATTGAGTCTGACCATTCATCTTTCAGAGTAGTCTTACAGAAAATAATTCAAATATGAGGCCTTAAAAAAAAAAAAAATTTTTAATATCACAACTTAGTCAAAACTATCATCTACAAATAAATATAAATTTAATAACAGAATAAAAATTGTAAAATTAAAAAAAAATTAAAAATTATACGGAAACAGCAAAATTATATATATATATAGTTCTTTGATTTGAATATAAAAAATTAGTAAATTATTAAAATTACCAAAATAAAGTTTAAAAAATAATTAACAGTCGAATTTTAAGTATAAATGTGAACATTGAGAGAAACTTATTCAGATAAGGCATTCGTCTGAAAATAAAGGATAATTATCATTTAGAAAGTTTAAATGATAAACTTGATTGAAGAAAAAAGAATGTTTATCCATGCTTTTAAAAGATTAAAAGATTAAGAGATTTACTAATAATAGTTGAGATTTAAATAAATTTACAAAGTTCAACTGTTATGTATTAACTATTTAAATTTATATAATCAGGATGAATATGTGTGTAGATCTATGGAAACAAAAACAAATTATGAAATTTGTTAACATAGATAGTAATGTAAAACAAAATTGTCTTTTTTTATGAAAATCACTCCAAACTAGACATGAAGCCACTTGATGTAAGAAAGTGACAAGAATGAAAGACAATTATTGCAAAGAATATAGGCAGATGAAACTTTCAAGTGTTATGGCTTAAACATAAACCTATTGTTTAATAGTATATAATCAATAATACAGAATATGAAAAAGTATCATTTGTTTTTAATGTGAGCAAAACTACCTCCATCTCTTTAAAATAAATATGTCAGACTGATGTTTATAAAATTTGAAACATTGATAAGACATAAAACACAATTTGATTTAAAGGAAAACCGGGAAATATTTAAACATGTTATGGCTTCTTTAACAAACCTCCATTTTTGTTGAGTTCTGTTTGAATTATTCAATAAAAAACTTGAAGATACTTTTTACTCCATTTCTTGTTATTTCAACAAGACAAAATTATTAAAATTTATCTACCTCCCATCCAACATGGTCATGATATTTGAAATACCAACAAGTTATGAAGCATTTTATTAAAATAATAGTTTTTGATTTGTTTTGAGTTTTTTTTAAGAGGAAGAGATCCATCCCAACATAAATGCACCTAACTTTCTTAAAATTAAATAAAAAGAAAATTAGCATTTTATTTCACCAAGACAAAATTATTAAAATTTAGAGTTTCACTATTTATTTCAAGTAAAATAAATACGTTCATTAATTAATTAAAAGTATATTAAAAAAAACATTGTCCTTACTTCTTGCTATATTGTTGCAGGCGATGCTATCTTTCACCTTAACACAAGTAACACCAAGTAACTACTAATATTTTATATACAGCAATATGAAGACAATTTATTTAGAAGAGATGCTGAAATAAGAACTTAAGATTTCATTGGCACAAAAACGTAATTAATATATTAATTTCAGAGAAAAGAGTTATTTCAATAAAGCATCAACAAGTTATAAAGCATTTTATTAAGATATGTTCATTCTGTCTTGTAGACATAAGATGAGAATAAAAATATTTGGTTATTTTGATTAATGCACAAATGTGTCAGTTTAAACTAACAGGAAAACTATTTGATATGCTTATGTATCAGCCAAAAGTATTTGTGTACATCAAAAATTACAAAAAAAAAAAAAAAATAGTGTGCGAATTTTTTTAAAAAATAAACTTGATTTTTCAGAGCCAACAACCTTTGAACCCCAAAGATCGCATTGCATCTTCATATTAAAAGAAGGGAGATAATCTTCTATTACAAATGCTGGCTTAAAGACACATACTGGTGTTGCATCAACGTATTTCAAAATATGAGTAAGAAATTAATTTTATTTCTTACTAAAATCTTACTTTATAATTTGCTGCATTTCTTGATGTACACAAATACTTTGCTTGATACGTAAGTAGATAAAATAATTTTCCTGTTATTTTATTTTGAACTAACATATTTTAATTGAGCATTGATCTAAATAGGAACTAAATATTTGATCAACTCAAGTTTTAGAATTGTATCACATAGCTGGCCATAAATCTAAAAGATAATTGCATAAATAAGCATGAAAAAATAAGCAAACTTAATTGTGTAGTAAAATTGGTTTCATTTGGCATATCAAACGTTTAAATAAACTTATAACAATACCTATTAAAAAAAAAACAAAAAAACATTGTAAGTAGATGAACAAAAGTTGCTACTAATCTATAACTTACAGAAATTTCTTGGTTCATATCTTTTACAAGGGCATTAACGTGTAAACACTCGATAACATTAGATTTGAATTTGACACAGAATGCCATTACAACAGATAGGAGTCAGCTAACACTGTTTAGAATCAAACTAAATATGTTCACTTAGAGGAAAATGAGAAAACTTAACATTTATTATGACGTTAACATAAACGTCTATTATCTGTTACTATATAATCCATAAACTGGAGTATAATAGGCTATGTTTGATTTGTTTTTGATGGTAGCAAAACTACTCCTACTCTACCCTTTTAACATAAATGTACCTATAGATTCAAAAACTACCGGATAGATTTTTATGAAATTTGAAACATTTATAGTAGACGTTATAGGAATGGAATGAACTGTTTGAATTACTAAGAATTTAAAGTGTTATTGTTCTAACAACATGGCCAAGACCATTCAGCAGTAAAACAATCACCAATATGTCACCTATGTTTGACACTTGTTGAACATGACCTGGCCAAAGAGGTTCACTTTTGCTCAGTCTTTCACAAGCACTGACCTCTTTTAAATGTAATTCAATCGGAAAATAACACTTTCTTCTGTTCATCTATGTCTCTCATCCAACATGATCTTGAGTTAAGTGCTGATATTTTCTCTTTATAGCAACCATCAACAATTGTTTATCTACTTTCTGGCAGTTCTGCCAATATCAAGGGGTCTTTACCATACCGCTGACAAAAAAGCCAAATCTCTCTGATGAAGGTGTTTACCGCATTTTCATGGGATCCTTCATACTATTTCTCATCATAATTTCATCATCGTAGAGTGCTGTCTTGTGTTTTATACCACATCTCAATTGCCACAATACTATTTGTACGTAAGTCTTTTTCAGCCATCATTAAACGTTTGTCAACATTTGACTTTGGAATGTTCAACCCAACCTCCATCTCCTGGTAATATATCTAATGCTCATACCAACATGTTTTCTATAACCTATATGACATTTGTACACCTTTTGGATGTAACTTTCATTATGAATTTAAGGAGAGCATGCAAACAAATAACATCACAGAGCGAGCTATGGTGTAGTACTCTGAAAAATCCTGGATAAAAACCATAGCTGATTAGTTAACACGTATCGCTCATACAATATCCTCAATCAACAAAGTAGAACCTCCATTAAATTAGTCACAGATTAAAGTTACAAAAACTCAAAAAATGTTATCCTGATTAATTTGCACAATAACTCTATGCAATTAAAATTCTGTAAGCTGACTCTAATAGCCTATCCCAATGTTGTGCCCCAATGAAACGGAGTTAATAACGAATCAGAGTCAATTGTTGGGATCAGGCAGAGCTCCAAGTGACTGACCAGTCCTTTTTTGGATAATGATTGTGAATGCGGTGTAAAGTTAGAAGACTATAATTTGCTCAGCTAACTACGGCTGATGAATGCTTATGATCACAACAGATAATTCGTAATGCATATAGTAATGAAATATAAAATATGCAAATCTAAGGAGTACTATTTTCAGCAACATGGCTTGAATTGTGCAAAACACAGTGACAGTCAAGCTAGTGTTCTCTAGACTGCACTATCTGAAGTCTGTTTTCTTGTAGTGAATAAACAAGGAGTTAGGATATATATTTCCTGGCGGGGTAAGCCTTTTTTTTTTTTGCAAGAAAATAATTTATTTTGCTTTAGTTTTTTTTCAACAAATACTTATTTCAACAAGGAAGATTGTTAAACTGGAAACTCCTTCACTTACATAAACAGAAATTTCTACATGGCTTTATCTGTGTAAAATAATTACATTAGCCTATTTATTTTTTAAAAATTACTTGAATATCATACATTTTGGTAAAATAATTTGACTTGTACCACGTAATCATAACATTGTTTTCCAGCAATATTGAAAGCAGCCTTTCAGTTCACTCGCATATATATATAGAAATAAAAGTATATATTTAATTTGATGTTAAGTATTTGAGAAAATCAGTTTTAACAAAAATACCAAGATCTATTTGGTACTTTGATCTCACCACTTGAACACATAACTAAAATATAGTATGTGAAATAATAGCTCATTCAGAATAGATTTAAAAGATATTAAAAGAATTTATGTAAACTGATTCAACCGTTTATTTAGTTTGACAATGAACTTCTTAATAATTTAGTAACTGTTTTCGAATTCTTAGTAATATAATTCATTTGAAATGATTTTAAATTTTTTTAAAATATTTACTGAAGTCATGCGAGATGAAAGGCCATGCCCAACTCCATTTTAGTGGCTTTTAGAACTACATTCAAGGATTGTTAGTAATAATGGTTTCAACCTCATCAAAAGCTTTGGGATGGAGATAGCTGCATGCAAGCATGCCCAAGGGGTCGCAGTGAGTAAGAAGGCAGCTCATACCATCACCACTGTCAGAATGGGAGATGGAAAGAGAGGACTTAGATTGAGAGACAATCACAAACTCACCGGGAAAGTGATACTCCATTTAGATGCGGATACAACCTGCAACATGTATACGGTGTTAGTACAATCAGGATCAATAAGCAAAACAATTTTTTTTTTTTGTAAAAAGTATTGCAAGAAATCAAACCGGGTAGGAAGGAGATGTAACTACACAGCAATCAGAACAGTTTATGGTTTTCTGATCAAACATTAGACAGTTGCTATGAAAAGTGAAATAATAATAAAAAAAAAAAGTGAATTCATTGATCAAGTCGATTTTTTTCATGGTGGATACATTTCCACTGATCTAAAGGAAAGTACAAATTCATACATTTTTATTGTATGAACTGATAACAATGAATCTGATGAAATTTGAACTCTCTTGAGAATTCAAAAATCGCCAGCATCTCACAAAATTTAACTAATGATTAAATTCTGAGATCATGCTATCAAAAATTTAATCTTAAGATGCTGATTTAGTTTACATTTTCAATTAAATTTAATATTTAATGTGTTTGTTTATGTCATATCAACCCTTTTTGACTTATTTTATGTGCATTGCAAAATTATTAATTGAACAACTAGAGAAGCGTGTTAATACCCTTTACAGTGATGTTATTATTTCATAAGAAAAGGCAAGAAATTTGAATGTGGTTTGTTGTTTCTAGAGTAGGAAATTATAAGGTTTAAATCAGATTTTTATGATTTCAAAAATTTTTAATCAGACTCCTTAATTGAAAGTCTTTTAATACTTAGACTGTTGATTTTATGACAATTAAAAAGTCTGACCCACACTCTTCGCATTCTTTTGAGTCTGACTCCTCCCTAAGCCTTTAAATCTGACTCAGCAACCCTGATTGATAACTTCAAGCTGTACACATATATACAAGTGTTAAAATATTTTTCTTTGCTTTTGATCTGGCCATTACTATTCATATTGGCCATCTTTATCCTCTGCCTCATCAACTTTTTTTATTATTATTTCATGTAGATAATTAAATTTGAACTTTCTGTTAAACATTTATTTAAAAAATCGTATATATATATATATATATATATATAGTTGCTTGGGAGCAATGAAATCGAGCCCAACCCCATTTCACTGTATATAAACGGCTCTACTTTAGAATGTTTGCCTTATTTAACGTGTAATGGAAGCATTATTAATCCACCAGAAAAAGACTGAAAAGTACAAGGCCTAAACGTTCTAAGAAAAATTAATAAATGAGGGTATATATATATATATATATACACACACACTTGTATCCATGACATTCATAATTACAAGTAAATTTAAGAATATTGAAATCAAGTAATTGAAAAAAAATAAATAAATAAAAACTGCCATTTCTGAAAAGAGAATATTTTCTTCAAAATAAAATAAAAATGTGTTGTATTAGATGAAAGATCATGCTAAATACCAAACAACTTTTTTGTGATTCATATTATTTGAATTTTTTGAACTCATGTTGAGCGTTATTTTTACATTTTGGTCGATGTAACCTCTGATCTTCTTCAGACGTATCTTGTTAGTTGGAAGTTACACTATTCTGGAAGTTGGAGGTTCAATACTTAGCGTGAGCAACACTTAAAATACAACTGCAAATTACTTGGGATTTCTACCCAGTCATAGTTGATGAAACAGTGCATGCTAACCTTGTGGATTAAATAAGAGGTCTCATTCGGAATTCTATGCAGATTCTAAAGCCCAACAATACACACCTGAAGAAGATTGAAGGTTACATTGACCAAAACATTGTGCAAATAACACCTGAGAACAGTATTCCAAAGAATCCAAATAATATGAATAATCAATACTCATCTAAAAAAATTTCAGAAACTTCTGGTGACTCAAACTTTAGTTTTCATGTGTTGCATTAACTTGCGTTCCCATTCTTTAAACTTACATTTGTATTTACAGACAGGTACTGGTTCTTGCTCTCGGGACCACGTTTTACATACAACACCTGGTATCCCCAGGTAGTCACCCATCTAAGTACATGATAACAATATAGAAGCAGTTCAAAAGAAATCAAAGAAGACAGCTGGCAATATATGTTCTATTCCCCAGTTAAAGACAAATCAAGCATGCTTGTATGAAAACCTCTAGAAATATTTATTATTGCTGAAATTACTTGTTCAGAAAAAAAAAAGAAAAAAGAAATAAATAAAATAAAGAAAATTAAACTATAAAATAGATGTGGTAGGTGAAGTCACCTAGTTATAAATGTAAACTTTTTACTTAAGGGGCAAAGAGGAGGAATAATCAATGTGACTTAAAAGATATATCAGTTTGAAATAATTAACATTTGCTTTCGCTTTTTCAACACCAATTTTCACTAGCCAATCCTATTGTATTAGTAATGCTTTCTTGTTTTATAAATAAATGAAGCTCACCAAAATAAAGTTGTTAAATCTTCTGAAACAAATAAAGAAAAATCCCGGACATGCATTTATACTGATCTTATAGAAGAACCTTGGGAAATAAATTATTGGCAGTGAACGTTTAACAAAAACATCTTTTTAAAGGAAATAATAAAAATTGTAATATTTTATCTTTTACTTAAAAAATGTAATTTAATAAATTTTTTTACAAAAATTAATGCATGGCAACATCATTATTGTTATTGTTTACATTGTTTTGATAAAAACAAAATTATTTTATACAAAAATATTATTTAGTAAAATTACTCAAACTACTAAAAACTGTACAAACTATAAAAGGTGTTAATAAAAAAATTTAAAAAAAATAGTGCTTGATCCAAATTTTCACAAATGTCATGCATTTTTAGTATTAAGTTATAAAACCAAATCGGAATTTAATAATTATTTAACAACCCTTATAAATTTTAAACAAATTTGAAAGCCTTTAAACTGTTGAATAGAAAGTTTTTTAAGCTAATTTTAAAATTCTTATCCAATTCCCATATATTAAAAGATTTAAAGTTCTGGAAGTTACTTCCATCTAATAATTTTATAGATTAAAACCTTTCATTGATGAAATTAGCTATATTTTAACTAAAATTTGGTTCAATTAATAACTCAATGTTACTGCAATAATTAAATTTAACTTTCAAAATTTTGTTCACCATCTTGATGGCTAAGTCATTCTTCCACTTTGGTCCTTACTTTGGCTTGAGCGGAGATCAGAGGGGCCAGATCCGATCAATCAGATGGTTATGTCATGTCCTAGTATCTACAAGTTCATCCACAACTGTATTTTTTAATCTGATTCTTCAAAAATCCAAACATCACTTTTACTTTATTTTTCTTTTTACTAGAAGACGATTGCTGAGGATCATGCTGAGAACAAAAATTACCAATGCCAAAGAGAAACGTTTTCAAAGAGTAATGTTTTCTGGGAGTAATTTGCCCAAGGAGGTAATGTTTTCTTGAAGTAGTATTTTTTGAGATTAATGTTTTCTTGGAGTAGAGTTTCTGAGATTAATGTTCCCACTCTCATTGTGAAATTTCCTTCTATGAGTAATGCATTGTATTCTGAGAACGATTCTAGGAATCTATATAATATTCTGCTTGTTCTTCCTTTCTTAGTCCATACATTATGCTTTGAAAAAGGCTAAATACAATTTTTGAAGGCCAAACTGCTTCAAAAAGGCCAGATTTACAAAATTTAGCTTTAAAAAAGCCAATCTGGCAACCCTGGACAAAAATATGAATAATCTCTCTTTGATATAGTCTGGTTGTCGAATATCATTATAATAATATTCACTCATTGTTGTAACAGTGTGAGAAAGGAACTCATAGTAATTTTGACCTGTACCAGTTCTTCAAAGAAAAAGTCAATGAAGCGTTATGTAAAAAAAATAAATAAATAAAAATAAAAAAGGGTACATTTGAATGAAACAGGGCGAAAAGAAAAAAAAACATTGTCTGCCAAGAGGTGCTGGACTTTTCTTACAATGTAATTTCATTATTTGTGTTGAACTCTGTAGTACAATATTACTTTCTGGGTATTTATTAGTACTTATTAATTTATATCATTTGGGTTAGCTCTATATTTTAAATACAATTGACACATTTTTTTGGTAGGAATGCTAATATTTGCTGCATGTTTATATTTCTGCTCAAAACCTAATTTTTTGCACTATTCAGAGAAATATCAGCTTTATCAAAACATTTGTTGATTCAATATATTCATCATTCCATAAAATTTCTATTAGTTTTACTAGTATAAATAATTATCCTACCTATAGAATTATATTTGACAACTTTATTCAGCATTAAATGCCATATAGATGATTGATATGCTGTAAACCAAACCAATGAAAATAAAAGTAATAATAAAAAAAAGTTGGTTCAAAATATTGAAACAAAATAGAAAGCAAAAAGCCTTGGTAATGTAAAGTAGGTATAGCTTTTTTTTCTTTTGTTGACTGCAAATAAAGTACATTGCTACTGATATGTAAGGAGCTATTATGAATTAGGGGGCCAGATTTTTAGAAGGCACCCCAAGTGAGGAATTGTGATGCGAGATTGGGATCTTCATAATGAAAGGTTGAGTTTTAGCTGATTGTGTGGTTAGTCAGATGTATATACGCCAAAGAGCACATTTCATTGAAGTACTAGTGAAAAAAAACAAAAGAAAAAACACATAAAATAAAACAAAATAAAAACACACTAATGGAACATTGTGGAGGTTGGAGCTTGGCCGCCAGTGTGGGACCAATTATTAGGTTGGTGCAAAAAATGTTTTTTTAACATGTATATATATATATATCTGATAAAAAAAAACGATATTTTTGCACCAACCTAATAGATTACAGACTTTCCTGGATCTTGTCTAAAAGGAAGGGACTTGCAGCTCGTGCAGCTAGTATTAAATAAAACGAAATATGTGCATTTCTATAGATATTTGCGATATGCTCAAAAAGCACTTGTTTGATTTCAAGCAAACTTACACAGGCAATAGGAAGTTGAACAGTGTGAAAAATGAAAGTCATGAAAGTAGGTCTTGAACAAAAAAGTTTCATAAACTAACAAAATGTAGAGCAACCTCCTTTTTGTAATTATTTTCAGATTTCAGCAGAGCAGTTTTTGATTGCTCTCAAGTATTTGGGTGTCTGACCTCCTTAAAGTTCCAAGTGCGTCTCAGTATTCTTCTGAATTAGCTATGAGATGGATACTCCTATTGTAATTCATAACGGAAGCGATAACTATCAAGTTATGATAATACTCACTATTTATGTGCTACTAATACAATCATATAAAAAAATGAGTTGGTATGTGTTTTTTTTTGGGGGGGGGGGGGCACACATAACCGAAAATTGACTAAACAAATTATGACAATCAAAATGAATCTAGGAAGGATGTTTATTTGTTGCTATTTGCAAGATTGTTTTCTAGGTTGTTTTGAATTCTTCAAATTGAAATATGTGAATGTGATGACTCATATTTTAATGGAGTCAAATTCGTTATCAAAAACAAATAAAAGTGAAAAATTAGTGAAGAACTAATCTACAAATCTTTACAAAACTTTTAAAATGAAAAATGTTTTTTAAATAAAGTAAAAAAAAAGTAGGAAACAATAAAAATAGGGAACAAAATAAAAATAGGGAACAAAATAAAAATAGGGAACAAAATAAAAATAGGGAACAAAATAAGGAAAAAGATAAAAAGGGGAAAAAGGAAAAAGATAAAAAGGGGAAAAAGGAAAAAGATAAAAAGGGAAAAAGGAAAAAGATAAAAAGGGAAAACGGAAAAAGATAAAAAGGGAAAACGGAAAAAGATAAAAAGGGAAAAAGGGAAAACGGAAAAAGATAAAAAGGGAAAAAGGAAAAAGATGAAAAAGAAAAAAATAAAGGGAAAAATAATAAAGGAGAAAATCAGGGAAAATAAAAAAGTGTAAAACAAAAGAAAAAAAGGAAAAAAGAAAAAAAAGAAAAAAAGAAAAGAAAACGGAAAAAAAAAGGAAAACGGAAAAAAAAAGGAAAACGGAAAAAAAAGGAAAACGGAAAAAAAGGAAAACGGAAAAAAAGGAAAACGGAAAAAAAGGAAAATGGGTGGGGGAGAATGAAGGAGGTTAGGAAAACAGGAAAAAAAAAAAAAAAGAACAAACAAGGGAAAAGGAAGAAAAAAAGGAAGAAGGGAAAAAGTAAAAAAAAAAAAAAAAAAAAAAAGTAATCCTCAATTTGTGTTCTCGATAATATGTAAATAAAGTTTTTGAATTTTCCAAAACTCACACTAAAATAATTGCCATTTATAATGGTAAAAGTAAATAACATTTTTCTCCTAAAATTTTGTCTTTCGAAAAATTAAAATAAATATTCTGGAAATATCTATCAATAAAAGAATCATTTTACCTTAGATTTAAATAGCAGGCACAGTCGTCAAAAAATGTTAATAAAAAAGCAAGAATCCATTAAAATTCCACTGTTGCTTTTTGTTAATAAATACGTATATGGATTATATTTTTCAGTTAAATCTTTTTTGTGTGTGAAATAAAAACAAAATAAGTTTTATAAAAAACATTCTCAGAACTTCCAGATTTAAAATATTAGAATATTTAAAATAAGTGATTTTTATTTAAAATACTAAATGTAAATTATTTTATAAATCATTGAACCAAATTGAAGATCTATTTCCGTGCTATTTAATAATTTTGACAAAGTGTTCTGAAAATGTTGTGCTTTCCGTGTTAATTCATGCAAATTCACTTTAAATTTTGGTCAGCTCTATCAAAAGAAATGTTACTGGTATATTAAGTCTCTGCTTTTCTTTCTCGAATTTGCTTAATATTTCCTTTACCTTTTTTTGATTGCTAATGTTAAAAAAAAGAGTGAGAATGGTAACTCAAGAAAATAATGGTCTACAATTACATCCATATAAACAGGTCACATGAACAAATTGCAATAAAATAATCCAATGTTGATCAACTAATATTGGAAAATTCCATGCTTAATTTAATAAAATGTAAATTCTTGTTTTCCATGTCCTCTTCCATTAAGACCACAATATTTTCTAACAGCGCATAAACAAATCCTTAGATTCTCTTTGTACGAGGTTAGCTTTCAGCTTAAAATTGAAGGGGAGTTTTCTTACAAAGTATTTTATTTTTGACTAGGTACTATTTCTGTTAAAAAGCTAAAGCTTTTTTGTTTGTTGTTTTTCAGATTGTGACGCAAAGATGAGAATGAAACGATATAAACCAATAAAATATTTAGCCAAGTCTAATTTTGGAGACAGTTTTGCAGGGCAATCTTAACCGGAAAGTATGCACCAACAATATGTTGATATTAGACTTAAAAAAAAAAAAAAAAAAAAAAAAAAGCAATATGCCAAGTTGTTTAGTAGATAGAGATAATAATCTCTATATTAATACAACATGTGTGCACATGTTGCCTTTAACTGCCATATTTTTAAAATTTACTATTAACTGATTATTTTATAAAAAAAATGCGATAATTATAAATATGAAAGGTAGACTATTTTCTATCTTTTACTTTTAATCAAATATTTTTTTTTTAAATGTACTTCACAAAATTCATAATATATATATGTACTAGATGTATCCGGCATTGCTGGTATTAAACAATATTAAATTCCTTAAGTTAAAAAAAAAAAAAAAAAAAAAAGAAAAAAAAAAAGAAAAAAGAAAAAAAGAAACTGAGACATGTGTATGCGAGTATTGTATTTTTTGTTTCCCCCCCCCCCAAACAGTTCACTTCTTGTACCTATTTACTATGCCTCCCCACGGGACAGAGTTAGACACCAGGGTCGTTTTTTAACGTGGAGAAAAGGTACAAAAATAAAAATTGTCTCAGTCGTGAAGGATTTCTCCTCCACCGAAAGAGAACAAGAAATAGAAGTACAGCATCTGAAGAACAGATGGTATTTATTTGCTCCCCCACCGAGCAAATTAGGCACAAGGCCGATTTTTAATGTGAGGAGTGAAGGGAGGGGGAAGGGAAAAAGGGGACCAGCTCCCGAGAGGTGGGAAATGGGAGCTGGTTAAAGGTCAGACATGTGGGGTTGCCCCCACATCTGGTCTTTGCTAGTCATAGCTAGTCATAGCTTGCAGTATCTGCCGGAACAGATACTACACTTTGATCTTGTCTCGAAGGCCAAGAAATAAGTAAAAATAAAATACTGGAACTGAGATCGAAACCGAAGCCTAAAGACAGAGAGTCAAATACAATAACCATTAGACCAACTTGACACAATCTTTATAAATTGTTTTCTAACCTTGTAAGACTGTTGCCAAACAGATAAAGAT
Organism: Euprymna scolopes; assembly: GCF_053919585.1. Lineage (NCBI taxonomy): Eukaryota > Metazoa > Mollusca > Cephalopoda > Sepiida > Sepiolidae > Euprymna > Euprymna scolopes. Next base: position 70,100,693 of record NC_136485.1, on the reverse strand, counting down.
CCGATGACTCCCAAGTACCAATTTTTCTATTTTGACCCCTAAGCAGCCCTTTTTTCCGGATGAAAACCAATTAAAAAGTTTACCATATGTCTGAATATCCTACATACCAAATTTCAAGTCTGTAGATAAAAAATTTGTTGAGTATATAGGTTGAGAAGTGTCCTCTCTCTCTCTCTCTCTAACACACACACTCACACATTATCTATCTATGGATATATAACTTCTTAAAAATCCTATTTAAAAAAATCCTGCATTAGATTTGTTTCTATATAAACGAGCCAATCATTTTTAATCTTTCATTTAAAAAAAAAACAAAAAAAAAACGAGAAAATTATTTAGTGGACATTCAAAATTCAAAAGGAATTTAGAAACATTGAAACTATTGAATAGAATAGAAAGTCATTTCTGGCTTTAAAATTTTTAATAACTCTTCATGTATTAAATACTTAAAAAAGTTTTGGAAGCTATTTACGTCTAATAATTTTATAAATAGAGATTAAAACATTACCATAGCAAAATTAGTTGTATAACAATTTGCTTAAATTACTAATTTAATGACCAAACAATAGAGTGAAAAATAAATTTAACTTTTAAAATCTTTTTTATATATATAATTTGGTAAAAATAACAAATTTAATAAAAAAAAAAAAAAAAAAAACTACCAAAACAGGGTAAACAACAAAGATGATAACAATAATCTAAACAATCCAAATACAAAAAATAATTATCAATCCTCATCTTGAAAATATACAAACATAATCTAAAAAAAAAAATGTAATGAACCTGGATTTAATAATAATAATAATAATAATAAATAATAAATAATAATAATAATAAAAATAATAAAAAAAAAAAAAAAAAAGTAGACTTTGCGCTATTTTTGAGTATTCACCAATAACATCCAGTGTGAATGCAACTGAAGATGGTTGGAGGTTACATCGGACGTAACGTTGTGGAAAAAAAACAATCAAAATGAAAAAAAAAAAAACAGGGTAACTTTTAAAAATAAAAAAAACAAAAATGATTCTCGGGCAGATACAGTTAATTTATTATAAAAATCTTTGCGTGTTGATATCCATGATAAAACTTATTAACACTAATAGTGAACTCGCCCAACTGCTTTCAATCTTCTGTTGATACGTTACATTAACTTTTAGGCAATTAATCGAAATAAAATTTTAATAAAAAACCTGAATATTGTATAAAGGCAACTTTTATTTTAAGCCAAGTTTAATTTTAAAGTCATTTTTCAAATATGTTCCCCCACAAGATCCATTATTTTATTCCACATTGTAATTCTTTTTTTAGTTCACTTAAGAAAATAAAGGAGTTCTAAGTTTTTATTTAAATGAGTTAAATTTAGTTCTTACTAGATGACCTATTCAGTTAACATTGTAATTCTACATTAGTGTATACATTTACTGAAACAATTATAAGAAATAAATAGATATTTTAAAAATATCTTTAATTTTAGGCAATTAACCTAGATAGAGGTTAAATAAAATTAGGTAGTATATGGAATATGTTTTAGATTTGAAATTGCATAACTACTTGCAAATAAATCTTATCTTCTATACATAAAAGAGTTGATTTACCTCCTTTCAAGTCCAATATCATAGGACTAGAAACAGAAGTGCCTCACAAATTTCTAATATGAACAGGCTTCCAATTACCAACTGGTGCATGTTTTCAGAAATTATTAGTCAGTTTCATTTTATTTTGTAATTTCCTAATTTAATTCCAACCAAACCGACTCTTCTAAAACGGTCATATTCAGAGGAAGTAAAAGTATATTTCACTCAATTATAAAAAAAAAAAAAAACTACCAACACTCCTCTACTAATCGCCAGGAACTCTAATTCAGACATATTTCTAAGAAATTAAAAACAAAACAAAACATTGTTTCATTTATTTATTCTTTGTTCAAAATATTTCTACACATTTCACAATAAAACAAAACGAAAAAAAAAAACTTTATAAGTGTAACAAAATCAATAGAAAAAAAGGAGTCACATTTCGGCATTTCAAAAAAATAAAAGGATTTCAGAATAGATTGTGATGTCATAATAGACATTTTTTCCTCCCCTCTCTGCATTTTGTCTTTCTCTGTTATTTTAATAAATTTCTCTTGCCACTTATTCAACATTCCCCCTACCATCAATGTGGAGAGTAACAAGATATGTTAAAAAATATTCTTGAATTTTTCATAGTACATCAAAATAAATAAATGATATTTTTACTCTCATTTATTACACCTATATTATTATCAAAAAGACTCACTATTATTTAAACCAATGATATAATAGTTTAATAGTCTGATAGAGTAAAGATCCAAACACAATTATTTGTATACCTAATTTGCATAACTATTTTTGAAACAGTTTAATATTTAGAGTTATTTATTTGTGTGTGTGTGTGTGTGTGTGTGTGTGTGTGTGTGTGTGTGTGCGCGCGCGCGCGCACGATAGTTTTGTCAATATAAATAAGTGGTTTAATAAAAAAAAAAAATTTTTTATTAAATATATATAAATTACAAAATCCTTTTTTATGAAATATGTTTATTAATTTTCACAGGGTAACCGAAATGTATTAATCTCTAAAATTACAATAGATTGTAAGAAAAAAAGAAAAAGAAGATTTATATTAAAGATATGCAAGTTATATATTTAAAAAGGACGCTTAGCAGCTCGATGGGGAGTAGAATTTTGCTTTTAGATTCGTAAATGTAAACACATTACTGAGAAGGAATCTAATGTGAATGTATTCTGTAATATAATAATGAACGATGGTTATGATTTTTCTAGTAAACAAAAAATATATTGAGGAGAAAAGACAGACAGGTAAGTGTTGAACAACTTGAAAACAATTTAATCTAAGAATAATTATTTCAATACAATTGCATCAATCAGCCAAAGGCGTTTTAGCTTACTAAATATAGCAACACACCTTTCCAGTACATTTAGCCAAAGCGATTATAACCTACTTTAAACAAAACTAAAACAATAAAAACCTAACATTTGTATAAATATAGCAAGAGTAAATATCGTTACTGGTATTGAAATACTGAAAACAAGATATAGTGTCTTAATGACTATAGATAAAATTCAATGCAAATCTGAAATATTCAAATTTTTAATGGGAGACTGTGCAGATATTATGCACCCTTAAAAGCCTTTAAAATATTTCAAAGAAATTAAAATTTGGGAGAATATCTATTAATTGATACCTATTGATATTAATTGATACCTATTGATATCTATTAATTGATACCTATTGATATTAATACCTATTGATAATTAATATCTATTAATTGATACCTATTGATATTAATTGATACCTATTGATATCTATGAATATCTATTAATTGATACCTATTGATAAAATTTGGGAGAATATCTATTAATTGATACCTATTGTCAAAATTTCAAAAATTGGATGTATCTAAATTTCAACAACAGGCTTTCCCCTTTTGTTTAAACTAAATATAGATAACATTACCTACCTTAAGGTCTAGTAACTGTGTTTCAACATTAATAATTAGTTCAGGAAAGACTCCTGTACATACAAAAATACAGACATATATAAACCTTTATAATATGTGACTATATAATAACTTCACCAACACATACAGTATCGGCTATAATATAAGGAACGGAAAAAAATTTACAATTATTTATGTATATTTAAAAAATTAGTGCATGGATTTTTCTGAAATACTCAAAATAAACAAATAGAACCAATGTGTATAAACTAGTACCAAAAAAAAAAAAAAAAAAAAAAAAAAAAAAATTATGATTCAATATTGAGAAATATTTTAGTTTAAAATTATATCTGGATTTATCCTGGCCAAAAGTTAACGAACGAAATAGAAAATTTATTTTTAAGAGACTAAACTTTACATAAAAATAGCTAGTTTTTAATATTGGAACTGCTAATAAGCACAACAAAGAAAAATGGCGTCACCGACTCGCAAAACTCTGTCTCTCCAAGAAAAAAAATTAATTTTAGACAATTACAAAAAAAAGAAATCAATTTCAACAATTTCTAATATCGTTCGAAGATCAAAAAGTGTTGTTCATCGTGTGATAGCTCGATATAAGAATAAAAATACATTAGAAGCATCCCCTAAAACCGGCAGACCCCCTAAAACGTCTCAAAGAGAAGATAGGATTATGGTAAGGCAGGCTCTTAGTGACCGATTCAAATCCGCAACATCAATTTCTCGTGATTTTAATGAACAGACTGGGAAAAATATATCTAGAAAAACTGTTTCTCGACGGTTAGCAGCTGCCGGATTGCATGCCAAAGTGCCAGTATCTAAACCCTTGATCTCCAAGAAGAACAAAAATAACCGTTTGAAGTTTGCCCATGAGCATGTCGTCTGGACTGATGAACAATGGGCTAAGGTTCACTTCAGCGATGAATCCAAGTTCAATTTGTTTGGATCTGATGGAAAGAAGCATGTACAGCGTAAAGCAGGTGAACGATTATCCTCCAAATGTGTTAAAAAGACACTTAAATTTGGAGGGGGAAGTGTAATGGTGTGGGGTATGATATCCTCGGAAGGAGTTGGCCCTCTAGTTCGAATCTATGGTAGGGTTAATGCGGAGACTTATAAGCAGCTCCTTCAACAACATGTCATTGAGAGCTTACGCCTTTCACCTAATCAGCCAAGCATTTTTATGCAAGATAACACCCCTTGCCATAAAGCTAAAAAAGTGATAAGTTACCTCGAGGAAGAAGAAATAAGAGTAATGGACTGGCCAGCGCAGAGTCCGGATCTGAATCCGATAGAAAATGTTTGGAAAATGATTGGAGAAAGAGCACAGACAAGGAATCCCCAAAATCAAAATCATTTGTGGGATTTATTGAAGGAAGAGTGGGAAAAGATAAATCCTGAATTTTGCAAGAAACTAATCCAGTCTTGTGGTCGAAGATGCAGTGAGGTCATAAAGAATAAAGCGATGTTCACTAAATATTGAATGAATTTATTTTTTAAAACATTTGCATTAAAAAAAACAAAGTTTCTATTTCGTTCCTTAACTTTTGGCCAGGATAAATCCACAGATATAATTTAAAACTAAAATATTTCTCAATATTGAATCGTAATTTTTTTTTTTTTTTTTTGGTACTAGTTTATACACATTGGGTCTATTTGTTTATTCTGAGTATTTAAGAAAAATCCATGCTCTAATTTTTGAAATATACATGAATAATTGTATTTTTTTTTTCCTTTCCTTATATTATGGCCGATACTGTACTAGCCTATAATTATTCAGTTTGAAATAATTAGTCTTATGTGTTGGTAAAGTTACCCTGTAATCTTATATACTTGCACTGTAAACTAAATAAACTGATCTATCTAGTCGGTAAAATGACATTCGATATACATTTATAACTACATATAATTTGACAGAATTGTTTCTTTTGATTGAACCTGTAACAACAAAATTCCAACAATTACAATTTGCGTGTGTATGCTTGTGTGTAGTGATTGCATCTTCTTTACAGAAGACAACTTCTACAAGATTGCCTGATTGTAAGTATGCAAATAGCTCAGCAGCGCAGATTTATTATTGAAATTTCTCTTGCAAATATGACATACAAAAGGAACCAACTTCAGTTTGTCTACTGTGCAAATGATTACTGCGATGGGATCTAAAGTGACTTCGATACGCAGGTTCTACTACAGACACCACATATGCTCAAACTAAAATATGCCTGGTATATTTTATACTTTTGTAAAACCCAATCAAGATGGTGTACTGCAGTAACTTATTCTCAAAACTCATCGCCATCTTAGAGATGCTTTTGCGAAATCAATCATTTCAGTTGCCCCTCTCCCCAGTACTTCAGAGTTATGTCAATGGAGTTAAAGTTGTCTAACAATATCCTGTAGAATGGTTGTTTAGGGAGCCTGTAATTTTATTCAAATTGATGGCAAGTCCAAACATAGTGCATGCTATCAAGAAGAGATTCATTATTACTTGCATATTCTTGTCAGTGTTGGCAATAAACTCCATATTATCAGCAAACAGGAACCCCCATATAAGAATTTGGAATGTCTTGAACTTCACATTAAAGTGAGTGAAGTAGAAAATCCTGCTGCTAGTTCGGAACATTTGAGAACACTGATATCATAGACTTGAAAAGCATAAGAGAGGTCATTTGCAAAGTATATAGAGATCAACAAAGCATCAATACAAGCAGGTCACCCTGTTTAACATCATTATAAATATAGATTATATCATATTTATTATAAGTTTGAATTTTTATTATTTCCTTTGATAATATATGGAAATAGACGTGGCCAGCATTGTCCATGAAAGTTCTGCAACCAAAGAAAATGATACCCCCCCCACTATCAAGTATTGAATTATTTTTTGTCTATGATTGTCTAGCAAGAATACAAAACTCAAAAGATTAATGCAAAACAGAAATTGAAAAAGTAAAAAGCACTAAAATTACTAAGCAAAGGCAACAGCTGATTGGATAATATATAAACGCTTGTTGGAACAATTTTATACATAAGAAAAGCAGGAAGATGATTTTTCAGCATGTCAAATACATATTTCATTAAATGAAACTCATTTGGGATGCTGACTGATGCACAAATGTGTGCAACGTTGATATCAGTGAACATATGACAAGATTATTGCTTAATTGTATGCATGAAACTGTTGTCATGGTGACAATAGAACTTTTTGCTAAAGTGGCATTACCAATACATGAAGGGATGTCAATTGAAGTAAAGAGTAAAGGTAATTTTGTAAACTTCGTAGAACAGAGTAGAAAATCAAGCAATGTTGGAATTGTTTTTTGTTCACATATTTTAAGAATGCTGACTGGTGAAAGTTATTTGAGTTTATTTGTATTGTATGCAATTGGAAAACATATTTTTGTAGTTTTATGTATGTAGTAGCTGAATTTGGACCACTTCAACACAAATACCCTCGATCAACCCAACTAGTAGCAAAATGTCACCACTTTACTGTAGAAGTCCCCAGATGCAAGAAAACCGTCCTTTAACTGCTTTTTTTTTCAAACAACTTACTTTGGAATTCCTTTCCTCAACATGCAGAAATTTAAATGTAATGTGAAAAAACATCTTGCTACACAGCTCCAACTTAGAATGCCCCCCTAGTCCCTCATGTTATAATGGCAATATACTTTGTTTGGAGTGAAGAATTTTTTTGTGAAAATATTATATGTAAATGGTTCTGATGCCTGATGTGAATCTAAAAATGTACTCAGAGAAGAGTTCTTTCATACATCATGGTGCTTTGAGTGGAAGAATTGGAACTTAATACTGAAAAGGGGGTCATAACTCCTACTCTTGTGCTTAAAATACTAAGCAGAAAGAAAACTGATGACTAGGTGATATATAAAGATTGTTCAATGCAAATTAAACTAATTTCTTTTTATCTTGAAGCATGTATAATTGACTGAAATACAAAAATACATAAAACTTTTGAATAAAAAGTTATAATTGAAATAGGTGAACAGCTGCACTTTACATATAAGACTATGCATCATGTAACAGCCACAATGAAAATAAAAAAATTAAATTATTCTCAGTAAAATGTACAATAAAAATGTAAATAAAATCTCAGTCCAATTTTTGCAACAAATACAACTGTTAATTAAAATTGAAATTTACTTTACAAAGTAAATACTTTGTAATATTCCTCTGTCACTGAAGGATCAGCTACCAACTAAAGTCGAAGATCTACAAGACTATTATGAGACTCATTGCTTTGTACAGTTCTATGTGATTGCTGACAACGAGGGAGGTGGAGTAAAGATCTGTTGTCATGGAAACTAAAATGCTCAGCTATGTCTGTAACAAGAGCATCTGAAGGCTCTACGATATTGCACCAATGGAGGGCAAAATGCAGAACGGTAGCTCAAATGGTTTGGATATATGCTAAGGTCCACTAATGATACCATTGCAAAACTCGTTTAAATTTGAAGTTGCCCAGAAGTGATAGAAAGGAAGACTGATGATGAGATGGGTAGACACCCTGTACAATAATCTCCGTAAAACAGACCTTCACCGGATCAACCCTGAGATTGTGTGAAGTGGAGACAAAAATCTATTGTTGCAGACACTACTGTAGTTCAGGATTAATGTAAAGAAAAAAAAAGGGGGGGGATACTTTTGATGCTTTGTAATTATCATGACTAGAAAATAATAAGGATAGTGTTAATCTTCTTTGTCTAAATTGATACATTTGATTTTAATGAATAACAGATGAAAATAATTGGTCTTATTCCATATGGATAAAATTTTTATAACAAAACAATTTTAAACATTAAAAAAAAATAAATTGGTCAGATAAAGTTTGTTGAATTAATTTGTATTTTGAAAAATGTTCTTTTCATTGACTTAGGTTTTATTTTTTAAAAATTACAAAATCATTTAAATGTATAAAATAAAATGAAAATAGTTTTTTTTTTTTACATAGGCATCACCACTTATCAAGGCCGATAGGCCACTCAAGGATAAGGTTTAAAGAGTGTAGAGTAGTCAAAAGGAACATTATAGTAATCGATAGTAATGGAAGTTCGGTAAATTTGTTAACTTAAGTGGAACGGCTCATCAGAAACTTGTTCACGTTGGACTTGAAGACAACCATATTATAGACAGCTGGAAAGCAGGAAAACGGAAGACAATTCCATAGGCGTGCAGTTCTAAGAAAGAAGCTTTGATCATGGAATTTATGTTTAGGTTTAGGCACAGATAAAGAGTGGGGACAATTATTGATAATGTTTTCAGCTAGTCTAGTGTTTCTTGTGAAAGTTTGGCGAGGGGGGACCATAGATTGAAGCTCAGTCGAACACTTTCCATGAAAATAACGATAAAACAGAGACAAACTCGCAACATCTCTTCTGTGAGATAGAGGTTGCAGCGAAGAGAAAAGGACATCTCCTATGAGGCCACGAAGTCTATTTTGAACCCTATCAAGGCAGGACAAGTCTTTTCTAGCAGCTCCTGCCCATATGTGGCAACAGTATTCCATCCTTGGACGTATCTGGCTCTTATATAGATAGAGAATTGCATCAGCAGTGAGATATCTACTGGATCAATAGAAGGATCCGACCATTTTTCCAGCGGCCTTGGCAACAGATTTGATGTACGTATTCCATTTAAGTTATTCACAAAAATATACATTCAAACAAAAAGAGGACATAAAATAAATAAATTATGACTACTAACATTTAACTTTATGCATAATATCAATTGTAATTCTTTTATATTTTTTATTTAAAAAATATTCCAAAATATCTTTCTCAATTTATACTCGATTAAATTAAAGTTTTAATTATAATTTTTTCTATTTTTTATTATTACAATCTTTTCAAAAACCATTTACATTTTTTATAATCTTTCAAAAAATTATTAGTTATGTCTCAAAAAATTCTAATAAAATCTAATAATTATTTGATTTTTGGTAGATTCCCATGCCATTGATGTTTAATTTTATAATATATAAAAAAAAAAAAATTCTGCAATGGACAGCTCTTTTGCTGTACTCCATCTTCTACCAGTTATCACTTCAATACAAGCAGCTGACACTTTGGGGTCTCTGAAGTTTATATATTAGTAGTTTGCACATACAAGAGACCATGTACTCCTCGACCAACCCCCTAAAAGGTAGTTGGATAGTGCTGGATGTATTGTATATGGTCGCAGTGCTTAGACACCGGGGTAATCCTAATCATCTTCAGAGAACACTGCTTGCTTTTCTCTTCCATGTTGCCACAGTCAAGATAGGAACACTATCTGGAGCAGCCATAATATCCATAGAAGCATGTAATGGTGATACAGCCAATCTTAAAAGCATCCTGGTAATCCTGACTCGTCTATTTTTGTAAGCCATGTATAAAAATTACTGTGTGTGGTTTCAATGGCTGGCGTGCCTTTCAGGGTAATGTAGAAGGACTTCCTAAAGCTTTTTACTGGATTATCATCCAAAATTGGGATAGTCCTTTCTTCTATTGTACAGACATGTTTTCTAACCAGTCCATTTTTTTTTTTTATCACCACAGATCTAAACCCTGCAATATACATTTACATCCTATTATGGAATGTGTAGTAATTGTAAGAATGTCCATGTATGGCCCTGAGAGATGGTTGTCAAACTCCGGTAATGGACACAGGGCCATGGCATTCTACTTCAGCGAACTTTATAAGCATATTCATTGTGAAAGCAAATAGTGTGGCTGAAAGAGTACCACCGGTAATGATACCTCTTGAGTCTGTGCGAGTCTGATGAAATCCTTAAGTGGAATTGATTATAATAATCCATGAGGAGTTCTCATGCTCTGTTCGGTACAAAAACTCTGATTAAGGTTTCTTTGACGAGTTTATGTGGAATTGATCTGTAAGCATAGGCCAGGTCCAACCAACCCTTTGTTCTTCTAGTATCCCCATTAAGTTGAGATAAGACCCCAATATGCTCAACACAACCTGGCATGCCCAGGATTCCACTTTTCTGGACCAAAGTATCAATGTACTTATTTTTTAGTAGAAATGACAAAAGCCTTTGTGATATGATACTAAAAAATATTTTGCTCTTTGTGCTCAGCAATGAGATAATTCAAAACTGCTCAATGTTTTTGGCTTTCTTTTCTTTCGGAATCCAAACTCCTTCTGCATATTTCCATTGGTTTGATACTTTCCCTCTCTGCCATATTACCTTAATGACTTTCCAGTTTCAGTAAGAGACTTGGGCAACATCTATAAACAGTAGGCACACCACTCGGCCTTGGAGACGAAGCAGTTCTTGCAACCATTATAATCTATTTAATTTTGCGCAAGGTTGGAGTCCTGGAATCGAAATCGATTTCGAAAGGATTGGAATGAATTAGGGAAGAGGAATTAAGCCGTAATAACCACCTATCACAGGAGCTCTTCAAGAAAGTATTCAGCTTCTCTTTTGTGCAGGCCAGACTACCACCTCTCTTGACTACCAGTATTTTTTTTTTGCAAAGCCAAATGGATTGGAAATAAAAAAGTCTCTCTTCCTAGCCCACTCCTTTCTTCGATGCTGGTGCCCTTCAGTTGATGCATTTTTATTAGTTTTTGCCTTGAAATATCATGTAAGTTTAAAAGAGATGGGTGTTCCTCTAGGCTGACAGTTTTAAACTGTTTTTTTAGAGATCTCAATTTCTTCCTTACACATTTCATATCTTCATCCCCACCGGTTCCAAGTGTAGAATTTATTTGCTGGTTTTTCTTTTTGGACAAATCTGACACATAGCTGACAATTAATTTACTCATGATTTGAAGTCTATATTGCCTGTGATTTACTCCAATGATGTTAGATACGTCTTCAAATTCATGTCAGGCTTTTTCTTTTTTGCTGGAGGTCATTTCATCTTGTGGAAAGTAACTTTGAATAGCAAATTCCAAGTCAATATTTAGTGATACTGGGCATTGTGATTACCGGGACCTGCTCCACTTTCGTCTCACTGGGTATTATACCCAAGCACTGTATGTTCTCTATCTCTGTCGTGCATTTCATTTTTGCCTGGTGTATTCTTAGGCCATGAAGATTCTTGCACGTTTTTTCACAGTGACATGTAGTATCAGAAGTCGATTGGGCATTTGCAAGGATCGTATCATTATTATCCATCCTAGTGGGGATTTCATCCCCCACTTCTCTTGGAATCCCCAGAGGGTATGCTTTTCTTTGATTTCTTAGTAGCATATTTAGGAGTCTCTATACCATAAAGTCAAGAGATACGTCTTTGGGGGAGCGAACCCTGCAGATTCCATCTGTGTCATCTTTCTGAGACACCAGTTATCCTCTTCTAGCGGTCACTAAGTCTTTCCTCAGTTATCAACCAGACTGTTCCTGATGGTTACAGTTAGAAGACAGGCTTGTAATCGATTACATTAAACCTACTAACACAGATCCCACAGTATGATTGTACTGAAACATACTTTATGAAAGTACTGTTAATATGTTTTCAGAATATATCGTGAGAGAGAGAGAGAGAGAGAGAGAGAGAGAGAGGGGGGGGGGTATCTTCAAATCCCTTGTAGGAGTTTGTGACTTATTTTCTCTTTATGGACGTCCGAGGTGAACACATACCTCAACAATATTAATCTAATATTTCTAGACAGAACAGATAATATATTTTAAATTATTCATTTGTGACAATTATAAAAATACACAATTTAAGTTTTGAACAAATTAGTCCGAATATAAAATGTATGTTAGTGAGTTTTACATTCCACAGAACATCAATGTTAGATGATTTTATTTATTTATTTGTACCGCATTTTCGATGTCTGGGCAAACTTATCTTTCAAAATCAGAGGTGTATTATGTATAAACATGAAATTGACTCAATGCATTATTATATAAGATAAACAAAACTTTTTTTTTTTTTAACAAGTGAATCAGCACAAAAAACACTTTTAAATGCTTATTAAGAAGAAATAGACATGGGAGATAATGAATAAACCTCTAGATTATTCAAATGCATCAAGATTGATCCATCTATTATAAGATAATAATACAGGTTTAATTTTATTCTAATATTTTATTTTTATCATTTTTTTCAACATGTTAAGTATCTGTTGGATTGAATATGTATACAAAGAATGTGTGAATATAAAAATGCCACAATTGCTGATAGGATTGAAACAATTGGCTAGCTAAAGTTAAAAATGGCCACCCATCCTATAAATGCATTTCTAATCAACTGAATTTCCTGTATCTAAAACAAATGAACATTCATTCTTGTACTAAAAGTGAATCTAATGAAAGGCCAATTGTTTTATTTAATAATTACACTAAATTCCATTTCTTTGTAAAAATGAGCAACAAATGGAATGCAGATTTTGTATCTAAAATTTCTTTTTTAATAAAAATGTTTTATAAATATGAAAATTAAATATTTGATTCAAGAAAAGAACCTATCAAACGAGTCCAAAGTAGAACATTTTAAATACTCTACTCTTCAGTCAAGTAAGTATTAGGCTTCATTTTTTTGTTCAACTATTAACCATCTCAGTTATAGCTTAACTTAAGAATAATTCAAACACCACACATTAGGAGTGGTTGAGAGAGAAATTATCTCTTAAAAAAAAAAAAAAAAAAAAAACGCCCTTAATCTTTACAATCTTATTTTTACCATTGTTAAAACTAAAACAGTTACTTAATAAATTTACAATATTTACAAATTAATCATAAATCATACCTAGGTCTCAAACGACGATTTTTATTTAAAAAAATATATATATATATAATAATGAAAGTCTATGTATATATATATATAAAAAAAACTATTTACAAAAATTAGTAGCGAACATTTATAAAAATAAAAAAGGAAGTCAAATTTAAGAGAAAAACACCATGTATATACGTGGTAGAAAGTCATTCTTTGATGAAACAAAAACCATATCTCCTACTCATTATGAAGTGTTTGAAGTCTTAGCCTCCAAGGTAAAATTAACATTTTCAGTTTTCAGAGAGAGCCGTCATGAAGAGAGAAGGAAAAGCAAAATAATAGAGAGAGAGGAAAAGAGAAAAATCAAGAAAAGAGAAAGAAAAATACAGAGAGAGAGAGAGAGAGAGAGAGAGAGAGAGAGTGGGAGGGGATTAAAAAGAAAGATCTAGTAAAATAGTAATTAAAAAATTAGGTTAAGGTGCTAGTGATTTGACTAAAAATCAAGATTTTCTTATAACAGAAAGTAAATTTTCATAAAAAAGTGTAGAATCAACATTTATATAGGTACTCTAAAAATTTAAGCAGAAATACGCTATTTTTGGATTAAACAAACAAACAAAAAAAAAAGACGGAATTTCAGCAAAAGTTAGAGAACTCACATCTCTGGGTGATTAAAAGTGTCAACATTAATCAAATATTGTTCTTTTCCCTTGTAAACTAAGGAAAAAGAAATCATTATTAATTTGATGGTTTCTAAAAGCTACAAGTATAAATATCTTCAAACTAGCTGGCAGACCAGCATTGCCTGATCGTACAATACGCTTACACATGATATTTTAATGTATGCAGATTGCTTATGTATTTTTTTTTTTTTTTTTTTTTTTTTTTACATAGGCGTCACCACTAATCAAGGCCGAGAGGCCACCCAAGGATGAGGGTTAAAGTGTATACAGTAGTCGAAAGGACAATATAGTAATCGATAATAATGGAAGTTCGGTAAATTATTATAGAATCAATCCTTTATTGATTATTATAGATTATTATATATTATGAGGAATAATTTACCCAGTCGAATAATTCGCAAAAAAAAAAATAATAAATAAATAAATAAAATAAAATAAATAAATGAAATAATGATAATGTTGTTTATCAAATTCTGTCTGTTTACAAAATCATGTCAGCTGATATTTGGTCTTGATGATGACTGCCCTGGAAAAGTAATTTTTAATTAACATTTAGTTCTAAAATATGCAAACAAAGAAATTATTTGCAGTGATTTGAAATGGTATCTCTTCTTTTATCGTAAATTGAACTCATTAATGAGAAGAAATATAAATTAGCTGTGTGTGAAATTTGCAAAAGATAGGTTCCAAAACGGCTGAGCCTATGAAGAACTCTCTCTCTCTCTCACACACACACACACACACACACACACACACACACACACACACACTTTTATATAATAGTAGAGACAAAGTCATTTAATACTAGTATCTTCCATTATGAATTTTTTATTAGTTATCTATATTAATAAAATTGAAACAATTTTGTGTTTTTCACATAAACAGAACTTTGAATTATACAGAAATTAAAAATGCAAGAGCATTAAATAAAAAATTTTTTAATCCTATTCAAAAATAATTTAATTACAAAATTAAATTCATTAAAATGTATTTTTTTTTTGTAGTTAAAAAGTCAACTATTTTAATCCTTTGTTAATTGTTGGAAAAAAAAAAAATGAATTAAATCTGACAAATTGAAAATCATAATTTATTGATCAAACGATATTGTAATAAGTAAATTTAATTTTCAAAATACTATTTTAAAAAAAATAAAACGATATTGTAATAAGTAAATTTAATTTTCAAAATACCATTTAAAAAAAAATAAAACTCCTGGGCAATGCCAGGTAGAAATAGTTAATAATGCCATTTTTTCTGTAAAAGCAAACATTTAAAAATTAAGATCATCTCAACCATATTCATTTTAAACTGTTCCAAGATGGAATAACGTTTTTAAACCTTAAGCATCGAAGTGTGTTCACCCTACGGATAATAATGAACTCTTCCACTTATTAACAAAAACCGAGGGAATATGACTCTTGGCAATTAGCACAAGCAACTCCCCCGTGGCAGTCGGACTGACGTATAACCAATCTTTATTTGTTGTATTTGCTTTTCTGTTTAATATATTTTATTTCCACTAATTACCGAATTGTTGTTCGACCTCAGAACTCTTATGGGACCACAACAAAAACATTTACTTTGGTCATGACTATATATATATATATATATATATATAAGTAATATTTAAACATACACTTATAATGAAAAGTAAAACAAAGAGAGGAAACCCCTTTCATTTTAAAAACAAAATCTAGCATTTTGATGCAGCCTCGTTCGGATTACCTGGCATTGTCCAGTATTATTCCAGATCAATTTTGTCAAAAATGATTTTTTTCTTTTTAAATCTTAAATTAAAAAAGACATAATTTCATTTCATTTCATTTCATTTCCCCCTACTATTTTTATATAATAATTGTATTTCAAGAATATAAATTACTAGCGGGGGTACCCGGCGTTGCCCGAGTGTTTGTTTCCGGGACGGGGGGGGGGGGTTAAAAAATGTTATGGTAGGTAAGTAGGAAGGATCAAACCCGGAGTCATGAGTAAAAGTAGGAAAATAAAGTGTGAAAAAAAAAAAAATAAATAAACATCTGCAACGTTAACAGTTCGGCCACCAAGAAAAGTCCATTCCAGTTGTTTAGGAAAAAAAAAAAAAAAAAAAAAAAACGACTACGGTAGGTCAGCGCGAACGTGTAAATATAATGTGAATTGTCCAGCACACTAACCACTACGCCACAGAGCACTGCAGCTTAGTTTAGTGATTTTAAATAACTTCACATGAAAGAACTACGAAGCCAAACCGGTGTTCTCTTCTCCACTGTTCTTGTGAACGATCCCCAAACAGTGTTAAGTGGTGGCAGGGGGAGGAGGAATTTATAAGAGAGAAAATATTTTACCACTTCCATTGATCTTAACCGATTTTGGCCGTGACTTCTCAGCAGAAAAAGTATAGAAATCTAAGATTATCGAGGAATTTGAGAAATAATAAGCCTATAACACACCTCAGATATTGTTCTGCCGTTTGTGCATATTATATTTGCATGAAATATCTTGATTTTTAATCCTATTAAGGTCAAAATCAACGGGAAAAAATGAGTTCATTTTATTTATATAGAGATAAACAAGCTTATGTGCTATGCATAATACAACATAATTAGTTGCAATGGCGACTATAATTTATTTTTTTTAAATCCCTATAAAAAGTCATAATGACCATTTTGATCACCGATTAGTTGCTATAATTTCTTCTATCTTTAGTTGAATTTCTCTACAAGTATTTTCATAAGCTATAATTTACTGACATACAAAAAAGAGGCCAATAAAGACTTATCTTTGTAGTAAATTTGGAACTTGAAGAATTAACTTTAGACCAATTCTCTTGTGTTTGATTGCTTTCTTGCAAGGCTTTATGCAATCTATTCAGTTTCTGCCTATAAAACATAATCCACTTGATAATCCAAAGTAACAAATAAATTTAAGAAAAATTTCCAATGGCTTGTTTAAAATCATTTATACAAAATTATCTAAATTTCTTTTTTTTTGCTTCATTTTTTTTAAATACTTTAAACCATGAAACAAATTCAGGGAACTTATGCCATAGCTAACAGAACATTATTACTATTAACCAATGCATTTACATGTTTGATAGGCATGTGTATGCGAGGTGATGTGTAGAAAGTGAAGCTTTGATAGTAAGAGTTGAGGACGTGTTACACAGAGAAATGATATGGGAATGATACGATGAATGTGTAACGTTAGCCGTAAAGAATGGATGAATGTTCTTGGGTTAATAAATGTAGAACAATTGAGATAGCAGGGTCATTTGGCAGAGAAAGGCTAAAGAAAACAGGAGGAAAAATGTATTAAAGAGAAAGATGGATAAATAAAGACTTGGTTAATGATAGGTTAGTTTGGAAGTCAGTTTCTAAAACCCTTCCATATCAGCATGTAAAACAGATGATGATGGTGACGATGATTGTCCACATTCAGTCCAAATTGATGAGAATCATGACTTAGTAAAATATTAATAGCAAAAATATCATGTAATCATGAAGAAATGCCTTGCACAGAACAAATCCAAAATCTCTGAACAATGAATGCATTTATTGAAAGGGATAATTCGTACGAGTGGATACAAATGAAATCACAGGTTTTACAACCCCCAACTGGAGTATGTTTTTCCAAAAGAAATGTCTACCTCAAAACAAGTGATCTTATCTTGTGCACAAAATGTCACCCTAACGATTTCCATACACATGCAGAAGAAAAAAAAATTAAAGTTGATTAAAATGTCAATCAACGATAAATACAAAAAAAAAAAAACCCAGAAAAGTCATTTAATTTTAAAAATAAAAACCTATTTTTATGTAAAGCAATACTGACAAAGAATACTTTAATAGTTAATTAACACTTCTATCTGCTTATGGCTGACT
This sequence comes from Euprymna scolopes, assembly GCF_053919585.1. NCBI lineage: Eukaryota > Metazoa > Mollusca > Cephalopoda > Sepiida > Sepiolidae > Euprymna > Euprymna scolopes. The sequence continues at coordinate 70,082,947 of NC_136485.1, read as the reverse complement.
GAATAAGAACAGTCTACTCTTGTGGATTAAATAAAGAGTTCAATTTGGAATTCCACACAAGTTCCAAGTTTCACAAAGATTGTCAAGTTCAAAAAGATATACTGGAAGAATATTCAATATTACATCAGCTGAAATGTTGTAAAAAACCCCAAATGAGAATAGTAATCCAAATACTATTTTTTCTTGATTGAATCTGATTTTAATTTTAATTAATTTTTTAAATTTATTTAAAGCCACAAATTCATTGAATGTAGCAATCATTTTGGAATCCATTAAATGTTTCAGTTTAGCCTCATAGTTCAGCGGATGGGAGAACAGACATATTGGTAATTTAGATTTCAGAATTAAAACAAAATACACATTTTACCAAGTATATTTGTATATAATGTATTAAAACATTTCTACATAAATAATTGAACTATTAGTTATAAAGAATTCAGTAGCCATACTTTTGTTCTTATTTTAGGGAGTTATATAAAATTTTTTGCTAAAAAGTAGATATAATTCAGATTTAATTGTAAAATCTAATCTAAATTGGAAAATCTATTAATTTTTAGCCACTTTTCTATACATTTTTTTAAAGTGTTGATCAGAATATCTGTAGTAGCACAATTATAAACAACACTTTTGGACAAACGAAATGAAGTGCATCGCAATAAAACTGTAACAATGTTTGCTTTTTACTCTCAATGGAAAATGGCAAAAGAAAACGAAAAGGTTAAGTAGTCAGATGCTACAAAAGAACTTATATTGAAAAGAAATGTCCTTATTTTTAGACTTGGGACTTAGAAGTGACTCAACGGTAGAGCACCCACTTTGCATACTAATTGCTTAGCATTCGAATTGCTGTATTTCCAGGTTACTTTGAAGCATCTTGGACTTCTCTATGCCGCTGGATGCAAGCAATGCTTAGAAAGAAGTATGGTTGGTGGTTGCACAACTTTAGCTTCATTAGAATTTTTCCTCCATTTACCATAAACTGAAAAATAAAGCCTAATAGCATGAGGTAGAATGTTCAACTGACGATCAGTTTGATGATCAAGTAGTAGAGTTTCTGAATTTGTGAAAGACTGGTTTGCCATATCAAAGAGTCATGATATGACAAAACGTGTGTGTTCGTGTGTGTGTGTGTGTTCCATGGACTGCTATTTCAGTACCATTCAGTGTGACTAGTTTCAAACAGATTCAAAACCTGGCACGCTTCTTACTCTTATTTTATTAACTTTGCTACGATCTAAAGGAAATTATAATGCTATTTTAGATTATTAATTGCCAAAGGTGATCAATTCTTTATATGAAAAGTTACGTCTTAAGCTAACTGGCAACCATTTATTCCTTATTAGAGAGCTCAATCCAACTTAGTTCACTGAGATTCTTTGCAATTTTTTATTTTCCATCTCCAAGAGTTTTGCTTTCCAGCCAGCAACTATTTTTCATAGTATGAAAAGGATCCCTAGTACTAGAATTATGCCAAATCTGCAAAGAATCGAGCAAGTTTTGGCTATTGTTATCTTTGGCCTTATAACAGTGCAGGAAACTTCTAAAATTCAACGCTCTGACATGCTTGATCTTTGAAGGAAATAAATACATATCTCCTGAAAATTGTCAGTGACTACATTATTTGTCGAAAAGGTTGACAAAATCAATACTAAAGAGTGTGATTTTATTCAAACTGTTAAAATTTTAAGATTATTTCAAACAGATAAACATTTAGGCTATATTCACAATTCTTGAGAAAGTGAATATTCTCAAATTATATAAACTGTAACCTTATCTAATATATAAAAAAGTCAGTCTGATTCTTGACTTTAGACCTCAATACTATTGCATGTGGCAAATCAATATTTGATTCTGTTAAGCTCATTTTATTTTCTGCCTTCCATCATGTTCTTTGCAATAATTTCTTTAAAAAAAATATATATATATAAATATATTGCTGCATTTTTCACAACTTTCTGATAAAGAATTACATTTGCTTAAATTATACATTTCTTAAAACTTTGCTTACATTAAAGCATGTTGCATAAAACAACAACAACAAAAAAAAATAACTGACAGCTAATAGTTTTCTTTTCTTTTTATAATGTTAGAAGTTTCATGAAAAATAATCATCTCTATTTTACAAATATGGAAGACACATTGAACTAGACAGAAGAAGTAGACAGAAGAGGACAGACAGAAGAGGACAGACAGAAGTAGACAGACAGAAGTAGACAGACAGAAGTAGACAGACAGAAGTAGACAGACAGAAGTAGACAGACAGAAGTAGACAGACAGAAGTAGACAGACAGAAGTAGACAGACAGAAGACAGACAGAAGTAGACAGACAGAAGACAGATAGAAGTAGACAGACAGAAGACAGATAGAAGTAGAAAGAAGAAGACAGATAGAAGTAGGCAGAAAAAGTAGACGGATAGACATAAGTAGAGAAGACAGATAGACAGACGATAAGATAGATAGAAGAAAGATATGAGAAGAGAGGAAGAGTAGATAGATTTAAAAAAAAAAAAAAAAAAAAAAAAAAAAACACACACATTTTAAAATAATTATCTGGTTTAACTTTCACCATTGTGTAAGGCATCCAAAGATTAAAATTAATAATCTTAGGTTACTCAATTTTCATCACTTACAATCATAAACATGCATTAAAAATATACTCCAGAGTAACACCGGGTTGGGACTGTTAGTTGTAATTATAAATTTGTATAATTAAACAATAACAACGAAAAATCCATCACTACTCAAATCCACTAAAATAAAACAAACGTGGCTGTTAAAGGTGACTATATTATTTTATGCTACCAACTGAAATATTCAATTGTTAATTTCCAAAAAAATAATTCAGGTTAATAACATGTAGTTTAACATTGAATTTTTAATTGCAAACATTGAATATAAGCTGAAATTTTAAAAATGTGTTTAATTTCTACATTTCTGTTTTTGTAACTAGGCACCAAAAGGACACAATATTGTGAATCCAATTTGGAATGTAATAGCTAGTGCAGGTGGAGTGGGGAATCAATTAATTGTGACTTTTTAATAATGTCAATGTCTCAAATACACAACTCAAGCTAAAAACATCAAGTTGAAAAAAATCTTAGTTCAGTTTTAAAATAGTTGTATTCCAGATAAGAATTAAAATGACACTACAACTGTATGTGATCAAGAATAGATTACAATGAAATGATAACAAAAGAAAAATATAAAAAAACTGAAGAGCATAGAGAAAAATAGTTCAAAATGTTTACATCTTCTTTAAAAAGATTCTTTTTAAGTGTCTTTAATCATCCCTTATTTTGATTCCAATAAATACTCAATTTATCTATTATTATATTGATTTAGAGTTCATCAATGTTTGTTTTCCTTTAAAGTTTTTATGCTAAGATATTCCGAATTTCTAGGATTAAGTCATGTTTAAAAGAAATTTTCATTTTTCAAATTAGACATAAATTGTGATTAACTGAGCAAGTCACCCATTTCTAAATTAGATATCTATGCATTTCTCTTGACCTCTCTCATTGCATGTTTATTCAACCACTCTCAAACAGGTTTTAATATTTCTGTGAGCATTTAAAGTGTGACTCTTTACAGATAAATTTACACTGTCTTTGGAAACACATATGTAAACTAGATAGAAAAAAATAATAGGACGTTTTATTTATATCTTATCCATAAGGATCATATATAAATAAAACATCCTTTTTTTTTTCATAAACAAATAAAACATCCTATTATTTATAAGTGAATATATTTATTTATATTTATGCAAGAAGAATTTCTTAAGATTGATTTTATTTGAAAATTTATAAACTAAGTAGAACAAATAATGGTAGTAGTTGTGACCCATCGGGTCACAGATAGACTCGTAGTAAATAAAAAAACAAATAAAGTCGCCCCCTCCAAAAAAAAAGAAAGAAAAAAAGTTTCTTAAGACAAAAAAGTTTAAGAAAGGAAAAAAAATGTTAAAATTTTTTCATAGTTGGAATAAATATTCAAAATAAAATAAATATTTTGCTAAATAATTTCAAAATTTTGCTATTACCATGGTAGCTTAATACTCACTTGAAAATTTTTAATATAAATATTTCTTTCCAAAATGTTCCATAAATAAAATAGTGCTAAGTTGTCTTTCAATGAGATTTTTAAATAATATTTAAATGTTTTTCTCTTTTTTACAATAAATCAATTATTTATTGAAATCAAAAATTGCACGGGTGCCAGGGACTAAAAATACACTTTTTAAAAATCCTATTTAAAAATAATTTAGTGTAGTGAAATGAGGCGTAAAAATTTTCACAATAAAAAAAAAGCAAATGCCTTATTAGTATTCTCTCACTTATCCCTTTGTATGCAACCAGTTTACCCCTTCCCTGTATTCGTCACATAATCATATCCATTCTTTTTGCCACTTATGCCTCTTAGCTTCATTATTGATAAAGTTAAGAAAAAATAAAAAAGAAAAGAAAAACAGACTCAATAAAAAGATAAGATTCCCGGGCAACTCCAGGTGGGTACAGCTAGTTTTAAATAAAATTGTCTAAGTGAATGTTTTCTGCATATAAAAATATTCTATAGATTTTGAATATGTTGGTTAAAAAAATGTATGAATTTGAAAATGCTTACAAGCACTGCAACCGTGAGGGGGGGGGGGGATAAAAAAATTGTGTATGAATAATCAGTGAGTTATTACATTATTAGAAAAAACAATTATTCATGTGGAAAAGTTTTTTTTCTTTCTTTGTGATAAGATTTTAAAAAGTTTTATAGAATTTCTTCTCTCTGCAATTCACATCAGCATTCTTTAACACAGCCAACAACTAAGAGTTATTTTCAAAATCAAATTATGTTGTAAATTTGTGAATATCGTATTTCTTTTGAAAAAAAATAATTTGTCTGAAATATAGTCGCCGTGAAACGTGGAATAAATCAATGGAATAACTAAACTTGGAGAAATATTATAAGCGAGGCAAAATAGAATGGTGGGTATTGAAAGGAGGCAGCAGCTATCGACATTGGCCAAAACACAGGATTGCACGAGATTACTCTTGCAATAAGGGTGTCAAGTATGCTAAAGGTGTGCACGCGCCAACATCGGAAGGGGAGGGGATAGGACGTCGCTGCTACCCTCAGCAGCTGATGATGTTGAGGCCTCAAAACCATCAGCGCAAGCACAGCAGGTCTTAAAACGTGCAGCACCAAACAAGAGAACTAATGTCAAATTCAATAGGCTTTCCTGTCTCCTCTTGCCAACAATGTAGTCGGTGGCAATGATCTAGTAGTAGACACATGATGCAACAGGAAGAAAGGGGAGTGGGACAAAAAATGGCAGTACTAACAATATTCACAATGGTAGAAGCCGTTATTATTATTTTATTGCTACTATTATTTCTATAGAGTACATATACGTGGACTGCAGTATTGCTAATGTTAGTTGAGACTATGATATATTATCTTCATATCACGTTTTATCAAGTTAATCAAACCATTATTTTATATTGCTTAAAAGAAAAAAAGGAATTTAAAATAAAAAATGGGGAAAGCTAAAAGTTGAAGAAGCAACAATGAAGTACAGTGAAGAAAAAAAAATGGCTCCTAATGAGTGCATTATGAATGGCTTTATTCCTTAGAAGATGCAAAAGGATCGAAAAATGACAGGTGATAGTTTTCAGTAAACAATGCCACTCTCCTGCAAATATATAACAGAATTTGCTATACTATTTAACTTAACAGAATATAAGTTTTAGTTTTACAAAAAAATAATTCAAATAATGAGAAAAGTAACAATATATATATATGTACGACCCTGGTGTCTAACTGTCCTGTGGGGAGGCATTGTAAATAGGAATAATATATATATGTAGTTTTCTGTTGTTGATTTTTTAAACGATAATACGGTTAATTAGCGTCTTCAACCTTCAAGATTTTTATCCTTAGAAAATCGCCCATATTTTTGAGCGTAAATATTTATTTATTTTTATTTTACTTATAAAACAGTAACCTACGGACTTGCATGTTTCGAGGTGCTACCTCTCGTCGACTGTTTTATAAGTACCTATTTACAATGCCTCCCCACGGGACAGAGTTAGACACCAGGGCCGTTTTTTAACGTAGAGAAAAGGTACAAAAATAAAAAATTGTCTCAGTCGTGAAGGACTGCTCCCCCACCAAAAGAGAACAAGAAATGGAAGTGCAGCATCTGAAGAACAGATACTACACCTTGATCTTGCCCAAAAGGCCAAAAGTAGCATTTGTATTTATTTGCTTCCCCACTGAGCAAATTAGGCACAAGGCCGTTTTTTAATGTGGAGAGAGAGGGAGGGGGGAGGGAAAAGGGGACCAGCTCCCGATGGGTGGGAAATAGGAGCTGGATAGTGACAATTGGTATGAAGGGTTGCCCTTACATTGACCAAGGTCTGATATGTGGGGTTACTCCCACATATGGTCTTTGCTTGCAGTATCTGCCGGAACAAATACTACATTTTGATCTTGTAGCCCAGGCCACGGAGGACCGCAAATAATAATTCTCATATATATATATATATATATATATATATATATATATATATATTAGCAGAAAGACCAATATTGCTTGGGATTGAATGAGGATCACTGTTACATACTTTTTCATTATGCTCATAACAACATATTACTTCCATTATTTTTACTGCGAACCTCTTTCTGTTTTGCCCTCTAATATAGTAAGGAGACGCTGAAACGTCAGAAAACTCAATTAGTGCCTTACATGTAGTTTAGATTTCATTAAAATCAGTTATACGTAATTGCAATTTTAAGTGTCCCCATGGGTCATGGGGAGTGAGGGGGGGGGCATAAATATTCAGCATGTAAAGAGTAATGCAGAGATTCGGGACAACTTCCATTGTCTGCCCCAAATAATTTTATCCATATAATATAAATTTCATAAAAATGTGATGTATTTCAAGTTTTAAGGAGGTTATAAACTTTGGAGTGCATTTTAAAATTCAGGAACACTTCCAAATTTTACTTAAAACACTTTCAGATTTTATATTGATTCTTTAACCTTTCTTTCTATAAACGCAAACATTACACACATACACAGACATTAAGTTATATATACTCTAACGGTTTTACATTAATATCAGTAACTAATACTAATAACTAATACAGTGTACATATCTGGTGTTGCCCAGGAACTTTTTTGCTTTCATCTTTGTTTTGCTTTTTAAAATGAAATACTTTCAAGTTTTTTAACTCTTAAATTTATAAATAGATATTCACTCTCTTCAACTCTTTATCCCACATCATTTCCCCAAGTTTAATTATGTTTTGTAAATAGTATTTTTTAAAAGTTTGTTTTTATACTTTTATGTTACATTTTTTTATTATCTTAATAAATAATTGATTAATTTTAGATTTAAAAAATTAATGTAGTTGTGAGAAACACCGAGACACACGTGAAATGCTCACATAATTTTAGAAATAGATGTGCATCAAGAACAGCATAAAAGATAAGATTTTACTATAAGCAAAATCAAAAGGATTATATCAAATATATGAAAACAATATTTTGAAAAAAATATTCATTTATTTTAAAGTGAAAAAAATTTAATATATGTATTATAAAAAAAAAACTGAGAAAAATAAAGATCTTTATTATGATAAATATTTCATTTTAAAATTATGATGAAGAGAATTTGTGTTAAATTTTGCAATACTATTTTATATACATATTAGCAGTATTCATTCCGTATTGCCTGTGTGGAGATATATTGGTTTTAAATAATTTCAAATATAGTCATGTTTACAAGTTTTGCCTTGAATGAAAAGTTAAAAACATTTGATTAAGTAATTAAAAAAAAAAAAAAACTTAGCAAGGTGGTGTTAAAAAAAATTAAATAAAAAAAATCTTTTCAGTGCTGCGTTTTTGTAAGACAGAAAATAGCTCAAAAGAATCAAAACTAATGTTATTTAATTATTTTAAATCTTTAAAATACCAATAAGATAGGTATTTAAATCTTTTTGAATATATTTTTCATCAAGATATTTTTTTTTATTGAATTTTATGAAATGACAATCTATTTTTTTAAAAAGTGAATTTGGTTTCTTTACGTTCTAATATATTTCAGTTAGTGTTAGTTTATGGACTTGAGTAATAGTTGCCCCTAATGACACCAGATGGAAAGTTTCAATGTTGAAGCTTTAAATTCCTTAAAACGTTTAACCTTTATTGCAACTTTATTTGAACGTTATAACTATTAACATATCGATTTCTATACACACAAACATTGATTTTCATTAGGCATTCTTACTAATTATCTATTACATTTCAGACAAGGAAAATCCAAACAACTTATGCAATTATCTTTAAATGTTCTGTTAACACATCGATTTCGATAACGCACACACAAATAAACATTGACTTTTATAGATAAAAATTACCTGCCCTAGAAAAGGTAAAATTAATAATTTGAAATAAACCATTTCGACTACTCATGTAATCAACATATAATAATACTAGATCTTGTGTCTAAAAGCCTTATTTCAATTTTGATTGAAATCTATGAAATGATTTTGATTTTAGAAAACGTCTAAATTTAAAATTTAATAAATTGAAATTGAGGAAATTTTGCTTATTTAGTGTCTTAGTGACTATGGATCAAATTCCAAGCAAATCCGATATATTTGAACTTTCAAATGGGAAGTTGTGCCTATATTATGCTATATAAAATTATTTAAAATATTCAAAGAAACTTAAACTTGGGGAATATTTATAGAGATCTAATACCTATTGTTAAAATTTCACAAACATCTCAAATATCTGAATTTTCACAAAGGGCTTCTATCCCCTTTTACATAACTAAATTAATCATAGTTGGATCTCTTATGTTTAGCAGCTTTGTTTCAAAATTCATAATGATCCATTAATTAGTTTAGAAATGAATCCTGTGCATACAAATTTATGAAACTAGTAAGCCACCCGGCATTGCCTGGTCGTAAAATACGCATAACTATTATATTTTAATTAATGTAGAATTCTTATTTATTATAAACAGAAATGCTGTAGGTATTAAACATAATGTTAAATTCCTTTAAAAAATGAAATAACACAAACAGAAAGAAACTGAAATATGTGCATACAATTATTATGTTTTTTCTAAACAGTTCACTTCTTGTAAGTAAAAAAAAAAAATACTCGAGCGGAGATGGAAACCAAAACCTAAAGACAGTGAGTCAAGCTCGATAACCATTAAATTAGCTTGACATTATCTGTAAAAAGTGTTTTCAAACTAACTAATACTTAACATAAGGAAACTATCATGTTTCATGAGCACGTATGTGCAGGCATGAAATACTTGAAAACAGATAAAACCCAGACACCTCCCACGTTAGTTTTGCAATTTTGACCCCTTAGCAATCCTTTTTTTTTTTTTTCAGGATAAGAACAGATTAAAAAGTTTTCCACATACCTGAATATTCTATATACCGAATTTCAAGTCTCTAGATCAAAAATTCGTTGAGTATATAGGTTGAGAAATGTCCCCGTGCACACACATATTCTCACTTTTATAGATACATAGATAACTAAATTTATAAAGAGAATGATTATGATTTTCCAAGTGTCTGTTGAATACTACATCATGTAAAAATTACTCAATAGGCATTTATAAAAATATAAATGTATCTTTGCTCTCTGAGAAGTGTTTTAAGTATATTAAAAAAAAAAAGGGGAAAAAAAGCTAACCCTCATCATTATATTCGGTTTAACATCTATTTTACATGCTCCAGTGTTGAACAACTTTTAAAATTTGACTTCTAAACTGACACAGAAAAATCAATTCCTAAAACAGAACAATTTTGTACCACTTTTATCTTCCCTTTATGAAGGTTAAAGTCAACGTGATATTAAATTCACTAGTGTCTTTTTTCTCAAGTGAATTTTCATCAGTTCCACCATGTTTTCTTTGACCTTCGTCTACTAACTGATCCTGCTACCACAACTGTGCTACATCTACTAACCTAAGAACTCTCATTCATTCTTACAATATAATTTTACTAATGTTTTGTTTTGTACATATTTCTCTATATAGTATTCATAAGAATTCATTTTGAAAATAAGTAATGAGATGGGGCTATTATTATACTAAACCTGAATTAACCAATGTTTATTTCCCCAAGTTTTTTTCTTATATATTTTAATCACACAAAATACATGTTATAATATTCCTCAGTGTTAGAATCGAGTAACGTTTGAAATAAACTAATAAATAAATAAACTTCCAATTTAATTGTTTTCATTGGCTATGATATTCAAGCAACTCACAAATCAGTCCATCTCTTACGAAGTGGATACCTATTAATCTTCCCCTCTTTCATTTTGTTTTTTGAGTCCTTGTTCTTATTTTATACAATGTCTATCGTTCTCAATTCCATCTCTCCCTCTCTGTTTGCTTATTAATAGCCGATTGTAATTAAACTATAAAACGAGATGGGGATAGTCCATCCTAAATAAAAAGAAATACTACTATATAATAGTATTTAAGTAGAGAGAAAAATAGAGAGGGAAACTAATCTGAGATTTTTGCCTTTATTTTTAAAAATTTAACTAGTTTTGTAAATTCATTTTTTCCTAATTTAAATAATCTAACACAATTTCAATGGGTGACCCAATGGGTTACATTTTTTTTTTTCTAGTGTTCTAGAAAAATCATTAATCTAGAGAGAAGCATTTTAAGCATTTTTTGTTTTAAAAAAAATAACCCCTAACATTATTATTATTATTATTAATATGGTTTCCCCACCCTATTAGAGGAAGTACCTATTCTCCTATTCTCACTGAAATGATACATTACGTTGAAAGCATGTATATATGTCAAACTGATCTTAGTGGAAAAAAAAGAAGAAATACTTTTAAGAGTGAATGTAAAATTCTTCTTGATGGGAAGATTGGAAAGTGGTTAATCTCGAAGCAAATTCAGAAATCGCACTCTTCAGCATGAGCAGTTGATGACTCACTTGAAGCTGAGCCTCAGTAAAGAACAAGCCGTCTTACAATTTGCACTTGTGAATATTACAGTATTTAATATCTTTGCAATGATATTTATACTTCTTTGTTTTTCCATACAAGAAAGGATTTCTTCTTCAAGTGCAATGTATTACTTTGCAGTATAACATCAATTTATACCGTCTCTTTGCTTTACACAATGATGAGAGGAGTTCATTAAGCCTATTTGCATAATAGAAGTCAGACTTAATTATCAGTTTTTGAAGCGTGCAGATTGAAATTATTTCTGTACTCATTAGCATTTTGATTTTTCTTTCTCTTTCTTTAATTCAATAGAAAACATTTTCAACATGTGTGCCTGGAACGTTTTACTCCTTAATTTACCAATATACTTATTTTTATAATCTTTTTTATTTTAGCTCAAGTAGTTCTCAGAAGTAAAGGGTTCCTCATAGGATTAACACTTGCTTTCATGCATACCATTGTTCTACAGCAACAAATAGAAAAGGTGTCATCTATATATCTATAAAAGTGAACGTGTGTGTACATTTTCCTTCGCATTAACTTTGTCAATTTTCAATCTACAGACTTGAAATTTGATATAGAGGGTACTGAGATTTGGGAAAATCGATGTGATCGGTTTTCGGCTAAAAATTTGGCTGTAAAGGGGTCAAAATTCAACGATTTGTCCTTTGAGAACTCTACCAAACTCCTCCCACAATTTGGGGTCTAAACATTTGAAATTTTAGATATAGGTTCCTTGAACATGGACCTAACTTAATAACTCGATTTGAACCCAAAACAATAAATGTTAAGGGGTCATAATAGGGGTCAAATTTAAAAAAATTGACCTTTTTTTTTGTTTTTTTTTTTTTGCTCAGCACACACCTACACCCGGGCAACGCCGGGCTGAAATGCTAGTAAATTATAAATTTTCATTTGACTATTTATATTTGTTTTTATGAGTACCAGAGACATCAAGGTATACATTTTGCCTTCATTATATTAGCCGTTATGAGCTTTTTCAGAGATTAGCTCAACTTGAAAACACGTGAAAACAAGTTAAATCAGATACATAAAATTTCTGTAAAAAAAAAAAAAAAAATCATGCATGAAAGAATTAAAGATTAACATCCTTTTTTTCTGTAAACCTGAAATCCTATTTTCCTTTTTAACCACTTCTCAAAGTCTGAGTAAGTGAAGAAGTGAAGAATACTTTTCTTCTCTTCAAAAGACCACTTAAATATGTTATCGTTTCTTTTCCTTGTGATCTTTGCTTGGTTTTACTAGATTCCAGGACAAGAATTGGTCTGATGGAGTATCTATTATTAATATACAAGAAATAAGAGTTGTCAAAAAGATCAATAACTTTTTTAAATGTTTTCTATACAATGTCTGCTAAAAAATAATGTTTGTATGTTCGATACTAACGCCATAAAAAATGGCATTGGTTTTATAAATATTTTACTGTTCTAATTTTCTTTTGTTCGTGTTCTGTACTTGTTTTTCAGTTACCTCTCAATTCTGATCTTCCCTCTCTTGCTGCTGACCGGATTATAGATCAGCTGATCTTTCCTGTGTTCATTTAACTTTCAATTTCTATCCAATCCCCTTTCTATATATCTCTTATTGTTGTTCTCCCTCCTCTCATATCCTGCTTTCTGTCTAGTTTAAAGGAATATGACTTATGTGAACCTGTGCATGTATGTATATGTATTTGTATATATGGGTGAGTGTTAATCCGAACTTGCCACGTCAGATTTAGGGTTCAAAACTCATGGTAATTAAATCTTTTAATATAGTCTTTTCAGTGTTAAAGATATGTTAACAAAAGTGTTCAATATTAATGAGTAGCGTTTTGGCTATCTAAGTTTGAAGAAACATAAGATCGCTGTTACTGTCATACCAAGTATGATGGCTTCAAAGAGAAATTAGCAGCTACCATGTGCTGTTGATTTGATCCTTCTATGTTCTTGTAACATAGAAGATATACATGCATAGTGAAAATCCTATTGTACAGCCAATCTTACACTTGATAATGTGCAGATGCAAAGGTCAATTAAACAAGTCAATTAGGAAGTTGGATGCATAAATCAGGGTTGTAGATTCAGAAATTTTGCAAAGAGTTGGGAGTTATACTTGCAGTCTTTTCTTTTTTGTTTTTAATCTCCAAAGAAGACTTGGTGCTTATACAGAATATGAACTGTTCCATTTTTTGGATAGGGTTTTCAAATTCAAATTTTACGATATCTTTTGTATATTACATTTTGGTAAAAATACAGAATCGTTATAAAACACCCTCCCTTGTGTTAAGAATCGGTTTCTAAATAATAACGCTATTATTTCAGCAGAATCTGTATTCTTCATAAGTACCAAAGAATCATAATATTAATATTAAAAGACTTTAAAATAAGTAGTCAGGATTCTTTTAATCTTAGGAGTTATAGTCAGAAATTATACTTTTTTGTCTTTGCAAACCTGGTAAATTTCAAGCCTTATAAATAAATTTGAGCACTAAAAAAGCAATCTAAAATAAATTTTAGTTAATCAACTAAGTTTACGGAAATTTTCATTAAAAAAAAAACGGAATATTCACGAATTTTAATATAGATCATATACATTGTTTCTAGCTTAATAGATTGTTTTGATAAAAAAAACCAAAAAAAAACAATGTAATCCTAAGAAAAATAAAAAAAAACATAATACATCCAACTGAACTTCAACTGTTTGCCAAATTCAGTTTGTCTGTGGCTTTAAGCATTATGGAAATTTACAAGACAGTATTCATAGTGAAAATATTTATGTATTTCCGGCATGCTTTCATTTTATTTTTTGCATATTTTTTCTCAAGTTAAAAATGAGCTGTAGCTTATTTTAATCCAGAGATAAGAAACCTTTTAATGTGGGAAGGCTGATATAACACTAAGGCTGCATTCACTAAGTGCATTTCAAAAATTGTATATAAAAAATTAAGGCTAGAATTTAACCTTATCAGAAGTTTATTGAGTAATCTACTAGCTATGACCCGTGGAAATTCCACAGATTTTTTTTCATTCTATACTGTGATCACTTCTCATATTTGGAACATTGACTATTCATTGTTCATTCTTGTATTACACTAATTTGATTTGGAATCATGCCTCACTTTATTTAACAACAGCACAGATACTATCCTTAATCTGAAGGCTAGAGAGTATTGGTATTCTGATTAGAGAACACTATGGTATTTTATTTAATTTTTGGAACAATTAATTTTAAAATGTGTAAAGTCAAAACTATGAAACTCAAACATCAGATAATTCCAAATTACTTTTAAGATCATACAATTGCATTTTTATTTAGAAATGGACATGAAAGCTGATCACGTATACGCAAAGTCAAATACCAACAAAATTGTTATCATGCATAATAAATCTAAAAAATAAATTATTCACTACAGTCTTAAATACCTAATATTACTTTTAACTCCAATATAGATAAGTCAAAGAAATGGAATTTTTGCACAATTAGGTATTTAAGCACAAATTCCACAAGTTTTGTTGTAAACAATAGACAAAGGATGGTTTGATAGTGTTTAAAAAGATATTTTGGCAATATTTGTTTTTAGTGACCTGTCAACGTTTTGAAGAATTCATGAAAACAAAATGTATGCACATGTAAATGGTTGTGATTTTGGTGTATGGATACAACAAAATAACAAACATGTACAATAAAATTATGTTAGCACTTATGTTTTTGTGTATGTATGTTTCACACCTCTATGTAACTTAACGTTTTTTTTTTTTTTGAATTTACTATCAATAGATCATTTATTGAAATCAAAACTTCAGTTGTCTAAAGTATCAAAACAAACTTTTTAAAAATTCTTTTTAAAAAACAATTTAATTAGAAAATTAAATCAATCAGGTTTATTCATTAACAAGTCGGTCATTTTTAATCGTTTGTTAATAGTTGAAAAAATAAAAAAAGATATGCACCTGCTAAACTTGCTGGTGATACCTATTTAGATTTACACGTTTCTAGTTCTGTTATACACCCTCCCGCATTTTTTTTTTTTTAGATGGAAGAATATTACAAATTAATAAAACAAAAGGACCTGAAGAAGACTAGAGTGATAGAACTGTTGCAAATGTAACAACGTGAGAAATATAAATAACAAAAGTGTAATTTATTGTGAAGTGACATGGTTATAGATATGAACTGAGAGCTCAGTGCATCAGGTTGGGCTTGTTGGTGCTACTGCATTCTTTTCAGTAACTCCTTTGGGGTAGATGTATCCATATATCCTCTCTCTAGTTATGGATTAAATAATATGGCAGAGAATTTCAACCACTGTGGAACAAATTTTAAAGGAGAATTAAAAAATAACATCAGTCTGTCTCGGCTTACATTGGCAATGTTTCCAGTCATACTGAATCCCTCCCCCTCCTTACAACTGGTCTCAAGTATTGCCAGTTCAGGAGACGTATAGTTTGAGATTGTGCAACGCTGGCTTTACTATACACACTACGCACAAGCACTGACTGTCTAAATAGTAATTAACAAATCGTTTGTGTAGGTGTACTGCACTGACATTTTATATACATCTGTGAAAAAAAAAATAAAAAATAAAAAATAACGTTTATTGGTATGTAACTACTAAAGAACATTTCTCAAATCTCCTTAATGACAAAAGCTCGATCTTATATTACTTATTAACATCATTATACTCCATTTTTGGAATAGAAATCACCTATCAGTATGTGCTGCTAGAGCAATGTTTCTAACCCTTATTTTGGTAGTGGCCCTCTTCAATACAATGCAAGTTCTTTATGACCATTTTACATCAAGTTATACTTATTATATGTGTGTGTGTGTGTGTGCGCGCGCAAATTGTAAGTTTTCTGTTGTAATATTATCAGTAGCAGCAATTTTAGTGCAAAATATAATTTCTTTGTAATTTCAGTTTCAGCAATAATTTCATTGTCTTTTTAAATTTTGTGCTCCTTGAAAATATCTATCTCTGAGGCCTCATTGAGAAAAACATCAGGTAAAACTATGGAAGTACAGCATAAGTTATTGCACAAAAAATTATTCTGAGATGTTAATCTCTTCTCTTCTTCTACTCTATATAAATAAAATGAACTCATTTTTCTCTTCTCTATCTATATCTTCTATCTATATTTCTTATCTATCTATCTTCTATATAAATAAAATGAACTCATTTTTTCTATCTATCTATCTTTATATATATATATATATATATATATATATATATATATATATATAAAATGAACTCATTTTTCCCCTCCGACTTTGACCTTTATAGAATTAAAAATCATGACATTACATACAAATGTAATGCATACAAACTGTAGCACATTATCTGAGGTTTGCTATAGGCCTATTAACTCTACAGTTTCTCGACAATGGTACATTCCTATATTTTTTCCGGTGAGAGCCCACTGCCAAAATCGCTTAGATTCAATGGCAGTTGCAACATCTTTTCTCTCTATTAGATTCCTCCTTTCCCCGCTCCCCATTTACACCGCAGCAGACGCGTTCACAAGGAACAGTACGAGGAAACACAGATTTGGAATCATACAAGGTTATTTATGCCGTTTTTGTTTTTTTTAAATCTTTTTTCCCTGATTTATGCTTTCTGTTGTTCCCATAATAAAATAAAAAGAAAAAGAAAACGCGATTATTATTCTTATTTTCTTTTTGCCTTTTTTTAGTTAGTGTCACACACTTTTTTTAGGTTGTGTCATGGAACTAACCGCTTCTTACTTCCGGTTTTAACAACTAACTGTGAAATCTAACTGACCTTTATTAGTACTTTCAACTCAACATTTACTTTTACACCAAGAATTCATTCTTTAAAATTTATTATTACAACACAACGACATCATGATTTCACTTGCATTACACTTAAATTAAAATTAAAACAAATACATTCATTTAGAAAAAAAATCCATTTAGAATTCGAGTGTGATGCGTGAATACTGAAACTAAACCAAAACAAACTTCACTGCGGAATTGATATTTGACCTAATTCAATTTTGGGTTAATTCATCATGTTTTTTTTTTTGTTTTTTTTTTGGCGCTTCCGCCTCAATGATTAGAGTTCGAGCCCCCCTCCCCCTCAAACTTTTGGGGGATTTTTCAAACACTCGGTTCATATTGCATCACGTTCATTTTTATAATTGTTTTTTGTTTTTTCGCATTTTTTTTTAAATAGTTTTAACATTGTTTGTTTTTATAATATTTAAACAGGGTTATTACTTCGCTTTGTTTTTATTTTATGACTCCCCCCCCCCCAAGCACACACGCCTCTAAAAACCCGTGCAACTCCGGATACCCCCCCCCCCCGCCGCTAGTAGAGAATAAATTTCAAACTCAAAGAGATAAACACAAAAACTGTATGGTTTTATAATCTTGTAAGTAAACTAAAAAATACCCATTCCAGGTGGAGTAAAATTATCCCCCTCCCCCTCAAAAAAAGCAGGTTTGCACTAGTTTTCTTTCCCATTGCATTGATTAAAATCAAGATATAATATAACTAAACCTTATGTCTAGGAAGCTTATTTCGACTTTGATCAAAATTCATTATATTTTTGATCCTAGAAATGTCTAAAATTTAAAGCTTAAGCTGAAGAAAAATGTGAAATTTAAGGAATCTTGTCAAATTGGCGTCTAATGTATATGGATTAAATTTAATGCAAATCTGAAACAACTGAATTTTCAAATGGGAAGTTGTGCTCATATTATACACGGTAAAAAAAAACTTTCAAAATATAAAAAAAAAAAAAAAAAATTTAAAAAAAAAAAACAAAAGAAATTTGGGAAAGATTCATTAATTGATGTCTAATACCCATTATTAAAGTTTCACAAAAATTGGAGATATCTGAATTTTAACAAAGTCCCCTTCCATGCATAAAACTAAATTAAGGGAAATAGAACCTACATTAGCCACTATCACGCATAGCAGGGGTTTCCCAAAATTTATAATGATCAGTTAATTAGTTTAGGAATGAATCCTGTACACAAAATATATAAACATACCTAATTTATATAAACAGATTTCATAGAAATTAAACCTTAAATTTAAAATTATCTGACAATTTATTTTTTAATCACAATGTTTCTATTTTATCATCTAAAAATGAGAAAAATATTTATTTTATATTATCATTTCTATTCAAATTTTTAAAAAAATCGAACTGTTTAGTTTCAAAAGCTTATCTATTGAAAGAAAGTCAATAAATTAGGTAAAAATAAATAAAAGTGAAATGACACAGCAGTTGTTTTCTTTCAGAGATGTTTATAAATTTAATCTTACTTCAATAAAAGCTTGCGAATAAATAGATGTGATTTCCCTTTAATTTCAATCAACAAATGTCAATGGATGAAACAGCAAAGAAAAAAAAAACGAATCGCATGCTTTGACAAGTAAAAAACAGTCAAGATGATTCATTAACATTCTTTGACAGAATGAAAACATTGAAACAAGAAAACAAAAACAAATTTGTTTAAAAAAAAAAAAAAAAAAAAACTGAATGTTTTCGAAAAAAAAATTATTAAAAAACAAAAAAAAACACAAGCAATGCAGATGATGTCATTTTTCAAAACCATATTAAAATTCACACACAAACTTTGATACACTAAAATGCTGTAGACTCGATGGGCTAAGATGATTAATCAGTTAAAAATAAATAAAATGAAAAGATTTCTTTTCAAAGACTTGAAATAAATAAAATAAAAAATAACATTTGAAATCAACAAAAGATTTTCGGATAAGAAAAACTGAAAAGTTCTAGTCAATTCTAGCAAATTTGTAATTAAAAAATCTTTTAAACATTTTCATTTTATAACCTTTTCACAAATCACTATCTGCGATTCAGTTGATATATTGAAAAGAAAAAAAAAATGATCTAAGCTTTGGAGTAATAAAATGAGACAATTTTGTGTACATGTTTTTACTTCTACATGACTTGCATTTTTTTTACACCCATCAATTTTATAAATTATGGTTAAAAACGTTATTTTAAGAGAACTAAGTATACTTTTATAACAATTAGGTTCAATTAATAATTTAATGACTACATGATACTGCAATAATGAAATTGTGATTCCTACAAATTTCTTTCCAATTCAATTTATATTGTGATGACCTGGTGGTTTTAACCACCAGATCATCACAATATAAATTGAATTTTAATTAGAAGTCAATTTCCACTAATTTCTCAAACAATAAATTTGCTTAGACTGCCAGATTGACAATTTTCGGGAGAGAAAAATAAAGACAAATCTATTTGTTTTAATTATAAAATTAATGAAATGATGGAAAGCGCACTCTAAATTAATTGCTGAAAGATTCAGGTGCAGTTTTCTTAAAGTAAAAGTAAAGCTGAGAATATGACAACTTACTATGATGATAGCTTCATTGTTTTTGTTTTTTTATTGTTTTTTTTTTTTTTCCAGAATATAACAAATTTTATCATTTAAAAATATATTTTTAGGCTTAGAGAAATTTTCCATAATGAAACAACATTTCTAGTTCTTATATTCATAATCTGTGTATTATTAAAGGAAATTATATTTTTGTGTGCATGTCAGTGTAATGCTAAAGCTCAGAAATTAAAAAAATGCTTACAAAATTTCTGGGATGGCCTCCATGTCTATCCAAATTCCAAACTCAAAACTGTCACTCAGCGTGCAATCTTTTGTCAAAACTTTCTTCTCACCAACTTATTTTCCTTCCTCTTTTTCACACCTATTTTCTTACAAATGTACAAACATATTCTGACCAACGCTTTCCCAAATGTAAAAACAAAACACGTAACATGTAGCCGCAGCCATGATTGAACTCACTACACGAGTTTGTAGTGTTATTCAAATCTTGTCCATAGCTGAATACTTGATGCTTTGCCAGGGCTATCAACAGTATTTTTTATCGTGACGCCATCACTAAATGGGTTGCCTACCACGGCTTAAGAGAAGCCCATCTACCCTCGAGAGAAGGATAGACCTCACCAGTTTCCCAACCTGGTATTTTTACCTTGTGATACATACAGCGCTTCGCCTTCCCAAATGGTCACCCATCTGGTACTGGCCAGGCTTGATGTTGCTTAACTTCGATGATCTGGCAAGAACCGGTGTGTCAATGTGATTGTGCCGTATACGGTGCATAATAGGAATTCCCCTCACACACACACATTAAAAAAAAAAAAAAAAAGTAGTGAATGTATTTTTCAACTTTTGGCCTACATGGAAAAAGAAAATTTATAGGACATGTTTACTGCTAGTAAATTTCTTTTTCTCCGTCTTTCATTACTGTACATTTTTCAGCAGGTTTTTATTGTTTTCTTTTATCAAATCAAAATAGGAGTTATGATATATTCCTTTTATGTTTTTTATATATTATGTACTATTTGGATTATTAGTTCTACTGTTCTCATCTTGGATGTTATTCTCAAAGTTTCAGTCAAAGTAACCTCTGACTGCTCCAGTTGCATTTTAGCAAACTCGAGAATTTTACAGAACTTTAAACCGACTCCAGTATAAGACTTTTCATTCCATAACCATGTCCACATAAGCATTAAGTAATTCTTAATTATATTCTTAATACTGAGGACATTTCTAGTTGGCCATGATTGACCGAACAAAAACAGTTTATTCCCATGGATTAAATAAAGAGTTCTGGTTGAAATCCCATACAAATTCCATAAGTTTGACAAAACACACATAAGAGAACAACATCCAAGATGAAAATAGTCTACATAATTCAAATTATCAATACCTAAGTAAAAATAAATTACAAAACGTAATATACATTATTATCATATATTCTTTTCTTGTATACAAATATATTTTGCCTTTTCATTTTTATTTCATCAAGTGTGACTTTTCAGTGATACCAAAAATCAGCATAAACTTTATTTCTCCACCTTTTCTGTTTATCCTTACACCAATAGAAATACCCATCTAAACTAGGTTTCTAAACTTACTTAGAATTTTATGACCAAGATTAGAAGTTAAGAACATTTAAATATTTTTCATTCATTCTATATTAATTTAACATAAAATGAAAACCCACTTTATAGCCACCTTTTATGCAGTGTGTGTGTGTGTGTGTGTGGAGGGGGGGGGTTGTTATTTTTTTTTTATTTTTTTTTTATGGGTATATCTGATGAGTTTCCAATATCCAGCCTAAAAATGGTACACCAACATGAGGAAAAAAAGGAGCTAGCAGAACAACTTCATAACAAAACTGGACAAAAATCTTGAACAATACTATGTTACAAATGAAGAATCAGTGAAACAAGTCTAAGAAAATAGCCCAAAAAGTCACAAAAATTACACCATAAACTTCTATTGTGAAACAAAAAAACTGGGTCAACCAAAAGTTAATGTTCTGCTGAGTGACGGTATCATATGGTGCTACAAAACTGAGTATGCAAATATCTATATGATGAAACAAGAAACCCGAGGAATGAACCAATCAACAGTTTACCAAGTATTTTCTGGATGAATTCACTCAGGACTATGGAAACTAAGACTGGCTAAAAAGAAGATTCCTCCATTATGATCAGGAAAAGCGTTATAATCGCTGCCCAAGATAAAAGCTTGATGTGCAATACTGTTAAAATGAGGAGTGGTCTCAGAAATGATCAAAAATGTACGTTCTGTCAGAAAAAGAACATAACCTACCTGACCTCCAACTTCATGTTCAGCTAAGGGACGGTACTTCATGATGTCACACAATTGCGTGTGCAAATATGTGTATGGAGAAGCAAATTTAGAAGTTAGTGTCTCTGGATTAAACAGAGCAGAGGGGGGTGATGATAATGGAATATTAATCTTATGTACGACATGAAAAGAAAGTGGAATATTCAGAAGATCCATTAATCATAAATTAGAGGAGCAACTGGACTCGTCAAAAAGAATTTCCAAAATCATCTAGATAATATATATTGATAATCCTTTTGGGAGATTAGCCACCCTCCTCACCAGACAGGATGGTGGGGGAACCGGTTTAGTCACTGGTAACCCGACCATGCAACAGGTAGTACTAGGTTACATGGTACCAGTAGCATATGACATGACCTGACTTTCAAAGGGTGTACGAACCCTCCTTTTTGGGGGGGTCAACGGCCAACTAGCATCATGCATATATATGTGCGTGTGTGTGGGCGTGCGTGTGCCTATAAGCACCGGTCGCATGGGAGGTGTGATTGTTTATAACTAAATATTTATAATAGGAAGTTTCCCTGGATTTGTGGATGTATATGTTGTTGGGTGGGTGTTTGTAAATATACAGGTGCATCTGTGCATCTATGCGGGTTCATGGAGGCTTTTAAGATGTGTATATATGTGTTTATATATATATTTGTACATAGGCATATGCTGGTTGGTGCATAGATACGGATGTGCTTTTCCGTGTATTTATGAATATAGGTGCTTGCGGGTATACGCATATGTATATACGTGTGTGTGTGTGTGTGCGTGCGATCGGTTCCATAACGCGATCCAGTGCATCTCTCGGTCTGTCATCCACCATCACTGTGAAACTGATCACCTAAGAGCTTGACAGATGTACGGAAGTGTAGCTGTCAGTCAAGACTGTGCTGGACTCCAGGCGGACGCCACTGGAAACTGAACTTCAGGCTAACAGTGCAGGGATCTATGGGAAGCTCAACCCAGACAGAAAAACCAGAAACTGTGACGCTCTGTTAAGGCAGTTTGAGAAAGTTGATAACACTCATTTTGGCTAGTCACTGCGACCAATGAGCTGCCGACTCGTCTTGGGCAATCCTTGCCAGTCTGGCGCACCCCATTGGAGGAGAGGGGTGAAATGGCAACTGACAAAATCCACTTCATCCTTAAACAATCTTGTCAGCAAATTCCTTATGAATCATGAAACGAAAACAGAAAAAGAACTCATACTGGCAGGGTGTCGCCCAGGATAATAACGCCCACAATACACCCAACTTCAAGTTTGCATTGTGGAACATACGAACGATGCTTGACAAGTCTGATTCGGCAGGACCAGAAAGAAAAAGTGTGATTATACTGTGCAAATTAGAAAAATATGACATTGATATTGCTGCCCTGAGTGAAGTCAGGTTCAAAGAGAGCAGTTCCATTAGAGAGTTCGGCTACACCATTTACTGGAGTGGCAGGGCCTCTAGTGAGAGAAGCGAGTCTGGTATCGTACTAGCCATCAAAAACGAGCCAGTAACAAAACTGATAGAAGTGCCCCATACGATAAATGACAGGCTGATGATACTCAGGCTACCTTTATCAGAAGATCGTTGGTGTACCCTGATAGCTATATATGCTCTGACTATGACAAATTCTCAGGAAACTATTGATATATTCTACCATCAGTTAGACAGTACACTTGCATCCGTACCAAAACTGGATAAGATCATAGTCATGGGAGACTTTAATGCCAGGGTAGGATAGGATTATATCACTTGGCCCAGAGCACTAGGGAAGTATGGATGCGGGAAAGTCAATTCAAATGGGGAGCTCCTCTTTTCATTTTGCACTGCGCATCAGCTTTGCATCACCAACACCTTCTTTAAACACAAGCCTGTTCACAGGAACTCCTGGATGCACCCTAGAAGTAAACATTGGCACCTCATTGACTGTCATCACTCGTCAACATGACCTCCCAGATATCCTGCACACGAGCAATGAGGGGAGCAAACTGCAACACTGACCATATTATGATCCGGACACAAGCAAGATTCAAACTGAGATGCAAAATAAAGATAAAAAACCACCCCCCTAAGAAGCTGGATGTCAACGGCTTGAAACGTCAAAATGTAAGAGAAGAGCTGGTGAATGCTCTCAATGAGAGACTTGCTGAACCAACTGGAAATGTAAACTCAGATTGGCTGTCCTTCAAAGAAACTGTTTATGAAACATCCAAAGAATGCCATGAGGACTGGTTCGATGAGAACTGCGAAGAAATCAAGCAACTCATCAACCAGAGAAACGCTGCAAGAGGTTCAATGTTGTTCAGGAACACTAGATCCATCAAAGCAAAGTAGGCTAAGGCAAACAGCAAGCTTCAGAGCAGATGTAGGGAACTTAAGAACAGTTGGTGGATGGCTGACACCAATGATATGAAGGGTTTCTATGGGAATATGAGAGCAGTCTGGGGCCCAAATGTGAGCCACCCCGATCAACTACTTGCAAGCGACAATTCCACTCTCCTCACTGACAAATGCGAGCTTCTAAAACGATGGTATTTCAAAACATTGCTAAACAAGATGTCAGACATTGACGAACGAGCAATAATCAACCTGGAGCAGTTCCCGACACAGCACTGGATGGACAGATGCCCTGACTCAGATGAAATCTGCAAAGCAGTGTTGATGTTACAGGATGGCAAATCAGCTGGGTCTGACGGCATATACCCTGAGATCATCAAGCGAGGAGGACAAAAACTACTTAGCACTCTCTGCACAATCATACAGAGTGCCTGGACCACTGCAACTGTCCCTTAAGATTGGAAAGATGCACAGCTAGTGACCACATTCAAAAAGGGAAATTGCAGGCTGTGCGGTAACTATAGGGGTATATCACTGCTTTCAGTCCCTGGGAAAGTGTTCGCTCGTGTTCTCCTGAACAGGCTTACAGCGCACGCTGAAACCTTGCTACCTGAGGCATAATGTGGATTCTGTGCAAACAGAGGCACAGCGGATATGATCTTCTCACTCAAACAGATCCAGGAGAAATGTGTGGAGAAAAATATGGGTCTGTACATGATCTTTGTGGATTTTATGAAGGCTTTCGACACGATGGATTGAAGCACTCTTTGGGAAGTCTTGTTGAAGCTTGGCTTTCCTGCACACCTCACCAGCCTTGTCAGAGCCCTTCATTCAGGCATGAAAGCCACAGTTAAGCTAAAGGGCGAGCTCTCCAATCCGTTCGACATGTAGAATGGTGTCAAACAGGGCTGCGTCCTCACTAACCCTCTTCTTACTCTACCTGTCAGTTGTGCTTCGGCATGCCTTTAGAAATTGTGGTAAGGGTGTTTTGATACGATCTAGGCTGGGAGCAGACCTTTTCAATGTCAATGCATACAAATCCGCAAATAGAACAACAAAGATACTCGTACAGGAGCTCATGTTTGCTGATGACACCGCATTTGTAGCGCATAATCACGAGGATGCTCAGAACATAATAACTCGCTTCGCAGGATCAGCCAAGGCCTTCGGATTGAAGATTAACATCAAGAAAACCGAAATGATGTACCAACAATCCCCTGGATCACCAGCAACAAGTCAGTCAATTAAGATTCAAGACCAAGAGCTTTACAATGTCAGCAAATTCAAATACCTAGAGACCACGGTCATGAACAACAAAATGGACGAGGAGATTTCTACAAGAACGGCTAACGCCTCCATATCCTATGGAAAACTCAAACAGAAGGTCTGGCAAAATAAAGACCTGACGTTCAGAACTAAATGCGTGGTGTACCGCGCCATTGTCCTCTCGTCACTCTTATACGGTGCAGAAACTTGGACAGTGTACAAACTGGTAGCCCGCAAGCTCAACACCTATATGATGAGACACCTCCGGCAGATTTTAAATATCAAGTGGTATGACTTTGTCAGCAACAGGGAGATCCTATCACAAGCCAACCTCCCAAGCATGTATGACCTGCTTATCCGGAAAAACCTGAGATGGGCCGGGCACATAAGCAGAATAGAGAACTCCTGACTACCAAAACAGGTACTGTTTTCACAACTGGAGGATGGGGTACAAGGCATAGGCAGACCTAAGTTCAGGTTTCGTGACACTGTCAAACGAAATCTAAAGGACAGGTTGATCCCTACTGGAAGATGGCAGACCCTCATTCGCGATCGTGACAAGTCGAGAATTATGGTCCACAGGAAGTCGTCTTCGGACACTAAGGACAGCACATGATGATGATGATGATGATGATGATGATGATGATGATGAGGGGTAGTGTTTATTTGGTAATTTTGGCCTGGTAGACCAACAAAACCTACTTTAAAATCTTGTTTTCTAAAGGTTTTCAGGTGTGCTGAAAAAAAATATCGCATTTAAATTTTCCGCAAATAAGTATTTTTCCGGGTATTAAACAATGTAATTCTTTATGTTATAAGTGGTAGCTAGGCTATTGTTGTACACACAAGTGTGCATATTTTTGCTTAATACCCAGAAAAATACTTATTTGCGGAAAATTTAAATGCTATATTCGTTTTCAGCACACCTGAAAACCTATCGAAAACAAGTTTTTTTAAGATAGGTTTGTGTTGGTCTACTAGGCCACAATAAACACCACCCCTAAAAAAATAACAGCCCCCCCCCCACTCACAAGGTGGCCATAAAGTGGGTGCTCATTTTATGTTAAATTAAAATACAAAAGTTATCCCCATTTTTTGAAACACTAATATACCACCTTAAGGAAAAATGTCACATAACCCACTACACAATTTAGGGCATTAGTTTTCCAACGAGCCTTCATTTGTTAAATTCTGATCAATAGTTGTCAAGATTTCAAACTTATAAAATTGCCAAAAAAGGTGGTATATCTATATCTGGATATAGATATACTCATAGCCAAACTATATGAAAATTTGCAGGCTTTTTGAAAATTATAATACTATTCTATGTTTAAAATGTATGACAATTGGTAAAAAAGAACCTATATTTTCAAACCAATAAAAAATGTCCAAATTTGCCTACATTCGTATACATAGTATCCTGGCTGCTTCAGTTGTCTCCACTACATTTATCGGTTTTGCTGCTTCGGTTGTCTCCTCTGTGGCCTTGCTAGGCCACTAATATATATATATATATATATATATATATATATATATATATATACATGTTCCCTTTCTGTTTTAATAGAAGAGTGCTTTTAAATTCTGAATTCTTATTGATTCCTATGAATGTTCGTTCTTAACTTGTGTAATCATAAGATGTTTGCATTACATGTTACACAAAAATATAATTTTCTGTTTTTATTTTTGTAAAAGTCACATGAAAACCAAACTGATGCAAGTGTATTTCATTACTTGACTCGATTATTTTTAATTGATTGACAATAATGTCGATTATTTTTAAATGTCAATATGAATTTCCAGCAAAAAAAATGTTCACTTTTGAGAAAATGGATTTTCACTTCCCACAAGTTGGTTTAATTTTCTCAATAATAATAATAATAATAATAATAATAACAATAAAGAAATAATAAAAATTAAAAACCTAAACATGTAAAAAAGAAAATGCTGATGAGGATCAATAAATAAAAATAAGTCAATATCAACAATGGTATTGAAATAACAGCTGTCACAATGCATTAAAAAACAAAATTATGATACCTTTCTCTATTATAATTTGAACATGTGAGTAATATATATATATATATATATATATATATATATATATATATATATATATACTAGCCGGACCCATTAACCGGTATTGCTTGGTAGAAACATGCCCCCCCCCCCGCTACTCGCAAAAAAGAAAACTATGGTTGTTGTGGTGGCCACTGCCGTCTCTGATCAATTGTGCACACTAGCGACTGTGGCCGAAATGAAATAATCTGGTTTTCATTAAACAATCAGTGCTGGTTTGGGGCAATAACCTGCAGGCACTGTTTGAATCTAAGAAAAGCAATTAAGGGAATGCGTAAATTAGTATGAATTAATAAAATTACAAAAAATGGTTCATTAGAATAATAATGGAAAGTAAAAACAGAAGTGTATATGGACTGTTTAGAGTGATCGAAATCAGTGGTAGCAATTCTAGCTGTTTCCATTTGTTTTTAAAGTCTTCCACCAATAGTATAAAATTAAATTCCAGTTTCATGTTGTCTTTTTTTAACGTGTAAAACAAAATTACGACTTTTTTCACTTCACTTCTTTGAGTACTGTCATGTTAAAAAGAACAACATTTAGAGTAGACATTTCAAACTTCCCATGTAAAGAATGGATTTCGGAGTAGACAACCCCCTTGGGAGGTGGGGGGGGGGGGATAATTCCCCAAAATGTAACCGTAATAACCATTGTCAGTATATCCACCCGAAAATGCTAATAAATAAAAATAAATAAAAATTGGGGGTGGTAGTGTCGGTAGGAGATAACTAAATTTGTTTATCGCACGTGCGTACAAACCTGGCAGCCAGTTAATTACAGCGCATAATACAGGTCTTTATATCTTTATAAGTACTTGTCTCCGCAAAATTTGAATGAGAGTCTCTTAATCAGCATAGTCGAAAACATAAAAAGTCATCATTCTAAAAAAAAAAAAAAAAAAAATTGTGGACCTAATGTACAAATTTCGATACTTATTAGATGAATTTCTGTACAAAACAATCTAAAAACACTGCCACACATATAAATCAGCTTTGAGTGGACTTTGCAAAAGATAGGTTCCAAAACAACTAAGCCTATGAGGAAGGAACTCACATACACACAAAATGACATGCATATATGTTTTTGATGATTGTATAACGAAAGCCGACAGCCCACTTGGGAACACTGATCATGCAGTGATAATGGTTGAAATCGCCCTAAACTCTAGAGTCAAAACTGAAGAGCCAGTGCTCAAAACAACGAGATATTATAAAAAGGCTGATTGGGAAGCCATCAGAGATCTTATCAGAGACGCCCCATGGGGAAATATTTTTTCTCTTCCTGCTGAACAGTGTGCAAACGAGACCACTGAATGGTTCAAAACTGCAATCGAAGCGCACGTTCCCATGCGGAAATTCTATAGCAAGCCCCACTCTCCCTAATGGTTTACTTCGACTTGCGCAACTGCCATTGCTCAAAGGCAGCATGCATACCGCAGATTTAACCGACATAAGTCCAGTTCAAACAGACAGAAGTACATAGAAGCTAGAAGTAAAGTTAAGAAAGAAATAGCGACAGCTAAGAGAGAATTTACGGATAACCACTAAAAAACGCATCGAAGCACAAAAACTAGGAAATCTACAACAGTGTAGTAAATAATGGGCAATCAACAATTCCCCCACTAACCAACAATCACGAGGTTGTTTGCTCAGCAACCGAAAAGGCTAACATGCTTGCCAGTCCGTTTGCCTCAAACTCCACACTGGACCCTTCCAACCACTCCCTACCTGAATTTCCTATGCAGACAGACGCCACGGTAGACGACCTGACAATCACCCCTGCTCAGGTGCATGCTATCATAAAAAACCTTGACACTTCAAAAGCATGTGGACCAGATCTCATCCCAGCTGTGCTTTTAAAAAAGTGCTCAGCCGAAGTAGCTCCAGTTCTCTCCAAACTCTACAACAAATGCCTTAATGAATCTTACTTTCTGGGCTGTTGGAAAACTGCTTCTGTGGTACCAGTATTCAAGAATTCTGGCGAAAGAACTGACCCAATAAATTATCGCCCCATTAGCCTCCTTCCACTTTTTGCCAAAATATTTGAGACCTTAATTAACCATGCTCTAGTTCATCACCTTACAGATGCTAAACTTCTGACTGACCAACAATATGGATTTAGACAAGCCCGTTCCACAGCAAACATCTTAACTGTAATCTCTGAACGTATATACCATTCACTGGACAAAGCGGGAGAGGGCAGAGCGGTAGCTCTAGATATATCTAAGGCTTTTGACAGGGTCTCCTCAGGAAGATAAGATCATAGGTCTCCTCAGGAAGATAAGATCAGACGGTATCACTGGTAGAATACTTACCATAATTAAATCCTTCTTAGATAAGAGAAAAATCCAGGTTGTCCTCGACGGTTGTACATCTAAACAATATGATATAAATGCGGGAGTGCCCCAGGGGTCTATCCTTGGACCTCTACTGTTCCTGATATTCATAAATGACCTCCCCGACAAAATTACCTCTGAGATGGGTATATATGCTGATGACACCACACTCTATAACAGGCACGACAGGAAAACAAATGAACATATATCTAAAGAAATGGCAGAAACACTAGAGGATGACCTCCAATCAGTAGTGGAATGGGGACAAAAATGGATGGTCACGTTCAATGCCGCCAAGACTAAACTAGTTTCATTCAATAATTACAAGAAACCTTCTCTACCACCTATAGCAATAGCCAACAACTCTTTATCTGAGAGTACGTCTTTCAAGCTCCTTGGCCTAACGTTCACAGGAAACAAGAGTTGGAACAATTACATAGAGGGCATTGCCAGGGCCGCTGCAAGGAAGGTGGGCTCTCTCTACAGTGCTAGAAAACTACTAACACCCGAAAGTATCCTGTACCTCTATAAGGCAACCATTCGCCCATGTATGGAGTATTGCTGTCATATTTGGGCTGGTGCATCGGCTACTAGTCTCTCGCTCCTTAACAAGGTTCAAAAGAGAGTCGCAAATCTGATAGGCCCTAAATGGCATCAAAGCTTCAGCCTCTGTCTCATCGACGAAACGTTGCATCCCTCTGCCTGTTCTACAAGTATTTTAATGGTGAATGCTCTGATAAACTGCAAGCACTTATGCCCCCATGACGTGAACACCCTCGACAGACCCGACAAGCTGCAAAATCCCACCCCCACACTGTAGAGATCCCTAGATGTAAAAGATCTTTCTACTCCAGTAGTTTCTTCCCCAGAACCGCTAGACTTTGGAATTCCATTCCAGGTCACTGAGAAGTTCAAGTGCAACGTGAACCAACATCTTGCTGCCCAAATCCCTACATAGTACCCCAGTAATTGTTTCCCCTGATAGTAACCCCCTACACCAAAGTGACAATGTGCCTTGTTTGGGGTGAAAATGTAATAAAAAAAAAATATGCATATGGGCATAGTTCAGAAGCTAAGGAATGAGGCTGGAGAGCATGGTTTGGTTTTGATTCTAGTTCATGGCACCCAAGTCATATATACATATTTTTAGTTTTTATCTCACTACTATATATTAGTAGTAATATAATAATTAATAAAGAATTGTCTATAATAATAAATACGTAATCTGCATGAATTAAAATATCATATTTAAGCATATCTTATGACCGAGCAACACTGGGCTGCCTGCTAGTATAATGTAAAAAAATTTCTTGGGAGTCAGCACAGATCTGATTCAGGAACATACCTGTGATAGTAGGTGCAATAGCCTATTCTTATCAGCTGGTAATTAAGGTTGTAGACTCAGAGTCACTCAGGTTTCAGAAGGAGCCAGAGACTCAAACTTATAAAAATGGTAGAAATTAGTATCAGATTTTTTAATACTATTCAGATTATTACTGAATGTTGGAAGATTTGAAATACAGAGTCAGAGACAGATATTTTGAAATTCTTGAAATCCTAGGAGTTGTGTTGTGTATCTTCAGACGTTGCAACCCTGATGATAACAATTCTGGTGGCTAAAGTGATATTGCAACACGTGGCGCCATCAGCAAATTTTGCTACCAGACAGGGTATAAAAAAACAAATATTCCTGAGGCAATACGACCAGTGTTTTTATTGCAACACCATTTCTATGAGATTACAGACCAAGGAACACTTCACCTGCTCTTACATCTGACAATCAGAAGATTTTGTAATATATATATATATATATATATATATAGCTCTTGGTAAAGGAATAAAGAACTCAGGTAATGATTTTTAATTTTCAACACAATAGTGGCTGATGGCTAGTGATAAAAATGCCCGACTACTGAAAATGCAATTAAATTTTTAAATAACCGGAAACACCTTCCTGTTTCTATTTACACTGAAGAGCTGTGATATGGCGAAACATCTAGGAGTGGATGAACTAAACAAATATTCATTTATAAAGGATATTTTTTTCTACTTTTAATAAAAGGCCCGGTACCTCAAAAGATAGACATGAGTGGTCACAACTGATAGTGAGTGATGTCTATGTTTCAAATTGCCAGATTGGTTCACTCACTGATTCATTTGTAATTATACATATTTTTTTTTTTACTCACGTTCATCCTTAACAAGGCATGTCGCCACTTAAGACATAAGAGGCTATTAATTGGAACTACGGCTAAAGTAGATTAACAAGGTGTTGGTTTACATTACATCTAAACTTTTGCATATCAATATATCATATAAGTCAGGGAAGCAGGTAGCAGGAAAAGAATTCCAAAGTCTAGCTGTTCAAAGAGCGAAACTATTAAAATAGAAAGCTTTCTGGCATTTAGGGACCTCAATAGTGAAGGGGTGTGATTTTGTTGCTAAGCGGGTTTGTCAGGGATATGTATGTCAAGGAGGCACAAATGCAACAAGTTCGTCAGAGCAGATTCCATTAAAATATTTATAAAACAGGCACAAAGATCGAACATTGCAGCGATAGAACAGGGGTTGGAGCTTAGTTGACAAAGTGGGACCTATTAGATTGAAGACTCTTTTTTGGACTCTATCCAGAGGGAGAGACTAGTGGTAGGTGCACTATCCCATATGTGGTAACAATATGCCATGCATGGGCGAATGGTGGCCTTGTAGAGGTACAGGATACTCTCAGGTATGAGTAGTCTCCTAGCATGGTAGAAAGAACTTACCTTCCTTGCAGTAACCTTCATAATGTCCTCAATGTATTTGCCCAATTCATATTGCCCGTGAATGTTAGGCAGAGGAGTATGAAGGAAAAATTCTCAGGTAGGATGTTATTTTTATGGATGTTGGAGAGGCGTCTTATAATTGTTAAAGGAGAGCAGCAAAGTTTTAGTAACATTAAATATTACCATCCATTTACAGCCCTCTCCCACTACGGTCTGGAGATCATTTTCTAACAATTCTGCCATTGTTTTAGACTTACATACATTTGTACTTTCCTCGTGCATGTAACAGAGTTTTGTATCATCAGCAAATATACCCATCTCGGACATGATATCATCAAGAAAATCGTTTATAAATATCAGAAATGATAGTGGTCCAAGAATCAACCCCAAGGCACTCCTGCACTAAGGTTATGCTGCTTGGATGTATGTCTATCAATGACAACCTGGATAATCCTATTGTCTAAGAAGGATCTAATTATATTTAGTATACATCCAGTTATACCACACAATTTAATTTTTATTAGCAGCCCTTCATGCCCGACTTTGTCAAAGGCCTTGGATATATCAAGAGCTACAGTCCTGGCTTTGCCTGCCTTATTCAGTGCATTGTGTATGTGTTCAGAGATGACTTAAAAGATTTGCAGTAGAACATTGCCTAAATCTACACCGATTAGCTTTTGCGAGGTGGTGGACTCATGCTTAATTAATTAAAGTCTCAAAGATTTTAGTGAAGAGGAAACTGATAGGGTGAATTGTCAAAGA
This sequence comes from Euprymna scolopes, assembly GCF_053919585.1. Taxonomy (NCBI): domain Eukaryota; kingdom Metazoa; phylum Mollusca; class Cephalopoda; order Sepiida; family Sepiolidae; genus Euprymna; species Euprymna scolopes. Next base: position 70,049,713 of record NC_136485.1, on the reverse strand, counting down.
ACATATCTATCTGTGGAATTTATATGCAAACTTGACTTTAAAATAATGTTATCCAATTAATGTATTGACCAAACAATACCATATGTAACTCCATTAAACTTCGTGAAAACATGACTTAGAAAAGATGCAACAGCTGTTTTTCAATATGTCTATTTCATTCCATGTCCATTTCGTTGTTAAAAAAAAATCAGAAGTATTTATAGGGTCTAAATTTCAATATTTCATAAGACACTCTATTGATTTTATTCTCAAACCAATTTTTTTTAAATGATCGATTATTATGTAATTATTTTTCATAGAGGTTGCATACTTAAATACCTTTTTTAATATAGGATGGAGGACATCTGAAATATTAAAACTTATAATTTTCATGCATTTATGTTTACTATATTTCTTTATTTTGTCAAATGTTAAGAAATTCGTCATTTTTAATTGCCTATCTTCCTGATACTGGTTTAAAAATTTTAGCACAGATTTATGACAACAACCAAAAAAAATGGCTCTAGAAATGAAAAATATGGAACAACTATTTTCTCTGATGAAGGCATTTACTGCTGAAAAATTTTAACAGTGTTTGCTGGTTAACAATCAATTTACTGAGAGAAACATTTGATGAATGAATAACTTCACAAAACAGACTTGTCAATTAGCCACCTTGTTTGGGCAATTTAACCCCAATTTTCTTTGGGAACATGTAAAATCTCATACCTACACTGATAAACCAGACACAATAGATCATTTGGAAGATAACATTTGATGCATTATTGTAGATGTATAGCTTAATTTAATGCACAGTTTGTGAAAATTGGACTTTTAGATTACACTATATATGCGCAAATCACGGGGCCATATCCCCAAAAGTTTATTTAAATTATAAATGCCAAAAATTCACCTTTGAAATAAAACCAAATATTTGTATAATTTCTGTTACTTATTTATAATTAAAGTTTGCAGCCTCTAAAAAAAACAAAAAAAAAACAACAACACAACTTTATATACATACATTGTAACTTACTTCAGTCTTGACAAACTATGGATACCTACTGTAAAAGTGCCTGTGCATGAAATTTTTGTGGCAAAAGCTGTGCAATATTCAATCACACCTCTACCAAGTCAGCGTTATTAAATACCAGTGGCAACTGGAGGTTCCAGAGGACTGGAAACAATGCTGAGATAAGCAGAGAGCACTTACAGCACCTACAATTCCCAAATAGTCACCCATCTGGTACTAGCCAGGCTCAACGTTGCTTTACTTTGGTGATCTGACGAGAACCGGTACTTCAATGTGATTATGCCATATACTCATACATATACACAATGTATTATATTGAATGCTATCACAATGGATGTAATAATACATCAGAACAGATTGTACATGTGAGAATATTTTTATACAGAAAGCATACACAGAAATGGCAAATTCTGCCTTCTGATTATGAGATAAAATACAAAGTCAGGTGACACTGGGTATCCAGTGTTAGTCGTAATGATGTTTCAACCCTAAATTTTATCATACAAGTTATATCTATTCTAAATTATGTGTAAACATAAACCAATATTTGGTAACAGTTGTTTACTTTATGTTGTCATAATTTGCTTCAGTGAAATGTTATTATTCAATTAGAACAAAAGTATATATATATATATATATATATTATATATATATATATATATATATATATACACACTTTTAAATAAAATACTAGGCGGAAGTTTCTCAAGAGCTCTTTCGGCTATCATCTCGTCAAGAGTAAATCGATAGCAATCTAAATAATATTGTAACGAAAATAAAGAGTTCTATTGGGGAACTTATTTAATGTGCCAACGTACGGGGACATTAATTAAATTTATTTACGTTTAAAAATGATTAAAAATATTGGCACAATGAGGGAGAAAAAAAAAAAAAAAAAAAAAAAAAAAAAAAAAAAAAAAACAGGAGAAAAAATTCAAAGTTCCCCAAAGAGAAACAATGCGTTTGATGTTTCCTTTTGCCGGCACAAAGAAGGTTGACGCACCGCGATAGAGACGGCCTCCAAAATCTTTAAATCTTCTGCAGCCTTGGACTCTGCTATTGGCCAGCATTTGGTTGACAACCCGTGCTGTGCCGATAGATATAAAATAGATTGGTTCGAGGTGCTACATAGAGCGGACTCCAAAAACCATTTAAAGATTTTGGAGGCCGTCTCTATCGCATGTGCGTCAACCTTCTTTGTGCCGGCAAAAGGAAACATCAAACGCATTGTTTCTCTTTGGGGAACTTTGAATTTTTTCTCCTGTTTTTTTTTTTTTTCTCCCTCGTTGTGCCAATATTTTTAATCGTTTTTAAACGTAAATAAATTTAATTAATGTCCCCGTACGTTGGCACATTAAATAAGTTCTCCAATAGAACTCTTTATTTTCGTTACAATATTATTTAGATTGCTATCGATTTACTCCTGACGAGACGATAGCCGAAAGAGCTCTCGAGAAACTTCTGCCTAGTATTTTATTTAAAACAATATATACAAATTCTGTACCTCTAAACATTTATTTAAATATATATACATACATATACATATATATATATATATATATATATATATATATATATATAAGTAATGTCACAAGAAATACAGAAGAGGGGGAGTGTTTCTTTAGTGTTAGTGATATAAGTGTTTCTATGAATGGTCTATATAAATTGGAGTTTTTGACCTGCATTATATTTTTAATGTTGAATACATGTATAAATGATTAAAAGCTTTCTTGAATACATACATTAGATACATACACACCCAAATATACATATATGAGAAAACAACTGTCTATGGTGACATATATATATATATATATATATATATAATAATAATAATAATAATATAATATAAAGCTGGACGTCTGTGTGTGTGTCTGGTCAGGAATAGGCTCCTATATGGTTGACTATTATAGAAAACTGATCACATATAATGATAGAAGATGTACCCATTCCTGTGTCTCGATACGTTTGATCTGGCATAATGATGAATCATTAAAATTGTGGGGTCTGCGTCCACAAAGTATGGAAATAAAATATTTAAAAATTAAAAAAAAATTTTACAAGTGTTTTTGATATAGATGTACATAATACTTTGATAAGTATGTGTTAATTTAAATAGAGATGGTATAATAAAATTGTGGGGTTTGAATTCGTGCCTGGCCTCCATAGAATGGAAATAGGCACAAACTTTAATAAAGACTTTTCATATCTATCTGCGTAAGTATACTTTGATAATTATGTTTCATTTTGAAGAAATATGGTATAATAAAATTATGAGGTGTCCGTTCGCGCTTGACCTCCATAGAATTGAAATATGTCACAAAGTTTAACAAGGTTTTTTAATATAGATCCACAGAATATTGTGATAAGTGTTTCAGTGTGAACAGGTATGGTATAATAAATTATGGGGTTTATCTATTTTATTTTTACTTTCATGATATTTTTCTTTGGTTTTGATACTTCCAAATTCGAAGCTATCTCTTTACAACCCTTCCTTTTCATAACCTATCATACTTTCATAAATCAGAGTCCATTTTCTGTAGGCTGTTTTTGAACCCAGTCAATGACGGGTACCTTTGCTAGCATATATATAAACGTAATAAGTACACTCATGCTGAACTTATTTCGGCTGAACTTATTTCGGGCCCGCTCATCTATGGCCTGTCTCGTTGGAGACGTGACTGGCTGTTGCTCACTCGGGATCTTGCCTCCGATCGCCGGGCTTGGGCCGCAGCGATACGAGATGTGCATCTTCATGAAGCCGACTCAACTCCTCAAGGGTGAATGTCGTTTCAAGTACAAGTAAGTAATAAGTACACTGGATATTAACTTTCATCTCATTTTATCCTGGAGTATACCTAATTACCGACAGACTACTTTCCAAGAACTTGAGTTGATTAAATTTTTAACTTTCTTATTTTTATTTTCCCTATCTTACTCTTCTCTTACTTTTTGTACTTAATTTGTCCTGCTTTATTGATATTTTATAATTTAAATTTTTTCATGAGAACTTGCAAGTTTTTTTGTCTTTGGTTTTTTAAATGTATTTAATTTTTTGAAGTTTTTAAAAAATGTGTGAAGGTTTTCAAATTTTTTAAAATACTTTTATAAATTAGAAAAAAATGTTCTTAGTATTTCATATTCTTATATATTGTTTTGTATGTTCCATTAGGAACGAACTCACACTCACAAACTTCCTTTTATATAATAGTAGAGATTCAAGCTATTTTGTATACATGATTCTATTAAAATCAACAGTAGGTTCTTTTATATGGTAGGAACACATTCGAAATAAATGTTTCTGTTTAGCAGAATTGAACCATAATACTTGCTTTTTGAATTTTAAACTTTAATTGAAGCCATTATATAAAAATAATTTTATAAAATCAACAGCAGGTTCTCTACAGTATAATGTAGACTACAATGAATTGAAACTAAGTTACTGCAGGAAGGATTAGAATCTTCCCTCCAAGTACACTGCAATGAATCTGACTAGAGCAGACAATCAATTTGATTGAAAAATTAGTGATTTTACAAATTTCGATGACAATAAGAGTATGGGAAGGTGAAACATTTGTTGATCCTCATTCAATTCAGGGCAATATCAGGTCTCCCTGTTAGTGTGTGTATATATATATATATATATATATATATATATATATATATATATATGCTGTGTGTGTGTGTGTGTGTGTGTGTACTAGCAAAGTCCTGACTTTGACTTTGGTGCACCATCTCTAGGTCAGAGACCATCATCATGTCAGGTTTAGTCATGATGGGTCCAGTGATGAGGGTTGTAGGAGAGTATATATACATATGCTATGAACTTGATCATAATCTTGAAAAATGATATGCACCATCCCTAGGTGAGGGACCATCATTATGCCATGTTTGGTTATGATCGGTCCAGTGATCTGAGCTGTAGAAGAGTTGTACAGATAAACACACATGAATGCTACTATTATTACTATAATTATTTTTTTAAATTTAAAAAAAAAATTAAAAAAATAAAAAAAAATTATAATGACCCTTATCCTCTTTCGGAGTTGACCATCAAGGACATATCCTCGATTGGTACTAACACACTTGGGTTATCAGTATTATTTGGGTTCACTTTAAAATTTAAACTTAATATTTTTATTATAAAGAAAGATTTAGTTTGTTTGTAGCTAAAACTATGTCACAAGTTAGAATTTGTTCTCAATGTTTATTATCATGGACTTGAATTTATTCTTAAATATTTTTAATCTTGATACAAAAAATATTTTACCAAATTTGTAATGGGAAGTTTTTGTTTACACATTTTCCTTTATCAAATTTATCCTTCCTGGTAACATTCAAAAGAAATCCTAAACAAAGCATTTTAGCATTCTAATTTTAAAATATTTTCTAAAAAAAGACTGAATTTGGTTGACCAATTTTGGATACATTTAAGTTTGAATAGAGAACGTTCATCTGCCTGCTAATTGTCATATTGGAACTCTCATATGGTTTGGAAAAGGTTTGCTTCAAAATAAAGTTATTTTATCAGATAAAATATATAAAGAACAATGCAATTTTCCATTTTTCTCTTTACATGTAATATTTGTTAAGTTGCCTCATTTACAAAGAATGATTGTTCAATGAGGGATAAAGCATATATTAATAGTAGTATTGTATGTAAACGAGCACACCTATAGAAACACAGAACTATGCAAAAGAATGCAATTATCTAGAGTTATCTAGCATATGTATCATTGGATAACTCCACTGAACACTTTTTAACAATATAGCTTTACTGAGAGGACACTTAACGATGTTGGATGAACTGGAGCACATAGAAATGTGGATCAGATGTTATATTAGCTTTTGTGAGGATTAAGAAATTAAGACAAAAAATGCTGGGAAAAAACCTTTTGGCTAAGAATAAAGTGTAATATCTGTTCTAGTACCACACTTCACCTTTTTCAATCCTCAGTTAATTAAGAAATCCTTCTAGATTGAGGCAATTTTAACTTTTGTCTCAATTCAGAGTACTCTTTGGGGGGGGGGCTAGATATTACTGACATTAACAAACAAGCTTTTGTCCAACCCTGGTAACTAAGAACTTCAGTGATTTAACAAGAACCGATGTATCTAACTCTAGCAAACAAATAGGGACATATATGATGATAGATCACTTTTGGTAATTCATGGTAGATTTGCAGAGATCTTGTGTTGTTTCTTAAAGGGTATGAGGTGGATTTCAAATTTTGATTTATCAGAAAGAACAAATATAGCAATATTCGAATGTGGGTGCATGAAAATAAGATTAAAATCAGAAATTTCCCACATCTGATTACAATTAAACAGAGAATGGAAAATTCTATTTTAGAATGAGGAGTGTGTGAGAATACATGACCTCTGAAAAGCTAGAGAATTCCTGCATTTAGGAATTTGACATGAAAGTGATTAGACATGGGTTGCAAATCTTACACCATCCTACAAAGATTGAAGTCAATCTTGATGCATTTGCTGCAAATCACTGTAAGAATTAAATCCAAATCTCAGAGTAATTGTTTTTTCTTTTTTTTTGATTGCCTCTATCATTCCAGTGACAAAGGAGAGGAAGACAAAAAGATTACCATCTCTGCAATTGTCACATCAACTACTTCAGAAATGCCAACAAAATGGATCTATGGATATCGAAGAATGCCCTTCTCCATGTTACAAGAATTGCAGAAGACTTAGTGTACAAAGATATTTTTAAAATAATGAAAATATACAACTAAGAAAAAGACTATTCATTGGCAAGTGAAGCAAATTCAAGCAAATTAAATGGGTCCCAAACAAAGTCTACAATACATGCGCAGACTAAACAATACTTGGAAATACTGTGAATTCAAAAAACTGGGGTCAAAAGATACGACTACATATAGGATGAATTGATTCTTATATCGATAGAAAGCATACAAGATACATTGCACAGAAGTAATATGAAGTTAGAACCAAGCATATTCACAGAGGCTAGAACTGATAAAAAAAATTAATTGACAAAATAATTGAGGAGAAACACACAAAATTGGTTCATTTCTTCTGGATCAAAAAGGTTCATAAAAGAACTTAAAATTCTAATTTCTACATTATATCTTTTCAATCCACTGGAATGTATAGAAAAATTAATTCATGCCTGTGACACTGATGAGGATTTTAAAACTTAAACATATTAACAAAGAGTATATAATACAAAGTATATAATAATATTATCAAAGAGTATATAATAATTAGGGCTATGACAACAGCATATTCTTTTCATTGTTTTTACTCTCGAGTATATATCCGACACAAACACAATTAATCAACACCACTCTACATAAAGACATATGATATCAATGGATACATACCAGATAATCAAAACATAGCCCTAATAATAATATTATCAAAGAGTATATAATACAGCACAAAAGTACTTTAAAATGCTTTGACCTAATTAATGAGATTTGATTAAATATTTCTTTCACATTATAGATTCTGAAATTTGCCTCCTTTTTCAAGTATTTAATCTAGGACCATTACAATATATATAATTCTTTAAGATCAAAAATATTGAATTGAACACTCAATAGTAATCAAAATTCTAGAGCTCAAAATATAAGAGAATAGAGTCCCAATTTTTTTTTTGTATAAAACATTTCTCCCAAACAATTTTTTCGACCATATTAAATCATGCAGTTTCTTGTTTACCATAAAATAGTCAGATATGTTCAATTGGTCAAATTAGTGGGGAGTTCATTTGAAAAAAAAAAAAAATTTAATAAGAGTGAATATTTTGCAAAAACTGTTCATTTTCAGATCCTATATATCAACTTTGAGTGAAATACTAATTGGTAGGAATTACAAAAGTAAATATAGCTTACAATACAGATATAGAACTCACAAAGAGAATGGGTTTTAAACATCCAATGACTGCATTCAAAATGTTCAAACACAAAAATAGTAAATCTTTTTTTGTTACAAAATTTCAACTAGTAGATAATACTGTAATTCCCAAGTGATTTCCCGTATTTATAGTTATCAAATGTTGCAAGAGACCTTCAAGCTTATCAGTATAAACTTAAAGCTGAATCTGCATGAGAAGGAATATAAGGCTTCTGATAGAGAAACAAATGCTTGTTTGGTGTACATATTGTAATTCCTATCAAAATTAATGAATGTTAAATGCTGGAATCAGGATTTATTATCATTTTCTTCCATTTATACAACCCACTTTTTTCTACTTGTTAAAATCTTTTTTAAATATTTCCATTTGATTATATTTTTCTATTAATAGTATGAATTCATTAAAAAAAATTTCTTAATTTTATCTTTAAAAATAAAAATCAACAGCCTTTAGTTACATTCTTAGATATTATATCCATTTTAAGATTTCACACATTTCTATTTTTGTTACTTTTGTTGCAATGGCATTCACTCAGGTAGGATTGAGCCAACTTCTGCCATTAGCTTACACTACATTCTAAACCACAGCAACTCATGCCCAGCAGTGCTGAGCAAGATCGCACTAGATGGCTAATTGCAATTCCACTGTTAGAAGCTGACCACCCTGAACTTGAGAGATCAGCAAAATCCTCTTACGATGGATGGTTTTATTCTTTGCTCATTAAAAATGGGTTTGGTTTTTGTTAAACCAAGCAATAAAACCTTAAATAAACTGTTAATAATTTAGTAATGATTAAATTTATTTAAAATTAAATGATAAATTTATGAAGATTGTGGCCATGGAAGAATGCAAGAAAAAAAAATCTATTTAGGTATTAAAAGTAGTTTATATTATTTTCATTAAATGTTATTTTTATATGATTAATAAATATTAAATGAGGAATCATTTAAGTTAAAATTCGAGTTTTGTTGTTAGATAAACATGACATCAGTCCAAATTTAGTGGTCATTTTAGTTTGCTTTGCCTTCTTTCACATAATGTTGACACTTTACAACTGTGCTTCCTCAATTTTAGATGCATAAAACTGGATTTTCAATGGAAATGATTTCTCATTTAGTAATAAACTAGCATGCCGCCCAGCATTGCCCAGTCATAAAATATGCTCAATATATTATAATTTATGCAGATTTTGTATAGAGCAAATTCTTTATTGATTATTATATTGTACTCAATATATAGTAGTGCCCTCCTCCCACAGCATGCCTCGGTTGTAAAATATATTTAAGTATGACATTTTAATTCATGCTGATTGCAAGAATCAAAATCAAAATATAGCTTTCCAACCTCTTATTTGTTACCATCTGTACTAGGTTGTAACGCATATAAAAAGTAAAAAAAAAATAACATTGTAAAAAGTATGTGTATTTGCGCATGCGTAGAAGAGCATTTTAAATCAACTTATGCCTGTCAAGTTCCAATTTTTTTCAATTTTGATTTTTTAGCAACTTTTTTACCAGTTAAAAACCAAACTGAATTTGTTCAATAGGTCCAAATCCCTTGTATATCAAGTTGAAGTCTGTAGAATAAAAATTGACAGAGGAGTTTGGTAGAGACCATTCCTCATACAAACAAGGTCACTTATGTATATATATGATAGATAGATAACGAAAATAACAAAATTATTTTAATGCTTAAATATATATTTTTCTTGCATCCTTCCATGGCCTTGATCTTTATAAATTACCAATTCATTTTTATTCATTTAAAACCATTTCAGTTGGATGAATAATGTTCATAATTTTTAGACATTTGTCGTTTTTTTTTTACATGGTTTATATGATGAATAAAAGATGGATTTTTAAAACAAAAGAAAAAAAAACAAAGAACAATATTAAATACCAACACAATATTACCTCATTTTCTTATTCCCTCATTCTCCTTATTGTCTGTAGCTGAAACAAGAATAATGCATGAATGAGAAGTGTTCTTACCTGCGCCAACTTGTGTCTGGAGGTGGAGAAAGATAAGCTGCTCCATAGGGTGAACAATCAGTCTAGATAAATCAGTTAAGATAAATCAACAAAAAATATCACTAGATCAGATTAAAACAAAAACAAAAAAAAAAAAAGAAAGAGAAAAAAAAGAGAAAAAAAAGAGAAAAAAAAGAGAAAAAGAAAAAAAAAGAGAAAAAGAAAAAAAAAAGAGAAAAAAAAGAGGAAAAAAAAGAAAAAAAAAGAAAAAAAAAGAGAGAAAAAAAAAAGAAAAAAAGAGAAAAAAAAAAGAGAAAAAAAAAGAGAGAAAAAAGAAATGCTCATTTGCTTTACGGATGATTTATTTCTGAACAATTATATATTACTTATTACGAATGGAGATTATAGTCAAAGCTATACTATCTATTTATGCTCAATTCAATTTACTATTTCAGATTAATATATTATCTTTTAATGCACAATTCAGAGTGTAGTGTAGTATGTTTTGTTGTCATACAGCATTCTCCAAGACATTACCTCCTCAACCGGTGGTGGTGGTGGGGAGGGGTTGTAGTACTTATTTTGTTGGCATGAGACCATCTTCCCAGACATTACCTTCATTTAGAGGAGGGTAAGGGGAGTAGTACATGTTTGTTAGTCATGATACCATCAAACCAGTAAATACCATCTTATTTTTTCTTGGGGGAATGAGAAGTAGTGTAATATTTGTTCATTCATCATATATATGTAGATCACCTCCACTCTTGAAGGGAGGGGGCAATGTAATAAATACATGTTCATTTGTCATATATACTAACAAAAATATGTGACCAGGAGTATCTATATTAATAAAGTTAAATATATGTTTATGTTTATATATTTTTATGTAAAGGAGTCCTATATTATTTTTATTTTTTGGAATCCTTTGAGATGGGGCTTCATAATTTATGTATTCATTCTTTTGCAGATTGTTAGCCTTGTCATCATCGTTGTTTCACCACAGTTTGGCCAACTTATCCTCTGCCTTTTTCAGATGATTACGGTTCCAGGGGAGCATTGTCTTATTGATAGCGGTTTCAATCCTACCCAAGCAGGCCAGATTAGTTGGCCAAAACGTGGTAAGACAACAACAACAACTATGGAAGGCAATAATTACTGGGGATACAGTTGCAAGACTCAGCATTCCTATCTTGTTGTGGTTAAACACCTGAAGAAGGCTGGAGGATGAGCTGGCCAAAACATGGTGAAACAACAACAATGAAGCTGAGGATAACAGTCTACAAAATAATGAATACACAAATTAGCAAAGGATTCACTCCTACACAAACCAATCATTAACTTCAGAACTTTGGAACACAGCTGCTAGGCATAAGAAATTCAAATGTGAGCTATATTTACTTAATTTAGTTTTATTTCATTTCATCTCATTTAATTAACTCTTCATAAAAAATCAAATACCTCAAATTTTTGTGAAATTTTAAGAATGGATTTTAGATATCAATATTGTCTAAATTTCAGTTTTGTTGGAGTATTTTAAACGGTTTTAAAAGGGAGGAGCATAATATGAGCACAACTTATTTGAAAATTAAAATATTTCAGATTTGCATTAAATTTTATTCATTTAATCACCATTCCTTGAATTCTGGTTTCTTCTTAAGACCCCCTTATCCTTTGACAAACAATCAAAAATAATGTAATGGATTTAGATCAAAATTGGAATAAAAGTTCTAGGCATAAGGTTTAATATCATTATATCTTTTTGTAAAAGGACATAAAAGTGGTCAAAATTGTTCTGTTTAGGGAATTAATTTTATTTATCCTGGAGCGAGTATTTGTCTAATTATTAATAGTAACAAAATTATGAGACAACTTCACATGTGTATATGTTTTTCTTTATTCAACATAGCTTTTATAATTACACACTGAATTATTTTTATATATTTATTATTAATTGAATATGCAAATGACATAAATGTGAAAAGAATTTTTTTTAATCTTATTCAAAAACTTTTTTTTTTCATAAAATTCCAACAGAATGCATTTCGGTTTCTTTTCAAAATCACCCAAGCATTCATTCATTGTATTCATCAGTTAATTAGCACCCCTCCCTGATTTTCACCGTCTTTTTAATCTTATGCTAATAATGAGAATCAATATTAATCTATTAGATGTATCCACTCGATGTTGCCATGTTTTTTGTTTTAATTTTATTTTTGTTTCACTTTCCCTCCCTTATAAATCATAAATACTTGAAGATTTTTTTTTTTTAACACTTAAATAAATTTATAAATAATGAGATGCTAAAAGACAGAGATGCCAAATCAGCAAGCAAGCTGACAGAAAGAGGAAAGGAGCAAAATTAAACATGGGGTCAATTTATTGTGAGAATCTAACTTCTTCAAAAAGGACTATTCTGAATGGTTATAAAATTAGCTATGATCAGTCCTCTTAGCATTCTCTGGTGTGACCAATTCCTCCACACCCACCTAAGAAAAAATATTGTAATGCCTATAAGGACAAACTCCTGAGACAGAGTGCTAATTATGTAACAAATACAAGGAGGAGGGACTGGTTATGTACTTATTAACTTGAGTGTAAGAAGGGAATACTAATTAGGCATTCATTCTTTCTCATTTCACAATGTTAGATTATTTTTTTGTAAACAGCATTTTAAAAAGTTTGTTAAACTATTGCATTTTTTGATGTCCATAAATAATCTAATAATAATAATCTTTAAAAAATAATGTGCAAATCACATAGAAGCAAGAAGTAAATTATAAATGATCACTCAATTTTATTTATGCAGAGATTATTTTATTTCTAAAATGATATGCAATCTTGGATTACAGTTTGCCTATCCCTTTGCACTCTTGATAATAATTTGATAAACATGTATGGCGTTTTTTTCTTTCTTTTCTATTCACCCCATACAAGGCATATATGCATATTACCACTGAAGCATAAGGCCTATTGTGATAAGTGTCAGATTGTCGAGGAATAGGTATTTAATTATTATAGTAAAAAAATAATTATGACAGCCCCTTTAAGAAATACGTTTCTTATCGTTGAGCACTTTCTGTTGAATTAAAAAGTCGGTCAATTTAGCTCTTATGCGTAGATCATCGTATAACGATTTGATCACTGTCTGTCTGACGTAATGAACATTTAAATTAAAATGTTTAAAATTCAACGCTATTTCACATGATTAATGGTAGCCGAATGGATACGGCCTCCGCTAATCGAGCCAGAGATGTCTCGTGTCGCGGGGTTCGAATCGTTCGACTGGTAGTAATCGTGACACCCTGCACTGAAGAATCCCGAAAGGATGAAACACTAGTGTCTGTAGGTATTTAATTATTATAGTAAAAAAATAATTATGACAGCCCCTTTAAGAAATACGTTTCTTATCGTTGAGCACTTTCTGTTGAATTAAAAAGTCGGTCAATTTAGCTCTTATGCGTAGATCATCGTATAATGATTTGATCACTGTCTGTCTGACGTAATGAACATTTAAATTAAAATGTTTAAAATTCAACGCTATTTCACATGATTAATGGTAGCCGAATGGATACGGCCTCCGCTAATCGAGCCAGAGATGTCTCGTGTCGCGGGGTTCGAATCGTTCGACTGGCAGGCTCAAAAAGCCCGTACCATGAAGGAAGAAAAGAACATGGAAAAAAAAAAAAAAAAAAGAAAACAAACATGTTGTCTTTGCTGTCGCGCCCATCGCCAAACCTGAGGTGACGTAGGTTTAAATTAAGGTTAGTCAATCGAAAAGAAGGGATTACTTTCGAAAATATCGGCAAACAAAGTGACCCCTCCCTGTAAAAAAGTGCTCAGTTGAGGGTGGAGGAACTAATGTTTTTAGCCAATTTTTTTTATATTTGTTATCTGAAGGGTCGAGTTTTAAAATGATACTGATCTTGTGAAAATCTATTGCCGCTGTCAAAAGTTTTAGACAGACATACAAACATGCATACATTTAAACAAATTTTTGCCCTTTATATGATAGGCTAGCATGGGTGCCCGGGTGTTTGGAGGTGAAAAAAAGTTTTCGTAAGTAGGTAGGCTCAAATCAGAAGCCTTTACGCAAAGGCGGGAAAAAAGTGAGTAGCCTGATAACTTACTGCGACGCTATAGGGGGAGCTGAAATGAGAATGGTTGAAATTAAACGATTAAAAAGTTAACTGACAGGTGCATAAATTTAATGAGGTCAAACATCACGCCATAGGGAAATGAAATCATGCACTTAACTTTGGCTGCAAGCCAGTTTCTGCGTATCTGTTTGTTTCCCCTGAAGATGTTGGGGAAAACTAGCTCCCCCATAAAAAGGGGAGTGTCCAAATGAATAGCACTTGTCTGATATGACGGGTTTTGCCCGGACTGATCAAACCTCATCGCTTTCTAGACATCCCCGGCATGAGTGCCAGAGAGCTTCATTTTGCTCCAGATTCAGTTTCGCTTTTATACTGAAAAGCCAGATAAACACGCAGAGTAAAAAATACTGCGAAAACAGTGTGTAAAAGTTGTTCAAATAAAAGATACACACAACCTACTTTCATAAATCAAAGATATTATAATCTAGGTAGCATATAAAAAATTGTAAGAATTAGTGACTCCTCCAAGCCTTTGCCGGACATATAAAAAATGTGCACATACTAACACACATTTTGCCTTGTATATATATAGATTACTCGTTATATCTATTTCATGCTTTTTTGCAATCTTCAAGCGAGTTGGTAGTCACTTGTTGTTTTTGTGGCTTTGTTAAAATTGATAACGTCAACATTATTATTTACACTTTATTTATATTTAACAATATTTCTAAATAATTATTTATATATAAATTGCATCCCATAAAACAGTGACAACTTAATGCAGGCAAGGGAGTAAAACTATCACTTGGGTAAGTGAATTTGAATACAACGGTGACATTCCAACACTGCCATTATCATTAATTAAAACAATAAACTTAACTATCCATCTATATATAGACATACAAGCACAAAGACAACAATAGTGGGTGTCAACTTCTACATCATCTATAATGTTTTCAGAATGTTTATAAAAGATTAAATATTTAGGCATTCAACAAGGGAAGAACTAACAAGTGTAATTATAGATTAAAAACCCACAAATTGTACTTCCTTAGTGTTTACCAAAATATTAATAAAATGGATGGAAAATTAAAATCTTTCATTTAGTTAATTTCTGTTGTTTATAAATAATCAGTCAAATTTAGGCAGGGTCACTGATGCATAATCTCAAAACATTAAAAATTAAATGCTCTCTAATCAACTCATCAACTCAAGATTAAGAGTCTAGCAGTTATTTAACTCTTTCAAAGATTTTCTTAAGAAAATTACAGGTATAATAAACTGATTTTCAAAAATTAATGTGATGAATGGCTACACAACCTGCAATCATATTTCAGTCATATGTTTCATCAGATCTTTTGATGAGATCTACGATTGAAACAGGATTGCATTTATATGCCCATACATCATATCTTATTATAAAGCTCTAATGTATTGAACACTATGGAGATGATACTGGAAAATTGGCCTCCTGTCTCCAAACAAAAACTTAAATATATTTGAACACACAAACACGCAATCTGTTGTTAATATTTTTATAATTCACAAACATCTTTTTTAACCATTCTTAATAGCATCTAAGGACAATTACAAAATATATTACTGATGGAGATGTAGATCTATCCATTTGGAACTATACTATTACTTCTATTATTTATTACTGTACTATCTTTTGTAGTATTTGTTCTGTTGTCGTGATACTATCATCCCAGGCATTACCAACTTGACAAACAAAAAAAAAATTCTACTTTTACTTTTTCCATTTTAATAACATTGTGTGATCAAACCGCGTGTTTCTATGTGTCTTTCTTGTCTATACACGATTTACACATTACAGTTTTTTTAGATTAAATATTACTGCAATATTAATTAAAACAAAATCTATACAAACTAAGATTTATTTTTTTTTTGTTTATAATTTTTAAAATGTGTGAGCAAAACAAAAACAAAAAAAAATAAACACTAAAATTATAGCCTTGAATCCCAGGCAATGCCAAGTAGGTACAGATAGTTTCAAATAAATTACAGCATATGTAGTTTAGGTCAGTTTACATTTTCAAGAGCTCATTTCAAACTGTGTCAACCTGAAGAATCTCACATAGTTATTGATTTTGCATGTACCTTCACTAGCCTTAAGCCCAATGAACATCCTCCTTGAAATTTAAAATTTTTCAATATAATAAAAATTCAACAAAAAACATTCATTACTATTAAAATCTAAAATAAATGAATAAAAATAAACATAGTCAAAATACCTTCAATGCTAAAAGTTGTTGAGCAAATCAGTTCATCATTTTACAACTTTCAATAGAAGAAATATTTTTACACATTATCAAAACATACATGTGATACAAGTTTAGGATTTCGATGGATAATTACCTGATGTAATGCTACGAGCTAATAAAAAAATAACATCATTGACTATAAAAATATTTAAATCAAAATAATACTTTTCATAAGTAGATTATTTTCTTCAGTTCATGACAAAATTCATGTAATTAAAAAAGTGGATTTAGAAACAAATTGTTGGAATTATCATCTTTCTATACAAATCACAATTCTATAGAAATTACAACAAATTTCTTATGCAACAATTTGCTAAGTTTGCCATCTTCTCTTGGTTTATCTCTCAATAGATCATCATTGTAATTAATTTCACTAGCCTTTCTTCTACTCCCCTCCCTCCATCTCACCATAAATCCGGCACTAAGCTGCCTCTGACACCCTTCAGCTAGGAATTTACTATTATTGGTCATTCAACTAAAATCTTTCACCAGTCTTTCTACCTTTTCTTTTCCTGCATCCCTACTTCCCAAGTTATCAAATCAGCCCCTTCTAACTGTCCTGGGCATGATTTAATAAAAAAAAAAAAAAAAAAACTGCATCTAGTGAATTTGGGAGTATTGGGGAGTATGGAATCATCTCTTAATTATCACTACCCTCATGCCATCTGATTTGGAGTGGTAGTTTGATTTGTTTGGCATATCAACCCCTTTCAGGTTATTTAACAGAATTCAGTTATTTTGCAAAAAAAAACAATTTTATGCTTAAAGTTGTTTATATGTTCAAATAGTTATTCATGGTTTTTGGTTTGACTGATTTTGTTTTATGAACTCTTGAACCATTTTTGAGTTCAATTATTTTGGCAAAAGTTTTTATACTTCAAGTTGCTTATATCTTCAAATATTCATTTATGGCATTTAGTTTGGTTATTTTGCAGAAAATTTATTTTAGTTTTTGGCTTTGCAGAACATGGTTGAGTTTTGCAAAAGCAAAGGAAAAAAACACTAACATTAATGTTTGGTGCATTCAAGTCAGGAAACTGATATATCTTCAAACAGCCTGATCTGGTAGCACCAGGTAGTGATAATACCTGCCAAGGCCTCATCTAAGTGTTGCATAAAAACTATCGTTTAAAAACTACTTGTTTACAAAATACACATTGACAACAGAAATCAATCCAATAACCAACTGCATCCAAACCATATGTAGAGTTTTCGTAATAAATGACTTGACAATGGTTCACATATCATAAAACCCCATAAAATACTTTCTCTTGCTCATTAATCTTCCTTAAATCGATTTTTATGCACTTATAGAATATAGAGTATTGTTTTTACATGAAGTATTGTTTTTATTTTAAATGCGAGAAGGAAAAAAAATTCCCAAATGCTTCTATTCAATGCAAAAACAAACTTCTATGATGAAAACTAAAAGCAGAAATTGTGAATTTAGAACTAGAATATCACAATACTAAAATATACAAATGGCACCCAGCTTTATCTTAAAATAAAAAGGACACGTCCTGCACTCTATAAATCTTTCTTGTAATTAGATTTGAACACAATGTAGCAAAGGATCACAAAGCTAGCTATGAATAAGTGTATCAGCATGCATTTGGGGGGGGGGGGGAAGTCCAGCATCCACATACTCCTTCCACAACAGTAATATCAAGATGTCTTCTTGAACATGACCTGGGCATTTCTGTTCACAGCAAGGTATGTATGGAGAAAGCACATCTCTAAAATTGTCAAGCAAGTCGAGGGATATCCTGCCATCATTTAGCAAAACCTTTGTAGTGTGACTGCATTTAGAAATTTCATTATCAGTCTGAACACCACATGTTGCTTAGAACATTAACCACCTAGAAATTGTTCAGAAATATGCAAGAAAGTGAATAGCCACCTCCATCAGACACCTGCCTACTCTGAAAATCTTGCTTCCCTGCACTTAGATTCATTGCTGTAAAGTAATTGAATTGGTAAACACCCACAAAATTATTAATTATCTTGCCAACAACAATTGTGAGCACCTTCTTAAACTCCATGTTGAATATGTTTATACTGGAATCAAGTGACAAATCACTTTTCAACACAATTTTGACAAAATCAAAAGATGCAGAATGCACTGTGATGTCATATACCCTCTCTGTTCTTTTTTTAATGACCATCGAATGCATTCATGCAGAGATGAAGTGTGCATGATGACAAACAATATTTTCAGAGTTTTAGTAATATACTAGACCCTCAGAGGTCTACATGGTTTGTTTAATGGACAGCCCCTGTTCTTTTGTTACAGATAATCTAGACAAACATCATTGTGAATTCCTTCCCCCTACATATTTTCTCTTGGGTCTGATGGATGATGTCATTCACTGTGCACTGTTATCACTTATCTGTTATAATAGATATCATACTTTGATGACATAATCAACTGTGCACGATTATCCTCAGCTCAGTTTTAATGAATGCCAAAAATAAAAAGACAAAACTATTTGTTATTGTTACTCACTCACACATACACAGCAGTAATATTACAGGGTCGAACGATATAATTGTCACCCTAGAAAAGACAACATGATTCCATTTCAGTTTCATGAAAACTGGTTTTCCTTTTTTTTTTTTGCAGACTACCTACTATTTGGCCAGTTGTGTACAAATCCCAAAGCGATAAGAGCCTTCGATAATGACTGAAAGTGACAGAATGTTCAACAAGTGAAATCAAAGATGCACCGCTGTACAACACATGCTCTCTACTGATCCAAGTTATGACAACAGGACCATTGCCAACAGCCTCAAAATGAAAATCTGGATGGTTTAACGCATTAAGACACAGCTCAATAAAGTTTCCTGCCAGGGTTATGGACTTTGGTGTGATTTTAAGTGAGGGCCAAATCATGCCACCTCACATCTTCGTCGGCTTGAAAGTCAATATTCAAGTGTACTTGGAGTGTGGTGATCTTCTGGTACAATTAGGTGGCTTCTAGCAGACCCTGGGTGTGGTAGCAGAACTCAGTACCGACCCACAAGTCCAAAGAGACCAAGGCTTGGTTTCAGAAGGAGTGCTACGACTTTGTACTCTTCTCTCGCTGCACCCCCCCCCCATTTCCTGACCTATACCTGCTGGATTACTTTGTTTGGTCACATGTCGAGAACATCACCAACATGACCTCCCACAACACTAAAGTCAGTGCCATCGCTGCCATCTGCCAAGTATTCTACTAAACTAAATTTTATAGGTAAAAAAGAAAACACTGATATAGAACCTCCTACATTTTCAAGCAATATAAACAAAATCACAATCTCTGAAATCATCCATCAGATGATATCATTAAATCTCCCCTTCATTGTATAAGATACCAAATTTCCGGACAGACTAACTAGATGAACATAAGGACTACATTCTTATCCATTCTCTATAATTAAACCTTAAGGGGCATTGCTGTCATTATACATGGGTTATTGACCATATGTACCTGAGTCAATCAACACATGTTGGAAGTCGTAGAAGAATTCAGTAAAAAAAGTATATAAAAATTTCTCTTCTAAACAAACATACATGCAGCACTCCATACTCTAGAAGATAAACACACCCTAAACTTACATTAATAACCGAAATATTTAAAATCACACGAACACAGAATATTGTAAGAAATAGAATCACGAGGTGTATATATTCTTTTGTTAAAATAAAGGTAACCTTTAACATCAACTAAATATTCAAATATTCACCACTAAAATAAATCAAAAACTAAATATACAGGGTAGAACGATAAAATTGTTGCCCCAGAAAAGACGACATGATTCCATTTCCGTTTAATGAAAACTGGTTTTCTTTTTTTTGTTTCAGACCATCAACTAGTTGGCCAGTTGTGTACAAATCCCAAGAGCAATAGGAGCCTTCCATCATGTCTGAAAGTGGCACACTGTTCAACGAGCGCGATTGGAGATGTGCCACTGCACAACTCATGCTCACTACTGATCCATGTTATGACAACAGAACCATTGCCAGCAACCCTCAAAATGCATTGCTGAATTGCTCCGAATAACAGGGACGTGTCCAGGGTGATAAAAACAAAGTCAATACCAAAGTGTACTTGGATGTACTGACAAGTGTAGTGATCCCCTGGTGCAATCAGGTGGCTGCTGGCAGAGCATGGGCGTGGCAGCAGGACTTGGCGCCAGCCCATAAGTCCAAAAAGATCCAGGCTTGGCTTTGTACCCTTCTCTCACAGACCTGAACCCACTGGACTACTTCATTTGGTCATACGTTGAGAACATCACCAACATGACTTCCCACAACACCAAAGCAAGCTTGATTGCCACTAGCCACTGAGTATTTGCCAAGCTCCCACCGGTGCTTGTGGAAACGGCATGCTCCCAGTTCCAGGCCGGTATCAAGGTGGCAATTGAGGCTGAAGGCAGCTACATTAAATAGATATTACTACACAATCAAGTTATCTAAATTGATTTTCACAATAAGTTTTAAAATAAAATCATAGTGTTTTTTTCTTTAAGGTGACAAATTTATCATTTCACAACACCCTAACACCTGGCAGATCAGCCCTACCTGCCTCCCTAAAATACACGATTCTGCCTTTCTAAGGCAATTCCATATGAACACAAGGAAAACCTTAGAAGAAATAGAATATATCAAAATTTAATGTAAATAATCTATAATTTTAGGGCCATTGTAACGTTTTAGGGTAGTTAACCATTTTTTTTTTTTTCTATGAGAAACAAGCTGCAAGTTTTATTTTTTTCGACGATTATGTGTTTTTAAGAGAATCTTTGTAGGAGGAGTAGGCTTGCCACTCAGACTTTGGGTCAGTGGTAGGGCTATGAGCAATTATGCGTGAACACTGGAAACTTGGTAAAAAAAAAAAAAGAAAGAAAAACAATTATTTTAGCATGGGGGATTAGTTTCACATAAATTTAATGTAAAATAATCCACCATTTTCAGGCCATTTTAGCATTTTAGGACAGTTAATTTATTTTTCTATGAGAGACAAATAGTGTGCATTTTTTAAAGGGTGCAAAGTCTTTTCTATTTGTTTAAGACAATGTGTGGTTTTAAGACAGTTTGTATGATGAAGGGCTTGCCACTCAGACTTAGGGTTAGTGGTAGAGTTATGGAAAGGTTTTTATTTTGAAGAGAGTGCCATTCAAAGTTAGGGTTAGTGGTATGTAAAAGGAGATTGTTTTTAGGGGTGGGACTTGTCACTCAGATTTAAGATTAATAGTACAACAAGTTCAATGAAGGCACTTTTAAGAGGTAGACTTGTCACCCAAACTTAGATTTAGTAGTAACATAATTTTTTATATACTAATTTTCAAATTGAAAAAATATCAAAAGAATTTAGAGTACTAACCATTCTAAAAGACAAGAAAAGCCAGGAAATGAGGGATCATTATACATTAAAATAATATGCGAAAATGATTTCCCCTCTATACTAAATTCTAAATTATTTTTGTTGTAATTTTTTTTCCACCAAGTTTTTTTTTTAGGGTATTCACACATAATCGCCTAAAAGAACAGAATCTTATTTTATTCCACCCCCTCCCTCCAGTTATAAAGTCATTTATTACCACAGCTAAAGCTTTTAGAAAGTTAAGTATATTTGAAAACAATATTTCTTGAAGGAAATTTTATAAAAGAATCACAAACCACATTTCTCTAGCTCGGCCTTTATTAATCCTCGTTTCCCTCACGATCATTTTTATCACTTTTTACATTTTCCATGTGAACTGAACCTGCTACTTCAACTGTTCTACATGTACTAACCCAAGAATTCTCATTCTTCTTTCAACGTGTAAATACAACTGAAGTCTCCTGTTCTGCATAGATCTCCCTCTATTGTCCAGATTTAATCTGCCTTGTAGGTCATCAGAACTAAGCCTATCTTTACAATTCACATTACACATCCATTGTATCGTTTTCATATTTTTCTTCATGCAATATCCTTAAACCTTACTGGCCAGGTTTCACTTCCATACATCATCACATTGCATATATATGCCTAATAGACCCTTCTCTTGATTAACAATGGTAATACACGACTGCTTAGTATTACCAAAAGTTCCTTGAACCTATTCCCATCCACTACTAATTCGTGAAATCACACTAGAACCTGTTCCAGCATACTCCAATAGTATCACCAAGGTAACAAAAACTCAATAGTTTCTCTATACAGATATACTTTCTCCACATCTAAGTTCTCATCCATCACCTATTTACATCAATAAAATTTAGACGATGTGTGCATGTGTTTTTATTGCCTTAACATAACTTTGATAATTACGCATTGATTTAATATTATTAAAATGGATAAAATCTGACCATCCCTCTTAAGAAAGCCCACATAAGACAGGCGAAACGTTGAGCCTCTAAGTCTCTCCGCCTCCATCTTAATTTTACATTGGTTTATTTATTTACTATGAATTGATTATTTATCGAAATAAAAAAAAAATACCAAAGTGCAAACTAAAAGGAAATTTATAAAAATTCTACTTTAACGTCATTAATATTGATCTTTTTCTCCCCTTCGCTCACATACATTGACAGTACATAGCATATAATTGTTTCTGCCTTTCACAATAACATACATTTTCGTGATATAGAAAGTATCATTATATAACATGTGTATGTTTATGATTCACTCCTAAACTAATTGATCATTATGAATTATAGAACACAACTGCTCAGCATAATGTTGAATAATATGGGCTATATTTAGTTTATTCAAAAGGAGCAAACAGAGTGTGGAAGCCTTCTATTAAAATTTAAATAAGTCAAACTTTTGTGACTGGAAATTTTATATTAATTATCTTCCAAAACTATAAACATGTTTTTGTGTATGCATGTGTGTGTACATGTGGGAGGGGGAGGGGGCTTAACGAGTTTGGAGCAGAAATAATACAACTGAATCCGTTATATAACCATCAGCCAATTATGTATAGCTAAATCCAAGATGGTGTCCCACGATAACATCCCATTCTACAAAATTATGTAAGAATAACAAACACCAATTAAAGTTTATTGTTTCCAAAATAAATGCAATAATTGTCACATTTAGTAAAATATTAGATAAATGACAGATTAACTATTTAGATGTCAGTTTTATGCATGAAGGAAATAGGATTATAGCAGTTAAAAATAACTAATCTAGCAATTACAAAAATTCTTGTATTATTTGAATTTTAAAATTGAGCATATTTCTGGCATCCCATATGCCTTACAGTTTTGTATAAAAGGCTATTTCCTCTCACAAAAGGGTCCAACTAATTCAAAATTTAATAATAAATAAAAAAATAATATTTTTACTAATATGAAGCAATTTTACCTGAGGAACGATACTTTACCTAAAAAAATTTTAATCAAAGTTTTAAAAAAATGTAAAATATCTGTACCTTATTCATGGTTTATAACAGCTTTTTACTCAATGTTCAAATTTAAAACTTAACAGATGCTTTAAAAGAACTTTTTCCATTTTCATTATAGTTTTTGGATTATTCAGACTACCATTCTCTTCTTGTAAGTTATAATTGGTTATATTTCTCCCAATGTAACCTTTGATCTTTAGATGCATCGTTTTTTAATTTGGGCATCTCCTAGTGAACATTGGAAAATTTCAAACTGAAACATTTAATCTACGCAGGTAGATTGTTCTCATTTAGTCAGCCATGGATGGATAAAAGTGTTAATTTATTTTATTCTTAATTATTATTGCTTGTAGTTAGGATTGAACTGTCAACATCCAAAAGACTCATTTAGAACTGATTGTTAACCAGCACCTGTAACCATTCGGTCATATATCCATATGGAATTTGTATCTTGGAGACATAATCTCCAATATAATGATATAATTTACATTTAATGTTTCAAAATTAAACATTAAGTTTAAACTACATTGTGCTCCTATCCTTGGCACTAGAAGATGCTTCATTGTTGATTCAGTTTAACATGTTTTACATGCTGGAATATGTTGGGCAGCTTTAAGAAATTGACTTGTAAAGCAACTTATCTCTCGTCAAGTTTGTATTTATCCTGCTTTCTCTCAAGTTCATTTTTATCATTTCATCCTATTTTTTCAACTTTCACTTGTGAACTGAACCTGCTACTTCGACTGTTCTACATCTACTGATCCAAGAACTCTCATACATTCTTTCAATATAGTAGAATCTAATATATAAAGGGCAAAGTGTGTGTGTGTTTGCATGTCTGCCAAAAACTTTCAACACGCGACGAATCCTCACAAGATCAGTATCATTTTGAAGCTTGATCCTTCAGATGACAAATATCGAAAAATTGACTAAAAACATTCATTCCTTCACCCTTGTCAGGTCGCTTTTTTGTCGACATTTTTGTAAGTCATCGTCTTTGTTGGATTGACTACGCTTACTTTCAACACTCTTGACTTCTGCTTGCACCATGGACACATCAGCTAAGATATTTTTTTTTTTTCCTTGGAGCCTTCCTGCCTACTACCACTTTTTTTTAACACCTCTCTCCACCCAAACTGCCTACTGTTGTTTTGATTCCCTCCCCCCACCACTACCACCACTTTTTCTCCCCCCCCCATGTTCCTTACTACACAGTCTACACACATCCAGGCAACGCCGGCCACTCCCGCTAGTTATTAATAAAATTCACAATCTGTTCTACAATTTGGTCACCTTAGGCCATATAATAGGATCCAGACAAACTGTGTGACAAATTTATAATTATAAAATCTATTACATATCAAAACAAAAAAAAAACCTCTATGGTTACAGTTATATTCCAGAGGGGAATGACCAAATAAATAAAAACAATAATGCTGCAATTAGATTTCACCAATTAGGTCAATGGGTTTTTACTTTTGATTACCCCAAACAAAGCATACTGCTACTGAAGCTCAAGGGACCACTGTGATAGGTAACGTAGGCAAGAAGTTGGGCTAAAAGATATTTGTTCACATTACATTTAAATTTCTGTATGTTGGTATGGTCAGGGAAATGGGAAGCAGGAAAGGAATTCCAAAAGCAATGACTCTAAGAAAAGAAACTACGAGTAGAAAATCTTCCAGCATCCAAGGACTGGGACTTTGCTGCTAGTGGAGTGGGTCAAATGTACAAAGTTCATCAACTGCACATCATAGCACATTCATTTCTTTATGAACTTATAAACTTTGTATTCATTTATTTTTCACAATTCAAGATGAGTACATCCATCAGTAACTAGATCTGCCCACTTTTGTAAGTTTTTAGTTGAAAATAGCCAAAAGGATCAATGGCGCTAGTGTTAAGAGATAATCCAACATCAGTAACTGCTGACAGCAAAGTCCACACAAAATGTCCCAGAAAGTATAGAAATAAAATAGAAATTAATCTTCATTTAAAGCAGGAAGTGCGCAGAGATGCAGTAGCACTACTATACAGATTACTAAAACTTGTACCTTAGCCACCAGGATCTAGGTCACTATTAAGGTAGCTTATTCTGAGGTATGGTCCTGTGCAGTTCTAGGAGGTCCACTCTCCCAGGTTTTGCTTTCTCCCCTTTTGAGAAGAGGTTAATTTATTGATAATTGCCTGAGGTGCCGCGACCAGGGACTGCCGATGGGACTGCCCAGGTATTTATGCCAGGTATTTATGCAAGCCAGAATGGTCTTCCTATAGGGTACTGGTTTTCAAATTGTACTTTCTTGACCTTGTTTCACATCTTCCTGCCATGAAGGTGGAGATAAATATAGAGTACTAACAAATATGAAGAGACAAATCAATTGATTTTTCTGCAGAGCTAATTTTCATGAATGAAGTAAAGACTATGGCACAGATGAAGTGGATATCTTTATAAAAATAATCTTGAAATAATGAGAAGTTTAAGTTAAAAGTAGAATACTGTAATAACAATATGGTTTCAATTATTCACACGACTATTCTTTTCTTGTAAAAAGAACTTTGGTTTTGTACCAAAGCTTTTCAGTGTCACAAATCAGAACACAGATCATCGATGACCTCAACAATCATTGATGTCATCTACTGCAGTGAATAATCTACAGATTCTTTTGGTACTATGTGATTCTTCAGAACAAAAGTTGTCTCAGTTTTATCTTGGGTAACAATTGGACATCTGCCACGATTTGGATGAGAGAACAAAGGTATCAATGGGAGATGAAATATGCAGAATAACCAATTTGTTCAGGTTGGCATTAGGAAATATTCAGCTTCAAAACCTTAATTCTCATTATGACTTCTAAGCAAGTTTTTTTCCATGAAAATAAAAATTTCATGTAGAAGTTTGCTTTGTATTGCCATGGCCACTGTGAAACCTCTTTCTGATTTAAAAAAGATGCGCTGATCAAATATGTATCACAGATGTGAGTGGCCAATGATAAAAAACTGAAATCGAGATAAATTTGTCAATTGGAAAGAGGAGGGCATACACAGGCCCCTACCAACTCCCCAACCTAGGAGGCCAGGGTGTTCACCCATAATTGCCTAAGAAAACAGAATCTCATTTTGAGGAGTGTGTGGGGGGGATCAAGCAAAGGGTGTTACTTTACAGCACCCCATTTTAATTTGCTTGGACTATGTTCTCATCTTGAGTTTTATACTCACAATATTTCAACTGATGTAACACCTACAGAAGATCAGATGTTACATTGACCATAACGTTATGAGAATAACAGAAGATGAGAACTTTTTTCATGAAAGTATCAGCTGATATGTTTTAAAAGAAACAGGAAAAGATTATTGATGAAAGAAAAGTCTTCTACTGCTCCAACCCATGAATCATTTGAAGTATGGCAATGTTCATGTTTTCAGAGAGGAGGCAAATGGAGATAAAGAAATAAGTAAGAGGAAGAGAAAATAAAAGGAAACAAGAAAGATAAAATGAGAGAAAAAAGAGAAAGAGAATTAAGCCAAATAGGGAAAAACGATGTAAAACAATTTAGCTTTTTCTTAAAAAAAAATTTTTTAATCCCCTACATCTGAATTTTAAAAAAGTGGAGAACTCATATCCTGATGTATGCAAATGTTGTCTAGATGTGTAATCATAATGAAAAATATAAAACACAAAATCAAAACTGGAACTACTCGTCTAAAATGAAAGGAAAACAAAATTGATTTTTGTAGATGTTCAGTGTGATGATTTATGGACGTGAAACTTTATCATTAAAAGTTGAAGCTATGTGTTGCATCTGGTGTGGGGTTCTACAGACAAATGTATCTTTAGTTGAATTTTGACAACTAAATATTTTCGTTTACTAGCCAAATAGAAAAGTTACTAGCCAAACCCACATAGTTTTGGGAATATGACATCTTCATCCCATGACGAGTACATACATCATAAAGATCGTTTTGTATTTTTTTTTTTTTTTTTTTTTTTTAAAGTGTAATTCGAAATATACACCAAATTTTATGTTCAGATTTGAAGATATAAACATTCAAATGTTTTTAAACAGCCTTCGTTAAAAAAGCACATATTGTTCTATTAAACATATAAACAGTTTGGGGGTGTTATTTAAAAGCAAAAAAAAAAAAAAATATCAAATGGTTCCTTGTATAGAATTCCATGAACACAAGTTGATATTTTATAAAAAAAAAAGTATCTGGATAGAAATTCTCCTTATGAGTACAGAAAACATGGTCTATATATGCATTGTTTGTCTTCTAAAAAAGTGTCTCACAAAAAGCCAAATCTCTCCATCAGAAAATAAAAGTACTGATCCCAAAGTCTAACAAGACAAAATTTGTTTTTGTGTACTAATCAGTAATCACTTATCAAGGCCAAAAGCCACTCAAGGATAAGGGCAAATGAGTTGAATGAGAAACAATACTGAGAGGAGTAAAAATGTTAGGCGAAAAAAAAAAAGGCAGAATTTGATTAGTTAAGATAATAGCTCGATAAGGATTAGTGGATTTAAAAATAACTGTTGTAGTCAGTAGGGAAGCAGTCCTGTAGTATTTTGTTCTTGGAAAGAAATGCTTTTGAATTCCAGATATTCATGTAGTAAACACCATTTCCACACATTTTGTAAGGTATAACTTTAATTGTATGAACCTATTTTCAGTTTACAATACTAGAGCTCTTATAAGTACTTGGGTCTCATGTTCTGTTCAGGTTATTTTAGACTCCAAACTAACAGAGATAGCTTCTGCAAGATAATACATCTTCCATGGTCCTATAGGAGGGAGTGATAATACTAATCCCTGGTGATATCCACCTAAAGAAATAGTGTTTGGGAAGATGAAATCATTTGATTTGGTTTTGAGATTTGGAAGAGCGGGCAACAAAAATTGGTCTTATGACCACATTTTTACCTCATGGGAGTAAATAAACCGATTTTCAAATACATTCAATCATTTTAATTAGAATATGAAAAACCTTTTTACAAAAAGAAGAGATATGTTTTAACTATGGTTATAAATATAAAAAAACTACATACCAGAGAAGTTGGGGGAGATAGAGATCAGTCTTCATGCATGTCGCCTATACATTTTTGTTTATCCAACACTAATAATAATAAAAAAAAAATCAGCAAAAAAGGATACTCTTGTTGGGAACCCACGGCCGCCACGTTGTTGAGCTATTATTGGTCTTGACCGATCACGGTGACCAGCCTTACCTTGTTCAATATCTTTCAAATTTTGCAAAGCAGTCTGAAAAGAAAAAAGTAAATGAATAAATTTAAAGAAAATTTCAATTAATTCACAAAAATATCAGAATGAAAAACAAATGTAAAACTATTAGATTTCTCTCTGCTTTTTTTGTTGACACTTTTCATGAGAAATACTCTTAAATCATTGATTTAGCCCACAAGGCTAGAAATAAAATAAATAAAATGACCTCCAGTCTGTAGTTAAATGTAAATAAAAATGAATGACAACATTTTACATTAATAAAACTAAGCTTCTTTTTTTTTTCTTTTTTTTAATAATTACAAGAAACCTTCTCAACAAGATTGCCATGATTAATGGCACTATCTTAGAGCTCATTGTTCAAACTCCAGAAGTTAACATTCACAGACATGAATTTGAACAAATACATTGAACACATTGCCAAGACTACTGCAAAGAAAGTGGGTTGCCTCTACCGTGCTAAAAACTACTCATACCCAACAAAATCCTTTATCTCTACAAAGTCACCATTTGCCGGTGCATGGAGTATTGTTGCCACATCTGGGTTGGTTCATCTGCCACTAGTTTCTACCTCTTAGACAGTTCAAAAACATTTGCCAATCTAATAGGTCTCGTACTAATCAGCCAAGATCCAACGCCTGTCCCAGTGCCACAATCTTGTATCCCTGTGGCTGTTTTACAATTACTTTAATTAAATGTGCTCCAAAAAATGTACTTATGTTCCCTTGACTAACCCAACAAACAGCAAAATCCAACCCCTTCACTGTAAAGGTCCCTAGATGCTGAAAAGCTTTTTACTCTTATAGCTTCTTCCCTCGAACTGCTAGACTTTAGAATTCCTTCCCCGTTTCTTGCTTGTACTCATATGTTAAAATTTAAGCAAACATAGCTTGCTTCTCAACTCCTTACATAGTCTTCTTATATACATGGTCCTAAATAGTAATCCCTTATGTTCAAGTGGCAATAGGTTTCATTTGGTGTGATTAAGAGTTAAAAAAATAAATAACATTTTTAAAAAACAAAAACAAAAAAGTGAAAAATGAGACTCATACAGGATTCGAACCGTGTAAATCAGAAAGAGAAACATTTCTACAAATTCAACTTTCACTGATTTTTGGACTTGTGAAACAACTGATTAAGGTGACACCTGTAAAGTGTAAAGTACTTTCTAGGCACAGATTTGAATCCTACACGAATCCAATTCTTCTCTCTTTTCGTTTGTCTGTTTATTACCAACTCTGAACTAAATTATTCATTTATTTAAAGATATTACTCATGCAAACAGAGTGTCAATAAAAAAGCAGAGATACATAATTATTGGAAAGAAATTCCTAGGTTTTCTATATAAAAGTAAAACAGTGACTATTGATTATCAACATCTAACAATATATATAACAAGTAAATATGTGTGTTGGGCTTGTTTTAATATTCAAAAGAGGCTTAATCTTAACTGATAATAAAGAATGAAAAGAATAATCACAGATATAAATAAAATTTTTGTGAGCAAAACAGAGACAGCTTAATCTTAATTGATAATCTACTATATAAATCTCGTATGTATGTATGTCCAAAACTTTCGACAGAGGTGACAGATTTTCACGAGATCGGTATCCCTTTGAAGCTCGACCCTTGGATGACAAATATAAAAAAATTGGCCAAAAGCATTCATTCCTTCACCCTCAACTAGGCAGTTTTCTACAGGAAGGGTCAGTTTTTTCGCTGACATTTTTTGCAAGTCGTTCAAAGCTCGCGTAAACGACATAGCATAAAATGCATTATTTCAACTGCCCATGACATCACAACCACAGTAGCCTCATTGATAAGAGTGTTTGGGGTTTTTTGCCACCTCTTTTTCCTCTGGTGTGTTACAGGTTCGAGCCTACTTACTACTCCTATTTTTTTTTTTTTTACTCAATCAACACCCTTACACACACTTCCACTATCTTTTCCGCCTTTGCGTCACAGTTAACACCCTACCTGCCCACTACAATTTTTTTTTTTTTTTTTTAGCTCAACACACACCTCCAAACACTAGGGTATTGCCAGGCACCCAGGCTAGTAGAAAATAAATAAAAAAATTTCTTTCACTTTTAATAGACATAAATTATTCTCTTGTTCTTAATATTTTTGTCACTGAACACAGATTCTTTATTTACAGACTCTGGAGAGAGCAAATTTTTTTAAGTAAAACTTTACTCACATGTTTTAAGGAAAATGTAACTTGCATATTTGTTTTTGTTATTTGTTTTTATCTCCATTAATTGTTGTTGTTTTTTTTTTTTACAGTAAGATTTGCTTTGCTTGTGACAACAAGAGGAAATCAATTGTTATTGATAAAAATAAATTACTACTCTCCCCGGGTAATGCCAGATAACTCTACTAGTTCGAAATAAAGTCAATATTCTATTCACAAGCAGATTTAAAATACTTAATAGACATCACAAACCAGTCTGGTTTAGAGTGTGAAAAATAGTGTAAATATAGCAAAATTTCCTTCAATTTTTCTTATTTTTTGGATTATTTTGATAAATTTTGGATGTAAACAAAATTGAACTTTTTCTCCTGATATACAATTCTTTCTTGTCATTAATAATTTGCATGTTTTCTAGATTACTTCAAACTAAATTATTATTTTCGGTGACAAGCAATTTATTTTTTTACTGTATTGTCTGTCAACTAATGTTTTTCAAGTTTGATGTGCATATGGTGCATTTTCATGCATATAAAGATAGTTCCATTTTGAAGAAAAAGGGCCACTTGTCAATATGATAGGCTTAATATAGGGTTTTATTTATATCAGCCATGGGTCAGGTTGAGCCAACTTCCTGCTGAGCAAATACCTTTCTGACCATCACAGCTCATTTTTGCTAATCCAGATCACGATATAATTAGTCTAGATTGCATAGGCAAAGACCAACTGTTTATTGCCCTGGTAGCCTTTGGTTGTCATCCAGTCTTCAACTGCTTATCAATGTGTTTGCACTAACCAGATAAAGAAGGGGCAATGAGAAGGCCCTTGTGAATGAGATTTCCTCCTGGCACCAAAAATATAATTGAACCATCTTAGACACTGTTGGAGAAGGACGAGGAGTAAGAGTTAGAAATTTAGTGGTTTATGGAGTGCTTGAATTGGTATCCGATCCACATGGTAGAACACAATGAAGGCAGTCAATCTGAAAGTCTATCCAGATCAATCATTCTAATTAGCCACATTTCACAACCATAGAGATAGATCATCTGCATCATAACCTGATAGATATGCCAATTGTTAATCTTTGAAATCTTTCATCAACCCACAGGGATCATCTGAGATGGACGGAGGCAAATCTTACAGCTTCTATACAGCATCAGATCTCAGCTACCCCTTGTTCAGATGAACAATGATGATTACAAATGACTACACATCTCCCAGGTTGACCCTGTCTAACACGAGAGCCTGTCAAGTGTCTAGGTCAGTCAGCGATGGCATAACCTTGGTTTTTGAGACATTAATGCTCATTCTCACTTCATAACCCGTGTTAAACTAACAAAAACAAAGTCACCTGATGCCCTATCAATGGCGTCAGAAGCAGCTGCAACGTCGATTAACCAAAAGACTGTAGATTGTTAGTATGCCCAGCACTGATCAAGGGTGTATCGTAGGTTAAAGATCTGATCAGTACAACCTTTACCCAAATGAAAACCACTCTGAAACAAGTGTGTTCAAGAATCTGGTACACTCTGGAACCTGCACAACAAAACTGCAAACATTTTGTACTATGTTTATGAAGGTGATTTTCCCTCTAGTCTGAGCAAAGTTTCCTGTCATTTTTTTTGAAGAAAGGACTGTCTCACTTCAATTAGTATGGAAGATCTGAACACCATACCACATCGAACATATGATTTACCCTAGAGGCAAAAACCTCTGATATGGCTTTATAAATTTCTGTAGGGTATGCCATCTTCATCTGGAATCTTCTTGTTATGCAGACTTAAAATTACCACAGTCAACGATGGCACACCAGTGTGAAGTCTGATCAGCAAAACTGTTTTTTGTGTGCGTGTGTTTTGTGGCATATCAACTCTTTTCAGGTTATTTAATGCAGAATCCAGTAATTTTGGTGAAAGTTTTTATGCTTCAAGTTCTTTATATCTTCAAATATTAATTCATAGTATTTGGTTTGATTGTTTTGTAGAAGAAAATTGTTGTCTTTGGTTTCACAGAACATGATTGAGTTTTGCAACAGAAACGCAAAATGCACAATAATATCAATGTTTGGTGCCTTTTTAAGTCAGGACATCTTTAAGTAGCCTGATTTGGTAGCACCAGGTAGCAAAGATGGAATGAGTTGTATAGTGTTGTAAATTATGAAAGTTCGTTGCACCTGTAAGACGAATTTCTCTTGCATTCTTTGCCACTGATCCAAAATCTCCATTCCTGCAATGTGTCTATATCATTAAGGATTACTGGCCAGATTTAACTTTCATACATTTCATACCATATACAAATAACTGATAGATCTTTTGCTGTGATTGACAGCTGTTTTTGTCAGGTAATCCTTTGCAGAAGTGGAGCTTCTTCAGGAGCATATGCTTCCACTTTGGCCTCATGAAGATCATCCAGCAGTTTCATTGTCGTCATATTAACTTCTCTGACCACAACTGACCCACGATATGTTAATTTTATTTAAAAAAAACAGGCAACACATGTCTCAAAAGTTAAACTATTTGTAATTTAATCTTTTCACAAAGTGCGGCACTCAAATTGTTCTTCAAAATTCTCTACAGAACGACAAA
The DNA here is from genome assembly GCF_053919585.1 of Euprymna scolopes. Classification (NCBI taxonomy): domain Eukaryota; kingdom Metazoa; phylum Mollusca; class Cephalopoda; order Sepiida; family Sepiolidae; genus Euprymna; species Euprymna scolopes. The sequence continues at coordinate 70,016,057 of NC_136485.1, read as the reverse complement.
TTTTCACAAAGTTCGACTTGCATGTGCATATTTAAAATTCTCCATAGCCCGACAAATTTTCACAAAGTCTTTAAACTTCTCTATAACGTAGCGATTTTTCACAAAAGTCTACAAGTCGTGTTTGCGTTCAATGAAACATTTGCTTGTTCTCAAAACAGAAAAAGCAGAAAAAAAAAAACGGTCGGATCCGGAATTCTTCTTAACAATCAACGTTCTAGTTCTTCAACCAGCTGTCATATCTTTCTTTTCATCCTCTTCCCAACTGACAGCAACGTCACATGCACAAGATAAAATGTCACTGTTGTAGAACAAAAAAAAGTACTGGTACCTCGAACCATGATAGCGCCTAAATTTGCATTTATCTTTTCATTTACGTATTTCATTTTACGTATCAGACGGGTTTCTGATTCGAATGCCAGCACTTCTCTAGAGAGGGCACATGCCAACCATTGGCGTTTATTGCTGTGGTTCTCCACACCATTATTACAGTCGTTAGCCATGTGTTCTGGTGTCATTTTTTGCGCATTTTTTTAAAGGATGATGTTCAATTGGTTTGAACTAATCATTGTTTCCATTATGATTATTTTAAATTTACAACAAAATAAGGATTGTAAGAATTGTACACTTGTTCAAAGCTCGTATTTTTGCTTATATAATTCAAAAATTGGTTTCACACTTGCGAAGAAATTTTCTAATTTCTAACAAAGTTTAAATAGCATTACAAGTTGATTTATTTTTAGATAATTGCTATTTTATCAACTTGCATGAAAAGCGCTACGTAAAAGATGATTAAAACCGTCTGAATTATGCAAGTACCATCAGTAGTTCTTTTTTTTCTTTTTTTTTTTTTTTTACATGGGGGGGTCACCACTTATCAAGGCCCGAAGGCCACTCAGGGATAAGGGTTATTGCATGTACAATAATCAATAAGATAGTATTGTACTAATCCTTAGAATTGGGGGTTTCGATAGAGTGTCTTACTTAAGGGGGCAGTTTGTCAGGAGTTTGTTTATGTTGGACTTGAAGACGTCCAAGTTGTAGTCAGGTGGGAAACAGGCAAGCGGAAGAGAGTTCCACTGGCGTGCAGTTCTAAGAAAGAAGCTTTGCTCATGGAATCTATGTTTTGATTTAGGCACAGATAAAGAGTGGGGAAAATTATTGACAGTAGTTTCAGCCAGACGGGTGTTTCTCATAAAAGATTGGCAAAGGGGGACGAGGGATTGGAGCTCAGACGAGCACCTGCCATGGAAATAACGATAAAACAAAGACAGGCTCGCAACGTCTCTTCTGTAGGAGAGAGGTTGCAGGGAAGAGAAAAGGGCTTCCCCCACTAAACCACGAAGTCTATTTTGTACTCTGTCAAGGCAGGATAGGCTGTTTTTAGCAGCTCCTGCCCAGATGTGGCAGCAGTACTCCATCCTTGGACATACTTGGCTTTTATACAGATAGAGAATTGCATCAGTAGTGAGATATCTTCTGGAGCGTTAGAAGGATTCCACCATTTTCCAAGCGTCCCTGACAACAGATTTGATGTACGTGTTCCATTTCAGATCAGGAATAAAGGTCAAACCCAGAAGCTTGTCAAAACATGGAGCCTTCCCAAGACGAGAGCCATCCATTCCAATTGATGCCAGATGGGGATCAGAGTGTTGATGATGTAAAGATAGAAGCTTGGTTTTGGATGAATTAAAAGTAACCAGCCACCTCTTCCCCCATTGTACCACATGCTCAAGATCAGAGGAGAGAGAATTAGAGAGAACTTTGTCATTTACGGCCTTTGATGTGTTGCCATAGATAGTCGTGTCATCAGCATAGATGTCAACGAATGATTTAAGTATGTGTTTAGGGAGATTATTGATGTAGATCAGGAAGAGAGTTGGGCTCAGGATGGACCCCTGGGGGACTCCAGCATTAATACTGTGGGCCTCTGATTTCTGCCCATCAACCACTACTTTTATGAACCTATCAGAGAGAAATGTTTCATGATTGAGAAAACATTTCCAATAATACCGTAGCTGGAAATCTTGTGAAATAGGCCCTTATGCCATACCTTATCGAAGGCCTTTGATATGTCAAGAGCAATTGCCCTGGAAAGGAAACAACTTTGTCAAGAGATTCACTAATCCTATGTAATATAACTGTTAGCACATCTGCTGTAGATCTTGCAGAGCGGAAACCATATTGCATGTCACTAAGAAGGTTGTTTCTGTTGAGGTGGTTGACTACTTCTTTATTTAATATGGATTCCAACAACTTACTCATGACACACAGGAGACTTCTTGGTGTGTACTGACTTTTCACCTGAATTCTTAAATACAGGGCATACTGATGAGGCTTTCCAGGGTGTTGGAAAGCACTTCTCCTTAAGGCAACGCTTAAACAGTTTTGTAAGTATGGGGGCAAGTTCTGGTTGGAGCTTTTTCAGCACTATAACTGGAATGCCGTCAGGACCAGTTGCTTTACTGGAATCAAGGTTCTTGATTAGCTTGGCGACCTCACACACAGATATTTGTATGTTGCATAGCGTGTTGTCTATTATAGGGGGAAATACAGGGAGTTGATGGTCATTGTCGCATAGGGTAGAATTAGCTGCAAAGTTCTTGACAAATAGTCTGGCCTTGTCTGATGCTGACGAGATGACCTCAGGTCCATTGATGATAGTTGGGATAGAACGCACGTTTCTGTTCAAGATCCTGTTTGCTATTTGCCAGAATTGGTGGGAACCAAGCCGCTGCTCAGCTACTTTGAATTTAACAGACTGAGCATATAGCTCTCTTGTATTTTTTATTACTCTTTTACAGTGGTTGCTAGCAGTCCTGAAAGCAGCTTTAGTCTCAGTATATCTATTACGTTGGTAGCTATGGAAAAAGTGATTTCTGTGCGCGATGGCAGCAGCACATTCAGGGGAGAACCATGGCTGGCTGTTAGGTTTTTGTTGGAATTTTTTGGATGGTATGAATCAATCTATGCCTACAATTAACCATTCGGTCAGGTCTTATACTATAGAGGACACATCCTTTTTAAACATGGAATGAAGAGGTAGGTCAGATATGAATGTACGGAAGCTGTCTCAGTCAGCCATAAAGTATCGATATACAGTACGGTGGAGAGGTACGTCTGAAGACTTATTACGTTTCATTTTTATCTTAACTGTTACAACGGAGTGGTCAGAGGATCCCAGAGGAGATAGAACGGAACATGAACACAGCTCAGGGGATGTTGTGAGGAAAAGGTTTAGAAGGCTTGCATATTGACCGGGTGTATCGGGCACATGAGTGGGTTCGTGAACAATCTGAGCGAGATCATAGGCAATGGCAAAATCATGACAAAACCTCCCCCCGTCATCGGTTTTATTTGAGTGGGTCAGCCATTCCACATTATGGACATTGAAGTCACAGCAAATGTGAATGTTAGCCGAAGGATGAGCAGACAGGATGTGGTCAATTTTCTCAGATATTCTCTTAAAGATAGTAACCCCACTGTTGTGGGGGCGATAGAGGGCAAATATAAATGCAGTGGTGTAAGCTAGTGCAACCCGGAAGCACATACAAGGTAAATTAGGGTCTTCTCTGGAGATATCCCTACCACATGGAAAGCCATCTTTGATGTAGGCACATATTCCATGCCCATGGCGATCTTGGGGATCAGATTTAGATGTAAGTTGGAGTATCCTTTAATTATGAATTCGTCTAGAGAAGTGGTTGGCCCTATGCCAGTTTCACTTAGAAAGAATATGTCCGGTTTCGTCTCCTATAATTGGGTTTCAACCTCTGGAAGGTTGGAACATAGACCCCTGATGTTGGAGAAGGAGACCTGGTAGTAGGGGTCTACGTTGGAGGATGGGGTTCTAGGTTTATTCGTGTTTCTTTTTGGAGATTTGCCATGATTGCTGAGGTTTTGGGGTTTGTAGACTTGGTTGGAGCAGGACAGAGAGGGAAAATAAGAGAAAAAAGACATTTTTTTTTTTTTTTTTGTGGCACATGATAAGGTAAAGCCGTAACAATTATCCACTAGTATGGCATCGAGAGGCCCTACCAGAAACTACTGTATGGTCCAGAATCCATTCATCAAATGGCAATACAGCAGCCCCGGTACTTTGCACCTGCTGATAGGACAGCCTCCTTAGTGGTTAATCCAAGGTTCGGGTCCCTGACTATCAGGCGGGTAACGTCAGCCCAGATGAAACGTTTACCTCCAGCACCCTTACTAGTGATATGACCACAAGAATAGATATAGAAACAGAAATTTTTCGACATCTCAGGCTACTCTTTACAAAGTACTACCGACCTGGAAAGCAGCTTTTTCTTCACCCTTTGTCAGAAAAATCATTCATTGGAAATGAGGACTGAAGGACAAAAAAGGAGAAGCGAGAGTTACTGGAGCTGCCGATACCACATCCACATGCATTATCTACTCTCCAGTTTAAAAGTTATGAGAATTTTAAGTGCCAAAATTTAGGCTTTTCCGTGGACATTTTCCTTTAGAAAAAGTGGGCTAAATTACGGACGTCAACATTTCAAGAAATTCAATAATTTTGCCACCATTTATTTATTTTTCAAGCTATTCTCATGAAACTTGGCACTTTTATGTAAAATTGTGTGCTCTTTCTGATTATGCAGTCAAATTTGATGTATTTATTTATCATAAGCCATGAACAGATGTACAAATTTCAATTTTTTTTTTAAACTGCCGCATGGTATCATACAGTGGGTGTCTATTTATGAACAAAACTAAGTATTATAGTGGTATTTAAATATAGCTTTATTGAGAATAGGCATTTTCCTGCTCCTCACCAAAGGAGAGCTTAATCTTGGGTGTAGCCATTGAATGCCTAAAGAGCATTCATGGCCGGTATTTACTATTCCCTTCAAATAAAAAAAAAAATTGAGTAAATATGAATTAATCTCAGAAATAAATCAAAGAAAATTTTTCATATAGATTTTGGATTTCTGTAAAAGTCCAATTTTTAATTTTGTAAATCCTCTCTATCTGGCCCAAAATATACCCCTATTTTCTGAGATGTAGTCATAAATCGTACTCTACATGAATCCTTGATAAGCAACAACTATATATTCACCAGTTGATGGTAAATTTTGTCATTTCTATTCTGTTGTTCTACTGAAATTCATTCCACTATGTAAACAAAGAAATAAAACGGTAATTTTTTACCCTGGTACCACCTTAACATTTAAAATGATTACTTTTTTAGGTTTTATGATATTCTGAAAACGAATATCGCATTTAAATTTTCTGCAAATAAGTAGTTTTCCAGATATTAAGCAATGTTATTTCTTATGTTATCGCTGGTGGCCATCTTGGTACGTGCAAGCGCACAAACACAACCCCGAGAAACTATACACAAACTCACATACCAAGATGGCCACCAGCAACAACGTAAGAAATGACATTGCTTAATATCCGAAAAGCTACTTATTTGCGGAAAAATTTAAATGCGATATTCGTTTTCAGCATACCCGAAAACCTTAAAGGTAGTCATTTTAAAGAAAATGTTAAGGTGGAAACAAGGAAAAAATTTTAAAAATGCATTACAATAAAATTCTTTATCGAACTGCCTAATTATTATTAGTTAGATATCCTCAGTTAAAAAAAAAAGGGAGTTTGTTTTACAGATTCGAAAAAATGGTCTTGACAAGGAGTTAAAAATAAATTCAAGTTTTATATCTTTTTTATTTAATTGTTAGGTGAAAGTACAAAATAGTTAACACCCTTCCTTCATGTTAAGAATGGGTTTCTAAATAATAACGTTATTATTTCAGCATGGTAGCATAAGTGCACAAGTACCTTTTATTTATTACTAGCTGAGGTACCCGGCATTGCCAAGGTGTTTAGAGGTGTGTGTGTGTGGGGGGGGGTAAATCAAAATAAAAGAATAAGCGAAGTAATAATCCTGTTTAAATATTATATAAAAAAATAATGTTAAAGCTTCTTAAAAAAAATTGGGGGAAAAAAAAAAAAAACGAACGTGATGCAAATGAACGATGTCAAAATTTCTTAAAATCAGAAAAAAAAAAAAAAAAAAAACGTGAACGTGGTGGAAAAAAAAAAAAAAAAAAAAAAAAAAAAAAAAAAAAAAAAAATCGAACGTGATGTAAAATGAACGATGTTAAAACTTCTAAAAAAAATCTGAAAAATAAAAACAAAAAAAAACAGCGACCGCAAAAAATGGCATAAATAACCGTTTCAATATAGTATCGTTTCGAAATCAAATTTGAAAAACTTGAAAATAATTTTTTTAAATTGACAAACTCAGAATAAAAAATGACTAGTAAGACGAAAGCAGAGACACAGTTTTCTGTTTTTAAGAGAATACTTTAGTCAGCTCAGCACATTATGTTAGCATCAGCGAGCCATTTTTCTGTTAATTTCTATAAAAGATAACATTTTAAAGAAATTTCCGCACAATTAATAATTATCAAATATATACATATTATAGATGAAAATAATTCTGAAACTTATCTATATGAAAATGGATGATATATGTCGATTTAGCTTATCAATTTTGAAATATTTGTCAACTTTGCTCGGTTGTAACTTTGCTTCCTGTGGTCGTAAAAATCAAAATCAAACACCAGTAGAGATGGATTACTTTGTTTATATAACCTGTAAAATTTCAGCCATATCCAATCAAATTTAACCCCACGCATATGTATCCAAACGTAATGTATAAAATGTAAACATTGAAAAAATAGTTTCCCTTTTTTGCTGTCATCATGTTTTACGGTTTTTTTCATTTTTAACTTGAAGCAGAAAAGAAAAATAAATTACCATTATTGGAATGCTTATTTTATTCTCTTTCCATCAATGTAATTCTTTTAAGAATTGACCAACAAATAAAAAAGATATGACCTGTTGAAGCACATTAGGTATGTAATATTGCCGATGTCCACGAAAATACAGCATACACTTGTAACACTAGTTTAAACAGTCTAACTGTAGGTACCGGCAGCCAAAATTTTACAACCAACTATGACTAAATTCTATCCTTTTATACAAGAGTACACATCAATACAAGAAAAACAAAACAAAAATTATGAAGATATCTTGTTTAGTTTTCAAGTTATGACCATTCTAATGTTTGTAAACATGGTACAAACATATTTAAATTCCAATATGGCAACTTTGAAAGCAATTGACAAAAAAAAGTAACCAGTAAAAATGTCACAAACGATGCTTTCATCACCCCTAGTATAAAAAGACAATAGGAAATAAAAGTACAATTATATCTAATTCAATTTCAGCCTTCATTTTTGAGGTGTAAAAAGTGAACATTGCATTATTTATAAAAGAAAAATTGTACTGATGGACAATATTTAAAGTATCATCAAATAAAATTGAATTAAATGAAAGTAAATATGAACATTCAATAGAATTCTATAAATAATGATTAGTATTCTTACTTTTTCAAACAATTGCAATTGCAACTTATTTCATTATAAGTTGATAAAAATGCTCATTTATTCAATTTCAGCAGTGGAAATTAAGTACCAAATGTCATAAACATATAATTTCAAAATCATATATTTCAAAAATTATTAAAACTATCAAAGATACAGATGTGGAATTTTGCATGCTTAATCAATACATATTATAGAATATCATATCCAAATGTCAGCTTTTTACACATGTAGTTCTTAAATATTATCTTCAAGAAAATGCAATCATTTTATGTAGTGTTTTTCACTGTTTATCATGGCGATGTATATAAGCAAATGTATATGTTCAACAGTAATTTAACTTTAATAGAAGAGAAAGCTGCATGTTATCAACAGTAGAGTTCTTTATACAATTGGTATTTCTTTGTGATTCTATTGAATTCTTCGCTGGGAACTGACCACATTCACCCATTTGAGGTGGTTATCTCAAAAGCTCAATCAAACACATACAGAGAAATAACTCTTTCTACTTCTGACTAAAGGCATTTACTTTCACCTTACACTTGTCAAGAAATTTCATCTGTCCTTCACTGCTTGTGGCACAAATCACTTGGCCTAAATAAAAGTCATTGTCATAATATACTACCACAAACTGTCCTTGTTTACTGAAGCTGTAATTTCCAAATTATGCCTGATCAACTAAAGTGCTTTGTTCATCTGTTTTGTTGCTTTCTGATTCATTGAAAATCAGAATACAGTGACAGTGTTTCATGGTCATTTATTAGGTCTGTGCTATTCAAAAATGCTTTAAAGTGGTTTGTCAGTGATTCTAAGGATCAGTCAAGTTTAAATGTTCAGATTTATTGCAAAAAATTATTTTCTCAAACCCAATTTCATCTTTCAGGGCCTCAAGTTTACTATTTCTGCTTCCTAGCACATACAGCTTCTGTGTGACAATCTCTTCACTGAAACATGGCCCACTATATCTCTCCACAATGATGAGATTTTTTTCTCTTGGCTAGTTTCCTTGCATTTTTCTCCTTTTCTTGTTTTGTTTCTTCCAATTGTTGTTTTTTTTTTTCTGAAGTATCGTCTTCTATAATGCCTGGTGTTATATTCTGATTTCTTTGGATTTGGATCCACACAATCCAAGCAACTTGACTTGTTCCTTTTCAGATTTACTATCAAACTAAATTGAAGTCTTGTTTTTCTTCAACATATTAATGGTGCTATGGTGGTGTGAAGAACCATAGTCTTCTTTTGTTAATCCACTTCATAGAGGGCAGAAAAGACAGGGCTGTTTAAATTAATGCCAAACAGTGGTCGAAACCTGACATCTGTCAATTCTTCAGCATCTTGTTCCCATCTTCTTAGAACAGCATTCATTTCCACAACATAGAAAAAGAAATCCAAATATTTTTACTGTTTTTTTTTTTTATTTTATTTTACTTTTGTTAGTTTGAAGAGATCAAGGGGCTCCTTCCTGGGGCTAACACTTGATTCTATTATAATTTAAATTTATATCCGAGGGCTCTTTTAAGAATAGACACTGTTCCCTTTATGGCTGCTATCTGTATTTCCTTACAGCTTGGTTTTCCAGGGATTGCTTCTAAGTATTTTTGAAGGTCCTTTTTTATTAGGCCAGTTACTCCTGTCACAACTGGTATGATGTTTATTTCTTTCAGAGACCATGTTGCTTTTAGATCATTTTTAAGGTCCTGATATTTTGTTATCTTTTCCCATTCTGCTCTATTAAGACCAAAGTCGTTTGGAACTGTGACATCGATAATGAGTGCAGTCCTTTCGGGCTTGTTCCATATTACTATATCTGGCTTGATGGTCTTCTTTTATGTATCTGCCTGCCTGTATGTCTTTGTCGTAGAACACTGTCGCTTTTCCATTTGATGTTATCAGTGGTGGTTCATGTTCCTGTCACTTTTCCATTTGATGCTATCGGTGGTGGCTCATGTCTTCAGAGTAAGGCCCAGTAAGTTTGTGGTATAACAGTCCAAGTGCAACCATGGCACACTCCTAGTATCATGAAGTACACTTGTTTCAAATTCAATGATGCCATGAAATCTTGCAAAAATGTCACATCATTTCGATGATAGTGGAGTGAAGCAGCAGCCTGAAAAAGGTTGTTAAATATATTCCCTCTAAAACTTTTAATTGTAGAATTTTGTGAATGAAAATGACAGGTTTCTCAGGAAGCTCTACATCCATTTTGCCTATTTTCTCTTTCAGATGCTATTCCCATTTTCTCAGGACTTAAAGATTTTTTAGGCCAAAACGAAAGTGAGCATTACAATGCAAAAACTCCATATTTCCATCAGTGCTAAGTGGATCCATCCTCTGTAAATTGAAGGCTTTGTCAAATGATTTCACGAGACTTGCTCTGTCATTCATAAGGCCAGTCAGATTCTGTAATATTAACCAAAATACAGCATCCACTTCATTATTTGTGTACAGATCAGTCAACTGGAGCACATTGACTAAAATATCTGAATCTTCCTTGAATACAGAAATGAATCCACATGAAAGCAACTGCCACTATCTGTTGAAAGTTGGTGTCCTACAATCTTTTGTTGATTCCTAATTGTGCCATTAGAATACAAGTCTACATTGCTTGACTGTAGTAATGCTTCAGCTATCTATCGTTTGACCAGGACATGCCTTTTGTCAGCATACCCAAGAGATGAAGTCTCTGATGGTCTTTTGTATCTTTAGTTGTGTGAAATATGTGTCTTACCACAATGTCAATTACTTTTCTACAATTCTTGCCAGATACTTCTGCTTGTCCTATCAGTTCAATGATGCACTTGGTGACATCTTTGGTATACCAGTTTCTAATATGTTCCTTCATAGCAACATTCTTTTACATTACAGATCTGATTAAGAAAATCAACTTTCATCTGTTCGATTTTCAACTCATTCTTCTTGTTCTCTTTGCTTTTCTTGTGAAGTTTTCTTGAATTGGAAAGGAGGGTTTGGGTTTTTTCAGTTGTAGCTTCAACTTCAAAATTTGTTACATGGTTTTACCATAGGTTTTACATATCATATACGTATCATGTATACGTTCCATCAAATTTTTTAAATCAAATATTTAGTGTCCTAGATTCTGATCTGCACAGTAGGATGGATTCCACCATAAAATTGAAAATTGTTAGTAAAATATTCACCATGCTCGTTAACTCATTACAACCAGAAACTCTATTCCAAGGGGAATGACCTTTTCCAAAGTTTTGACCCTAATATTACAACTCTCAGTTTGCCGCTTAAACTCTGGGGACTATTGGAGTACTTTCCCAATAGTTTCATTGTATCTGGATACATACCTCGCCAGTACCAAAAGTCAGCATTGAACAACTGCAGATATGTGCAGGAGGCAACCATCTATCACCTTATTATATGGTTTTACCATGATATATTTTATGTATCATTTTGATGTATACATTACATCAAATCTTTTTAGATTGAATATTTAGTGTCCAAGTATAGTAGGATTCAACCGCAAGATTGAAAATCAAATTTTGTCTCATTTTTGATAGCAGATTTTCAGATTTTGTTGAGAATTAATTGCGTTCCACACCTGGCCAATATGCATCTGTCTTTATTATATTTCTCTAGTCTGTTTGCTTGCCTGGCTGCCCATTCCACTTTTTCTCAGAAACTACTGACCTATCTGGGAAAAATTTTGTTATGGACCTTTCTCCTGATAAAGTGCAGCAAACTAAGTATTATGGTATCCTTTCAATGCACAGTTATGGATTAGTCACCACAATACCACATTTACTCTAATTTACTCTGGCATAAAGCAGTCATTCTAAGTCAAATTTGATTCATGACTAATTAAGCAATGAAAATAGGTTTGGTAGCATTGTTTATGTTTTGTAAAGATCTGTGCTCACATGAAGTTTTTAGATATAGTGAAAATAATAATTTTGTTTACTTAATTTGTCAATTAAAAACTTGAGATTTAATGTGTGTATGTATGGTTTGTGAAAAAATTTGGTACTTCTTGACATAAAAATCCATGGTAAATATGCTACATAAATTCTAATTTTTGAAAATACTTGTTATGATGAAAAAAAATGTCATCTAATTTTACAGAAAATAATCAAATAGATTTTTTTTTATTATTTAAATAATTTATTTTTTTTATTTGAAGATATATAGAGGACTTCATAGCTGCCATTTTAAAAAAAAAAACATCAAGGGGAGTAATCACTTTTAGAACAAATGATGAATTGCTATATAGTGGAATATATGTGGTATCTGAAATAAAAAAAAAAAAACAAAAAAAAAACAGTACTGGGTCATTTTCTATAAAATTCGGTTACTAGTTTTTATTACCATAACAAGTTTGTATTTACTAAAATTAGGATTTTATTTAGCATATTTACTGGAAAGTGATGTTTAGAAGCAACAAAAGTTTTAATTTAGTCTATGGAAATATCATATAAACTTTCTGCCTTCTTTAGAGATGCAAAAGCACAGAGGAAAAAAATATGTATACAGACAAAAAAAAAAAATTTTAATTGGGTAGACATTATAATTGGCAACAAATTATTTCAATGGAAATACAGTTGAGAAATTTGGTAAAAAAAAAAAAAATTTGGTTTACCTACTTATTTGAGAGATTTGCATTAATTTTTTTTTTTTTTTACATTTACTAGAAAATACAAGCCTGAAAGGTTATTGTGAAGACTGGTTGTGAGTAAAGAAGTATCACTATGTTAGTTCTAGAAGTAAGGCATAAGAACATGACTGACCATTTTATTCATAAACAATATTTATGGTAACTTCATAGGTTTATATTTTCTATTAAATATTTAATTTTTTGGGGTACTTCTGCAGTGAACAACCCACTTTTTTGTGATGTTGCCTCATATTCACCGGAATATGCTGAGCGCTGATCAAATTTTAAAACACCAGAAAAAATAAATGAAAAACATTTATCGTATAATAATTTCAATGAAAAAATGGAAAAACAACAAAAGTATTTTTATTGTTTTGGGGGGCATTTTTGTTTATTGTAAGAAATGTCACTGCTTTAAGGATGGTGGGGGGTATGAAAAAGATTTTTTTTTCGTACAAACTATTTTTTTGTCTGTTTTTTTTTTTGTTTTTTTTTTGTGTTAAAGTTAGTGTTAAAGTTAATGATTTCAATTTTTACACGATTAAAACTAATATATTTTTCCAACAGTATGTTTGCATAGTCGTCTGGTCAGGCAATTTTTAATTGGCTGAGCATTTTTCCATATTCTGGTGGGTTCTGTAAGCTAACAGAATATGCCAAGGTAACATTCACACAAAAACAATTCCTTCACTACAGAAGTAACACACCTTTCACAAAGGAGTTAATAAATTAAAACAAATTGTTTTTGACTAATTTTACAACTGTATTTCCTTGAAAATAATTTGTCACCAATAATGTTTACCATTAATGAATATGAAAACCTAAAGATGATATTGAAAACCCTTAATTTTAACTTTCAGTTTTCATATCCACTAACCATCTACCCCATCTCCTCACATTTGTAAAATATTAGGTCTGTGTGTCTGGGTTACAATAAATATAGAATGGCAAAATTCTTCAACGGACACAAAAGAGGATAAAAATTGTTTGTTTAAATTACCTGCAAAATTCCACTGTTGGACGCCATTTGGTTAACATTTGGTAGTGATCCTCCTCGGTATGCTCCAAGGTTTTGAGTAATGTGTAAATGTTTTTGAAATGCCCCCTGCAAGAAATGACAAAAAAAAAAAATAAAAATAAAAATAACGATTACATATTTCATTTTTATTAGTAAAAATTATTATCTTTGAAATCCACATTAAATAAAAAAGGAAAAAGGTACTTGTTTAGTTTAATCAAGACATTAAAAAATGAAAATATTGAAAAAAATTTATCTTGCACATACTTGTTATGGAATAAAGTTTTCATCTAAAAAAATATCACTTAATTTGATCAAGTATTTTTTTTTTTTTTTTTTTTACAGAGGATAATCAAATGTTAATGAGATCAGTTGTGTCGCATCCATCTTGCATATTTCACGGATGAGGAGGGGGTGCCAAGGAAGATAACTCCAATCACCGCTTAAAGTTTGTCAAAATTTGACGAGATTATTTGGAAACATGGGGGGGGGGATACCTAGATAAATATTTTAGTTTTTTCACTCATTTACAGAGTTTCTGTTCTTTTTTAATCCTTTTTTATTTTGTCCTTTGTTAATCCTTTTTCGTTTAAAGGTATCCTCCCTTTGTCCGCAAAATATGCAAGAAAGCCGCAACATGATCAATTTCATTAAAATTTGATTTTTCTCTGTATATAAAAAAAAAAATACTTGATCAAATTAAGTGAATTTAACTTTAAATAGTAAAATTATGTTAATTACTTTAGATTTGACTTCTAAATTGCAGACTTGTGATTTTGATTAATTTCGATATTGCTTAAAATCGTAAGATTGTGATTTTGTTTAGTTTTAATTTTGCCGAAAGTTGCAAAATAAGAAAATTACTTCTTTTAGAAATTGCCACTAATAATAAAAAAGGGTCATACCTATTAGATGTTTATTGCCCGATCTTGAAATAACTTAATTACAAATATGATACTTATTTAATTAATATGTCTTAAAAAAAAAAAAATTTTATTAAAATTATAACACTCACTGCAGTTAAGAATATAAATTCCTACCATCATTAATTTAATTTTAATTATAATTTTTTGGCAAAGCATTATCATTAAAATTGGGTTTAGGTTAACCTTGAAATTATTAACCACATGGTTGCCTGCACTATTTTGAAATAGAGATTTTTTTCTCTTCTTTGCAAACATTTACTGCGAACATATATTTGAATACTTCTTAGAGAATGGGATTATTTTCTCTTTAAAAAAAAAAAAAATTTTTTTTTTTGCTTTTTTTTCTTTTATTAATTTTATTGTCTTGCCTATTTAAATATAAATTGGTTGATGATTAAAGGGGGAATAGGTATTATGCTATCTGTCATATTTTCCTCATTTATTCCATTTTGTGGATATTGCCTGGTCTTGTTTAGCAATGGTCTTTCATAATTTCCTTTCTTTCTTTTCACGTTAATTTTCGTTATCGCTAATTTACGTTTGTTCTCAGCTTACGTGACATTTCTAATAATCATAATGGTAGCTTGTAAGGATTTATTTGCCAAGATTGAAGCTAAAATGTGCCGTATCACAAATACAGTGATATGGCTAAAAGACAAGCCATTCCTGACCTCTATTAAGTCGAGTGCAGTGAAAATGGTTGGTGAATTGGATGATCTTTTGGATTAGATCATTTTAAAATCCTGCCAGGAAGGAGAGACTGTTGCTTTGTCAGGGTTCAGTACAATTTTGTTCCAATATTAGGGAAGAATTACATGAATCGAAGTCTGGATGGGAGGTTAAAAACCCACTTTCTCTTCAGCCTTCAAGGTTGGATTTGGAATGTCATAATTTTAGTGGGTCTCCATCAGCCAAAAAATTTGAATTTAGAACCTTCCTGAGAAGATTTGAATTTTGCACCACCAATTTAGGGGAAGCGGATAAATTGCTTTTCCTTAAATCTAAGTTGAAAGGGAAACCTATGACTTAATCTCAAATATGGATATTTCCTCTGATAATTATGCTGTAGCTTTGGATTGTTTGAAAGAAAAATTCCTGAATCCTACTCTTATCAAGGATCGGATTTTGGAGGAAATTATTCCTCAGGCAGTGCAGATAATGGAATTTGAAGAACTCAAAACTTTTGTAGAACAAGTTAAATTGGACTTGTCTGAATTGGACAAGTCTTTCAGGACAAATTTTTACACAGAAGGAGCTACTTCTGGATCAATGGCTGCTCACATTCTGTTCCACAAGTTCTCTATTAATGTCAGAAGGGAATTAATGTCAAGAACTAAGGAGTGTTATCCTTTGTTTATATCTATTGTGCCCAACTTTTTTTTTATATAATAGAATTTCTACAAGCAGTGCCTTTGAATATCAACAATGTTGCCCGCCAAAACTGCCATTTTTTCTTCTTCTGCATCAGAAATTCAACCCAATATGGCAGCCAGCTCTGGTTATAAGACCGTTAATTACAAAAAGGGCATGGATCCATTAAAACTTAATACTGGTGAATAACATTTATAAACTGTGTAAATTGGCAGACAATGCAGTTAAGGACTGCTCCAAATATTCTTCCTATGACTCGAACGTTCTACCAGCCAAAGAGCTTCAAATCTGTACTAAGTATCTTGGTAATAACTTGGATCAAAAATGTAAGGGAAAACCCATGCTTTACTTGTGGGTTGAGGACTCACTTTTCTGTAATGTGCCCAACGACACCAAATCCTTTGTAGAAAGGGCTCCCTTATCTAATGAGGATGATTGTTATCAAAGTCATTGAAAGGAAATGGACCTCCAGTGTTTTTCCATTGCATTTTGGACACTGGAAGTCAAAAATCTTTTTTCTCCCAAGCTATTTGACAGGAATTGAGATCTAGGGAAAAATTAGTACCTAGACCTGTAGTAATGCCTGTGAACACCTTTGACAGTTTCAATTTAAAATTTCAAGATAACAAATTTGACGAGATTACATCTAATCTGTCATGGCTATAAGAATTTAAATGGCACTGTGCTTCATAGCCTCATCGGTTTGGACTTAATTCAGAAAATAAAAAAATAAAAAATCTGTATAGTTCCTATTTAAAATGACTTCCCATGGAACAGAGTTAGACACCCGGGTCGTTTTTTAATGTGGAGAAAAGGAACAAAAATTAAAATTGTCTCAGTCATGAAGGATTTCTCCTCCACTGACAGAACAAGAAATTGAAGTGTAGCATCTGAAGAACAGATGGTATTTATTTGCTCCCCCACCGAGCAAATAAGGCACAAGGCCAATTTTTAATGTGAGGAGTGAAGGGAGTGGGAAGGGAAAAAGGGGACCAGCTCCCGAGAGGTGGGAAATGGGAGCTGGTTAAAGGTCAGGTATGTGGGGTTGCCCCCACATCTGGTCTTTGCTTGCAGTATCCGCCGGAACAGATAGTATTTATTTGCTCCCCCACCGAGCAAATTAGGCACAAGGCCGATTTTTAAAGTGAGGAGTGATGGGGAAATAGGGACCAACTCCCCGGGGAGTAGGGGAGCTGGATAGTGACAATTGGTATGAAGGGTTGCCCCTACATTGACCAAGGTCTTATATGTGGAGTTGCCCCCACATATGGTCTTTGCTTGCAGTATCTGCCGGAACAGATGGTATTTATTTGCTCCCCCACTGAGCAAATTAGGCACAAGGCCGTTTTTAATGTGAGGTAAAAACCAGCTCCCCTAAAAGTAGGCAAAAAGGGGGCACTCTGGTTACCAAAAATAATAATTGTTCCAGTATAGAGGGTTTCCCCTCCATTGACTGGTACAAATTATCTTAAGTGCAGCATCTGCCGGAACAGATGGTGTTTATTTGCTCCCCCACTGAGCAAATTAGGCACAAGGCCGTTTTTAATGTGAGGTTAAAACCAGCTCCCCTAAAAGTAGGCAAAAAGGGGGCACTCTGGTTACCAAAAATAATAATTGTCCCAGTATAGAGGGTTTCCCCTCCATTGACTGGTACAAATTATCTTAAGTGCAGCATCTGCCGGAACAGATGGTATTTATTTGCTCCCCCACTGAGCAAATTAGGCACAAGGCCGTTTTTAATGTGAGGTAAAAACCAGCTCCCCTAAAAGTAGGCAAAAAGGGGGCACTCTGGTTACCAAAAATAATAATTGTCCCAGTATAGAGGGCTTCCCCTCCATTGACTGGTACAAATTATCTTAAGTGCAGCATCTGCCGGAACAGATGGTATTTATTTGCTCCCCCACTGAGCAAATTAGGCACAAGGCCGTTTTTAATGTGAGGTAAAAACCAGCTCCCCTAAAAGGGGTCACTCTGGTTACCAAAAATAATAATTGTCCCAGTATAGAGGGTTTCCCCTCCATTGACTGGTACAAATTATCTTAAGTGCAGTATCTGCCGGAACAGATACTACACTTTGATCTTGGCCTTCGGGCCAAGAATATCAAACATTTTTAAATGTGTCTATTTTTTGCTCTGTCAGAGTTTTAAACTATGTGAGAATAAAGTTCTTACAACGGACCTATTATGAAATTAAGTTCTTATAAAAAAAAATTTCACTTAATTTGATCAAGTAATTTTTTTGTTTTTTATCAAATTTTAATGAGACTGATCGTATCCCAGCTATGTTGCTTATTTAGCGGATGAGGAGGGGGGGTGCTTTTAAACGAAAAAGGGATTAACAAAGGACAAAATGAAAATGGATTAAAAAACGACATAGGAACTCTGTAAACTAAGTGAAAAAAAAAAAAAAAAACTAAAATATTTATTTAGATATTTTTTCTGCATATGTTCTAAAATAATCTCGTCAAATTTCGACAAACTTTAAGATGGATTTATCTCCCTTGGCGCGTCCTCTTGATTCTCATCCGCGAAATAGGCAAGATGGCGAGATACGATCAACCTCATTAAAATTTGATTTTTCTCTTAAAAAACTAATTGATCTTTTTATGAGAACTTAATTCCATAACGAGTATGTACAATATAATTTTTTTTTTCAAATTTTCATTTTTTAATGTCTTCATTAAACTAAACAAGTACCTTTCATTAAAACATAGGTTAAGTAAAAAAAAAAATTTTAATTTGTTTAAAAATAAAAGACATTTCACTAAATAATTTGAGTGAATTGAATGGAATTTAATCTAAATAAACATTTTTTTCAACAAAAATATTTTTTTAAATATAGTCCTTTTTTATGCCATTTGTGAAAAAGTTAAAGGCTAAATTAGCCCAAAGAAATTTAAAAATAAGTAAAAATATTTTACTCAATTTTTCGGAAGTTTTGCTATTTTAGTGTTTAGGGTTTTTTTTTTTTTTTTTTTTTTTTAACGTTACCCAGCGTCGTTTAACCTTTAAAAAAAGTGAAAAGTTTACCCCCCCCCCGAATACGTTTAAATGGCCTTAAAAAAAAAAAAAAAATAAATATATATATATATATATATATATATATATATATATACACAGGGTGCCCACAAAGTCTGGCTACATAATCATCTACAGGATACTTCCACAAAGTCTGGCTACATAATATAGCCAGACTTTGTGGACGGTGGACGCCCTGTATTGAAAGCTAAAATTTTGAAAATAAAAAAAAAATTAACATTTTAGAGTAGGTGATCACTTGCCTATAGAAATTTAACATAAAATGAGCACCCACTTCTTGGCCACCTAGCGTTCAATGAAACATGTCACCCCTTGTTGTACGGGCAAGCAAGCGCATATTTTTGCGGTAAAAATATGCATGTGTTTGCGCATACAACAATGGCCATCACATATAACAAAAAATTACATTGCTTAATCTCCGGAAAACTACTTATTTGCAGAAAATTTTAAATGCGATATTCATTTTCAGCACACCCTAAAACCCCGTTTTTTTTTTAGGCAGGTTGTGTGTTGGTCTACCAAGCCACAATTACCCTTTTTTTTTTTTTTTTTTTTTTAAATTTATTCTCTACTTCCAGAAAAAAAAGTTTTATTTTATTTATTATTTTCCTTTTTTTTTCGGTTATTTTTAATAAAAAAGATGAACTCCCCGTTATCTTGAAATTTCATTACACCTCCGCCTCCCCTCGTTTCTACGCGCGGCATAAACAAATATGGCCGCCACGTTATACTACTATATGAAACAAGCGGAAAAGTACGTTTGCGGTATCGTGAAAAGTTGTCGGCCCCAATTTTAAATACGATAATTCGTTTTCACCACACCCGAAAACCCCATAAAATAAGTTTTTAAAGGTAGGTTGTGTGTTGGTTTATCAGGCCACATTTACCAAAACTTAATTAGACTTATCGTGTTATTATGGTTTGTTTGATTCTCCTTCTCCATAAAAAAAAAAAAAAAAAATTACATGAAATTTATCGCCGTTATGTTCCAAACGTAATTCCCCCCTCCCCCCCCAAAAAAAATGAATTTGTTGTTTTGCCGCCTTCAGTCACCAAATTTGAAAAAAAAAAAAAACTAGGAGTGACATGTCTCGTTAAACGCTAGGTAACCAAGAAGTGGTGTTGGTGTGGTGCTCACTGCTCATTTTACGTAACATTTATATAGGAAAGTCCCCCACTCTAAAATGTTAGTCCCCCCCCCAATTGCATCTTCCATATTTTTTAAAAGCCGTTTAATCGTGTTAGGCAAAAAATTTTGAAAAAAAAAGGAGTAGATTTTCATTTGTGTGTGTGTGTGTGTGTGTGTGTGTGTGTGTGTGTGTGTGTGTGTGTGTGTGTGTGTGCAACGACGTAAAAAAAAAAAAAAAAAAAAAGAACAGTTTTTTTGGGGGGGAGGGGGTCTTTGTATTTTTATTCTGAAACGTTAATGGAAATTTACAAATTTCAGATGTTATTTTCACAACAAAAAAAATCGAGAGGAGAGAAATGTTTAATTTTTGTCTTATCCTTTTAATCAACGCGCTTCGAACAAAGTTTCAGAGTCATCGTCAGATGTCTATAAACGTCACGTTACGTTACTTGACAGAAAGTTTTTAAATCTGTCAAATAAAATGAAAAATGGAATATGTCAATTTAACATGAGAACAACAAGGAGACTTGTCACTCCGACTCCGGGGAATACTAGTTATTGTGGCCAATGAGCGATCACTAACAGTTGAAAAATATGCTATGCTGTCTGTAATAATGTTATTTAGAAGCACATTCTTAACATGGGGATGGGATAGCTTCTTTCTGTATTTTCAGTTAACAATTTAATAAAAAATATAACGTAAAAATTGAAAATCCTATTTAAAAAAAAATAGCACGGTCTGTTACTGCATAAATACCGAATAAAACAGAGGCAGCTTTTAAAGACTAAAATACGCAATGGTTTATTTCAGTAGCAAATATTTGTTTATTCTGAAACTTGCTTCTCCCCTTCTCCGCGTTATGTGGATGATGCTGATGGCAAACAAGTGTTTTATTATTTGCATATATTTCTTTAAGCGCTTGCAAAATAAATAAATAAATAAATAAAAAGATGTTGATGTGTCTATTAATGCCGGTCGTCGTTGTCGTCGACGTATAATGGCAACTTCTCCCGCTGCTACTGTTGCACTTATATATCAGAAAGAAAAAAAAAAGGGAAAGAAAGCGGTCGTACTTGTAGATGTCTTTTTATAGACATCTACAAATTGCTTTTTGTTTATTGGTAATTTTTTTTTTAATATCTCCGTTAATTTTTATTTTTATTTAAACGTTTCAGACATTTACTTTCTAGTTCTTATATATTTTTTATTCCACTTTAGAATACAAAAAGAAAAAATACAAATTACGTCGTTAGAGAATGTTAAGGGCAAAGGCGCTCCTTTAACAAGCACCGACTGAATCATATATATATATATATATATATATATATATATATATATATATATATATCGCAAAAAGGCTTGGTTGTTTTGTAAACTATATTTTATTTACGACTAACAGCTAGTGTGACCAGTAACTACAGTTACTATTTTTAAAACTTAAATTAATAACTGATAAACGTGGTAGCTATCAAAAATTGATTCCTTAAAATATTAAATATTAAACTTAAATGATTAAATGAACCATTTGAAATTTCAATCTTTTATTAAAATTATGACCATTTCTCGCTCGTGCGCATTTTTCGTGTCAACCTAACTTTCATAATTACATTGATTCATTCTAGTATTATTATTATTATCATTTTACTATTAATCAAATGATAAAAACTGCAAGAGCGTAAAATAAAGCATTAAATCCACCACAAGGCATTTCAGTTTTAACGATCCTACCAAATTTGGGAGCATAAACAAGTCTTTTTTTTTTTTTTTACTTTAAATTCTTAGCAAATCCTCATGTATCAAACAGATTTAAACTTGTTGGAAACATCCAATAATTTTATTAAAGTTTTAAAAAATATAAAATTTGGTTCAATTAATATTTTAATGACTAATCGATACTGTAATAATTAAATTTAACGTTCAAACCCATATTTAAAATAAAATAAACAGTTAAAAAAAAAAAAAACGGCATAATTAAAAAAGAAAATAGTAAAAACAAAAATGAAAGTAAAAAAAAACTGAAAAAGAAATTTCCGAAACGTCGAGTGATTGCAAATATAATAGAGTAAATGATACTTATTTAAAATAAGGTCAAGGTTCTGGTTCGTTTATTTGTCAAGTAGATGAAATGTTTAGAATAATCACAGAAATAGCAAAACAAAAAAATGGTTCATCATGGATAAATCATTAAATACAATAATGGCGCGTTCTGTGTGCGTGTTTTTTTGTTTGTTTTTTAGTTCAGAAGGAAAAGAATTCGTACTATTTCAATTTGGTTCGAGCCAAAAAACGGATAATCTGTATCTCCTAGCTAGGAACAAAGTGTAGTATCTGTTCTGATAATGCACTTTTTTTCTCCGATCAGTGAAGAACAAATTCTGTGTACAATTACCGATCATGTTGCGAGAGAATTATATATTTTTTATTTAAAAATTTAAGATTTATAGTGAGGGATCATTTTCCTCTATATCAATTTAACATAAAATGATCACTAGTCTCTTGACAGAATAGCAAGCAAGTGGATGATAATATTAATTTTGATGCTAAGTTTGCAGAGAGGAGGGGCTTATCTTGACCAATATTTTTAGTTTTCTTACGTAGCTTTTTAATTATGTATTTTTTATTTTTTTTGTATTCTTTCTTATAGGTTTTTAGTTTGTTGTTTTTATTTTTTGGAGGGGGGGGTCACATTTTTTCTTTAATAGACTAAGGCATTGCCGTAAATAGGGGTGTTAACGAGCATTGCTTGTTCTCCGGTTTCTGTTGCACGGGAAAACTAGTGCGGTCTGGGTTCAGTTGGGCGTCGTTTCTAGTGGTGCTCGAACGTGGAAGGCAAAAGCATGGTCGAGCCTATACATTTAGAGAACTAATGTTTCCAAACAAGGAAAAAAAAAATTAATGTTATGTAGTGAATTTACTACCTTATGGAAATTGTCGAGCCAAAATTAAAAACTAAGTATATCTGGATGAATCCAAAATTTTAGTACACAAAGTTAGGACGCCGGAAGTGGAGTCGGTTTAGCTAAATATAGAACGGAAATCACTTAGCATGAAACGAAATACAAAACTTCTTGTTTTGTTATGAAACAAGAAAAAATAAACATTACATTTCTATAAATATTTTTTTACATTTAAAATATATTTATATGGAAATATTTTATTTCAAAAAAGTAATTTAAAACTTTTATATTTTACATTTCTATAAATATTTTTTTAATATTTAAAATGTCTTTCACAAATTTTATCACATAATTTTTTCATAAAAATGTATCATAAAACAAGGTAGCTATCTCCAATTGAATTACGAAACCGATTTTTTACTTATTATTATTTCATAACAAGTGTTAAAACTAAAATAATTTTTTGAAATAAATTATTTCCAAATGATTTCGTTTCATGTTTAGTGACGTCCGTTCCGTTTCAAATTTTAGGTAAACAGAGTCCACTTCCGGTGGCTTAAAAATGTACGACTGACTGCTCCTGCAGTTTATCAGGATAGAAACAACGTGTAAAGTTGCTTGCATCAGCAGGAGCCGGATTTTGGTCAGACATAAAGGGGTTTACTAAAATTGCACAACTTAAATATTGTTACCTTTTTGTTTTTACACGTAAATAAAAAAATATTTTAAACAATTGGGCCCTACGTAGGACTCCCCTAGTACGAAAGGGTGAATGCGGTATTATGGTGAAAGAAGATACTAGCCAAGAGAAACTTGTTTAGTTCTGGAGTGACAGGTGTGACCAACAACGACCCCATTTGAGTTGGCCTTGTGCCTAAGTTTTTTGTTCAGTTTTAACTTGCACTGTCATTTTAGCCTGAATAAAAGATTTAATTTCTCAAGTATATTTTTAGATTCATATAAAATGTATTTACAAAAAATATTTTTTTAAATAATGACCTCCTTATGTGCCACTTTTATC
Organism: Euprymna scolopes; assembly: GCF_053919585.1. Lineage (NCBI taxonomy): Eukaryota > Metazoa > Mollusca > Cephalopoda > Sepiida > Sepiolidae > Euprymna > Euprymna scolopes. The sequence goes on along the minus strand of NC_136485.1, from coordinate 69,992,622 downwards.
GTTAAAAATTTTTGTAAAAAAAAAAAAAAAAAGTTTATTTCTTTAGATTAGTCGTGTCTTGATTTTATTAATTATGCACGACTTAAAAATAAACGCGATTTTATATACGTCTAATTAAATCCTACAAGAACGAGACAATTATTTGGCAAATTGTATTGGAAAAATAAAGTTCGCTAAGGGTTTAACTTCGACAGTTTCAAGTTTATTTACATTGTTATTGTTACAAAATTTTAATTTTAAAGAAAAAGGTCACTTGCAAAATTTAATTTGCAAAAAAAAAAAAAAAAAAAAAAAATCAAACGAAATTCTTTAGCAACAGAAGTTTACACAAGAAAAAAAATTAATAAAAATAATAATTAAAAAAAATCGAGGGGGGGGGATACCGAAAAAGCACGAAATCTTTTTAATCAGACGCAATTTTTACTTTTGACTTTTGGGTACTAGTGCAGAGAGTGCCGGACGTAAATAATAACGTTATTGTTTAAAAAGCAATTCTTAACATGGGGAGAGGAGGGTGTTTTGTACCTATTCTATACTTTAACCTTACAATTGAATAAAAAAAAAAAAAACTTTAATTAAACTTGGAAATACGATTTAAAAAAAAAAAAAATAGCGCGCTCGCCGGATCACTGATCAGTGATTAGTATTTATGGTGCAGAGTGATCCGATCCGGATCCGCCGGATCACTCTCTGCACTAACACCTACTTTTGTTTCAATCCAGTTGCCCCTTTTCGGGAGGTTGGATTTTCCCCACGTTAAAACAACATAGGATCTAACTTTGTAAATAAAGACAAGATTTCGTGTATATTTCTCGCTAATACAATCAATACTTTGATAAATAAACAAATATTTGTTTATCAAAATTACGTACGTATTATTGAAAAGTATTTTTTTTTAATCGTTTTATTTTGCATTAATGCAATGTTAATTTCAATAAATATTTGATTAATAGCAAAAAAAAACGGGGGAGGGGCAATATTTTGTCAAGAATTCGGAAGCATGTAAACTGTCAAACTTTAAAACTTTTAGCAAACTTTTTTTTTAGTACTTTGAGATAACTTTGAAAAGATGTGCTTTTTGTTTAAAAATATATATATTCATTATATTGTGTGATTGTTAATTAATAGTGAAATTTTAACATTGGTGGATTTCCTGTTTTTTTATGATCTTAACAAAGGGGTAAAATATTAAAATTTGGGGCATAGGCCATTCATTTTGCCCAATACATCCACATCAAAAAGCTTGAAAGTTTTGGTATTGATTTTATCAACTTATTTTATAAATAAAGATTAAAAACATCACAAGAACTAAATTAGTGGTGACTCGAAGTCCTCGGCAAACAGTAACATAAAAAAATTCATTTTTCTACGGAAAATAAATATTTCATAAAGTAATGCATTTTATATATATATATATATATATATATATATATATATATATATATATAATACTAAAAGCAAATTCAAAGCAGTGAAACAATCTTTTATTTATTATTTTATGCAAAGATTAATTACGTAGAATGCGATTTCCTTATTATCTGATACTGTTTGCTGCGAATTTCGAGTCGTCCATTCTTCTGGATCACCAAATGTTTTTTGTTTTGTTTTGTTTATTTCCTTAAATTGGATTTGGTAAATGTTATCTTACGCTACAACGAACACTGATCATTCTAATTTGTTTTTTTAATGGGTATTCGAGGTTGCTGACAACGAATCTGATAATCAAACCCGCCGCAAATTTACCGTTTGCATGGTATGAATCCCTAGACCTTGGGACTATTTTGTACCATTTCACCGTCACCGCCTTCGGTAGAGTGTTTTTCTTATATGATACGTTCGCGTGCGAACGGGGTGTCTTAACATATCCCGTAGGAATGTTTCAAATAAGAAAGTTAAAATGAACCTTTTTTTTTTTTTTTTCTTTTTCGTCTTACGTAGTTTTTTAATTGATCCAAAAGCTTTCACGAGTGGTTTTCAAAAACATAAGCACCAAACACATTTGTTTTTCGTTCTTTTTTTTGGGGGGGGGGGGTATTCCATTCACGTGTGCTTACTGCTTCACTGCTTCTGCAGTTTAATTAACCGTTTTTTTCGTAAGTAACGCGAACGACAACGCGTCCACTCCCCAATGTAAACAGAATTTTTGTGAAATGGTAAATGTCGACGCGTTACTTACGAAAAAAAAAAAAAAAAAAAAAAAAAACACGGTTAATTAAACTACAGAAGAAGCACCTGTGAAACTACACAAGTCCTATAATTGAATACCCCCACTCCAAAAAAAAAAAAAAAGAACGAAAAGCATAAAAATATGTTTGGTGTTTGTTTTTGTAAACCTTTCGTGAAAACCTTTTTGGTGCTAGTGCAGTTGCAGTGGTCAGTGCACTTACTGATCCGCGTTATTTTTTTAAATCGTATTTCCAAGTTTAATTAAAGTTTTATGATATGTTTTTTTATTCAATTGTAAGATTAAAGTATAGAATAGGTACAAAACACCCTCCCCATGTGGCTTTTTAAATAATAACGTTATTATTTCAGCACGGATCAATAAGTGCACTTTAAGTGCACTTATTGATCCGTGCACCGTGCACTTATGCAGTGCACCCCCCCCCCTTTTTTTTTTAGATCAATTAAAAAGCATTAAAACTACGTAAGGAAAAAATAAATAAATAAATAAATAAATAAATGGTACTCCTGCAGTATTTTACCCACCGATTTCACGATCTTAGCCGAGCGTTGATCGACATCCGTCGGAAAACGCCGGAACATGGCGAGCGGTACGATACTCTATCAGCCAATCAGGGCGCTTCAAACGAACGCGCAGCAGACGAATAATTTTCATTGAAATTACACACATAGCGTTTCATTTCAGTTATTTTATTGTTCAAAGTAAAAATACACAGCCTTTCATTTCAGCTATTTAATTTAGCGATAAAAAAACAAAAAACCGGGAGCTGTTGGAAACATATTTATGCGAATTTATGTGGAGACAAAAATTTGGACACAACCCTTTTGTCTCCATAATAAATCAAATCGCGGAAGGCTACCCGGTTTGGGAAGGAGCTTCTTTCCACATCCTCTGAAAACCCTTTGCTCCCTACTTTGCCTCTACAGTCAGTAGAAAATCTTCCAGTCGGAACTAAAGATAAACAGTAATTGTTGTGTCCCCTCCCTACAAACATTACTGAAAAAAAAAAAAAAAAAAAAAAAAAAAAAACATTGTTGTTACTGTTTAATAACGTTTTGTTAAAAACAAACAAAAAAAACATTGAAGTGTTTATTACTGTTGCTTACCCCCCCCCCAAAAAAAAAGCTATCGGAAAACAAAATGAACCAAAAAAAATATTCAACAAAATAAATTTATTTTACTTTAAAAAAAAACTTACGGTAAGTGTTTGTGATTTATTTTATCCAAATTTTTTGTATTAATTTTATCCATTTTGTTGTTGCATTTTATCCATTTTGTTGTTGCATTTTGTTGTGCGTGTGTGTGTAATATCTTTTCCTTGTAATGTTGTTGCTATTCACATACTTTTAGCGTTCTTGCACCGTAGTAGATCCGAATTCTCGGCTTTCGTCGGCGTTAACGCCGAAAGCGTTCGTCAACGCTCGGCTAAGATCGTGAAATCGGTGGGTAAAATACTGCAGGAGTACCAAATAAATAATAATAAATAAACCAATTTTTTTTTTTTTTTAAACTTCGAAATGACCGCTTAAAGATTCCGGCATGCCAAGATTTTACGCGATGTGATAAGACGCCCGTTCCGTTCGCACGCGAACGTATCATGTAAGAAAAACACTACCGAAGACTGTGAAATGGCACAAAATAGCCCCAAGGTCTAGGGGTTCATACCATGCAAACGGTAAATTTACTTAAAATCAAACGATATCTTAATAATTACATTCAACTTTTAAAATAGAAAAAATTTAAGAAAAAAATAAAGCTGAAACAATAATGAAAGTACAAAAAGACTCCGGGGTAACGCCGCTGCGGCGCTGCTGCGCTCTGTGTTGGTAAATAAAGACAAATTCCATTGTGTACATTTCTTATTTTGGTTCGAACAAAATAAGAATCGATAATTATCGATTAGGCTGGGTTCTACACAAACGGAAATAAACAATTGCCAGTCTGGATCCTTCTAAGGGGGGGGGGGGTCATGTCATTTTATTGTTGTTTATTATTTATTTCTAAAGACTTATTCGTTAATAAAACAAACCTCTAGATTTTAATTTAGCATTCGTTAGAGTTAATAATAGAGCAAATAAGAAATATGAAGTAAAAAAATAAACATCAACATGAAAAGAGCGATAGAAGATATTTAGTTTATTTTAATCGAAGCACATCCACATCGACGCTGAAACATATTTTCCCTGGACTTATAAATAAAAAAACTAATTTGAAATCTTTGGGGATATTTGAAGTAGGGCAGTCCATAGAGTAAATGTGGTATTGTGGCGATTACTGAAGTGAAAGAATCAAAGAACAATACTTGGTCAAAATGAGTTTGGTGCAGAATAGGATATTCAGAGGGAGGCAACCCCCCACTCCCCCACTCATTTAATGGATTTGTGCCCCATTTGTATTAATTTTTACTGTGACTATAACGAAATAAAAAACTAAAAAAAAACTATGCATATAAATAATTAACTTACTGTGGATTTTTTTTTTTTTTTTTTTCACGCTCAGTTTTTTTTTTTTTTTTTTTTTTTTTGTGGATGTTCATTAACCAACTTTAAATTTGCATATATCGTCCCTCTCTACACCCGATACAATTTTTTAAATATCATGAGCCAGCGTAATATCAGTTCTCTTCTCTCGGGGCGTCGGCGTCGGTCAATGATGGAGAAATCCTTTTAGACTGAGGTGATTTTTTGTAGCTTCATCCACATCCAAAGTGCCCATTTGAGGAACGGGGACACGGAATTTTTCCACACATTAAAACTGTGTCCACTCCAACATCACCATCGTGAAGAGGAAAATAAGAACTACATTAGTTCAAAACTAATGGGGTTACTTAGATCAACCCTCATCACCAATATTGGCTCGGTAAAATTCGGGGTGTTTTTAAGATACAGTCGACAAATCATTTTTTTTTTTTTTTTTAATATGTCGTTTTAAGCAAAAGCAACAGTACTTACTTGTCATGTCGAAACATAACCAAATATTACGAACATTCATCAAGTAGAACAACTAATATTGTGTTTTAAGTAAAAAAAAAAAAAAAAGAAAAGTCAGTCGCTATAAGGCTAAAAGAGTATGTCAGCCATTACACTGGCAAAAAGGGAGATAAGTATGCCCCCTATATTCGCAATCTTCAAAGTGTTTACATAGGGAAAATGCCATTTCCCCCAATTTTCTATAAAAATTACTTTTAACTATAAACTACTCGATGAATTTTCCTAATTTTTGAATATATTACTATTTTCGACATGACAAGTAAGTACTGATATTTTTGCTTAAAACCACATATTTAGAACAAATTCGATCTGCCGACTAACAAGCACCAAATCCGGTAATAGGCTACAATGGACCGGAGTTGACCACAAAAAGTTAAACTAGTTCCTGGGGTGAGGGGGGGGGCACATTGATTCATTATTATTATTATCATTGCATTCAATTTTTTTTTTTTTGCGGACCCCCACCTATAATCTTTTATAGTATGTTTTAGTGTGTAAGTATAGTTTCCGGGATTGGGGTGTTTATTCCGAAAGCCGTTCTTAATATGGGGAGATTGGGGCGGTACTACTACGCTGGGTTAGGTTGTAAAAAAAAATAAAAATACTGCAGAGTGCAGAATACCGGTTAAAAATCATAGGGGGTGGGGGCGATTCTCGTTCAGGTTCGCCAAATGTAAAATGCAATGTAAATATATAAATCTCTATTTTGTTGTTTGTTTTGCTTAGTTTTCATCTTCTGTTTCGGGAACCCGGCTTTAATCCTGTGTGGTCGACGTTCATTCGGCTGCTGTTGTTAATCGTTACCGGATTTTACGAACCAATATGGGAAGCCACGGGGGTTGATCTACAAGCACCGAATGTTTACTGCATCTCGACTCGCAATGCAATTCTAAAACTACAACTCGAATCGTCGAAAATGGAATTTGGGATCCTGATGACGTGCACAGGCACAGCCATCGAATAGTCGTCAAGAACGACTTCCTTTTGGAAAGGGAATTTGGGACGCTAAAATCGTACACAGTAATGTGTTAGCGTTAGTCATAGTAAAAGTAAAAAAATAAGAGAATCCATCTACGTTTTAAACACGAGTCAATGGAAGTAGAAATACTGCTCAACTTAGTCGTACTACTATTATTGTTGTCACGATACTACACTAATACTAGTTGGCGCTTTAATAAAATCGAAACATACAATAGCCACACGATCAGTGGCAATAAAAACAGAAGGACACAAACAGAAAGCAAAACACGCATTCCCAACATCGATACAGTATTCCCACTTGCCAGATTTGTCGAGTTGGACGAGACGGAAGCCAAGCCGGAGGAAGGTGATAAACAAAACATAGCTGTAAAGACACGGGAGAAAAAAATCGGCAAGATTACTCACCCTGGTCGCTCCTGAAACTTCGCGCATTATAGCTTCAAAGGCAGCCGTTTCCTCTGCCTGTTTTTGGTGGTGTAAAGCTATCTTTTCGCTGAACTTCCGTGGGTTCGCCATGATGGCTTGCAGACTGTTAAGCTTGTTATGATTCAATGTTGGGAATCTGAGTTGAGGCGTTCAACCAATCGGATCGTTTCTTTGAGTCACGTGACGAAGACGGTTTAGCGACTGAGGTGAGGGGGGAGTACCTCTCTCTCTTACTCTCTCTCTCTCTCTCTCGCAATTTTCTTTCATGAGATCCTCTCACAAAAGTGAGTCAGTATATTATTCTCAGTCTTCTCTCATATAGTCACTGACACTTTTTATTTTTAATGATTATATCAAGTCTAATTTACAGTCGAGTTTTTATTCATAACATTTCAAAGGGGGTGGGGATCATTTTTTTTTGTCAATAATACAAACTGATACATAATGACAAAAATAATACACTACCAGTTCCACTTACATCGTTTAGAGAAAAGAGGACTTCATTTTATTTAGCGAGACAAATTTAAACGTGATTAAAAAATCTTTTCTTTTTGACAACTTTTCATGTTACTTCAGCTTATTTTCCTTTTAAAAATCTGCGTACAAATTACGAAGTAACGTCCCAGGCATTATCTCCTCCTTTGCGAGGAGGGATTGATTTTTGCCGGTCTCCAAAAACGCTTTCTCTCTCTCACCGACGGAGTCCGATCACGACACATTTTACGCCCATCCAGAGTACCCCTTTTTTTTGGGGGGGGGGGGGTAATCCGCATAAATCAACCTCTTGTCTAAATTTGCTCTCGTAGTAGAGGTAAGTAAAATACCCGACACGGGGGCCATCAGACACTGTCAAAGTATATTTTCTAGTCAGTTTCAGGAGGGTATCCTCCCAAGCATTATCTTCCTCACACTTACGCAGGGAAATGCAGTCGCGACAAATTTTGCACCCATTCAGTTTATAGTGGGCAATGAGAAGACACACACTTTAGGGGTGGGGCTGAATTCACTATTCAACTGACCTCATGTCTAACTTTGCAATAAGAGGCAAGTAAATTTAACTTAAAATGTGGCGATTTAAAAATGTCTGAGTAACATTGGTTGCACTTTTTTTTCTCTTCCCAGGTAGCGTCAGTAAAATAATTTACGATCATTACTTCGTTTTGCTTTTAACTTAAACTTTACTAAGAAATAAAGTAAACCTTAAAAGTTTTAAGGTTTATTTTATTTCTTCGTAAATAAATCAACAGTCGGTCTTCTTTTTATGCCATCATCTTTTTTTAAATGAAATTACAGTGCTTACCGCACTATTTTTAAAAAATAGTATTTTCAAATTAAATTCAATGTTTACGATATAATTGTTTATTAAATTGTTATGTGAGAGTACAGAATAGTTACAAAACGCCCTCCCCTACCCATGTTAAGAATGGCTATCTAAATAATGTTATTATTTCAGAGATGCACAATTGCACACGTATCAAAATTACTTTAGAGTTCATGAAAAAGTAGGATCTAGTTACATTCATATTTGTTTTTTGTTTGTTTGTTTGTTTGTTTGTTTTATCACTCGTCTAGGATGAGGGTCTGAGTTCATACTGGTGACATCCGATTGAATATATATATATATATATATATATATATATATATATATATATATATATCCATTAAAAAAAACAAAAGAAAAACAAAAACAAAACTTGCTTTATATCAAATAAACCTTACAGTTCACCAAAACTATTTTATAATTGTATTGTCTCGATGATGCGGACAAAAACAAAACGCAATTAAAAGAAGTCTGCACTCACTCTAAAGTTTCATGGGCCTTCAAATTCCTCTCTTTGATAATGTGTCTATTTTATTTATTTTCAGTGTAGAGTTCCTGTTTACTTGCGTTCCTGCGAAGGCAGAGTTCAGTTAAACAAATGTCAATTTTTAATGTTAGGGAGAAATTAAGCTCCACAAAAGGGAGCACGAATTAAATTTGCCTGTGTCTAAAAGGATTTTTCCGTACACTGCGGACAGAAGATTAAGTGTAATAACAGAACATTAACAAATACCACACTTTTCACCTAGCCAAAGAATCGATAATACTGCTTTGTTTTCTTTCTTGTAACATAAACACTTATTTACCGCGTTAAAAAAATTAAATTCAAAACTTTAATGGATATCTAAAGAATTTCAGTAATTACGGAAATTAGAGGCATCTTTTCTCTTTATTTTTAGGAAATTTTAGTGGCTACCCTCCTTTTTCCCCCCTATTTTTTTTTCTTTCTTTTAGTACTTATGCAAAAATGGACCGTGCTATTTTTATATACGATTTTCAACTTAAATTCAATTGTTATATCTTTTGTTGATTAAATTGTTAGGTGCTAGTACAGAATAATTACAAAAACCACCTGTTGCAAAAGGGAATGAAAGGTGATAAAACCAATCGACCGTACAAACAACTAAGAATATTAAACACAGAGGCAAAAAGAGAACAGCCACGGCAAAAGAAAAATGACAAAAAAGCTGAAGTTTAAAGACGACGAATCGACTTTTATTTTTGAAAAAAGAAATAAGTGGAAATGGTCAATTCGAAAAGGTCTAGAGATTGTGGTCAGTCCAAGTAAATAAGGATCAGCCTGACATCGATGGGCACTGGAAGGTAGGCGTCAGTGGGCTACTGAGCTGGACATCAGTGGGTTCTCGAAAGTGAGGATCAGCAGGTTGCTGAGCTGGACATTAGTGGGCTCTGAAAGGTAAACATTAGCGGGCTGCTGAGCTGTACATCAATTGGCTCTGGAAAGTGAGCATCAGTGGATTGCTGAGCTGGACGTCAGTGGGCTCTGGTATAAGTAACCGGACATTGACAGGCTCTACAGTGGGTAGACTGACGTTGACCAGCATTGGAAGGAGTAGTTTGATGGCTACAAGCACTGGAATGGGTAACCTGATGTTGACAGGCTCTGGAGTGGGTACCCTGACGTCAATCAGCACTGGAAACTGCTGGAACAGGCTGCAGGAAACTGCAAAAGGCGCTGGAAGGCTGCAAGAAGTGCTTGATAATGCAGGAGTGAGCTACAGTCTGCTGATTGAAGAAGGGCTGTGTCAGGGAGCAGGCAGACAGTAGTAGTTGCATGGTAGTAGTTTGTGATTTGCATAATTAATGTAGAAAAAGGTATCCCTGAAAAGGGCTGTTTGAACTACTGCTGTTGATGATGAGACCCTCAGGCTGCTTGGCTAGCCAAATTGACTAGGAACATCGTCACATTTTGGAGGCTTTCTGCTCCCTAGCCAACTTAGCCGCACTAGCCGCAGACACGCTGTATTTATAAGAAGGTATTGTTAAAACAGGCGTTACTCTCAGTAAAAAAAATCAAAAACAAATGAATAGAACTAAATTCTCCACCGAATCAAATACAATCAAGAGTTTCAAATGTAAATTGATCATGTTTATGTTTGATACAGCTTAAAATCAAATCTTTTCTATTTTGTTTAATGGAGAAAGGGTTGAAATTATGTTTCTTTCTCTTCGGTTGAAAATAAGGAAAGTGGTGCTCCTTTTTTTGTAGCACAGGTCAGCAGTGCTGCTTGTCTGTCGCCAGACGGCGTGTATGAGATTGTTTACAAATGAAAAATCGTCATCGTAGTAAAATACACATCACAACGTAAATGCACCACGACACACGCTTCCTTCCTCAAGTTAAGTATCGGTTTTTAAACATTATCATTTCAGCACGGTTCGTATTCTGCATAAGTATCTTCTTTTTTGTTGCTTTGCTTAACCTTAACCTAAATCATTCACATGTTTTGTGTCGTCTGAGTTTTTCGATTTTTTTTCTTTTTCGCAACTTTCAAATCGGACTTATTTTTTTTACTTATCGGAAGCATTCCAATACAAAACCTACGTAAGAAGACCCTCAGACACAAAGCACCTTTGTGTGAAATTTAAAAAAATTGGCTCTCACACACGCTTCCTTTTTATATATAATTATTCTTTTATACCTACAGACACCAGTATTTCATACTTACGCAGTCATCAGTGTAGGAAGTGAAAATTCCCGCCAGTCGGGAGATTCGAACCCAGCCATGAAGCCATCTTTGACTCCACTTGCTAAGCCTCTACTTCCAGGCCACCAAACAATTGCCACAGGAATGAAGGGAATTAACTCATTAACGCACAATTTGGACATGGACATTAGATAATCCAGAGTGTCTGAATGAGTGGAAGTTGTAAACGTTGCATAAATGCTAGTTGACTGCCTCTTAGTTTATATATATATATATATATATATATATGCACACACACACTGCTCGAAAATCAAATTAAAAAATTAAAGGAACACTTTTTAATCAGAGTATAGCAACCTATCAGTCAAACTTTTGGGATATTGATCTGGACAGTTAAGTAGCAGAGGGGACAGTGTAAATCAGTTTCAGCTGCTTTGTTGTTAATGAAATCAACAACAGGTGCTTCACAAGCAACAATGAGACACACTGTAAAACAAGAATGGTTTAAGTCACTGATACTTATTTTCCCTTTTCATCTCTTTCGGCTGATTTTTTTACTGGCCAACTTTCTACTGCTGTAGTTTTTCATTTGGTTAGGATCAGCATCTTTGTTGATAGCATCGTGCAGTATCTGAACACTACAGAGGTTGCACAAGTAGTGCAACTCCTCCCTAATGGCATATCAGTATGTTCCATCGCAAGTGTCTCCCAGCACAATCCTAAAAGCATGGAGGAGATTCCAGAAGACAGATATTTACTCCAGGAGAGCTGGACAGAGCAGAAGAAGAACCTTAAATTCACAGCTGGATTGGTATCTGGGCTTTTGTACAAGGAGAAATAGGATGAGCACTGCTAGAACTTCACAGGCGATTGGTGCTAATGTTTCTGACCAAACAATCAGAAACAGGTCCAGGAGGGTGATCTGAGCACTCAACGTCCTGTAGGGGATCCTGTGTTTGCTGTCCAGCACGATAGAGCTCGATTAGTATTTGCTATCACCAGAATTGGCAACTACACTATTGCCCTGTGTGCTTTACTGATAAGAGCAAGTTCAATCGGGCCACATGTGACAAATATGAAAAAGTCTGGAGATGCCGTAGACGCCGTTATGTTGGCTTCAACATCATTCAATATGACTGGTTTGGTGCCAAGTTAGTGGTGGTCTGAAAAGGCATATTTCTGGGTGGATGTACAGACCTCTACAGGTTAGATAATGGCATACTGGTTGCTATTAGCTATCAGGATGAAGTCTTTGGACTAATTATCAGAACCTGTGCTAGTGCAGTGAGACCTGGGTTTCTCTTGGTCCAAGACAATGCCTAATATGATGTGACTAGAGCATACAGGCAGTTCCTGGAGGGTGTAGTAACTGATACTATTGATTGGCCTCCATGTTCACCTGACGCAATAGAACACCTCTGGGACATTATGCTTAGGTCCATCCAATACTGTGAGATTGCCCCTGAGATTGTCCAGGAGTTCCAGATCTGGGAGATGATTCCTCATTTTTGACCAGTGTGCGTGGTTGGGGGGGGGGTTAATTGAACAAGTTCAAATGCATTGATAAAAGAAACTTCAAAATAATATTTGTTCAAAAGTACCCCAAACAGAGTAGAGTTTTCTAAATATACTTTATATAAACATTTAAAATGTTTTACACAGATCAGTTCAGATTTCAGTGCTATTGTGTACCTTGACAGGACCATGGGTTCATACTGAAATTGTTATATATTAGAACTGCTGGGCAATAATTATTATTTTTATTGTTATCGAAATCTACATGTTATGAAATAAGAAATATTCAAAGAAAATGCTTCAAGAAAAAAGAGTTATGTTAGGAAATAAAACAATTAGTTTGGGACGTTTGGAATTTGAGGAAATGGAATGTCAGCTAAATATGTATCAGGAATTTTAACTTGATAAAATAGAATTTAGATCAAAACAGCAACCATGTTAGTGGCCTTAGTATTGACGTCAGGAAATGAAACAAAGGAAGAGTCTGATTTATATACACGTAGAGTTATAGAGTTAGATAGAGTCAGTTAGTCGGAGAATAGACCGGTTAGCAGTTGGAGGCTGAGAGCTAAAGTCAACAGTCATGGAAGCATTTGGATGAGAAGACTGCAGGATGTAATCACCAAAAAGAAATGGTATGCACTCTGAGAACAAAAGAAGTTGCAACCATGAATAAATGTTAAATGTGTGAAAACAAATTTGGTTGTCATTAGTTTTTGCATGAGAAAATGGTTTGTATTTTCAGGAGGACGTCCAGAACGATACGTCAATATATTGTATGTTCTTTCTTTCGTCTGGTACCAAGCAGACAAGGATGTTTATTTGTACTGTAAGGAACTGTTTATAATCTGTTATATGTCCTGTGGTAACTATATCTATATATTTAATGTATAAGTGTAAACAGCCATACACACATATTGTGATGAACATTATACACACTAGACAATCACATGCGTTGATAACCATATATATATATATATATATATATATATATATATGAACAAATGATTAATAAAACATGTTAAAAGACATCTTGAAAAAGAGTTAAAAACATATTTAATTTTAAAAAAGGAAGCACAAGATAAGTGGATAGTCCTTAATCCGCAGAGTTTCAAAGTAATACTCTCCTTCTCATCAGAGGGCAGGAATTAGCAAAATGCAGGATCGGATTTTGCATATAAAAGTATTTAATGAAACTACAAGTAAGTCACAGATCTTACTTGGTTAAAAAAAGGGTGAGGTAAAGGGAACAGGAGACAAAAGAAAAATGATAAAAAGATTTCACATGAATGGATAGTCCGGTGAAGGGTAAAAATCCAAAAATGGTAAATCCAAAACGGTCGAATTTAAAATTCATATTATAAGCTCTATTTCCTTTTCGGTTTTATTGAGCTTTTACATCTGGCTGAGTTTATTTTACTTGTAAATATTAACTCTTTAATATTTATAATATATTTTAAGTTTACCATTTTGATTACCTTGGTAAACTTATTGTAATTTATATATATATATATATATATATATATATATATATATATATATATATATATATATAGAGAGAGAGAGAGAGAGAGAGAGAGAGAGAGAGAGAGAGAGAGAGAGAGAGATTGTCTAAAAAAGAAAGTAAAATCAGATGTTGAGGATTCAGAGAAATTAAACATTTAAAATCAGCAGATGAAACATTTATAATCAGCAGACGTACCTATCCAGCATGCAAACACGTTTACTTAACTTAAAGCCACAACAGTGGAAAAGTGGGGGTAAAGTATAAAGAAACAATTTTTCATTTAACCACAACTATACAAAGTGAAGCTCCCCGCTCTCGTCCCTTCTACCTTAAAAACTTACACATTAGTGCAGTCAAATAAACACAAGCAACCAACATGTATAACCGAAACTAAATTTATACATACAAACCATGACTTGAAAATATATAGAGAGAAAGACAGATAGATAAATTATGTGGGCTCTTTAAGAGAATTAAAAATAGGCTACTAATTAATGCATAATATGAAATTCCATCGAACTGGATTGTTGAAGACTGTTATGACAGCCTACTAAATTATGTCTGCTTGTATAGATATAAATAGACTTTAATTCTTCCCTTTCCCTTTGGTTGTTGGGTTGGCCGCATTGATAGAGGTTCAGACTTAAAAATTAAAAGATGACTTGGGAGTGGGGTTTGAATCATGCGATCATCAGAAAAGTCATCCTCCACACTGATGATTCTTGGAAAAGGATGAAACCCATTTGTTTATGCATAATAATTTTAAAATATTTATCATAATATTGTGCATATATATATATATATATACTAGCAGAGCCCATGGTAATTCCACGGAGAAATATATTTTAATAAATTTTTGATTTACAAGCTTGAAATTTAGTCTATAGAGTATTCAGACGTGGAAAACTTTTTAATTGGTTTTCATTCAGAAAAATAGGCTGCTAAGAAGTCTATTGTGTCTGAAGGAATGGTTTGTCAGAATTATGGAATATTCAAGTAATAAGTAGAAAAGCTCATTGTAAGTTAAATATAATTTATTTATGGCAGAAAAATTAATTATTTACAGAACGATATTTAGTGTCAAACGAAACGCCCATATTGTCTATGGTTCACCTCAGAACTCTCTAGTCTTGCTTAGGATCTGTAAAGGGCGATAACTCTTACCTTCTTTATTAGAGTTATTTTCCCTTTTGATCGCTATAACAGAGTTAAAATTGAAAAATTGGTACTTAGGAGTCATCAGATTTTTATCTGTTTGTCAACATTGCTGACTGGGATAGCTTCCGTACATTCATATCTGACCTACCTCTGCATTCCATGTTTAAAAAGGATGTGTCCTCTATAGTATCAGACCTGACCGAATGGTTAATTGTAGGCATAGATCGATTCATACCATCCAAATAATTCCAACAAAAACCTAACAGCCAGCCATGGTTCTCCCCTGAATGTGCTGCTGCCATCGCGCACAGAAATCACCTTTTCCATAGCTACCAACGTAATAGATGTACTGAGACTAAAGCTGCTTTCAGGTCTGCCAGCAACTATTGTAAAAGAGTAATAAAAAATGCAAGAGAGCTATATGCTCAGTCTGTTAAATCCAAAGTAGCTGAGTAGCGGCTTGGTTCCCACCAATTCTGGCAAATAAATAGCAAATAGGATCCTGAACAGAAGCGTGCGTTCTATCCCAACTATCATCAATGGACCTGAGGTCATCTCGTCAGCATCAGACAAGGCCAGACTATTTGCCAAGAACTTTGCAGCTAATTCTACCCTATGCGACAATGGCCATCAACTCCCCATGTTTCCTCCTATAACAGACAACACGCTATGCAACATACAAATATCTATGCGTGAGGTCGCCAAACTAATCAAGAACCTTGATTCCAGTAAAGCAACTGGTCCTGACGGCATTCCAGTTATAGTGCTAAAAAAGCTCCAACCAGAACTTGCCTCCATACTTACAAAACTGTTTAAGCGTTACCTTAAGGAGAAGTGCTTTCCAACACCCTGGAAAACCTCATCAGTATACCCTGTATTTAAGAATTCATGTGAAAAGTCATCTCCCTCTCATTACAGACCAAGAAGTCTCCTGTGTGTCATGAGTAAGTTGTTGGAATCCATATTAAATAAAGAAGTAGTCAACCACCTCAACAGAAACAACCTTCTTAGTGACATGCAATATGGTTTCCGCTCTGCAAGATCTACAGCAGATGTCCTAACAGTTATATCTCATAGGATTAGTGAATCTCTTGACAAAGGTTTCCCTTCCAGGGCAATTGCTCTTGACATATTGAAGACCTTTGATAAGGTATGGCATAAGGGCCTACTTCACAAGATTTCCAGCTACGGTATTACTGGAAATGTTTTCTCAATCATTAAATCATTTCTCTCTGATAGGTTCATAAGAGTCGTGGTTGATGGGCAGAAATCAGAGGCCCACAGTATTAATGCTAGAGTCCCTAAGGGGTCCATCCTGGGCCCAACTCTCTTCCTGATCTACATCAATGATCTCCCAAAACACATACTTAAATCATTCGTTGACATCTATGCTGATGACACAACCATCTATGGCAACACATCAAAGGCCATAAATGACAAAGTTCTCTCTAATTCTCTCTCCTCTGATCTTGAGCATGTGGTACAATGGGGGAAGAGGTGGCTGATCACTTTTAATGCATCCAAAACCAAGCTTCTATCTTTACATCATCAATGCTCTGATCCCCATCTGGCATCAATTGAAATGGATGGCTCTCGTCTTGGGGAGGCTCCATGTTTTGACAAGCTTCTGGGTTTGACCTTTACTCCTGATCTGAAATGGAACACGTACATCAAATTTGTTGCCAGGGACGCTGGGAAAATGGTGGGATCCTTCTACTGCTCCAGAAGATATCTCACTACTGATGCAATTCTCTATCTGTATAAAAGCCAAGTACGTCCAAGGATGGAGTACTGCCGCCACATCTGGGCAGGAGCTGCTAAAAACAGCCTATCCTGCCTTGACAGAGTACAAAATAGACTTCGTGGTTTAGTGGGGGATGCCCTTTTCTTTTCCCTGCAGCCTCTCTCCCACAGAAGAGACGTTGCGAGCCTGTCTTTGTTTTATCGTTATTTCCATGGCAAGTGCTCGTCTGAGCTCCGATCTCTCGTCCCCCCTCACCAATCTTTCACGAGAAACACCCGTCTGGCTGAAACTACGGTCAATAATTTTCCCCACTCTTTATCTGTGCCTAAATCCAAACGTAAATTCCATGAGCAGAGCTTCTTTCTCAGAAGTGCACGATTGTGGAACTCTCTTCCGTTCGCCTGTTTCCCACCTGACTACAACTTGGATGTCTTCAAATCCAATATAAACAAATTCCTGAAAAACCGCCCCCTTAAGTAAGACACTCTATCAAATCTCCAATACTAATGATTACTACAATACTATCTCATTGCTTACTGTACACGCAATAACCTTATCCCTGAGTGGCCTCCGGGCCTTGATAAGTGGTGACCCCTATGTAAAAAAAAAAAAAAAAAAACTGCACATGCATAAGTCGTTAACATGACAGCTTCCTTACATTAAGAATAAGTAGGTTTGAAATACTTTTTCAAGATTGCGGAAAGCTGGCCTAATGGTTATCGTACTTGAATCACTGTCTTAAAGTTTTGGTTTCAATCTTAGCATGTGTAATTTTTTTTACTAACAAGAAGTGAACTGTTTAGAAAAAACATAATACCCACATGAACGTGCCTCAGTTAGTTTCCATTATTTTAGTTTATTTTATTTTTAAGGAATTTAATGTTACGTTTAATACCAGGCAATGCCGAGTACATCTGCTAGTATATATATATGTATTCATATATAGTCATCTGCAGACAGATTGTTTCGCTGTATCGCTGTATCAGAGCTGTTCAGTGTAGCTAGGGTAGTACCCATCTGAAGCCAGGAATCTACTACAGTTGATAATTAGCAATTTCACCCCTACACCACTGAATCAGTGCTCGTAAATTATATCTCCAATGTCTTTATAGAAACATTGACTGCCACTTTTAAATCATTCTATTTGCTTATTTACAAAGAGCTTTGTATCACATTAAGGAAGTAGCAGGCGATATTACTTAACAAAATGTCAATTCACAGTTTTAATACCTCATTGTACCTATTTACTATGCCTCCCCACGGGACAGAGTTAGACACCAGGGTCGTTTTTTAACGTGGAGAAAAGGTACAAAAATAAAAATTGTCTCAGTCGTGAAGGATTTCTCCTCCACCGAAAGAGAACAAGAAATAGAAGTGCAGCATCCGAAGAACAGATACTACACTTTGATCTTGTCCCGAAGGCCCCTCATTGTAATACAGTTTCCTATTCCAGAAGCTTTTTTGTGGAACTCTCTTCCTGCTCATTGTTTTCCTTCTACCAACAGCCTTGGTCTTTTCAATACTAAGGTAAATAGGCATCTCCTGTCTTTGCAATATTCAGCTTTCGTCCTTATTAGCTCCTTACATCGAGTGGCTTCATCCCTTGTCACGGGCGATTTCCATTAAAAAAAAAAAAAAGTGCTCTTCCCCAGACGTTCAGCTTATATAGTTATTCACAGACAAACTGCTTTGTTATATTACAGCTCATCAATGTGGTTAAACTAACACTCATTCCAAACCAAGAATCGAACCTACAACCATGTGTATGTATCTTTAATTACACAAGTAACCAATCATAAAAAAAAAAAATGACAATGCTTAACTGAACTGAAGATCAGTTTTCATAGCAATACCTCCACATTGAATTTTTTAATTCGGTTTACAACTTATGGCCGTCATAAAATAAGTTATATTGGTACTTTTTATTTTTATTTTAAAATCGTTAAAATAATCCTCATAAAACAGAAATTGTGTGTGCTGTTTGTATATTTGTGTAAATCAAAAGAAAAAAAAAAGGTCTTGGATTGAATTAAAACTAGTGTCACTTAATCAATCATTCGTGCTGCTTTGACTTGTTACGTATCATGAACCCACATTTCATATTGCAATCAACATAGTACAAGAACAAAGAAATCTCTTAATGCGTTCCAGAAGAATGTGTGGTCAGTGAGCATGGAACTGTAACCCTAACAGTCAAAGAGGAGACAGTGTATCTCTTCAATCAATTGTTCAACAAGAAGTTGCTGAAGGCTCAGTAATCAATTCCGATGAATAGAGAGTTTATACTAATTTAAATTATCTCCGTCTCATGAATCTACTTTGATACGCGATCTACACCTCATGTTGCAATGAACATGGTAAAGAAGCGCTGCTTGTCTGTAGAACAAAAATACCATGGAGCTGCTTCATAGTTGACTATGACATTATCATTTTCAAGTCCAACGTGTTCAGGTTTTTGAAGAGCCAGCCTCTAAAATAAATTATCAAATTTCCATTACGGTACCCATTAATCCTTATCCTTTAGTGACCTCCGGGCCTTGAATTGTGGTGAATTCATGATGCAAAAAAAATAAATAAATAAATAATGGTAAACACTTCTCGTGATTGGTTTTGAAAAAGATTTGTAGTTAGAGAGCCTGACACCCTAAGCCTAATCCCTTACCCTTCAGCCAATTATTCATCAAGAAGTTGCTAAAGACTCAATCATTTATTCCAATGAATAGAGAACTTATAATAATTTAAATCAACTCTAAAAAATCTGAGTTGATTTAAATTATTATAAGCTCTCTATTTATTGGAATAAATTTCCTGTAAATAATCAGTTAAATTTTGTCATTTCCAACACCGGAGCACATATATGAGGAATTGAAATCTATATAGAAATTAGTGCTATTTCCAATGTTGTAGTTTTGCTACTGTCAACCAAGATATACTTTTACTATGATAATTCTTTGACCATGATAATTCTTTGACTATGATAATTCTTTGACCATGATAATTCTTTGACTATGATAATTCTTTGACCATGATAATTCTTTGACTATGATAATTCTTTGACCATGATAATTCTTTGACCATGATAATTCTTTGACCATGATAATTCTTTGACCATGATAATTCTTTGACTATGATAATTCTTTGACCATGATAATTCTTTGACTATGATAATTCTTTGACTATGATAATTCTTTGACCATGATAATTCTTTGACCATGATAATTCTTTGACCATGATAATTCTTTGACTATGATAATTCTTTGACTATGATAATTCTTTGACTATGATAATTCTTTGACCGTGATAATTCTTTGACTATGATAATTCTTTGACTATGATAATTCTTTGACCATGATAATTCTTTGACTATGATAATTCTTTGACTATGATAATTCTTTGACTATGATAATTCTTTGACCATGATAATTCTTTGACCATGATAATTCTTTGACCATGATAATTCTTTGACTATGATAATTCTTTGACCATGATAATTCTTTGACTATGATAATTCTTTGACTATGATAATTCTTTGACCATGATAATTCTTTGACCATGATAATTCTTTGACCATGATAATTCTTTGACTATGATAATTCTTTGACTATGATAATTCTTTGACCGTGATAATTCTTTGACTATGATAATTCTTTGACTATGATAATTCTTTGACCATGATAATTCTTTGACCATGATAATTCTTTGACTATGATAATTCTTTGACTATGATAATTCTTTGACCATGATAATTCTTTGACTATGATAATTCTATGTTAACCTGTATTTTGCGCTTTTAAGTAATCAATCCTACGAGTAGTTTGCCTGACTCTTAAAAGTGGACTGTAACATATGCATGATACAGCTGAAACATATGATACAACTGTAACACGTGTAATTCAGCTGTAACATATGTATGATACAGCTGTAGCATATTTTGTTTCCTGCCAATGCAAAAGGTTCTGGAAAATTGCAAGTGTGCTTCAGGGCTATATTTCTCCAAACAAGAAAGCGTCACAAAAACGTGGACCAATAAGACTGTGCAACACTCAAAAATATACAGGGCATCTGTGGTCATTTATCTATATACACTGGCATGGAAAATCCATTTCTGACCTTTTCATCGAATTAGGTACAGTTTTTGGCAAAACTGTCACTTTTGAGAATTTTCCAGAGAATCTTAGTGATGTGGGAGATGAACATGGCGAGAGATTCCATCAGGATATTTCAGTGATGTAGAACGTTTTAAAGGAAAATGGAACCCTGGCATTTTGGCAGAGTACTCCTGGAATATAAAAAGGGAGGATGACACTCAACACGAGAGTTAAGGGGACAAATGTTGTTTAAGCTTACGATTATGAGTTTTTCATTCATAACCGATAATAATAAAATATGATGTATAGTACATGAAAATCTAGAGAAATAAAGGTCAGATTTAGTATCAGGATGCTTTTCTTACACCGAAACAGGTTTTATGGGGTATGTACTTTTTATAACATTAAATTTGTTGCACAGTGTAATCAGTGACACTTTTGTGGGTATTTACACCAGATGTAGATGCATGCAAATCAGCAAAATCTTGCGATGAAACAGCTTTTCCAGTTTTGTGATTTTTTTTCTTTAGGTAAAATATAGTCCTCAAGCATATTGGTAACTGCATCTCCAAGAATTTATTGGATTGGCTTAGAATTGGCAGGAAACATAAAATATGTTACAGTTGTATCATACATATGTCACAGCTGTGTCATACATATGTTATAGTTGTCTCAAACATATGTTACAGTTGTATCATGCACATGTTACAATTGGCTCATACATATGTTACAGTTGTCTCATGCATGTTAAAGTTGTTTTATACATATGTTACAGTTGTATCACGTTACAGTTGTGTCATACACATGTTACAGTTGTATAATGTATGTTACAGTTTTATCATATGTTATGGTTGTATCATACTCATATTACAATTGCATCACACATATGCCATAGTTGTCTCATACACATGTTACAGTTGTATCATACATATGTTATAGCTGTATCATTCATTTTACAGTCGTCTCATATACATATTACAGTTGTATCATGCACATGTTACAGTTTTATCATATGTTACAGTTGTATCATGCATATGTTACAGTCTGATCATCATATGTTACAGTTGTATCATCCTCATATTACAATTGTATCACACATATGTTATAGTTGTATCATACACTTTTACTGTTGCATTATGCACATGTTACAGTTGTCTCATACATATGTTACAGCTCAATTTTAGACATCAAACTAATTCTTCTTCTTCATTGTCATTTCTATTTGATTGAAAATTAACTCTAAGGTGGTGCTCTCATCTTACATATGGACACGGACACACACACACACACACACATACACATATAGATAAGTAGTTATGCACACACACACACACACACACACACACACACACACACATATATATATATATATATATATATATATTCATGTGACTTGTTCAATTACCTAACGTGTTCCCTATCGATCAGGCAGACAGGCATCAATGTCCTTGATGCGCACTCGATAGCAATAGATCGCATTGGTGGGTGTGCTTGCAGCAATCACGGCATCCTTTGATGTTGCATTATATCTATAGGCCGCCTCTGCGATCGTGCATTGTTTTTTTGCTGCGATCCTCTTCATGCTTTGGTTGCATGGCTTTGCTATGCCATTGCCACTTGGCGCATATGCACATCGGTGTGTGAGCCAGATCCCCACTCGTCTACGAAATGCCTGAACTCCCCACTGCAGAAGGCCATGTCATTGTTTGTGAGGGTCTCTACAAGTGGCCCCCTTTTGTAAAATATGGATTCCAATTCATGGATGACACAGGAGGAGTCCTGAGGGTCCACAATCAATACTGGGTGAGGAAGGGCTAGCTGCCGAAATGGGCTATGTCAATGGCCAGTTGGCTCCAAGTTGTATCTATTCCCAACCGACCTTTCCGCCATCTAGCCAGGGCGGGGTCGATTAACTAGTATGTTTGGCATTCCTTGATCACACTTTCACTGCACTTTTGGACACCATTGATTGGTCAACTGCACAAAATAACATGTCACTCTCATTCCAGGGTACCCACTTTTGTGGTGTATCTCTCTGATTTTTTCCGCCGCCTCAATAGAGGCTGCACATAGTAATGGTACTGGCTCAGCTTCCTTCTTCATGGCATCATACCATTTCTGTGGCACTAGAGTGAGCCTATCAGCAAGGTTGCAATTTGAAGTGACCAGTACCGCATACACAGACAGGTTGTACTATGTTACCAGCTTTCTTATGTTTGGTCAGCATCTCAGTGGCTGCCTTGGTGCACAACTTGGTCTTGCCTGTCAGCGTGTCCAATATCCAGTGGTACACGCATAGCGAATCAGTGTGTATGCATAATTTCCTGACTTTCTACTGGAGTGCCAGGTTGATGCCTTTTATCACTGTATCGAGCTCTGCCAGGTTGATATGAGCAGCATCATTTGTCGGTTGCAACCAGCAGACATCCTCAATCGCAGCCCGATTCTACTCCAACACCAACCAATCGCCAAAGAGCTTGCATTCATCCACATATTCAGTTCGTCTCCCTGCATGCACCAGTCTCCTTTGGCGAGGTCATCCTGCTTTACCCTTGCGATGGTCTCCTTCACCATGCAAACCAACAAATCATCTGCTGTTTCATCATCCCAAACTCTGGTGACTTCACTTTCCCTCCTCTTTATGGTGCCTGTTGCCGCACAAATTTTCCACACAGGGAGAATACAGCTCGCCCTCTGAAGACATCGAGTACTTCAGTGCCATATTCCTCATTTCAAAATGGCACTGCTGAAAGAGCATGGCGGACCCTTTTTGAGATGGCAAAATGTCCACTTATCGAATCAAAATTAGCGCATAGTTTATAGACGTATGCTTTAATGGCAGCAGCATATATCAGAAATATCGTTCAATAGGATATTAGGCAAGACACCATATGAAGTGTTTTGTGGTATAAAACCAAAAAATGAACTGAATGCATATATTTGGTTCAGATTGCTTTGCATTTATAGAAAATACCAGTAAACTAAATATTAAAAGCAATAAAGGTATTCTTGTAGGTTACGATAAAAACAGTCCAGCATATTTAATCTACTTTCCAGACCAAAATGCCATAAAAAGGGTTAGATGTGTAAAATTCAATGATACATTAAATTTAAAAAATGGTGAGCCAGGGGACGAAAAACGTGAGGAAATATTACCTAGTACCTTAATCGATCACAATGAAAATAATAATGACGACAATTGCAGTAGAACTACTGATGTAAATATTAACCAGACACATCGATACCCAATAAGGGAGTGAAAAAGGCCAGATTTCTTCAAAATTGAAAAGATACAAGACTACACAGTGGATTACTGTTACTCGTTGAAAAGTGCACCGGAAAGTTATAATGAGCCGATTAATTCAGAAAATCACCAAGAATGGAAAAAAGCTATGAAATCCGAATTGAAAGCTTTATCTGAAAATAACACATACGAAATAGTGGCAAAACCAAAAGATAAGAATATAATTTCTTCACGCTGGTTTTTTTCCAAAATAATCACAGCTTCTGGCAGTGAAACTTTTAAAGCAAGATTTGTTGCAAAAAGTTTTTTACAAATTTCTGGAGTGGAATATTTTGCCACATTTTCACCAACGACAAATTTAACAACAATTAAAATTTTATTACAATTTGCAGCTCAATACAATTTAAAAATGCATCAAATGTATGTAAAAAATGCTTATTTAAATGCTCCGATTGACTGTGAAATGTATATTTACACTCCAGAAGGATTTAAAATGAAAAATAAAAATTTTGTGTGGAAACTGAATAAATCGTTGTACGGACTAAGACGAAGTGCTCACAATTGGAATTAAAACTCCATAATTATTTAATAGAACAAGAATTCAAGCAATGTCCCATAGATGTGTGCATGCATACAAAAAATATAGGTAATAAATTGTTGATTTTGGTTTTTTGAATTGACGATATATTGCTCGCCTCAAATTGTGACAACACTTTAAAAGATGTTAAAAATAAATTAAATAAAAAATTTTAAATGGCCAATCTTGGACAATTGTCATGGTTCCTCGGTATAAAATTTACCTGTGAAAATGAAACTATAACAATGAACCAATCATAGTATATTGAAAAAATTCTGCTCAAGTTCGGAATGCAAGGTTGCAAACCACGTACAACTCCCAATTGAGATGGATATAAATAAAAATATAGAGACCAAAACAAAATTAATAGATGATCAATTATACAGAGAAATGATTGGAACTCTCATCTATTGAATGACCGCCACTATGCCTTATATATGTTACTCTGTAACAAAGCTATCTCAAAACTTATCGAGACTAACAATTAAGGACCTTAATCATGCAAAACAAATCCTTCGTTATCTAAAAGGAACCAAGGAACAATCTTTAATATTTAAAAAGTCTACATATCCTCTAAATTTAGAAGGATTTTCAGATTCAGATTGGGGTAACTCTGAGGATAGAAAAAGTATAACGGGATACTGTTTTAGACTGTCAAAGATTGGACCTATGATCTCTTGGAAAACTAAAAAACAACAAATTGTTGCCCTTTCTATATGTGAAGCAGAATTTGTAGCCCTCACCCATTCTGCGTAGAAGGCAATTTTTCTGAACACCCTTCTAAAATCTATTTTAAAACCAGATCTAAGTAAAAAACCTATAGTAATTCATTGTGACAACCAGAGCAGTATCTTATTAGCAAATAATTCTATGATTCTGTGATTCATCAAAGGTTGAAGCATATTGATATCAGATATCATTTCCTAAGGGCTGGAATAAGTTTAAAAAATCTATTACTCTTAGTTATGTAACATCTGAGAATAATATAGCCGACATTTTCACTAAACCTATAAAAAGGATAAAATTAAAACATTTTATAGCCGAACTTTTTGGAATTTAATCATGAATAAATCTCTTTTCAGAAACCCCAAAAGAGAAGCATGAACAGTTGAAATCACACACAAAAAAAATAATACATTGTAAATTGTCCCGGGCATGACGTTAAACTGCCACCATTTTTATCTTACTAACCAAATTAACTAACTAATACACAACAGAATGTTTCTAGTTTTTGTTAAACAAAAAAAAAATGTATATTTGTATGTATTTATGTGTGTGTATATATATATATATATATATATATATATATATATATATATATATATATATATATATATATATATATATGTATGTATGTATTTGAATAAGATTATATTTGTATGTATATGCATTTGAATGGGATTATATCTATATGTATTTGTATATATATATATATATATATATTTGAAAAGTGTTTATTTTTGTATGTATTAAAAACAGTTTTTTTTAATGTGACTTGATGTGATTTACAAAAAAATGGCTTCTTTTTGCACACATATACAAAATAAAGGTATTATAACGAAAACTTATTTGAAAATACATCATTTGAAATCAAAACTTAAAATTCTGCAAGGACTTTTTTCTCAACCTAATCCTATTCTCAGCTTGAATGTTATTTTCACAAGGTTTCAGTTGATATAGCCTCCAACTCTCTTTAGTAAGGATCTGTGGTGCAATGGTTATAAGTGCTACTCGTAAATAATAATCAGTTTTAAATAATAGACTTCTGGTGGTTAAAGGTTGGATCCTCAGTATGGGCAATACTAAGAATATATAATGAAATTTTGTGTATTCTTATGGGGAGGGGGGGTTCTTTACTGTTACTTTACTATAAGGTTCTCTAACCTCTATTTATGAGTGAAATGTCTGTATCGTTATCTATTTGTCTGGCCGTGATCATTAGCCTGCTGTTTCTTAGTGTCTCTGTGATCATCTAGTTAATGTCTATGGATGTGTGTGTGAACATAAAATAATACCATATGTGACGAATGTGACGTACCTGTTTCTTCTGGCTCGTTCTTCTGGATGCATTCGCCGACGTCTTAGGAGCTGGTTCTCTCAACAAAGACACTTTCAAGACAAACACAAGACATTGATTGTTTTTATATATGTTATTTATTCATCTCAGGCGTTTTTAGTCACATCAGACTGGGGCGAATGACAAACTTCGGCTTGTTCTGTTTCCTGGTTCCATTTGGAAACCGTTGCCACCCCTCCTTGAAGAGACCTTGATTCTCACATCTTGTCTTTTTCATGTCTAGCAATCAACTCAACTAAATTTAACTAAGTTTCCCCAACTGGAACTTTTGACACATCAGATTCGGCCCCATCTATCTAATTTCCGGTGCAAGTTTAGGCCAGTTACAAAGTTTGACCTATGTCAAGTCATGACCACCTGCAAAGTTCACTAAACTCTTGTTTCTCATGGTTCATCTTCGTCATTCTGCAAAATAATAGACATTAGATAGATAGATAGATAGATAGATAGATAACCCGATTCTGAATAATTATTTTCTAACTGGCGTTGCCTGGCGATCACATAACAAATATAATTGTGAATTACTTGAGACTTCTACCTGACAGAACGAGACCAAGCTACCTCAGTGAATTAAATAAAGGGTTCTGTTTGAAATTCCATGCAGATTCCTGAACTTGACATAAAGATTCCTGAGTTCGACAGGAAGGTCAGAAGTTACATCAGTGAAAACATGAAAATAACGTACAAGATGAGAAGGGTGCTCCAAATAATACAAATTATTAATCTTCATTTCTAAAATTCCAAACCCAGTCACTAGAAGATTGGAGGTTGCATAGGCCAAAACACTGTGAGAATTAAATCCAAGATGAGAACAGTAGTCTGACTAATTCAAATAATATAGATTATCAATCCTTATCTAAGAAATTCAGAAACAAGTCACATTATTGTTATCACAAAAGCAAGTCACATTACACATTCAAAATTAGTAAATAATCAAGTGTTTATCAATCAATAGAAAAGTTTCCACCTAATTTAACAACAAACATGATCGCTTCAGTAAGCCAACTAAACGGGTATAAAAGAGGTAAAGAAGGTTTTGAGGGAAAACATAAGTTTGCTATTTAAATTGCTAAGTTGAATTTCTCCTCAAACTATCTATGAAGGGCAGATAATTCACTATTCACTTTTTCCATCTGAGACAATTTAATACATCAAACATTTCCTTTTCACTTTAAATGCTCTCTAAAATAATACCATTGTGTTATTTGGTGCTTATAAGGATGGGGGTACAGATGAAAATTGGAATTACACAGGTAAAAGATTGCAGTTTCAAATAAATTAATAAAAAACTTTCTGATATACATATCAGGCAAAAATAAATATCCACATCAAAAATTTTCCATCATTTTTTCCATCTGAGACAATTTAATGCATCAAACATTTCCTTTAATGCTACTGGAAATAATACCATTATGGATATGGAGGAGTATAAGAAGGCTATATCAATTCAGGGAACTGGATGTTGTATGGATGTGGTGTATGAACAAAAATGGACAAATGAAAGAAACAAACAAGACCTTCTTTCATCAAAACAATTTTTCTTTCAATCAAAATAGCAGTGAGTGCCCATTTAACTACAAAAAAAGAAAAAAAAAAAACTTAGCCGCGATAGGCAGGCTCAAACCTGAAATGTGAAAGAATGGAAAAACATTACTGGCAAACGCTTTTGCCCACCGGACCATGATGACTTATGATGTCATGAACCTTTCAAAATAACGTTTTTAAACATACTTTTAGTTTGCTAGGCATGCATGATTTGCAAAAATCTCAATGCAAAAAGTGACCCCCTTGCAAGAAATGGTCCAGTTGACCACCACAGAATAAATCTTTTTTTTTTAATTTTCACATATTATGGGTGCGAGAAAACGCTCTCAGATGGTACTGGTTTCGACCTGGTGCGATGTGGCTGCCAAAAGTTTTTAATGGACATACAAAGACACACACAAACACAAAGCAACGTTTGAGATTTATATAATAGACTAGTGGGGATGCCTGGTGTTGCCCGTGTGTTTGGAGGTGTAAAAGAATTTTTAAAAAAAAGTGTTGGTAAGCAGGGAGGCTCGAACCCGAAGTCTTGACAAGAAGGTGGAAAAGAAAGGGGAAAAAATACCTGACTCCTTACCGCTCGGCCACAATGGTACAGGAACTGAAAAATGTTTTAATTTAACAATTAAAAAGTTAACTGATAGGTGCATAAACTTAATGAAGTCAAACATCATGCGATAGGGAAATAAAATGACGCACTTAACTTTGACTGCAAGCCAGTTTCCCCAAGATGTTGCAGAAAACTAGCTCCCCATAAAAGGTGAGTGTCCAAATGAATAGTAATAGTCTGATATAAGAGGTTTCCCCTGTATTGGTCAAAGATCGTTGCTTTTCTGGATGCCCCTGTCACGAGTGCCAGGGAGCTATTTTGCTACATATTCAGTTTCGCTTTTATACTAAAAAGCTAAACAAACATGCAGAGAATGAGAAATACTGCAAAAATAGTGTGTAAAAGTTGTTCAAATAAAAGATAGATGTGACCTCCCTTCGTAAATCATAGATATTATAATCTAGGGAGCATATAAAAAGTTTTAAGAATGAGTGACCCCACCAAAAAAGCCTTTGCTGGACTTACACAAAAAATGCATACACACACTAACACACATTTTGCCTTTTATATATATACTAGCAGGAGTGGCCAGCGTTGCCCGGGTGTTTGGAGGTGTGTGTGTTGGGGGGTTTTAGATCAAAACAAAATGGACAAAGTAATAACTCTATTTAAAATTTAAAAAAAAAAACGTTGTCCGGGTGTTTGGAGGTGTAAAAGAAAAAAAATGTTTTAGTAGGGAGGTAGGCTCAAACCTGAAACCTTGAGGCTAAGGCAGAAAGATAGTGTGTTGGAGAGGGGGGGGGTTAGATCCAAACAAAATGGATGAAGTAATAACCCTGTTTAAATATTATAAAATAAAAAAAAACGTTGCCCGGGTGTTTGGAGGTGTAAAATAAAAAAAAGTTTTGGTAGGGAGGTAGGCTCGAACCTGAAGCCTCGAGGCTAAGGTGGAAAAAACAGTCTGACACGTTATCACGACGCTAAAGAGACAGAGAACTGAGAACTGACAAAATTAAACGTTTAAAAAAACAGCAGGTGGTTAAACTAACATCAATGTTTTCTAGGTCAAACATCACGCCATAGTCGTAGCAGTAGAAAAGGAAAAGGAAGGAATGATTTTTTGCTACCCCTCCCTGTAGAAAAGCAACCCGTTGAGAGTGAAGAAATTAATGTTTTTTGCCGATTTTTCGATATTTGTCGTCCGAAGGTTCGAGCTTCCAAATGATACCAATCTGTCGAAAATCTGTCGCCTGTGTGGAAAGTTTTTGCGAGACATACAAACACACACACTAACACACATTTTGGCTTTTATATATATAGATAGATACAAAAGAAGCAGAAGAAGATGATGAAGAAGAAGAAGATTAAAATTCTATCCAATAATTTTTCTTAATTTTTGATGAGGATACTTATTTTTGTATGATACATAAATATATCAAATAGTTTTTACTTGCAATGTGATTTTCACCTTACTGTATAAGCACCCATAACATTTTATAGTAATGAATTACCACTTATCAAGGCTGAAAGGCGACTCGGAAATAACGGTTATTGTGTTTGTCAAGTGAGTGATGAGACAACACCTTGAAAAGATTGGAGACGGATAAAACTGGACAAAATTTGATTCTTTAGAATGACGGCTCAACAAGAATTTCTTACCATTATACTCAAAAACGACCAGTTGGGTGTGGCTTCACAAAGGAAGAGAGATGGAAAAAACTAAATTGTTATCACATGTGGCAGTATGACTGCAACAACTGTCAAGTCAACTGGATAATAAACGTAAACCAAATGCTTCCATCTACACAACTAAAATGGAAAATACTGTCAATATGACCCGACACAGTACCAAACACTTCCTCGACTCAACCCGGCATGGTTCCAAGCAATTCTGTTCACACGATCCAGCACAGTCCTGAACGATTGTGTCGACCCTACCCAACCCGATCCTGAACAACTCAGTTGAAACGACACGATTCCAAAAACCTCCATCAAACACCCTGATAGGATCCCGAACGACTCTGTCAAAACGACGTGGTGATCACTCGCTGAACAACTCTAGCATCAGCTTTTTATAGCCTGGACAAACTCATTTTCATCATAGGTAGGCCCGACTAAAACATTGACATACAATTTTTGAGTGCTTCTGTACATGCTCATCGCACTGGAAATCAACTTTATCATGTTCCACAGATGGGTAGTTCTTGGAAAGAATCTTTGTTCATGGAAGTCTGTTTAGTTTTAGGTACACAGAGGAAGGACAATAAATTATTCATAGTGTTTTTTTGTTGTTTTTTTTTTTACAAGGGAAGTCACCACTTCTCAATGCCCAAAAGCCACTCGAGCATAAAGGTTAATATATAGTGATGGAAATTGGGTAGAAATTGACTATTTAACAGAACGGCTGAGCAAGAATCTGTTTACATTGGACTTGGAGATGACAATGTTGTAGTCAGCCAGAAAGCTAACCACAGAAGATAGGCACTGAGAGAAATTGTTGATAGTGATTGTAGCTAGGCGAGTGCTTTTTGTGAAAGTTTGGCAGGGACATGTTTTGCTGTAAATGTTTTACAGGAGATGAGGGATAGAGCACCTACTATAAACATAACAGTGTGAAAAGATGAATAAGGAAAAGAAGAAGAGATTTACTAGTGTAACATAATGGATGAGAAACCCTTTCGGGGGGAGCATTGAGTTCCCCACATGTTGGGCCTTATGCCAAACACACATATCTCAGTGAGTGCACATATTTTAAGGTTGATTCCCTCGGCACACAGAGATTGATAGCTGTTTACAAATTTGTCAAAATCATTCAAGACTCCAGGTTCCTAAAAGGTCAGCTTTGCATGCTGGCAGCTGAATTTGAAAAAAAAAAACGTGTGTTAAAACATCTCTCTCTCTCTCTCTCTCTCTCTCTCTCTCTCTCTCTCTCTCTCTCTCTCTCATTGAAGAAAAACAGGAAAATTAAATTGTATTGTAAAATACAGTTGAAGCATGGATTCCGTGCATGACGGACACATAGCCGTTTTAGTCTGGTCACAAGTGACAACGGACATGGATCAATAATCACCAAGATTAATTGCTTCTTTTTTATTAAGAATAAATAATTCTATATTTTTATTAAATAAAGAAGATGCCTTCTTCACTTATTCTGTGCAGTGTTCAATTTCAGCAAGCAGTCTCTGCCATCAATGACGATAGAATGTTGCCCCTTATGATGCTAGCCAAAAAGACCAGAGACAAAACCCAGTAGCAAGTGTAGCTGACGCCAAGTCAACCCTGATCACTCTATTGTCCATGAGTCCAGCCAGCATTTGATTGTTTATTTCCCTGGGGAGCTGGTTGTCGTTCTCAGGACAGAACAATCATTCCAGCAACGTCCCCATGACAAACCAAATAACTCTCCCCAGCAAACAAACATTAATGATGCAAAACTCACATCTATATTTTTCTACAAATAAACTTTTTCATATTACACACCTTACGTCACATAGCAAATTGCTGCACATTTGTCTTGTGAGGTACATTCTGTTGGCTTTGTTGAGTTATCTCCCTGGGTTTATAATAGAGTTATCTCCCTTAGGTTTATTCTGGCCCACATTAGAGAATGTACTCTCTAACATGAGACTCTGAAATTTTATTTTATTCAGAAACGAAATTTAGAATCAGATTTTACCCATTTCCCAGGTGATTGTTCAAAGCTGTGGTCCAACCAGCTGTTCATCTTTGCATAACCTTTAAAAACCATGACGTTGCATTTGAACAGTTCCTTTTTGACAGTAATCACATACACTCTCAAAACACACACAACACATACATTCCTGTAAAGATGAACAATTTGTTAAAGAGAAACGTAAGAGGAGGATACAAACACCTAAGGTAGTACATGATATGATACAGAAGAGATAAACACTAGACATAAGTACAAAAGTATGAATATGTTAGGATCCCAAATATAATGAGAAGATAACATTATGAGAATATAATATTATGAGCCTTGTAGCTATTCAACAGGTAAAATCCACAAATAAAAGAATAAAGGAGAACAACTTATAAAACAGGAAATACCCATTTTATGAATACACTAGCCTGCCTGTGTCCCAGCGTTGCCTGGGAATTCAGAGTAAGTAACAAAATTTCAATGCTCACGCCCAAGCTAGAAGTAATGATAAATATTACATGATAGTGACATTAGCATATTAGTACAAAG
Organism: Euprymna scolopes; assembly: GCF_053919585.1. Classification (NCBI taxonomy): domain Eukaryota; kingdom Metazoa; phylum Mollusca; class Cephalopoda; order Sepiida; family Sepiolidae; genus Euprymna; species Euprymna scolopes. The sequence continues at coordinate 69,959,835 of NC_136485.1, read as the reverse complement.
ATTAGTAATAATAATAATAATAATAATAATAATAATAATAATAATAATAATAATAAAATTGTAATACTAATACTATTACTACTTGTAGTAATAACATTATTGATAGTAGTAAGAATAAAAAGAGTAATAATGACGTTATAATGACAATGATAATACTGAGAAAAATATAATACAAATAATAATGATCCTACTGATAGCAATACTCATAGTGATAGTAATTAAAACCATAGCGATAAAAGTAATACTAATAACATTAACTAAGAAACTAAAATCATAATAAAGATAATGTTAAGAAATGAAACACCAGTATTAATACTAATATTAATAACAATAAGACAAGTATTCAGCATAAAAAATACTAAAAATAACTTCAAAACAGGAAACAGCAACAATGTTAACACCAATAATGATAACAGTATGACAATTAATTATTGTGACAGTAATACAACTAATAATAGAAAAAGTCAGAATAGTAATAATAGAACAAAAAAGAATACTAAAAATAAAGACTACTACTACTACTAATACTAATACTAATACTACTATTAATACTACTACTAATAATAATAATCTATAAATGAAACTCTTGGTATGTTCGTTTTGACAAAAAAAAAAAAATTCTACATTACCATTTCTATTGAAACATTTTGACGTTAACTCATTAGAATCCAGGTATGTTTTTATGCCATTAAAATAAAATAAAAATTATAAAATAAAATTTTTTTATTTTTTTATTTTCGTTCTTGGTTGGGCCGAGGCTATTTTACGGAATACCTTTGCAAGTGATCGCCTTGCATTCCACTACAACCCTGATGCTGATTATAGTTTGAGTCGCCATGTTCACATCGGCACTATGACTGAAGTGTGTCCCTATTGCAAGGCTCTGAAATTTAAGGGAGAAACTAAAGGATTGTGTTGTGCCAACGGAAAAATTAAACTACCTCAACTTGAAGAACTACCAGAATAATTAAAAAGTTTGCTTGCTGGATATATTGCTAAATCTAAGTATTTTCTATAGGACATCAGGAAATATAACCCATGCTTCCAAATGACGTTGTATGCTGCAAAAACCATTACAGCTCAATTCATGCCAACTTTTAAAGTAAAAGGACAAAATTGCTAAAAAGTTGGATCTCTGCTTCTGTTCCCAGATGGTCAACATATGAACTTGTATGTATTTCATTGGTGATAACAATGATGAACTGAATGCTCGATGTGGAATTTTGACTGGTATAAGAATGGCCCATTGTTTCCCAACTGCAAGAGCTGCTCCATAATAAAAACAATTTAGTGCATTTATTCAAAACTGCAATTGAAATGATGCCATCTGATACACACAAGATTGTTATTCATGCTGACAAAACGCCTGCTGGAGAACATGTGCGAAGATTCAATGCTCCAACTATAGATGAAGTAGCAATTGTTATAGTTAGAGATCAATTTCAACCTCAGGATATTGCTTTTCATGGGAGAAATGATCAATTGACAAACATTGCAGAAACTCATCGATGCTACAATGCCCTGCAATATCCAATCATTCTTTTGTGATGGTGCTGATGGATATCATTTCAATGTTAACGTGATAAATCAAGTTAGTGGTGAAGAAACAAATAAATGAACCATTATTCATACTGATTAATGATTCGAGAGAATGAAACCAATCACATTCTGAAATGCATCCAATTGTTCCACCAATACATTATAGACATGTATACAAAAATTGAACCTGAACGTTTGCTATTTATCCATTTGAATCAGTCCAAACTTCGCTCTGAAGAATATGTTCATTTGCAAGATGCAGTTGTAATTGATGGTAATACAACCAACTTTGGAAGACTAATGATGCCATCTTCGTATTTAGGCAGTCCACGTCATATGCATACACTCAAGATGCGTTTGCATATGTTCGTTAGTATTGGCACCCTGACCTATTCATTGCATTCATATGCAACCCTGCTTGGGATGATATACAACAACTCTTACTTCCTGAGAATCATCAGTGGATAGCGCATGTTTATAAATAAAAGATGAAATCGCTAATAGATTTCATTGTAAAACATAAAGTATTTGGGTCTGTGTGCTGCTGGACGTATTCAGTGGAATCACAAAACTTACCATACTCACACATACTAATCTGGCTCTATAACAAAATCAGTCCAAATGAAATTGACAATGTAATATGTACTGAAATACCTGATGCTAGCATTGATAAAGATTTGCATGAAGTTGTGACAAAAAATATGAGACCTAGACCTTGTGGTATATTGAATGAAAGATGGAAAATGCTTTAAGCAATATCCACGGGCATTACTATCCAACACACTTACAGGAACTGATAGATATCCTTTGTACAGAAGAAGGTTAGTAGAAAATGGTGGTAAATTAGCAATCATACGAATGCAAAGTGGTGACATTCAAGTTGATAATCAGTGGCTTGTTCCATATTCACCTTTGCTATCAAAAGCCTACAAATCGCACATTAATGTAGAATACTGTAACTCAGTTAAGTCCATGAAATACATTTGCAAGTATGTGAATAAAGCTATATGGCTGTTTTTTGGCTTGCAAAGAAATGATAGAAATGCAAGCATATATATCGATTGCACAGTTTCAAGCTGGAAGATACATAAGCAGTAAAGAAGCTGTATGGCGAATTCTTTCATTTCCCATACATGAACTAAGTCTGGCTATTGTTCACTTAGCAGTACATTTACAGCTTTAAATGTGCAACAAATAGCTCTTAATTCACCGGTGACAACATTAACAGCTTTTTTAATGTTATGTCAAACTGACGCATTTGCATCAACATTGCTTTATTCAGAAGTACCTATGCATTACACATGGAATAGGAGTAGAAAATTATTTGAATGGCGCAAATGAGGAGATAGAGTCGACGGACACCCTGGAATATTCAAAGAAGAAAACACAATAGGAAAACTGTATACTATTCATTCCAAACAAGATAAATGTTTCTTTCTTTGCATGCTATTGATAACTGTCTCTAGTCCAACGTCTATCCAGCAATTAAAAATAGTCAATGGTGTTACACATGCCACTTTTCACAGTGTATGTCAAGCTCTGAATTTATTGGAAAATGATGGACACTGGGATGAATGCATTAATGATGTATGTAACACATTGCATCCGATCCAAATTCGTGCATCGTTGGCCATCATATTGAAGACTTGCTCTCCTTCATCTCCAATAGACTTATGGGAGAAATATAAATCACAAATGACTGAAGACATTTTTCATCAAATACGCAATGAAAATGCAAATGCCTCCCTGGAATTTACAGCAGAAATCTATAATGAGGCAATGGTAAGGATTGAAAATTTGTGCTTAGAAATTACAAAGTTCTCACTCAATTGGGAATGACATCACCGAATCGATCTGTTGCTACTTTGTTTGATGTAGATTTGCATTGGGAACAAACTTACAACATAGATGAACTTTTGTTGTACATTCAATCAAATATTAAAATGATCAAAAAGAGCTTTACCATAAAGTAATGCAGACGGTCGATAATGGAGTGGGAGAAATTTTTTCTTAGACACGCCAGGAGGAACTTGTAAAACCTTCTTAATTAAATTAATTTTGGCAACCATTCGATCACAAAATGGCATAGATTTAGCTCTTGCATCATCTGGTATAGTTGCAACATCACTGCCAGGTGGAAGAACTGCTCATTCGGCTTTAAAATTACCATTAAATATGCAATTTATGGAAATTCACATGTGCAAAATTTCCAAAACGTCAAGAATGTGAAAGGTATTGCAGATATGTAAACCTATTGTTTGGGATGAATGAACAATGGCACATAAAAATCACTGGAGGCTCTTGATCTTTTGCGTGGAAATGATTGACAATTTGGGAATGCAGTAATATTGCTTGCAGGAGATATCAGGCAAACATTACCTGTAATTCCTCGATCAACACCAGCAGATGAAATAAATGCTTGCCTTAAATATTCCACTTTTTGGCGACATGTGAAGAAATTACATTTGACTAGAAATATGCGTGTCCAGCAACAAAACGATTGATCAGGAGAGATATTTTCAAATCAATTGCTGGAAATTGGGAATGGAAAAGTGCCGGCTAATCTTACTTCAGGACGAATTTCATTGCCATAAAACTTCTGTAATTTAGTTACAACAAAAAAAAAAATTGATTAATAAAGTATTTCCGAACATCCAAATTAACTATAGGAATGCCAGTTGGCTGAGCGAACGAGCTATTCTTACACCCAAGAACAAAGACGTTCATGAACTCAACAATACTATTCAGTTGAACATTCATGGTGAGTTAGTCACATACAAGTCCTTCGACAATGTTGTTGAAGCAGATGAAGCAGTCAACTATCCAACAGAATTTTTGAATTCACTAGATTTGCCAAGGATGCCACCACATGCTCTGCAATTGAAAATTGGCGTGCCAATCATCATATTGCGAAATATTAACCAGCCCAAGCTTTGTAATGCCACATGTCTTTCAGTTAAAAAAATTTATGGCTAACATCATAGAAGCCACAATTTTGACGGGGCCTTTCAAAGGTGTCCTGATTCCACATATTCCTATGATTCCTACAGACGTGCCATTTCAATTTAAGAGATTGCAATTCCCAATTTGACTGGCATTTGCAATCATGATCAACAAAGCACAGGGACAATCTTTAGAATCGTGTCGCTTATAATTACACACTGATTGCTTCTCACATGGGCAATTATATGTTGCATGTTCTAGAGTCAGCAAACCAGACAATGTCTTCATCTACACTGAAACTGGAACCACTAAGAATATTGTGTTTATACAAGTATTGGAAAATTAAACATATTAGAAACATGCATTTTGTTTTTTCTTCCATTAAAACGAACAGCTAGTAATAATAATAATAATAATAATAATAATAATAATAATAATAATAATAACAATAATAATGTGTCATCTGCTCGGAAGAGATTCTGGATTTTTTTTTTATATTAGTAATTCCTCAAATGGAAAAATGGCTGCCAGGGATTACATTAGCTTTAACATTGCAAGTAACATCATTTTATTGTTTACTCAAGCTTTCGGTGTGTGTGTATGTGGGGGGGATACACCTTCTCTCTCTCTCTCTCTCTCTCTCTCTCTCTCTCTCTCTCTCTCTCTCTCTCTCTCTCTCTCTTTCCTTCTCTCTCTCTTTCTTGTTTTGGGACCAAAAAAATAAGATTAAGGAATTCCTTAATTTTTTAGAATTTTAATAACGACTAGCTGGTTGTGACCTCCATTTTGTCTCAAGAGATAATAGATACCCTTTGTAAGAATGCCTGTAATCCAGAAACAAGGGTTGCGCAATCTTAAACCTCACCTCTCCTGAGTTAGCACTGCCCTATTCCAACTGCAAGAAGCCAAGAACGATTGGAAACAATGCTGAGATAAGTAGAGAGCACATACTGCACCTGGTATTCCCAAATCGTTACTCATTTAATACTGACCATGTTCAATGCTGCTTAACTTTGGTGATCGAATAGGAGCTGGTGTGTCAGCATGATTATATTATATATTTGAGTTGATTAGCTCAAGCATTAATACTTAAGTTAAATCTTTTGTTGATTTGGTTATAATTTTCTATGCTATTTAATGCTACAGGGTGGAATGATAAAATTGTCGCCATATAAAAGACGACAATTCCATTTCAGTTTGATAAAAACCGGTTTTCTTTTTTTTTTATGTTGCAAACCATCTACTAGTTGGCAAGTTATGTACAAATCCAAAGAACAACAGGAGCCTTCTATCATGTCTGCAATTGACATACTGTTCAACAAGCAAGATCGAAGATGCACCGCTGTACAACTAAGCTCTCTACCGATCCAAGTTATGACAACAGAACCATTGCCAGCGCCCTCAAAATGCACATCCAGACGGTTCAATGCTTGAGGGCACAGCTCAACAAAGTTTCCAGACACGATCATTGTCTTTGGTGTAGTTTCAAGTGAGGACAACATCATGACACCTAACATCTTTGAAGTCAGCTTGAAAATCAACACCAAAGTGTATCTGGATGTGCTGAAGAGTGTGATGATCCCCTGGGTATGGCAGCAGGACGATGCCGACCTACAAGCCCAAAGAGATCCAGGTTTGGCTTCAGAAGAAGTGCTACAACTTTGTACCCTTCTTTCACTGGCTTCCCTCCTCCCCCGACCTGAGCTGGATTACTTTGTTTGGTCATATGTTGAGAACATCACCAACATGACCTCCCACAACACCAAAGCCAGCCCGATCGCCGACACTTATGGAAAAGGCATGCTCCCAGTTCCGAACCAATATCAAGGTTGTGATTGAGGCTGAAAGCGGCTACATTGAATAGATGTCAGCTCTACTATATAATCAAGTTACCTGAATTGATTTTTTCAATAAAAATTTTAAAATAAAATAAAATAGTGTTGTTATTATCTTTCCATCCTGTATCTTTGCATTATGCTTACTGTGATTTACTTTTTGATTTAATCATACATTAAAATGTTGATTCAGGGCAATTTCCATGTAACATTTTAAGGTTTTCTATGTTCTCAAATACAGATTTAATACTATATCAACCCCCCTGTCTAGTTCAGAGAATAAACTGAAATTTTGGTGTCTTTATAAATGCCTATTTATTGAAGAAATGTATTTTATGTGTGATGAACCATCTTAATGTGACCAGATCGGTTCAAGATAATGTATGTTCTGTAATGTAAGTTCTCTTTTTCTGTCGACAGAGTTTCTTTATGAGTTTTGTAACTACCCAGGTCAGTTTGACATAGGTGTGAAAGGTTTAAAAACTCAGATCTATTTGGTAGTTCATTAAAGATTCAAAGATCAATTAAATCAAAAGCCTCAACCTTTTGTTTTATGTGGACTTGATATTCCAGACTAGAGGATAAATGTGATAAAAGGACATACACATTTTATACCATAGCATAAGCAGGAGGTGCTCATTTTATTTACATTAGGGAGAGTAGAAAAAGAAGATAGCCTTCAACAAAAAATTAACAGAAAAGAAACTAGGGACAGATAACTCTGATTTCTATACAATGAGAAACAAGGGAGGTGATTTGATCTCAATACAATATTAGAACAAGGGAGATACTCTAACCCTATAATAAAAGGTTTTAGCAGGTTGATTAATTTCAACATCTCTTTCATATAAAACTGACTTGACATTCTCTTTTATATTTTAGTATCAGTTTAATATCATACTGGTTTTTTTATCATAAATCATTTAATTATGATAAGTAATATAAAATGATTAAAATAAATAAATAAATGTCTTCTTCCTTTTCTTCTTTTTCTCTTTTCCATATCAGATGTAATTTACACGATGGACATGGTGGTACAAAGTGATTTTCTCCATGAAATTTTATCATTTATGTTGGTTTCATCTTTGATCAAGTTATCACAAGTCTTTCTCGGCCTGTTCTCTCCTCATTTACCCTCAACTGCATAAAAGGCAACAATTTGAATTATTGTATTAAAATTTGTCCCACCACAATAGGTTCTTCAAACATAAGCAAAAGTTGGCATAAAAATAGACTCATGTCAACTGAAAGAAAAATGCACTCTGCAAAAGAACAACTTTGGAACAATGAAAGCTTTTGGTACCCGTGTTTTAACATTCACAGGCAATATTAACTGGAACAAGTACACCGAGGACATTGCAAAGGCTGCTGCAAAAAAGGTGAGTTCTTTCTATCATGCCAGAAGACTACTCACACCTGAGAGTATTCTGTACCTCTACAAAGCCGCCATTCACCCATGCATGGAGTATTGTTGCCACATCTGTGCTGATGCATCTACCGCTAGTCTCTTGCTTTTGGATAGGGTCCAAAAAAGCTTCTTCAATCTAATATATCCCACTTTGTCAACTAAGCTCCAACCCCTGTCCGATTGCTACAATGTTGCATCCTTGTGCCTGTTTTACAAGTATTTTAATGAAATGTGCTCTGATGAACTTATTGCATTTGTGAACTCTCAGCGTACATACCCTCAACGAACCTGTTTAGCAACAAAATAACACCCCTTCACTGTTGAGGTTCCTAAATGCCAGAAAGCTTTCTACTCTAATATTTTTTTTTATATTGAACAGCTAGACTTTGGAATTCCTTTCCTCCTGCCTGCTTCCCTGACTGTACTGATATGCAGAAATTTAAATGTAATGTAAACCAACATCTTGTTCATCTTCCCTAAACATGGTCCAATTCATTCTTGAGGAGCTAGTATCACGAAAGGCAGTGAAACTAACCCGTGATACTGTTTTCCTTAAAATGTGAGCCTCACTATATCCAACAAACCAAATTCGTTGTTTTACATAAAGAAAAAAAGGTAGACCTGAAAGAAAAGCATTACACATGGTGGATGATTACAAAATAGTTCATTCGTCTACTGAACAAAACATCAAATCAAAGTTTAATATCATTAATAAAAACTTTCACATTTTCTATAATGACCAGAAAACCATCATCATAACAAGATGGCAGATAACTTTGGTTTCCTTCATGTTCTGAATCAAGATGATCACTGCTGCTAGAAGAATAAGCACACATGTAGATTACATACTCACACATGATAAGGTGCACACACACACACACACACACACACACATACACACACAAACACACACACACACATTATCTTTCCTTTCTTGCATGCCTCAAACAGGTGAATTATAACTAGAGAAAAACGAACTCTTATTCACACTATCAACAAATATACCTTATGACAAACAGGATCCTGTTTACTGTCACTTCAGACAAATTATATTGACAAACTACAGTTTGTGATTTCTTTAAACTTGTTTCAACTTGTTAAACAGACTCTTCATCGAATGAAGTTAATTTTATTGATCCACTGAATGTTTAATTTTATTATAATTATTTTAGTTTGTGACGGATAGAATTCCCATAATGTATGTGGAAGTGACGACTCATTTATGGACGAGAAATTCTTGCCATTACAACAAATCAAATATTATTTAACTTATGTCAAGCTTATTTGTATTACATATAATTCTAATAGCACTTTAAAGTATCAAGGGAACTGACCCTTAAAACAAGGTCAAGTGTGGTTTCCAAAGCACACTCTGGCCTACAAAAAATACTTGTGTCACCCTGTCAGCATTCTCCAGTAGGGACACTTCAGGTGATTAGCAATCAACTAACCTCTTTTCAGAGAGAAAGTAAAGCCTGGGAGAGTGGCCATTCTAGAACTTAACGGAACCACACCTCAGCCTGACAGCTACAAAATCACTGTCAGACTGATTGTCAAGGACGTATCCCATACTAGTACGAACACCACCTCTACTGAGATTGTGCCAAGTAAGTATGTGTGTGCATGTGTGTGTGTGTATGTATCATGTGTGTGTATGTATGACGATGTATTACTTTGATAGTATCAAGGAGAGTTTAGTGTACTTTGGTATTTCTGCTGACAATTTGGGAGTCCCTAACATCTGATTGTGAGCAGTAGAGGATACAGATTTGCGTTCTGAACGTTTTGAAGCAGCCAGATTGTAAAACAAGGATAGACACGTCTTTGTTTGGAACTAGATTTCTGCACATTAAAAGCCAACATTGTGCTTAACTTTGCTCTCATAAGCGGGCAAGACACTTATTTTATTCATGCATAGCATCAATCAACTTTCGATTCACTTTGAAATGACAGTTTAATTTTTTTTTTTTTAAATATTGTTTATAATGTCACAAACTATCGAGGAATTTAAGAGTTGTCAGAAATTTCAAGAGCCAAAGACATCTGAGAATGAAAGGTGTTGATAGAATACAACCAGTGACTTTTCTTCTTTCTTTATTTCTCTCTATCTTTTTCGTTTCTCTCTTTCTTTTTGCTGAACGTTTTATTCTCTCTTCCTCGTTTCTGTTACCATCATGGAGAAGCAAGAAAGTGATCGATGAGATTTCCTCGTACCGGGTGGTTTTATTCAAAACCAACTTGGTGACATTAGTTTATTATATTTTTTTAGAATTCAGAATGGATAAATAAAAAGCCTTATTTTTTATAAGATCTTTGATTACTTCTCTTTACAAAGTGTTCAATTTTCAGCGATGATGTTCCCAAAAAGACCTTGATAATTAATTCTCTGGAAGGAATTAATTACACCAATCATACAACATAAATAGCATAAAACCATTGTGTTTGGGGATCTTTGACAAGGTCAGTTCAAACATTGAAAACAATGATCAGTCACTGTTTAAGCCAGGGATTTAACTTTCATGGCCTCCATGAGTTGGTGGATCCATATTCAGGACGATAAGATTCCTTCCAGAAACGTCCCACAGTGCAGACATGTCAAGGTACACCTACTGAGCTACAATAGTGCTACAAAAGTAAACCCTGCTAAACGCAAAAGAGCATGTAGGAAACATAAAACCTTGCCAACCATCTGAGAAGATTTGTGGATCTATGAAGTGTGTAACCAGACTCTGTTGCGGTGCCATCTGTGGCCCCAAGAATGGTCATTAAATGAAAGAGTCTGAAAAGACAACACTGATATCATGTACATTATTCTCTCTTTTTTTTTAAAGGTTCTTATCATTTTATTCTAGTTGGAGATAGGACATCCTATCTGATGTCAAATATTCATGCACTGTCTCAGACATTCACACACTATCTCATATGTTCCAACCAAGAGATCTTTTTAAGATTCTAACTGTTCCTTTAGGTGTAATTGTTTGTAACTCTCTTGTACATGATTACCCGGGTATGTTTGCCAGGTGCTTTTTGAAATTCTTTTTCAAAAATATATGTACGGATTTGATCTGATATGATAACAGACGTTAAAAACTAGACATAACTCTACCTGTCCTGCCAGTGTCATAATATATAATAAAACAATAATGATTTTGAACGTGTGTTGTAGGCACTAATACTGGTGAGTGGTCTTAAAAACGACACAAGACAAAATTTGGCAATGACAAAGAAATGCAAGTGAGCAATGCAAAACAAATGGTTATTTATTGCGCCAATAAGGTACAAGATATCAAGAAATCAAAGTCTGTTGGATAGGAATGTCTTGGCTGGAGTAGAGTGGGAGGGGATCTCAAAAACTGGAAAGCCAGAAGGATACCACTGGAAGCAGAATAAGCAAGAAAGACTTGAAATGCAGGAGGATATCACTGGAAAGACAGAAGAATCCTACTAGACGCTGAATTGGAAGAAGATGCTAGATATGTAACAAAGGAATCACTAAGAATTGGAAAAGCAAGATGATGTAACCAAGAGATCGTCACTCTGTGGAATATACGAGTTTACTTTCTTACCAAATCTCTTATGCATTCAACTTCGTTCTGTCTCCTTGTTCTCTTGAGTAGCTGTTGAAATCACAATTCCATGGTGTTGTTTCATTTAGTATTAAGTTTTCTAATTCTTCCGTCATCTTATTCATGCAGGATTCTACTGCCCTTCCATCAACTTGAAAACATTTTCTCATGGCTTGATGTATGAGACTGACCACAGCTAATGGCTTCGTGAGCAGTATGTCAGTTATGTGATCTGCTATCGATATTACCTACTCAACTGGTATGGTTTCATTCTGCACAGCAATTGTTACTTTAAATTTTGTTTGTATTTGCTAAAGTAAAATGTGTTGGAGAAATTCTTTGGTTATATATCTCAAGTATATTTTCGCTGGCCGTAAGCCACTTTAGTTCGAAGGTGTTGGTGGAACCAGGACACACTGGCGTTATTTCTTTTATTCTTTTTGTTTTTAATATTTATAAATGCTATCTCCTAGTATTTTGTTTAATAAATTTTATCATTTTTATTTTTACTAGCAAGTCTCCTGGCATTGTCCGGTTTTAAAATATGCATAAATATTATATTTTAATTCATACCGTCACTGAGACATGGGCATGTGAGTATTACGTTTTTTCGAAACAGTTCACTTCTTGTAAGTAATGAAAAAAAAGATTACTCGAGCTGAGATCGAAACCAAAACTTAAAGCCAGCAAATCAAGTATGATAACCATCAGGCCAGCTTGACATTATCTTTAAAAAGTGTTTTCAAACCTACTTATTCTTAACATAAGGAATCTGTCATGTGAACGATTCATGCATGCACATATGTGAACCAGTCGACAAAGATAAAATCCAATGACTCCCACGTAACAATTTTTCAATTTTTACCCCTTAGCAGCCCTTTTTTCCAGATTTTTTCCGATTAAAAAGTTTTCCACATGACTGAATACCCTATATACTAAATTTCACAATGTTTCGGTCGATGTAGCCTCCAACCTTCTTAAACTGTATTAGTCATTATTCCTGGTAAAGGAAAGGGAGGTGGTTAGCTGTAGACATCCGAGGCTACATAATTAGCTTATGGTGAAAATTAATTTAGGTCTAAGAGAACGTTGTGCTAATACCACTCAAGATGAGAACATTAGTCTGATAAAACTATATACCAAATTTCAAGTCTGTAGATAAAAAATTCGTTGAGTATATAGGTTGAGAAGTGTCCTCGTACACAAACACATTCCCACTTTTATAGATATATATAGATTTTACTTTTAAGTAAAACCTAAATACGAAACTGTGGATATATAGAGTTAACCCTGTTCCAATATCAAACATGGCAACATACACCTGAAGAAGATTGAAGGTTGCGCTGATCAAAACGTTGTGCAAATAACACTTGAGATGAGAATATGAGTCCTATTTATACAAATAATACAAACAATCATTTCTCATCTCAAAAACTTCGGAACTGTAAAATTTTCAAGATAACATCCATATTCAAACTAGCCTAGGCGCCCGGCATTGCCCAGGTGTTTGGAGATGTGTGTTGAGCAAAAAAAAAAAAAAAAGTGGTAGTAGGCAGGCAGGCTTGAACCTGTGCCGCGAAGGCAGAAAAGAAAGTGAAAGAAAATCTGACGTTTTAGCCAATGTCTCCATGACACGACCGGAAGTCAAAAGCGTTGAAATTAACTAAAGTCAATCCAACGGTGACTATGACTTGCTAAAATGTCGACCCCTCCTTGTACAAAACGGCTGGGTTTAGGGTGAAGGAATTAATGTTTTTAGCCAATTTTTCGATATTTGTCGCCCGAGACGTCAAGCTTCAAAATGATACTGATCTTCTCAGGATCCGTCGCCTTTGTCAAAAGTTTTTGCAAGGCATACATACATACATACATACATACATACGTACATACATTTAAGCAGGTGAGATTTATATTATAGACTAGCCTGGGTGCCCGGTGTGGCCCGGATGTTTGGAGGTGTGTATTGAGCAAAAACAAAAATGTTATAGTAGGCAGGCAGGCTTGAACCCATACCACGAAAGAGGAAAAGAATGTGAAAAAAATTCCTGATGTCTTTGCCGTTGCATCCATCACCAAACCGGAAGTGGCGAAGGTTTAAATTAAGGCTAATCAATCGAAAAGTGAAGACGACTTTCGAAAATATTGGCGAAAAAAGCGACCCATCCTTGTAGGAAAAATGCCCAGTTGAGGGTGAAGGAATTAATGTTTTTTGCCAATTTTTTAATATTTGTCGTCTGACGGATCGAGCTTCAAAACGATACCGATCTCGTGAAAACCTGTCGCCTCTGTCAAAAGTTTTAGACATCCATACATACATGCATACATACATACATACATACATACATACATACATACATTTAAACAGACAGATGAGATTTATATTATAGAAGATGTCACCTTTAAGCACCATACAAGATAATGAGATCTAACATAAAAGTCACAAGCGATGACTTAGCATGAGAGAACTTGTTTCAGATATCATGAACGGCAACCTCACGCCAAAGTTGATGTTTAATACTCATTAATGTCTTGTCCCATAGTCTCTCTTCATTATTGGTGAAAAATATTTTCTCACAACAATTGATTGTAAGATTAAAACATTTAAATCCTATGTTTATGAACCTAGAATCCAAATACAAACACATAAGACTCAAATTTCATAAAAAGAGTGTTTCCAAATGAGAAAAAAAAAAAAAAATGGAAAAATAACAAATCACACATGCTTACAACACCATCCGCATTGTTTACCATAATTTAAACGCGAGAAAAATAGTTATGACAGGAAATAAATCATTTCCACATTAAAATTTAGTAATCTTTGAGAATTTATGGATTGACAATAGAAGCAATGTTCTAAAGTCCAACTCTTTCTCATCATGGTAGTTTCTTATATATACAATCTAGGACTCCACTTCCTGACAAGGGTGACAGATAAGTCTGGCACCTAGCAGTATAATACAGTATAAATCACGACTCGGCTAACAAGCCTATAGTGGTGAAATTTCATGAGAAATCAACATCAGGATCTGTCATTGCCTAGTCATCTATGCCTCTATGTCTGTAACAAGCAAGGTTATGTCAGGCTCTGTTGCGGCCTTGAAGAGCTCATAATAATTAAGATAACATAACAGAGATGCCCCATGGACGAATATCTTTCCTCTTCTTGCTGAACAGTGTGCCAGACTGAATTGTGCAAAGCAGACATTGAAGCTCAGGTTCCCACATGGAATTGTTATGTGTTTTGGAATGAAAATTGATTGTGAAATCGCCACGTAAAAATGATGCAAAAACAAGGGGAAACGTTTAACAATTTTATTTAAAAGAGATTTAGATAGATGAGCCACTGGATGTGTAACGATCGGAAATGTCTTGTTTTATCTCTCGAGTGTCATGGCTAACTGACTCGTCCCTCTAAGGAGGATAACTCTTTTGCCAGTCCAAGGGCAATAACCCTTTCTTTTTTCTCATCAGGTGGACCTTAACAGGAATATTATAGCAAGCTCTCCAAAGGTTCATTTCATCTTGTGCGGCAAACATTGCACAAAGACAGCATGCATTCTAACGATTCATATGCCACAAGTCAAGTACAAATATGCAAAAGTTTATAGAAGTTAGAAATAACTGTAATACAGCTAAGAGAAGGCATACTAAAGTGAACAAGAAACATATTGTGTTGCAGAAAATAAGAACTCGTGATTTCTGGAAAATTTACAATAGTGTGATAAATAATGGACAATTAACAATTTCCCTACTAACAGCAACGGGGTCGCTTGTATGGAAACCAAGAAAGTTGATCTGCTTACCCAATGGTTTGCCTCCAACTCCATCTTAGACCCCTCGAATTACCCCATTCCCAAATTCCCTTTGCAGACAGAAACCACACTCATAGATCTAAAAATCACCCTCTATCATGTCTGTGATATAAAAAACCTAGATACCTCCAAGGCATGTGGATCTGATCTCAGCCCTGCCTAACCCTAACTCTAACCCTAATTATGAAATGTTCTGCTGAACTAGCACTTGTTCTCTTCAAACTCGTTAGCAAATGCCTAGCTGAGTCTGGCTTCCCTAATAGCTGTAAAATTGCCTCTGTTGTAGCATTATTCAAGAATTCTGGTGAAAGAACTGACCTGCTCAGTTATTACTTGACAAGTGAAATCTTCTCTGAAAATAAATCTAAAACATTTTCTATTTAAAAGTCAATTATCTTTTTAATGTTAGCAACTTAAATCTTCTTTTAAACATTGGAACTTCCTCATGAATGGTGACAATCAATAAATTCTTCTTTTCTCCAAAATCAAGAGGTTATGACAGATATTTTCACTGTTTATTTGCCCGTTTATAGAAAAAAAGTTTGACACAAGTTTGTTTTTTAACGTGGAGCAAACCGGGTCACTTAAAATGGGTCACTCTGGATGGGAACAAAATACCTACATTGTCGTACAATTTTGTTAAAAAGTAACGGGACTGGGGATGTATTAACCAAACACAATGACACAAAATCACCCAGCTTAAATTTAAATTTCAAGAGCCTTCATTGCTACAAAATAGCCATTGTTAAAAGCCTACTAAACCATGCAAAACTAATCTCTCCCACTAAAAATACATAACTCATTGGACCAAAAAATATAAAACAAGTCCTTATTAATAATGAATTCACTAATTATGTCGTCAATAAGCAAATAAAATTGAAACTTAAGGAAAATACTACTACAAATAATAATAATACCCAACATCACATCTGACATGTATCAACCAGAAATAATTGATTATACAGTTGGCATTATTGCAATTTAGTAGCTTTTTACTATTGGCCCATTTCTTCTTTTTTTTCTTATAAACTTGAATATATTTTTTTTTTACTTGAGAAGTTATCACTTATCAGGGCCTGGAGGTCACACTAGGTTAAGGCTTGTTGTAGCTAGGCAAGTATTTGTATGTTTTAATTTAGTCAGATATATTACACACACATTTTTTAACATTTATTTTATACTAGCTGAAGAACCAGGCGTTGTCAGCTTGTATACGATATATTTGAATATTTTGTTCTTGTACATTATAATAAAACAGATTAAACGAAACATAAATTCATAATGGTGAATACATGTTTTTTTGGTTTTTTTTTGTTTTTGTTTTTTTTGTTATGAAAATCATATTCACGGAAATTAACTATTCTACTGTAAGCATATAGTCGTTTTAAAAATAATGGGCAACAGAACTGAGAATTTGATCCGTGTCATTCAAGATTTCCTTAAAAGTATGAACTGTATTTGTCTTCGGTCATGATGGATTCTATTCATTCATTCAGTACAATGAATTTTGAACTTTGTTATGAAAGCTGCAAAATCAAAATCTGATGATTATTTGTAATTTATTAGTTAGGAAAATTCTATTTTCTATGAAAATAAACGTCTATTTTATGTTATGATTGTCTTTATGTATTTGAATGCAGTAAATGTTTCAGGAAAATTTCCTAAATATATAACAAGACAGAACCACTAACATGCATGCGAAAATTTGTAAGGAAATTTTTATCAGAAAAATACAAAATAATAAAAATGCAAGCATTCGGAAACTTTACATTCTTTGTTTGAAATTAATATAAATGAATAAAATATATAAATAAATAGGCATGTTTTCGTATATGTAATGTAACGTCCAAAATTTTTATTTCTGAAAAAAAACAAAAAAAAACGCACGCATTTTGGAAACGTTAGAATTTTTTTATGAAATTAATATTTGTTTATCTAATAGGTTAAAGAATAAAGAAGATGTATAGATATGTATTTGTATATTTCAGTTAACATCTGAAATTCTTGTCTTTAAAAATAAAGGAAAAACATCTTAAATTCTTAGTACTTTAAAAATGAAAGAAACTGCACGCATTCAGAAATGTAAGAATTTTTGGTACTTGTGCAGTGTACGAACCATGCTGAAATAATAATGTTATTATTTAGAAAGCCATTCTTAACATGGGAGGGGACTTTTTAACTATTCTGCACTTTCACCTAACAATTTAATGATAAAAACACCATAAAATTGTAATTTAACTTTGAAATTCTATCTGAAATGTAACACGGTGCATACACTGTAAAAACACAGAATTTTTCTTTGAAATTTATATTTGTTTATCTAATCGGTGGAATAATAATAATAATAAAAAAAAGATATATAGGTCTGGCACCGTATATTAAATTTAACGTCTGAAGTTCTTATCTTTACAAAAAAGGACAGCGGAAATTATTTCAAGAAAAGGGGAAAAGCTAGGTAATTAAAGGAAGTTATTTGGCAAAAAAGAAGCTCATCTCAAGGAAACAGGTGTATTAATTTAAAGAAAAAGCAAAAAGAATTTGAATATGCTTACAATATTATGATGTTGATTGGCACTTGTATTGATGCAGGGTGGATGAGCATGAACTTTATAAAGTTTTTTTTTGTTTTTGAGCAAAATCAAATTTTGTTTAATTTCGTTTAAAAAATAGTGGGCAAGAGAACCTCTGTTTATGTTTGAAAATTTTTTTTTAAATAAACCTGTATTTTGTGTTGTCATAATGTCTTGTGTAAGAAAGTTCTACCAGAAAAATTAAAAGTAATAAAAATGCACGCATTCGGAAAAATTTGCAGTTTTTGTCGGTTATTAATATTTCTTTATCTAATCGATAAATGAATATATATATATATATATATATATATATATATATATATATATATATAGGTATGTTTTCATAAATGTAATGGAAAGTCTGAAAGAAAAATGCACGCATTCGGAACATTGGAATTTTCGGTACTTGTGCAGTGTACGAATTATGCTGAAAGAATAACGTTATTATTTAGAAAGCCATTTTTAACATCGGTATGGAGGCTTTTTAACTGTTCTGCCCTTTCACCTAACAATTTAATAAAAAAGAAAGATACCATATGAATTTGATTTAACTTTGATATCTTATCTGAAATGTAACATGGTGCGTACACTGCAAAAACACCAAAAATTTCTTTGAAATTAATAATTGTTAATCTAGTCGGTCAAAGAATAATAATAATAATAATAATAATAATAATAATAATAATAATAATAATAATAATAAAGATATATAGGTATGTCTGCGTATATTTGGATCAATGTCTGGAATGCTTATTTTTATAAAAAAATAAAGAAAAATGCACGCATTCGGAAGCATTAGAGTTTTTGTTTCGAAAGTCTACTTGATAAATGAATAATAAAAAAGATATATAGGTTTTTCTCCATATTTACAAATTCAAAACCACGAGTAAAATTTACATATTATTTCATGTTCTTTATTAACACAAAGACATACAAAAAATGAGTTGGTGTCATCAGCTAGAATTGAAATCAAAACATCTAGCGTTCCAGCCTGATGTTGTTTTCTAAATAACTTGAAGGAATGAAGCAAATATTTTCATGCACATAAAAACAGAAATGTCGGCTAGTGGGAATGGAAATTTTGCATGTAAATTTGCCGATGTCTGTACGCGATATACATGTATGTAAACAAAGATATTACTCGCTATAAGCCATCCTTGGTGCATGAACATTATTTCCTACGAATATTATTTCCTAAAAATTTCAGAGTTATGTGATCAGTAGTTTAAGAGTTCAACTGTTATTTACACAGACATTCAATATTGGTTAGTTGTACTAGTTAACATGAATGTTAAATAATAAAGGGTAAATTCGCGAGTATTTGCCTGATGATTTGATCTCACAGGAAGTTCACATGTATACAGGAAACTGGGTCATGGAATCAGCAATTATGCACTCAAATGTCAGCTCAATCTGTTGTAGCTGGAAGCGGATGGTATGTCACATGGATCAAAAAGGGGAACAAGACAGGCAGAACAGTCATTTGGAGAGCTTTGAAATGAACAGCATGTGTAAAGAATAACTTTATTTTATTTATTGCAAAGGGTTGCAGATATCCATAGCCTAGAATGTCCTCTGCTGCTAGCAGAAAAGAAGGTGAAATGAACAGCTCAATAAATGGGCCTTTCACCAAAACTCAAAATATTCTCTTTTTGTTTTTTTGTTTTTTTTTTGGGGGGGGGGGTGAGATTAATTCCAGATGAGAATACTCCCATTCTCTGGAGATAATCATGGATGAAATGCCTCAGTCAAGGGAGGAGCAGTTCACATGAAATCGGATTCTGTTGCTATGATTTCTGATTTGTATTCAATAACAAGCTATGTTTATGAACTTCCATGTATTTCATTCAATTAACTTATACCTAACAGCAGTATTCAAAATTCATAATGATTAGGTGATTAGTTTATATTTATTATATATGTTAAGATATATTATATATTTTATATATTATATATATTAGATATTACATATATTAGAACACTTATATATAAAATAGTTATTCATGGACACATGTTAAACTGTATCTGCAGCTCATCAGTATGGTTGGCCGTACTGAGTCTCAAACCCAGTGCCATGGGGTTTATGATCATGTGCACATACTACGAGCTATTTTTATTAGCAATTTATTAGATTTATTAGAAATTCACTATATTTTATCTCCCTCTGGGAGTTAGGAAGAGTAAACTCTTAGAACTGAAAGGTCACCTCATATTTTTGGATGTGTACAAAGATATATATATTTGGACAACGGCAAAACATTGTTAATTCACTGCCCGCATAGCAGCAGCCAAATAGCGTAACGGTTAAAACCTCCGACCGTCGTATGAGCGGTTGGGTTCTGATCCTGGCTTAAAGTAGTTGCTTGTCTAGCCGCACTGATAAGCTGTGAAACAGTACTGTGTATATATATATATATATATATATATATATATATATATATATATATATATATATATATATATATATTATACAAGTGACCTTGTCCATCTATGAAGCAGTCTCTATCAAACTACTCTGCCAATTTTCGGTCAACAAAATTCAAAATTGATATATGGGACATTCGAACCTATAGAACAAAATCGATTTGGTTTTTAGCTGGAAAAATAGCAGCTAAGGGGTCAAAATTAAAACCTGGAACATGGTAGACATACTTTGGCATAATGTGTATGCTCTATATATGTGCAAATATATATTTATATGTTTAACTGGGTTAATTTGTCAAGTTTCGATATGCATCTGTTGGTAGCTAAGATGGTAGCAAATATCACTAGAGAACTAAACGTTTTGCTTTTGATTCTAGCTGATGGCAACCAAGTCTAATTTTTTAAACTTTGGAAATCACAACTGTATATTAGGTACAATATAATGATCAACAGAGAATTGGCTCTCTAATAATAAATACGAAAAAAATGCATAAATTAAAATATATTTAAGCATATTTCAAAACCGAGCAACACCATATAGACTGCTATGATATACATATATATAAATATTTAGAGTTACAAAATTTATACAAACATTTAAACATAATGAGCAGAAAGAGCAATCGGAGAATTTTTTCTTAATTTAAAGTGCCAAAAAGACCATTAAAATAAAAATTCAAGTTATACACGTATATTGAATTAAATTGTTTATTTCAATCCTCTTCTGGCACCTAAAATTTAAAAAAATTCTCCCATTGCTTTTTATTTCTGACAATAATATCATTTTTCATTGCTATCAATTTTCTTCTGATGAGATTATAGCTGAAAGAGCTCTAGAGAAGTTTCCGTTTATCATATTTAAATGCTTATATATATGTTCATATATATATGTTCATATATATATGTTCATATATATATATATATATATATATATATATATATATATATATATATATATATATCATTAGCTGCTCAAGTATGCCAGTTAAAAGACAACGAAACACCATTCAGCATCAAATGGAAGATCATAGAGAGAAGACCGGCATACTCACCAGCCTCAAAATTGTGCCCCCTTTATGATGCAGAGAAATACCACATTATAAAGACTATAAATGACCCCCAAAAGATCTGTTTAAACGTCCGCAGTGAAACCCTTAAGGCCTGCATACATAGGAAACAAGCGCTCCTAATACATTGGGAGGACCGAACAACAAAGGAAGACCCTTCCTAAAGGAAATTCTTCAAGAGTATTCTAAATGCAGTCAATTTAACACATAAAATAATTTAGAAAAAGTGAAAATAGATATTTAGGCAATTTTATGTATAAAAATATTAGGATTTTTATGCCTATATTAAAGAATACCATAAACCCAAATGTATATATATATATATATATATATATATATATATATATATATATATATATATATATATATATGATTAAATGAAAATAAAAGACCTAGATATTACAAGTCAGTAAATGAAATTAAAATAGCTTATATAAGATTACTTAGAACCTGATACCAGATACATAGTAACCAAAGATAAAATAAAATAACAGCATATGGCATACTGATTGATTAATCAAAATATAAGAGTATAACATATATATAATAAATAAAATTTTATATATATATATATATATATATATATATATATAAAGACATATAAAAAATAAATAAAAAATAAAATATAATTGAAAAGCAACGAAACACGAGTTACCCCCTTTTAACTTATATAAAGAAAGACAAAAGGTTAAAGAATTAATTAGATTGATTACCTCCCTTGGACCAACCAAGACAAACCGATTAAACCGGAAACCATGCCAATTAGAAACAGAATAGGAAAACATAAATTGACTAAAAATACATTCAATTAAAATATTAAACAATTAGAAAATTGATATTAAAATAAATTAAAATATACAGAAATAAGGATAAGTTATAGTTAAATAAAAATGAACATAAATATATGTAGTCCTGCTTTTTCCTCAATACAGAAATCAACATGGCTGACGAGAGCCTAACATTATTTACGATTTACCATTAATTGGTCCCCCTTATGTTAGGCTTGAAACCGACGGTACCAATGTTTTTCTGACCTTCTGTACAATTTTAAATAAATAAATATTAATCTCTCATATTGAAAAGGTTTTTCTTTGTAATCGAGCACTTTGTTGGAATTCTTTCCCAAAAACAGTAAACAAATATATATATAAGTAGATTGTAGTTTGCTTGAAGCATTGTTGAAGAAAATTATAAGGTAAAATTAAAAGCCAAGAACAATGCGAGATTTTTTTTTTATATAGAGTAAAATTAAATGAAAACAAAAGAAATAAATTTCTTTTTTTGTTTTTTGTTTTTTCTTTTTCACACAAATTTTAACTCTAAACAACAGTCATTTTTTTTTTTCTGTTGTATTCAATGGTGTTATAAATCTCAATATATTTCAGACCTATTAGTCCTTTTTCAAGAGAAGACAGCGGAAGAGTGTTCAAAATTGGAAAAGCAGCCGCAGAGTTTGTCATGTGATACCGCAAAATATAGAACAAAAAATGACGTTAGGAGAACGTTAAAATAAATCAGTTGGTGTTTGAAATACTTGTTGCGTTTGTGAATCAAGGGAGATGACTATTCAAGCAAGGGTTTTTTTTTGTTTGTTTTTTTTTATTATTATTTTAATTATTGTTTTTCTTATGTTTTAAACTTATATTATAAAAGCGGAGCTCAATTCCAGTCTATTGTTTAGTTTGGGAGTATTTTTTGAAATAATTAAAGATTCGAGGATACGAAGTTGACCTACGTTTCTTGAAGAAGCAAGAATGTTGATGTGAAAATCTGGTTCTGAATTAATGCAAGTGCGAATATGTTTATAGAACGACGAAGCAGTAGTGTTTAAGTGCTCTTTAATGCGGTGGTGAAGCAATCTGGTAGTGCTTCCGATGTAAGATGCACTGCATTTAGCGCATTGTAGGTCGTAAACAACGTGGTTCTTAAAGCATAAACCTGTGTGTGATATTGGGCAATTAGAGAGTGAACAAGGGGAAGGTGTATGCGATGGATGTTTTCGGTTGAGCTGTTGTCTTAAAGTAGATCCAGTGTGGATGAGTTGAATGTTGAGTCCCTCGCTGCGGATGGCTTTTCGGATTGAAGATGAGATTTTGTCACTGAGGAAGGGTAGTTTTAGAAAACAATTGTTAGAGAAGGGTCGGGTGTTGCATTTTTCTTTTTAAGTGAGGATAGGATCGTATTAGGGTAGCCGTTTAGTGAGAGGGTCTGTAGGAAATTGTTAGTGTGTGTATGTTTGTCGGAGATGTTAGTGCATTTGTCTTGTATGCATGAGATTTCGGCATGTGCGTAGTTTAGTTTGTCCTTGAGAGGTAGTGCAGATTTGAAATGTACGAAGAGGCGTTTGCTGGCGGGTTTTCTGTAGAATTCAGTGCATATGGCACCATTTTTTTTATTTGTATTTTAAAATCAAGTAGAGAAAGAGATTCAGAAGAGTCTGGGTGTTCTATAGTAAATTTTAAGTTTGGGTCGGCGTTATTGAATTTGTGGAAAATGTTAATAGCTTCTTCGCGGGAGTATGTGATAATTAAAATGTCATCGATATATCTAGTAAAAAGGAGATAAGAGTAGCAGGTACTAAGGGTGTGTCTTTCGAGTTTGTCCATATAAGCAATGGCAAGAATACCGGATAGACTGGAGCCCATGGGTAGTCCAGATACTTGTTTGAACGTGTTTTGTAAGAAAGTAAAGTAAGTGTTGTCTACTATAATACGGAGGAGTTGTAAGAGATCTCCTGGAGTAATTCCGAAGCATTGTGGGTTTTTAGATGCTATAATGTCTGCCATGAGATTGATGGCTGGATGTGCAGGAATGGAGGTGTATAAAGAAACGACGTCTAGGCTAAATGGGTATCTGTATAGTTTGAGTAGATGGTGTGGTAGATCGTTGAGTCTGTTAATTACTTGGTTGGAACTACTAACATGGGCTGGGAAGGTTTAATTAGGCAGGATATTAACCAAGAGATTTTATAAAGGGGACCGTTAACGCTTGAAACAATGGGTCTGATCTCTGTGTGTGTGCTATTTTTGTGGGTTTTAATAAGGTGATAAAAGGTAGGTAATTCGCTGTATTTAGTAATAAAATTTAGTCTGTGTTGTTTTGGGAGATTTCTTTTAAAACAAATTTGAGACCATATCTTGTTAATGTTGTTCTCAATACGAGCAGCAGTGATATTATGTGCTGGGGTGTAAAGGTCGGTATTGGAAAGATGCTCTATAGCAAGGTTGTTATAAGATTCCTGTGATATAACGCAAAATTCTCTGCCCTTATCAGAGGGTAAGTAAACTAAATCTTTGTCTTTAAGGGATTTAAGGGTGAGGTATTGGTTCCTGGTAAGATTGGGGGTAATATGGTGTTGTTCGCGTTGAAGTATTCTGAAGATTTTATGCTTTAACCTTGAAAGTTTTAGATCTAGTGGAATATTATTAGGAGGTGGGTATAAAGGGTGATCAAGCTGAAAAACAGGAAAAGAGGTGTTGTGATTACCTGAGAGGTTGAGGGGGGTGTCATTGTTATCGTGCGGGGCGAAAGCGTGCAGCCATTTAGCTTTATCCATCAGTTTCATTGAGGTGATAAACTTAGGGCCAAGTGAAAGGAGATCCGTTTCAGTTGTGGAAAGAGAGTTAGTGAGGTCAGTTACGAGAAGATGATCTTTGAGGGACTTGTCGGTGGAAGAATCCTGTGAATTATGTATGTGTCTGTTGTAGACCGGTTTATTAGTTTTCTGTTTAAGCCAAGTAAATTTGCGTATGAGACGTTTCTGTTCATTGTTGAAGCTGGAATGGTATGCGCGGTCGATCAGAGATTGGATGTTGTTTAGCGAATGACCGTTAGGGGTAGATGAAGTGAGGGAATTCCGGAGGTTCTTGACTGAATTAATATGTCCATGTAGAGTCCGGTGGTGTTGCTTAATGATTATTTTGAAGCAATAGTCATATATAAATTGTCGTGAAGTGTGTAGAAAACGGAAACATGTTGGCAGATTTATGTTCCTGATTGTGTTAGGAATAATTTTGTTTTTACGGCATTTTTTCAAAAAGTAGATTTGGCAGTTGACTCTAGCGCGTTTTTCCATAGTTTTGAAGATGCTCTTCATAAGTGCAAATTCTGTCTGGCTGAGACTGAGGGATATAAGTAGATTGTAGTTTGCTTGAAGCATTGTTGAAGAAAATTATAAAGTAAAATTAAAAGCCAAGAACAATGCAAGATTTTTTTTTATATAGAGTAAAATTAAATGAAAACAAAAGAAATAAATTTCTTTTTTTGTTGTTTGTTTTTTCTTTTTCACACAAATTTTAACTCTAAACAACAGTCATTTTTTTTTTTTTTTTCTGTTGTATTCAATGGTGTTATAAATCTCAATATATTTCAGACCTATTAGTCCTTTTTCAAGAGAAGACAGCGGAAGAGTGTTCAAAATTGGAAAAGCAGCCGCAGAGTTTGCCACCTAACGTCATTTTTTGTTCTATATTTCGCGGTATCACATGGCAAACTCTGCGGCTGCTTTTCCAATTTTGAACACTCTTCCGCTGTCTTCTCTTGAAAAAGGACTAATAGGTCTGAAATATATTGAGATTTATAACACCATTGAATACAACAGAAAAAAAAAAAAAATGACTGTTGTTTAGAGTTAAAATTTGTGTGAAAAAGAAAAAACAAACAACAAAAAAGAAATTTATTTCTTTTGTTTTCATTTAATTTTACTCTATATAAAAAAAAAATCTCGCATTGTTCTTGGCTTTTAATTTTACCTTATAAATATATATATATATATTTATATATATATATATATATATATATATATTTATATATATATATATATATATATATATATATATATATATATATATACTTATAATAGTAAGTTATAAAATATATATGGTGATTAAGCTACTATGAATATTCCGCGTTTAATCGCAATATATATTTTATAACTTACTTACTAGCTCTACCTATGTATTGAGCACTGTTGAAGTAAATACTTAAAATTTACACATAAATTTATACTTTCGTATATTAATTTATGTGAGTAAATGAAGTAGTTATATATATATATATATATATATATATATATATATATTATTATTATTATTATCATCATTATTATTATTATTATTATTATTATTATTATTATTTTATTTATACACACATATATTATAACATTATAAAATAATATATAAGTAAGAATAAAAATATATTCCATATATATTTTCAGCATTTACTTCAATGGTACGCTATATGTAAGTAAAGTTTTTAGTAAAAATTAACCTGATGATTTCCCTCAGAAATGTAACACAAACATATACTTGATTTATATATATATATACTTGATATATATATATACTTGATTTACTAGTATATATAAAATAGCTATCAATGGACACGTGTTTCACTGTACTTACAGCTCATCAACCTATCTAACAATACCAAAGCACAAATCCAGAACCATAGTCTATGATCGTATACGTATACCACTATGCTATGGAATCCCAGTTGAAATTATGTGCTATTTTATTGCTTTAAATTTATGTCTATGTTAATTGTTATTATTAACGATAATCAAATTCGGTTTTTATGTATCTACCCCTGGGAGTTAGGAAGAGTAGTCTTCCTTAAAACTGAAATGTTTCCACATAAGTAGCGATAATATACATCTAAAAACTAGATTAGCTTTAAAGTTGTCAACGGATCCGTGGTACAACGGATAGTGGTGTTGATTAACAATCTATTGGAAGTTGAAAGTACAATCGTTATTATGAACAAGTATGACCAAGAATTGCAATTAACTAACATTTCTATGCAATTTAGCTCTACAGATTAATAGAAGATTTGAAGAGCGGACAGCTTCCAGGCACCCCCAAAGAAAGACAACACTCTTCTGCTCCTGTTGGTTAGACACTGGGAAAAGCTATCTTTACTTGAAGATATACTCCTCCAAAGAAAAAACATTCAGCAGCCGACACTTATTACTGTTTCTTTTTTCACTGTTTTAACTTTAAGCAACCTGAATCCAACGGTGTAGGCCACTTAAATAAATATATATAATTGGTTATTTATAGAAGGGCCTTGTGTTCCTTTCATGTGACGAAGCTTTTGTTAGAGATTATTAAAGGAGTTGGTCCGACAATTTAGACCAAGATTAGCTCCTATATATGCTCCTGAAGTCAATATAAAGATTCCTAAGTTTAAAAAGATGCACCTGAGAAAGGTTACACCAACCGGAACATTGTGAAAATAACAATGAAGATGAGAATAGTAGTCCGAATAATCTAAATAATAAAAATTATCAATCCATATCTCAAAAATTTCAAACATGCAGGAATCAATTTCTTACGAGGAATGCATTTTGAAGCATTTTAATAGAGTTTTGTTGCGTTGGACAACTGAAAACGTTTTATGCCATCAAAGATAGTTTTTATGGCTCTTTAGGCGCCATAGTTGATTCGATTGTTAATGTTGATAAAAATTGTGTGTTTTTTTTCATCAACGTTCCATGTCTTTAAATTGATTAGTATACTTTTAATACTTTATTTAAACACCACGATAATTAAACTTTTAAAATAAAGTATGTTTTACATTTTTTTTTATTTTATAGAAACAATACAAATTAAATAATTAGATAAAAAATATAAAAGTGATTATTTTATGACTGATAAAAATAATGGTCTCTTAGAAACGACGGTGCCAGAATTAAAATTTTATATTATTTCATTCTATTGTTATAGAGTCATAAGGTGACTGGAAAATGGCTGGACCATTTTACCGCTCAAATAGTGCCTAACTTCTAATGCAATCCTTTTCCTGTACAAGAGTCAAATGCGTCCTAAGATGTACTGCTGTCACGTCTAAGGAGATGTTGCAGAGTTCAAAATAGACTCTGAAATTTTCTGTTTTTTACAGTTCCTTCTCACAGAATAGACATTGCTAGTCTCTTTATACTCTATCGTTATTTTCATGAACGGTACTCGACTGAGCTCCAATCCTCGGTTCATCATCTTTGTCAGACAT
The DNA here is from genome assembly GCF_053919585.1 of Euprymna scolopes. Lineage (NCBI taxonomy): Eukaryota > Metazoa > Mollusca > Cephalopoda > Sepiida > Sepiolidae > Euprymna > Euprymna scolopes. Next base: position 69,931,663 of record NC_136485.1, on the reverse strand, counting down.
TCGCAGCAAGAACTCGTCTTATTACAACAACAAAAACAACAATGAAATAGAGCTCTTCTTTCTACCGCCATGTGGCTAATGTTAGTCTGATTTTTCATGGACAAAGCTACTTTACAATTACTTCCTATTTGTGCAGCACATCATGTGATTGCTTAACTGTTGACTACAACTCGATCATTTTCAAATCCAATGTCAATGAATTCTTGGTCCCATCTATAATATAAATCTCACCTGTCTGTTTAAATGTATGTATGCATGTATGAATGTGTGTACGTATGTCTGCCTAAAACTTTCGACAGAGGCAACGGATTTTCACAAGATCGGTATTGTTTTGAAGCTCGACATCTCGGATGACAAACACCAAAAAATTGGCTAAAAACATGGATTCCTTCACCCTCAACTGGGAAGTTTTCTACAAGGAGGGGGTCGATTTTTTGCAAACTATTTTTGCAAGTCATCATATCTGTTGGATTGACTTTGCCTAATTCACGTCATAGAGTAGGGGTAAGACATCAGATTTTTTTTTTTTTCACTTTCTTTTCCGCCTTCACGTCATGGGTTCAAGCCTGCCTAGTACCATTTTTTTTTTTTTTTTTGCTCAACACAGACCTCCAAACACCCAGGCAATGCCGGGCACCGAGGCTAGTAAGTAATGAAACTCAATTCATACCATTGATCAACGTTAGTGTTCCTATAGCATTGCTCAACTTTGGCTGAAAATCATTTCAGTCTAATTGACACCAGCTGGAATTTCTATGACCGAAGCTTTTTTTGGCAATGGCATAATATCGTAATATGAAAAGAATAAACAAGTTTTGTCATCAGGAATTATTTGTTTTTCGGGTGTTTATATTAGCAGTGAAAATAACATTTTAATTATAAAAATTATTGCTATGTTTTTATAATACATATGGCGGATATATAAATAATATAATATCTAATATTCATTTTGATCATTTATTTTATCTATTTATTTAATTTATTTCATTCTTCTTTCTTACCTCAACGTATATGCTAGATGCAATCATTAAACTTTAAATACGACACATGAAATGATAGTCGTTAGCCAAAACAGAGCCACTACATTATTTTTATTGATTTGAACATTCAGATAATAGGGCCTCACATCAGTGTGAGGGGGGGAGACGATCTGCATAAAAAGCTGTCAAAAAGGTTGGCCCTGAAACGATGTTTATTCTCTCCTGATGACATGATTTATCTGGAAACCGAAGTGTAATACCTTACAATTTAAAACATCCTACAAACTAATTTACGAATTAAATAAATACAAAAAGAAAGTGACAAAACGATCCATATTTCTATCCTTATTTTCCGATACTAACTGGAAATCGAAAAGAAATACTTCACATTTAAAAACGGGTAAAAAAAAAAAAAAAACATAATTATATTCAACCGACAATTTCTTGAATAAAACCCATGAAACAGACAAATCGTTGAGCATTTTGGTTCTTCCTTTTCATTTTAAATTCATATATAATATTAAGAGTAGGAGGGCAGACCACAAAATACTTAAAAAAAGAATCAAACATATCTGTACTTGTCAAAAGCTTTGGGGAAATTACCAACGTATATGCACTGCTTAGACATATCTGGCTGGATCCTAGAGTTACAATTATTACAAAGCTGGGAAGAGTCTTTGTAGCAGAGGTACAAGCAGTAGCAACAGCAGCCACAGGAAGGTGACGATGGACCAGTGGTTAACGGCAATAAACTGACAATCTGCCAAGTTTGAATCCAAGTCATTCCGCAAAAACACTTTCACTTTAGGACATTAACAACTTTCATATGGTCCCTTTCCGCAAGTACCCAATATCCTTTTAGAAAGAATTCTTCACTGAAAGATATCAGAGAAACGAATGCCAACAAAATCACCATGAATGATACTCAACAACAACAATAGCAGGAGCAACACAAACTGCAATTATGATATGATGAAAGGTGTGGGACAATAGAGCTTGCAACACTAAAATTATGAATCTTACTAGACGTCAGTGGCCATCTTTTTTTCTTCATTCTCCTTGCCTGATGCGAACACTGCATGCTGTACAAAAAATCAAGTTTGTACTAATTTTTAATCACACACACAAATTTTAAAATCCAAGGCTTATACAGATCAGCTATCCATGAAAAACTATTTTTCATCTCCCGGACTTGCAAAGATTAACTACCCATCTGAAACTCTTCTGAAATTAAACATGACGTTCAATTCAAAGCTACAACTAGTTGCAAATATACGTGGCACAAGGTGTGGGAGATATCGAGTGTCTTCGACTGAACTATTTGCTTAGTCACGACAACGTTGCATTAAAACAAATACTTTTAAGCCATGCACCATGAAACTATGCTTTCTCGATGAATCCTGCTTCAACTCAATATGAAATATATACACAGATATGCAAGAAGTGAATATTATTATCATTAATACTGAAATAATACTAATTAATACTGATGAAACAGTGCGAGATAATATTGATTATTTAACAATTGCCAGCTTAATAGTGGAAAGTGAAATTCTGAGGTTTGAAGTGATTTGATGCGCTATGCTGATCCATGTTTATGATGGATAGAATAGCATTATTCTCTATAACACAGCAGCAGTCAATTGCAGCAGAGAGGTCACAGTGGACCAGTGGTTAACAACATGAACTGACAACCATGGTATGCTAAGTTCGAACCCAGTTCGTTCCACAGAAACATTGTCACTGAAGGACGTTAGCAACCTTCATGTGGTCCCTCCCGTAAGTTCCCGATATTCATCTAAAAAGAATTCTTAATAAAAAGATATCGGAGAAACGAATATGAACAAAAATCATTATCAAGAATGATGATAAACAACAACAACAACAATCAGCAGCAGCAACTCTGATCTTCCTTTCTACAGCAAGTTAACAATGACTGCCTTTATAATCACTATCATCACATTAATATGTGCATATCATCATCATATCATCATCAACGACAACAACAACAACATCTGCAGTCTGTTCTCTGTCCAGGATAACTATGATCATTTTATCCTACAGTAATGATCCATGTTTTCCTGTCGAATCGTTGAAGCATCAACTTTTTTCCTAACGATCGTATATTTATTTCTTTGAAATAAATGCCATTCTTATATTTTATATTAAAAACTGACCTTGTGCCTAACTCTGCCTTCATAAAGAAGCAAGTATTCATTAGTTTTCAATTAATAATGAAACTGAAATCTACAGCTACATTCCCAGATCGGGTTCGGGTTAGGGTTAGAGTTAGGATTAATAATAGAACCCCCCCACACACACACACCCAGCTCTATTACTAAATATACGGAGGCTTTAAAAGAATTGGAATCAGTAATTTAACGAGAGTAGAAAGTGGAACTTAGATTTACTTTCGACAGCTTCGTAACTCTTGATTCCCTTATTTTGTCTTTTAGTCCTCACATTCCATGAGCGATGTTTCTGGTAAAGGGGAAGAATTTCTTTTTTCCTGAGTCAAAATCTATCTCACACTTATCGTTGGTAGATTTTTTACCTTGAAGTAGTATTTTTTTTTTTTTTTAGCTCCTTGAATCAAGTGGCTTCATGCCTTGTCTGGGGCGATTTCCATTAAAAAAAAAGTAAATAGGAAATAGCCGGACCTCACGAAAATTTCACAGTTGCTTTTTTCAACTATCTGTACAATTTATTGTTAACGATAATATTCCTCTTGAAATTATGTGTGTGAAGTTTAGTAAAATGAAGAAATCATGCTCCTGTCAAAATAATTATGATAGTCGGCTGAATATGTTTCTTCTTCTTCTTCTTCATCATCATGATCATCATGCTGCTGCTGCTGCTGCTGCTGCTGCTCCTGCTTTAACGATCCCTTCTATTTTGTTGACTTACTGAATCATGAACTCTTTTCCTAATGATCACATGTTTATTTCTTTGAAATAAATGGCACCTTTATATCTTGCTACATACACAAATTTGTTTTTTTCCTCTTTACACATTGCTGTATTTTTGTCTGCGTCTCATTCTTAGTTGTGAGCTCAATCATCAGTGACTGGCCCCTGCAATAAAAGTACAAAATTCCCTTTGAGTTGTTTTTGTTTTTTTTTTTTCCTTCTGTTGACAATAGTGAAGCAATGTCTTAGTTGATATCCTGTTTGTAAATAAATCGTGTGGATGCTTGAAACAAAGCAACAGCACAAAGACAGTATTTTTTAAATAACATTTATTTACCACGAAACAAAAATCGATTTATATAGAAAGCACTTTAGAATGTCCATCGAGTCTCCACTTGGCCATTATAATTCTAGGATATATTTTTGGGCGATATAAATTACAATTGATATAATAGACGTTGCTTCTTTTTCTTTTTTTATTTTTTATGAAAATCGCTCGGGACAAGGCATCTGAAGCCACTTAACAAGAGTGAAAGCTAATTATTGCAAAAACAAGAGATGCCTATTGACCTTAGTCTTGAAAAGACCGAGGCCGTAGATAAAAGGAAAACAATGAGCAGGAAGAAGGTTCCACAACTTTGCAATTCTTGCAAAAAAGCTACTGGAATAGGAAGCTGTATTACAATTAAAACTGCAAATTGGTTTCAAACGAGCTGGAACAAAGGAAGCAGGAAATAGATCAGACAATTCTGACAAACACATGCCATGGTAGTATTTTTAGAAAAGAGTGAGTCTAGCAACATCACGTCTGTGAGAGAGAGGTTGCAGTGAAGAAAAAAGTGTGGGACCAATCAAATTACAAACACGTTTCTGCAATTTATCAAGAATGTTCAAACCTTCTTTTCTTTCTCATTTAATGCATCATAACATTGGCTGGTGAATATTAAAAAAAAAAAAAAAAATGAATAACTGCTATAGACGCTGATTAAGTTCACCTTTAATAAATATTAATATGTAATATGAATCCTCTGAAACTCTGGCAATTCTAATGCTTCTTTGACCGGTGTCATACTTAAATGGTGATACATGATAAGTATATTGATATCCGAAACACAAAAAAAAAAAAAAAAATGGCACTGTCGGTGGGGCATTAGAATATGCCGATTGCCCCCCCCCCCTGCAGAGGGTAAAAGTCCCTCAATGGGGGTCCTGGATATGACCTTAAACTATATCCAGTGGTGAGGCCCCAGCTTGTGGGCTTTGGAGAGTGTGGAGCCACCCTTTAATTACCATTGCTCCCAGGTCCACTCTGACCCGGAGTGGTAGTACCTGTTAGGGTCCTAACTATGGGTTAAATAGAAACCGACGTGAAAACAACAAATATATTCCATTAAAAAAATTTTTCTTCAAAATCTTTGGATTCGCCATTAAATAATCCGAAAAGGGTTGATATGCCGTAAAACAAAAACAACCAACCAACCAACAAAAAAAAAATATGTTAATTTATTATAAAATGTTGATGTTTCAAATTTTTACTGCTGCTTTGTATGGCTCAGAGTGCTAACTGTCGGTGAACGAAGCAGAAACTTTAAAAATATGTACGAATTTGAAGGATATCTATTTTCAGAAATAAATAGACATCCCACAAAAAATAATTGATGCATATCAATGACATTAATGTCTGTGTAATAAAGAATAGCAAATTAAATCCATCATAAATGTTATCAGTTGAGTTACCTGAAGGATATTTTTGAACAGATCAATTCAAAAGAATATGTTTTAAATAAAAATAAATGGACTTTGAATCGTTGAAGTTCCCAATATTTCCTCCTGTATCAGAAAACACGCTATGTGATATACATACATCTGTACGTGATGTTGCCAAGCTAATCAAAAACCTTGATTTCAGTAAAGCAACCGGCCCTGACGGTATTCCAATTATAGTACTCAAAAAACTTCAACCAGAACTAGCGCCCATACTTACAAAACTGTTTAAACGTTGTCTTAAGGAGAATAGCTTCCCATCACCCTGGAAAATCTCATCAGTATGCCCTGTATTTAAGAATTCAGGTGATCGCTCATCCCCCTCTCAGTACAGGCCAATAAGTCTCCTGTGCGTCATGAGTAAGTTGCTGGAATCTGTATTAAATACAGAAGTAATCAACCATCTCAACAAAAATAACTTTCTTAGTGACTCTCAATATAGTTTCCGTTCTGTTAGATCTACAGCAGATGTGCTTACAGTTATATCTCATAGGATTAGCAAATCTCTCGATGGAGGCTACCTTTCTAGGGCAATTGCTCTTGATATATATAAGGCCTTTTATAGGGTATGGCATAAAGGTTTATTTCACAAGATCTCTAGTTATGGTATAGCTGGAAATGTCTTCTCAATTATTAAATCATTTCTTTCTGATAGGTTCATAAGAGTAGTAGTTGAGGGGCAAAAATCAGAAGCTCACAGTATTAATGCTGGAGTCCCTCAGGGGGTCCATCCTGGGCCTAACTCTTTTCCTGATCTACATTAATGATCTTACAAATCACATCCTTGCATCATTTGTAGACATTTATGGTAGTACATCTAAGACAGTAAACGACCAAGTTCTTTCCGATTCTCTCTCCTCTGATCTTGAGCACGTGGTACAATAGGGAAAGGAGTGGCTGGTTACTTTTAATGCATCTAAAACCAAGCTTCTCTCTTTACATCATCAACATTCTGATCCACATCTGGCATCAATTGAAATGAATGGCTTTCGTCTTCAGGCCTCAAGTTTTGACAAGCTTCTGGGCTTGACCGTTACTCCTGATCTTAAATGGAACACGTGCATCAAATCTGTTGCCAAGGCCACTGGAAAAATGGTGGGATTTTTCTATCGAACCAGTAGATATCTCACTGCTGATGCAATTCTCTATATAAGAGCAGGAGCTGCTAGAAAGGACTTATCCTGCCTTGATAGAGTTCAAAATAGACTTTGTAGCCTCGTAGATGTCCTTTTCTCTTCGCTGCAACCTCTATCTCACAGAAGAGATGTTGTGAGTTTGTCTCTGATGTATCATTATTTGCATGGAAAGTGTTCGACTGAGCTTCAGTCTATGGTCCCCCCTCGCCAAACTTTCACAAGAAACGCTCTAACTGAAAACACTATCAATAATTCCCCCCACTCTTTATCTGTGCCTAAACCTAAACGTAGATTCCATGAACAAAGCTTCTTTCTTAGAACTGCACGCCTGTGGAATTGTCTTCCGTTTTCCTGCTTTCCGGTTGACTACAATATGGTTGTCTTCAAGTCTAACGTAAGCAAGTTCTTCATGAGCCGTTCCATATAAGTTAACAAATTTACCGAATTTCCATTACTAATGATTACTATATTGTCTAATTTCTACTGTACACTCTTTAACCCTTATCCTTGAGTGGCCTCTTGGCCTTGATAATGTGGTGATGCCTGTGTAAAAAAAAAAAAAAAAAATCTTTTTAATTAAAATGGGCTTCCAATCCTTGGAGTTAAGACATCATATGAGCAGTGACATTACAGAAATAAACAGACATCCTGTAAAAAATAATACATATATATGACATTAATGTCTGTGTAATAAAGTATACCAAATGGAATCCGTCATAAACTTTATCAGTTGAGTTACCTGAATGATATTTTGAACAGATCAATTCAAAAGAATGTTTTTTAAGTTAAAATAAATGGGCTTTGAATCGTTGGAGTTAAGATATCATATAAGCAGTGACATATTATGTACTATTTTTTTTTTGCTGTAAATATACAGCTTTACCGGTGAGTGATTGGCCCGCCAGCCAATAATAAGTTTTGGCATCAGAATACAGGAATTTGTTGGACTACTTACTGTACCCATACATTCTAGTTTTTCCTGTCTAACCAGTTTATATGGAGACGTCACGTGAGCAACACATACGTCGTTAGCTTTCTCAAAATATGAACGACAGGATAAATCTATCAAGGTGCGTGATGCCCTTTGTAAAGATTGACTCTTTGATGTACTCAAAATAAAAGGTATTTCTGTGTAACTTTGAATGTCGTCAATTTATTTATCTATGAATTTTCTATCATAGCTAACCTTAATTGTAGTAGAAAACAGATACTATTCACTCGTCCATTACCCACGGACATATAATAGCTTGTATGCAGCGACTATTTCTCTTTCTTGCACACACGGACGTTTTATCATGAGAAAGGGATTGTCACAAAAATTGTTGAGATGATCAGATTTCCTCTAATAAACGGATTTTTTTTGTACTGATCTGGATAGAGAACTCACTGACCTTATGTAGCCTCATATGCACTCTGAGAGAACTAATCCAATGGTGAAGAGGTGACTGACCATACAGTACACAGACAATGGTCAACCAACTAACACATCTTCATTAAACAATGTACTTTACACACACGCGCGCGCGCGCGCGCGCAAACACACACTTATCGAGGACATGCATCTGAAAACACTGTACTTTTGTGTAAAATTTCATAAAAATCGGCCAAGCTGTTTTCGAGTCCATAGTAAACGAACTTATACACACAAAGTTCCTTTTACTTGAAAGTATATATATATATATATATATATATATATATATATATATATATATATTACAATAGAAAAATGCGAGCATGAAAGTAATATGGTTCAGCTCAAACATGGTAAAGGACTAGTTGTTAAAACTGGAAAAGAAAAGGAAAAGATATTTTAGTAAAAAATATAATAAATATATAACTTAAAATATTGCAGCATTAAGAATTGATTATATAATGTTATAAATTGAATTTAAAGAAAAAATTCTTAATGCTGCAATATTTAAAGTTATAAATTTATTATATTTTTTACTAGAATATCTTGTCTTTTTCTTTTCCAGTTTTAACAACTAGTCTTTTACTTTTCCATGTTTAAGCTTAGCCATATTAGTTTTCGTGCTCGCATTTTGCTATTGTAATCCATGATTTTTCCAGGTTTCCAGTAAATTCACTTCTTCTTTGTTTAATTTCAGTGTTATTTTTTGCCCCCATAAATATAACATACACATATATAATAACAATGTACAGCACTCGTCTGCTTTCAATAAAATTCCCGAATTATCTCCATTTCATTCTTTCATTCTCTCTGTTTCAATTGTTACTTCTTTTTTCGCAAGAGCGGTGAATTGGTAGCAACAGTAGTCACTAAAGCGACATGGTTGCTATGAAAACCAGTCATAAAAAACGCCACTCACCTCCTTACGTTTTTTTTACAATTTTGAACACCAGTAAATTCATTATAACTTTTGTTTTACTGAAAAACTGAAAAATGTTTTCATAATATAGCTGAGAAGGTGATCTATAAACTGTAATAATTGTTTGAAATTTGGTTGAAAAATGAGTGTGCGGTGAAGCTTTAAAGCAGTTCTTAATGACTAAAACTGAATATCAACCCTTTTCAGATTACTTGATGCCGTATCTGGTCATTTTAGTAAAAAACATTTATGCTTCAAGTTCTTTATATCTTCAAATATTTATTGATGGTGTTTGGTTTGGTTGTTTTATAATGAAAAAATTGTTTTTCATATTTTTGGCTTTGCATAACATGATTGAGTTTTGCAAAGTGAAAGAAAAAAAACACTAACATCAATGTTTGATGCATTTCGGTCAGGAAGCCAGTATCTTCGGACAACCTGATCTGGTAGCACCAAACATTTAAACTTCAGCCTATCAGTTGAGAGTCTAATACTAAGCAGCGATGTTGACAGAAAATTTTTCAGTTCTTTCATCATGGATTCGAAGAAAATTTTGAAAAGGGCAATAGATATAATAGAACCTTAACATAACCTATCATTTGCTTCAAACCAACTTTGAATATATCCATTAATAAAATTTGAAAACGATGAATGAGATGGATAAATGTGATTACTTAAAGCTTGACAAGTATTTGTTGACATTGGATTTTGAAGACGACCATGTTGCAGTCAGCAGGTAAACATTCCCATAACAATGGGAAGTTTAAACCAATTATGTCTGTTGATAACCATTGTGACATTTACACACTAATACTGTTTATCATCATTGGATGAATCCAAAGATTCTATTGTTGGCATTGGTTTCCCGGATATTTTTCTAGTCAGAACTCTTTCTAGAAAGACATCAGAGATTATCAAACCACAAGAAGGTTGTCAACATCCTAAATGAAAGTGATTTTCTGGAATGAACTGAATACAAACTTGGGACACTCAGGTCGTCAGTCCTTATCAGTAACCACTAGACCACTGTCACCTCTTACTAATACTCTTGAGAAAGATAAACTCTTTATTCGCTCCAATGAAGTGTTTGTAATAAGTATTATGTTTCGGCATTAAATGATCCCCAATATGACTGACAAAGAAGGAGAAAAGCTTATCAAGAAACATGAAGAACTAAAGCAGAAAACACTGTGTGGTAAAATAAAATTACTGCATTTTAAATTTGCATCCAATAATTGAATATTTACGTTTTGTAATATCAGCATGGTATTTGAACATTTTAAATATTCAAATCGACAAGCAATTATTTAAAATTTAATTTTAATCATTTTGTAAGGATGGTTTGAAATGACAGCTTCTTATGCGAAGATCATCCATTTTGAAATGGTAAAGAAATTTGATATGTATTACAATACATGGTGAGAGCTGCCGACTGTCAATGTGACGGTTGTAGGTTCAATCCACGGTTGGGGAAAGGTGTATGTCTAGCCGCACTGATGAGTTGTGATACATCGAAACAGTACTGTATGTGGATGACAAATATATATAGAAGACCTTGAGTGCCTACAATACACTATCCTCGAGCGTCTAAGGTCTCTCTGTACAGGAGTTTGTCAGAACAACCTGGCATGAGGATACTTTTTCCATAGAAGTAAACCCTGACCAAATATTCAAAATCACATTTTGTATTCGCTGCCCAAATAAGATCTCCTCACTATGGCTAACTTACATTAGATTTTACGAGGAATGATGCACCTTCTCCAAGTGATGTTACTTCAAGTAATAGCACAAAGCTGGATATTCCACCAGACTAGATAAATTCTTGTCCTGGATCCCGGTGAGACCAAGAGACCAAAACAAAAGATATACTACAACATATGAAAATGGTTAATTGGGGCGAGGAAAATTATGTTCTCAACTTTTTTACTAACTCATTGTTTGAGAGATAAAGAACTTTAATGGAATATTCGAATATCTATGTATCTCATATAGAGTTCAAGTGTTAGCCCCAGGTTGTGGGCCCCTTGATTTCTGAGAACTTTGACTGAAGTAAAATAAAAAAAAACTATATATATATATATATATATATATATATATATATATATATATATATATATATATATATTCATTTATTCATTTATTGTTTAATTTTTTATTTTTCTTTTATAAATATTTTTTCATAATATTTTGTATTCTTGCATGTCACCAATAGAAAACAAATAAAGAAAAGTTATAAACTTTTATACTTTTCGTATTATTTTTTTATACATTTTTACAGATGTATATATGTTCCAAACTTTATCAAGTCATGGCTGACGGAACAAGAACATGCTACCCCCGTGAAGTAAATAAAGGATTCCGCTTGAAATTCAATTCAAATTCCTGAGTTCGACAGAAACATTCCCAAGTTCGACAAGATACACCTGAAGAAGGTCGGAGGTTACATCCGAAAGATTTCCAGCAAATTGAAGGCTGGTCAGAAATCAAAATGAAGGAAGAAACACGAGCAGCAATCATATACAAGGAAGCATTATATTTTTGGCATTAGATGACCCTCAGTCAGATCGAACTGCTTTACCAGAAGAGAAACAAATGTTGTAAATATATATATTTCTTTTAATATTAATAATGACTCGCAGTGGGTGTGAAGGAAAGGAACATATTGTTAACTGTTAAAAGCGTCTCTCTATATATATTTTCGCAACAGCATTTTTAATGGGAACAAAAAATAACACCAAAAATTTCCAGAGCACTACTGCTGAAACAATTCGTACGAGGCCTTCCAGCAAGATTGGGTCACCTCTTGTCAGGATAAGGGGGATGTAGGGGGTGTTTATGTATTCATAGTAAAATGGGGACAAGTTAATACATGTCTTGTATACCAGCAGTATTCCACTGACGATTTAAGTCGTTTATGGAACGAAAAGAGAAGAAGAAAAAGAGAAGAAGAAAAGAGAAGAAAAGGAGCCCCAGTTGTCCATTGAAGCATGTTAGTAAAATTTAGAACTTGATTCAATTATGAATGAATAAGACAAGATTACAACCATAGAAACACACGGGAATAGAAATTATTTCTTAAATGGCATTGAAACAAACAGTTATTTCAACGAATTCAGCAACAAATGTATTTGATATTAGTTCTACGTGACTAGCAGCGTGCAAATACTTTCAATATAATATCATATCCCTCTTCTTTTTTCATATTAATAAATCTTTTACTAAACACCAAATCCAATCGAAGATAAGGGCTTACGAAATTGTCCATTGAATGATGGCCAATACTATGAGAGGACAAACCAATAAATTGAAGGGACAAAATTTTTGGATTTTGAAGACGTCAATGTTGTAGCCATCAGGGAAGCAGTTTCATGACAACGCGTTCCAATTATGGGAAGTTCTTCGAAATAAACACTGTTCTTGAAAATTCTGTTTGCTTTTACAAAAATACAGAGGAAAAAAAGGAAAGTTCTTTGCATTGGTGGTAGGAAGACGAGTAATTACTGTGTTTGCTTTACAGGGAGGAACCAGAGATTGAAGTTGAGTTGAGAACCTTTCACGGAAGTAATGATAGAGTAAAGAAAGACTAAAAAACCTCTTTTCTGTGATAAAGTCACTCTAGAGAAGAGACTAGATCATCCGCCATTCGATTGCAAAGCTAATTTGGTACTTTGTCAAGATCAAAAAGAGTGGTTTAAGCAGCACCTCCCCAGATATGGCAGCAGTACTCCTGTAACAGAGCCGGTGACGTGTATGTAGGAGCAGTAGCATGGCACATATGCAAATAACCAAGCCTGTGTATGACGTGACGTCACAGTGGAGGAAAAGAAAATAAAGAAAATCAAAGAGGAAAAAAAGGAACCATGCGGGCTGCGAGAGCAACTTGGAAGTATATGTGAGCGTGAGAGGAAATTTTAAAACAAGATGCAACTTTGAACAAACAATAAAAATGGACAGACGACCATGTGCCGAGCTGCAGACATAGCATTGGAAAGAAAAGTAGAGATTTAAAAAAAAAAACACTTGGTGGCAACATGTCGATGCCGGAAGGGAAAAGTATGTGTTCAACACGACAGAGTTTTGTTAACCACCTGGCGAAACAAGAGACTTGTAAAACCAAAATGAATGTGTAGTTGGAAAAGTACCATGAGTAAATGCCTTTTGTTAAAACTTTCTATAGTGGTAGAAAGATCCAACCTATTTACAAAATTATCTATCATGTATATGTGTGTGCAAAAACGAATAAGTGTCATTTGTAAAATTAAAAGAAAACATTAAAAATCAATGAATAATTTATTTATTCAAAATAATTAATGCGAAAATGGAATGAATTTAAGTTTCAAAATACTATTAAAAATATATATTACATAGAAAAATACGAGCATGAAAAGAAATATAGTTAAGATTAAGCTTTGAAAAGTAAAAGGACTAGTTGTTAAAATTAGAAAAGAAAAAGGCAAGATATTCTAATAAAAAATATAATAAATTTATAATTTAAAATATTGCAGCATTAAGAATTTTTTTTTTAAATTCAATTGAACATTATATATAAATTCTTAATGCTGTAATATTTTAAGTTATAAATTTATTATATTTTTTACTAGAATATCTTGTCTTTTTCTTTTCTAATTTTAACAACTTTTTTTTTATTGTAATCCATGATTTTTCTAGGCTTTGCTTTGAAATAATATTTTCTTTTTGTGTTCAATATCATACACACCAGTCCATAGAAAAAATTATTACCAACTTCTTAAATTGACTAAATAAAAATATCAAATAAAAGATGTAATTCAGTAAATAAACAGAAAGAAGAGACAAAAAGAGAGAGAAACAGAATTAACGGGCGATGTCGTAAGCGAAATATTATCAGGCCTAGCACATCACTTTTGTTAACTCTCTCTATATAACCCAAATAAGATGGAATGCAAGCAACATTCCCACTATGATTTATAAAGGTGATGACGACGAAAAAGTTGCTATAGTAACCAACAACCAATCAGAAGAAACCGTCTCTCATGTTCCTTTCAAATTCTGGGGACTTTTGAACACCAGTGATTTTATTATAACTTTTGTTTTAATGAACGAAAATTGAAAATTTTTATTTCACAATATAGCTGAGAAGATGACCTATGAACTGTGAAAATTGTTTGAAATTTGGTTGCAAAATCAGTGATAACACATGATTTATTAAAATGATCTTTTTAAACTATTATGCAAATGAAAATTCTATTTACGCTGTCAAGTGCCATTTCTTTGTGTATACAATAGACATTGCGAGTTTTAATATGAATGCAAGAACAAATATTGTTAACTTAAAAATTCAACTCAGCTTGAAAAAAAACATATATATATATATATATCATATTTCTCTTAATCTGTCTGCCTGCCTGCCTGCCTGCTCATTCCACTTTTTCTCAAAACCTACTAGACCTGTCTGTCAGAAATTTTTGTGAACTTTTGTTATGAATAGGTGTAACATACTAAGTATTATGGTATCCGTTCGATGCACAGTTAAAAATTAATAAGGCTTAATATGGATTAGGATTTAATGCATAAATGAGCACAAATTTAACCATATTCAACCATCAATTTGGCATAAATCATTCAAATTCAGCGGACTATAATTTTTTGTCCGTTTGTAACACGCTATAAAGTCTAGTAGGTAATTATAGTAATGTTAGCAGCAGCAGCAACAGGAAGGTGACGGTGACTAAGTGGTTAATGGCACAGACTAAGAATTTGGGTGTGCCGAGTTCAAATCCAATTCATTCCATATATATACTTTCACTTAGGGATATTGGCAACCGTCACGCGATCCATCCCGTAAATACCAAATGTCTTTCTAGAAAGAATTCTGAGTAGAAAGATATGAGGGAATCGTCAGCTCACAATTCGCTTTTAATTTTGCAGGTGCCACTATCCTCCCACATACAGCATCAGGAAGTGGGGGTGGCTATGTAGTTAACTACATGGACTACCAACCTGAATGCATCAGGTTCAGATCCAGTTTATACAACAGAAATATTTTCACTTAGGGATCTTGATAACTTCATGTGGTCACTTGTAAGTACTTGATGTCTTTCTAATAAAGAACTCACACTAGAAAGATATTGGAGCAACGAATGCCAACAATAATTATCTGATTCATACAAAACGAATGAATCATGTTCAACAACAACAATCATCATCAGCAACAACAACAACAACAACAACAACAACAATAGCAGCAACAAATGTCGTTTTTAAGTATCTACTTTTGATTGAACAAAATCTCCACTCAGCAATTTTTCAACTAATTACAATACAAGAAATATTTTCTTCCAAATATTTGCACATAATATAAAAACCCAAACACAGCATTTGTCTTCCTGTTTTCTGTTTTCCTTCCTGATTCGACACCTATGCACACGTCACATGCAGCCTAGACTTTTTGAGGTCAAATTCCCTTAACAGATGCAACAATAACTACTAAGCAAGCAAAAAGAGGAAGGAAGAAAGTCTAACTTTTGGGTCTCACGATGAGGAGAGACACGGTCACGTTCTCATGAGATTTAAGATGTCTCGGATCTCTTTCTCCCAAAAGCACAACTCTGAGCTCTGAGCTCAAAAGCATTTTCTCAAAAGAAAACTTTGTCGTCCCTACAGTACTATTCCAATAAGGAAATAATTATCAATCGTTATGATTAAAAATGTGATATAATATTTTTAATAGAATCGTGATGTAGATTCGATTATAGATGTCTACATTGTAATAAGATTTCTTGAATATATAGAAATTATTAAATTTTAATCCTAGTTCTTCCACTCACAGATCACACTCCCAGCGCTACTGTGCTAGAAGCGGTTAAATCTGAGGGAGATAACTCCTATTGACTAAAAACAAAAAGGGTATTTTGCAATAAATAATTTGTGGCGCTAAAGTAATTGCCGAAACAGTTTACGAAAATGAAACACGTTAATTCACGAACTTCAACAAAAATGAATACAAGAATTTCCTTAATAATAATAACAAAAATGAATACAAAGGAAAATATTAATACACGAATACTATACCTGAATAATTATAATTAGTTAATTAATCGAAAAATGAAACAAGTTGCAAACAAGTTAATTAACAAACTAAAAATAATATAATGTTAAGTAATAAAATAATAATAAAAAAAATTATATCACATATTGATCCCTTATCGCAAGAATTATACAAGGGAATACTTCTCCCTTTTTCCTTTTCCACCAAAGGAACTTCATGAGATGAAGGTGGAACATCTTAGTATTGGTCCCCAACAATTTCCGGACATGTCTTTTGGCATGAGACCAAAACCTTTATTTTAAAATAAGAAAATTTGTTTTAACATTTCTGAATTTTTGAGATGAGGATTGGTTATTCGTATCATTTGGATTAATGGACTACTGTTTTTGTCTTGAGTGTGATTTTCACAACACTTCTGTCGATGTAACCTCCGACCTTCTTCAGGTATAACTCTGGAATGTTTCTGTCGAACTCGGGAATTTGGACGGAATTTCGAGCAGAACCCTTTCTTTACTTCACGGGGGTAGCATGCTTTTGTTATGTCAGCCATAACTGGATAAAGGTCCTAAGTAATTCTCGATTGTATTTTTTCGGTCGCCCACACCCACGCCCACGCTGAGAATTGAACCTTGAATCTTGAGGAGAATATCACTTTTTAAAATTGATTTTTTTTCAAGTGCTCTAACCACTGCACCACTTTAACTTTTATCCAGTCATGGCTTACGGAACAAGAACATGCTTTCCCCGTAAAGTAAATAAAGGATTCCGCTCAAAATTCTGTCCAAATTCCCAAATTTGACAGAAACATTCCCGAGTTCGACCAGATACACCTGAAGAAGGTCGGAGGTTACATCAACCGAAATGGTGTGAAAATCACACTCAAGATGAGAGCAGTAGTCCGATGAATCCAAATAATACGAAATTTTTTATTTTTTTTATTTTAGTTAATCATAATTATTAATCAAAATATTGTGAGAAATTCCATATACAACTGCCATCTTTCTTGCTTAGGCCGGCCACACAGTTCTAGTAGCCGGTCCATGATTGGTTAATTTTGAATGAGTCAAGCAAATTGCTTGGCGCCCTTTTTTGTATCATGCTTTTATTTTTCAGTCTAATAGAAACTCGGCATTGGGATAAACTCAACACAGCAGTTCTCTCTCGATGGAGCCAAGACAATTCCTTCATGAACACCAAACAGTTGGTGAACGAAGGACACATCTGCACAAGCAGAGACAACTTATATTGCTGTATTTATCCTAATCGAGGATGACATTCAAGAATTGTTTTGCATGTGTATTTTCCAAATATTGGATCTTATTTCATCTTCAGTCCCAAGGGGCTCACATTATGCCTAATTATAGGTGCCATCATTCCCACCAAGTTTACCATAAACATTCATGGATCCTTCCAAAGGATCAATGAGGGATATGCAATATAACAAATAGGAATCCGAACTAAAGGCTCCATGCATATGGAAGCAAATCGGGACACCGTTTTGCAAAAGGACTATACCAGAACCAAAGAACTTTCATTGCTGTTACTTTGTGAATAAATTTTGAATTTAAAGGTATGGCTTTTGTTTGTGGAATTCATTTGCTTCTGTAGGGAGGAAATTGATTGTGTAGGAAAGAAATTTCTCACAATATGTAAATTTCAACATTAATTCTTTTGTAACGGATCTTATTTTTAATAATTCAAAACAGAAATTTTAATGTTGATAAATATTTTAGCATATCTTTATCTTACCTTCAATGGTTTGCATGTATATACTGTCTTCATCAAGATTGACGGAATTGGTCTCATGGATTACTGTGGCATGTTCGTATATGCCATTTTAATATTCATTTAAACTTTCATAGGTAGCTCAACCGTCTGATATTATGTGTGTCTTTAGTAAAATCTATGACCGAATTATTTGGAACAATGTTTCTCTATCCCTCCATTCTATGATAGTTAAGTTACATTTATTGGAGTGTCTCTCCTCTGCCTCGAAGACCCAGATCTAAATCTACCTCTGTTATATTTCCTCTTGAAAAAATGCGAACCATCTATTTCTACTTCCTTGGGAGTATTGTCTATATCTACAGTGTAGATATAGACAATAGATAATCTACACCACCAAGCAACATTGGCTTGTCTAAAAATATCCTGTTCACACACTTATCTAATGAACTATTTCCAATCTACGACAGCGTGCGATCCAACGCCAACTTCCTTCCTAATATCATGATGCTTCATTTCCATACTACAACAAAAAACTATCAGAATTTTCTGCCTTATTTGCAAACAACTTTTCTTTTTTTTTCTTTTTCGAAAAAGATCCTTTCCATTCGCCATTTCTTGACCAACAGCTACGACATAACCACTCCCATCTGTCTGTGCGTTTTCTTTAGCCTAAAATCTTAGGTACTTCACAGACTGGAACACATACTAGAATTCCCTATTAATCCTAGGGAAGCTGCGAAGTACAACTCATCTTCAGTAATTTTCGGCAAAGTTGAACTTAATGTCCAATTTAAATCTTTGATTTCTAGTGGAGTTAAGACATGGTCTACTCTACGCTCTTTACACAATCGAGGACATCTTTAATTTGCCATGTTAGCCATCCTTACGAAATCGTAGTAATGATTAGATATATAGCTGATAGCAACAAAATATTAAATTCAATTATCCAATCAAAAAGTTGTTAATCTTTTGAATAATCAACAACGAACGGGTTGCTTTCGATAGCCAATGAAAAATGTTTACCTTCTTAAAAAACAAAATTTTTGCGTACAGATTTTTTTAAAATCTAATAATAAAAAAAAGATTTTATTTACAAGAAAATATGGAAATGTATTTTAGTAAAATAAAAAATTCAATTAGCCAAAAGTTGTTGATCTTTCGAATAACCCACAATGAACAAGTTGTTTTCAATTAGCCAATGAAAGAAAATATATAAAATTAAAAATCAATAGTTTTTATTATCATTTTTACACGGAAATTTACTTAATTAGAATTGTTTTAATTTTACTAAATAATTTATTTATAAAGAAACTTGTTAATTGACGTACACAAAACTGATAAGTAAATAAACTTGTTCAGCAATTCCTAGGACTAATTTCATTCAGCACTTTTTTATTTTAATTAAGTACATTTTCATATAAAAATGATAATAAAAACTATTGTTTTTACATATCTGGAAATTGCATAATTCTTGCGATAAAGGATCAATATGTGATTTTTAAAAATTATTTTATTACTTAACATTGCTTCATTTTTAGTTTATTAATCAACTTGTTTCCCCAACTTCTTTCTTTTTTCGATTGATTAACGGATTATAATTGTTCAGGTATAGTATTCGTGTATTAATATTTTTCATTTGTATTCATTTTTGTTATTATTAAAAAAAAATTCGTGTGTTCATTTTTGTTAAAGTTTGTTAATTAACGTGTTTCATTTCCGTAAACTGTTTCGACAATTACTAACGGTTTAGCGTCCCAAATTATTTATTGCAAAATACTCTTTTTTTTTTAGTCAATAGGAGTTATCTCCCTCAGATTTATCCGCCTCTAGCACAGTAGCATCATGCTTCCTACCTATAAACATAAGCAAAAAGCAACCTACAATAAAGTAGACAAATTAGAAATACCAAGCATTCAAACTAAACCACACACTATCAAATATATCATCAACAACACAAAATATACAACATGCAACTTACATATAATACTGATATATTTTTAATTTTTTACAAATATTTCGGGCAAACCTAAATTGATGAAACATAACAAAATTATATAATAGAATGTACGAGCACAATAAGCCGTGCAGCAAGGACTAAAACCGCTTTTCCCCTACATGTTAAAACAGAACAATATATTTAATTTCATTGAATTTAGACAAATAAAACCTATCCATGATAAATGACTATCAGCTGAAACCGTTATAATTATCCAATTTGAATACACAAACAAACAGTAAACAGGTCTTTTACCTTATCGCATCTATTTCAATAAAAAATTAAGAAATAACATAAATATAAGCACTGATTAAAAATAGTCTCATAGTCTCTGCCTACACATCTAAAAAAATGATTTGACATACCTGGTCGACAGGAAAGTTCTTGCGGTTGTAAACTTTTAAATTCAGATGAAAATATCTCGACTTAAACAAAAAATTTGTTGATCGAAATAAGCACCATCAGAATCCACATACTTCTGCCAATGCAAAATAAGTGTATTTATGCTAGTAACATAAAAATCTTGCGTTCTGGTGATGCTGAAGTCGCTGAAGGCGTTTTTGATATTGCTAAGGTTTTTTAAGCATTTTTGGTGCAGGAAGTTGTTGAGATACTTGAAAAAGTCGTAGTCGGTAGGTGAGAGGTCTGAAGAGAATGGCAGATGAGGCAGAGTTTCGTAGCCCCATTTGTTCAACTTCTGCAGGGTCGGTTTAGTAATGTGTGTTTGGGCATTGTCATGGAGGAGAATTGGGCCTTTTCTGTTATCTAATGCTGAATGTTGTTGTCGAAGTTTCTAGAGCATTTCATCCATTTGTTGACAGTACTTTTCTGCTGAAATGGTTTCGCCTGCATTCAAAAAACTGTAATGGATGAGATCGGTCGCAGACCACTAAACATGATCTTCTTTTGGTGCAACTCTGGCTTCGTGAAGTGTGGTGGAGCTTCATCAGCATCTAATCACTGAGCTGAACATCACCAGTTGTTATAAAGAACCCACTTTTTATCACAAGTCACAACCCGGTATAGAAACAGGTCGTTCTTGTTGCGTAAAAGAAGGGAAGATGACACTTCATAACAGCGTTTCATTTTGGTTGTCGTTCAATTTGTCATACACCCATTTATGAAGTATTTTTGTCGTTCCAATATCTCTCAAGCAGTTGGAAATCTTCATATGCATTACGTCTAATTCAAAAGCAAGTTCTTGAACAGTTGTGCGTGGATTGGCTTCGACTATGGGATTCTTGACAGTACAATGAAGAGAAGCTTGTTCACCAGGGTAGACAAAAGAAAGCTGAAGAGAATTATTAGTCAGGGTGTGGCGAACAAAAAACTGGTAGATATATTTAGAGTTAGTTATGGGCAGTTTTAGGTGTGACCGTGAATTTTGTGACGGTCTTTACAACAGTTAGGATCAGTTGGGAACAGTCTTGGAGCTATAACGGTTTACAACAGTCCAGTTGAGGACAGTTGCTAGTTGGACAGATTTAAAGAGAGTTTTGACTCTGTAGAATGCAGGTTGTAACTCAGAGGCAATGGAGAAATATGATTTGATCAACTGACTAACGAATACAGCCTTGACAGTAGATGTAGACCTTATCATGTTGAGAGTCGATGGTGTCATGCATACACCCGGAGTGCAGTTGATGTTTACAGAAGGTGTTGTTGGAGTCTGTGTTTTCTTTTGTTTATTTTGTTTTATTTTACTTTTTTATACTGGTCAGCCAGCACACCCCCTCAGCAGTCACCAATGTGGGAGAGATGACTATGCAGCCAGAATAAGAAGAGAATAAATCCTTGACACACTGGGTTGAAGTCAACAGGAATGTTGCTGAGCAAGAACCACATGATTTTGTCACACACTGATTGGTCAGCTAAATGAGTTATTTGCATAACTGGACATGGCTTACTTCATTATCCAAAATGTCTATCTACCACTGCCTGTGCAAAGTTAATCATTTGATGAAGATGTGCGTCTCTTCATTATCCCAGATGTCCATTTATACAAGTCACATAATTGTAAAGCCATGAGTTCAATCACTGTACAGGCATTGCACGTTTATTATTTCACTAGCATGGAGACTTGATTTTGCCATAATTTTTTATTGCCATCAAAATTGGTGAAATCGACCATTGTTTTAATCAATCAATTAATTGCCTTCTCTAGTTGGGGACCCATCGCGGTGCACCAAGAGGAAGTTTCATATGCCTTCCCACAGTGACTTAGTCCACAATACATTGTAATCTAGAGAACCTACTGTTGATTTTATAAAATTATTTTTATATATAGTGGCTTGAAATAAAGTTTAAAATGCAAAAGTCAAGTATCATGCCTCCATTGTCTTCTAAACAGAAATATTCACTTCGAACGCAAGCCTGTCATATCCAAGAACCTACTATTGAGTTTATATGCCTCGCCTTACTGCTTATGCAGTGATAATGGCTTGAATTTAAGTTTTAAATGAAAAATCAAGTATCATGCTTCAATTGTGCTTTAAACAGAAACATTCATTTCGAACGGGCACCTGTCAAAAAAATCTACTGTTGATTTAATATGTGGGGCCTTTTGAGTTGTGTAATAATTAAACTTCTCAAATGCACTTGTGATGTTAGGCTGTGTAAGGTGTTAACTTTGGCCAAAACCGTCTGTTCCTTCTTTCATCGGATTATTTCGACTTTCAATTATCAATACTTATTGAAGACATTCTAATATAAACCTATCTAAGAACACTGCCAGACACATAAAGTGCTGTTGCATGACATTTCAGGAAAATCGGCCCAGCCGTTTTCGAGTCTATAGGGAACGAGCGCACACACCCACACACACCCACACACACACACACACACAAAATTCCTTTTATATAATAATAGAAATAGAGATATCAGCTCCACTGCATAATTAAAAGAAAGCATTTTTTTTTCTACTTCTTCTGGCTTGCTTTTATGCTGCAGTCATAAATAAAGACTTTTTTTTTTATCTCACAGAGAAATGCTTCTGCTAGGCATTTTGGTCACACACTGACCAATCATCTTATATGGATTATGATTTAGTAATGCTAGGCGATGTATGTAAAATGCAGTCCTAATGGCTTCAAAAGCAAAGAGCTGGTACGAATCGGAAAATACAACAAACATATCAGCTGCTAGTTGTGATCTGCGCCCACCAGATACTGATCAGTGATGACATATCGAATTCAGAATTCTCTGACATGACCCTCTTTCACTCTGGACTTCTTCATCTTTTCCACCATGTGTGCCATTCACTTCATTTTTGTCATGTGTAACATCTGGAGTAGGAAAATAAATATAAAGTTTAAATCAAAACGATAATTTATGGATACAATAAAACGGTTTGATTCGATTATTTTAAACACTTATTCTGTCAACCAAGATAAGTGGTGGAGAGTGCCGTGTACGAGTTGATGAAAATTATTTGAGAAAGTATTTACAAATATGCTGATGGCAGAAATCATTTCGAAATGTAAAGTATACTGTATGTCATCTTAGTCAAGATGACATTTAACAGATGCAACAGATTTTCTACCACAACCTCACTTATCAAAACAAAACTTACAATTCACACTGACTGTTGAAACTAAAGGACGCTTACACAACAAAGTCAACATAGAAAAATTCCAATTTTCAAAGATTTAATTTTATTTCATCCTTTCATACTATACACACACACACACACACACATATATATAGTAAATTATAAAAATATATATGGCAATTAAACGACTCAGAATATTGTGCGTTTCATCCACACTAGGATTCGTCAGTCATTCAACTTCAAAAGATCATAATTCCTTTCAGAATAAACTTTATTAATCGAAATATTCGTCAGGCGCCTGACGAATCCACACTAGGATTCGTCAGGCTTATGCCTGACGAATCCTAGTGTGGATGAAATGCGGAATATTCTGTGTAGCTTAATTGCCATATATATTTTTATAACTTACTACCGAGCTCTACCTATGCATTGAGCACTGTTAAAGTAAATACTTAGTTTACGCATAAAATTATACTTTCGTATATTAATTTATGTAATTAAATGAAGTAGTCATATATGTGTGTGTGTGTGTGTGTGCGTGCGTGCGTGCGTGTGTGTGTGTGTGTGTGTGTGTGTGTGTGTGTGTGTGTGTGTGTGTGTGTGTGTGTGTGTGTGTGATAATCATAATGGCTGTGACTAAAATTGAGTATATGGGTTTTAAGAGGCTTCATTCATATGAGAAGACAGTTCAATTGGAGATCCACACATTGGGCATACATTATCGTTTGGCAATTGTGTGCGTGACCAATTTTCACTGTGCACTAATGTTACTGCTCTCAGTGCTTCAGCGTGGTGACACCATTCACTTTCAAATCTTATTCTATTCCGCCACTCCGCTACCCCGAGTGCACTCGTCTGTGATCCATTCTGCGCCTTTTTATATCCTCCTACAAACAATTCTTATATCGCTTCTTGTGTCTTCCAAACTTCTTTAATTCAACATTTAGTTCAGAATAAAATATTTTCTTAGAATAGTACTGGTCGCTCATCCTTACAACGTATTAACTAAATGTTATAATGGAACAAGAATTTGCTTTCAAAGTTTTATGACTTATAAATCTCTTCTGGGTTATCCGATACCGAATTCTACAACAAAACGAATGTAGAATAAGCAACCTTGTCGACGAAATAATCATAATCTTGTGTAACTAATGACTAAATAATTATGGAGAAAATTATTTAATTGCATAATTAGCTTTGCCTAATCAGGGAGAGCCAAGCTGCCCGAAAAAAATGTGTAATAATGCTTTATTTCTTCAGTAACTTATTGCAGATGCAATTAAGCAGAAACAATTGACATAAGCTGGCAATAAAAAAAAAAAAATGATACTTATGCACTTATGTTACCGTGATGATATAATAACGTTATTAATTAGAAAGCCATTCTTAACATGGGGAGGGGGTGTTTTATAAATATTCTGTACTTTCACCTAACAATTTAATAAAAAAAAAAAGATATCGTAAAACTTTAATTTAACTTGAAAATACTATTAAAAACATAGCACAGTAAGATAAGTGCATAAGCACCAAAAGAATTAATCAACCATAGTTAACCGCGACCAAAAAGTTCCTTTTTCATTGGCTATTACACCAAAATCTATGGGAGGGCGCCATTCTTTTCTCTGGATTGCTCCACTTACACTTGATCCTCATCTTATAATACTAGGTGTTTAGCAATGAGAGATCAAGTGTCATTTTTTTTTTTTTTTGAGGCTTAAGTATTACTCCAACAAAAATTGAACCCGGATCTCCTAGCCCATTAGTTAGCATTAAAACCATTATGCCACTTGGACTGGTTATAAAAATTTACCAAAGACAAAATATTGCAAATAGAAAGGAACATTTGATGGGCGTTATCGAGTAGAGTAAGGTAAGACCTTCTCCCAGGTAAGCCAAAGTTGACAAGCCCCAATTGCCCAAAGTGGCTAGTTTTAAGGTGCCTGTGGACCCCCTTTACTTCTCCCAGTTAGTAGAAACAGTTTTGCCGGGCTTAGTAGTGAAGCCACACGAAAAGGCTGGGAGCTGAACTGGGTTGTTAGAGTCTATTTGAAATGCACACCATGAGCGCAATTTTAGAGAAAGGGAGCTTATTCCCGCTACCATCCCCAACTGTGACAGTCATTGAAAGGTCAAATTTGGATTATTCAGACAACAGTTCTGAACTTGGGTATTATTCTCATAACCTTTCTGCCGATTTAACCTCTAGCCTTCTTCAGGTGAGTCTTGTGAAACCTGGAAATCTTGAAAATGAACTCGAGAATTTGAATGGAATCCTTGAGTGGCCTATCGGCCTTGATAAGTGGTGACGTTTATGTAAAAAAAAAAAAAAAAAATAGAATTCATGTTGATATCTTGTTTTCGTCCTGTCAGCCACGACTGGGTCTTAAGTAATTAGTTATTATATTTTAAGGTTGAGTTATCATCTGTTTCCCTACAGCTTTATATATATATATATATATATATATATATATATATATATATATATATATATATATATATATATATATATATATTAGATTGGTGCAAAAATAATGTCGTTTTTTTTTTACATTCAACTTCAAAAGATCATAATTCCTTTCAGAATAAACTTTATTAATCGAAATTAGAACCATTAGAATCGATATATTTTTGGCGAGAAACAAGTTTATTTATTCCATTAGCATAGAAATCCGGACTTCTGGAAGCAATGAAGTCATTTAAGGCCGATTCAGCATCATCTCGGCTTTTAAGCATTTTGCAGTCAGAAAATTGTCAAGACGCTTGAAAAAGTGATAATCGATGGGTAAAAAGTCTAGTGAATATGGTGGATGAGGCAGAGTCTCATAGCCCAATTCGTTCAGCTTCTGCAGTGTCAATTGAGCAACAAGCGGGCGAGCATTGTCATTGAAGAGAATTGGTCCCTTAATATTAACCAATTTTGGACACACACATTGGAGCTTCAGGTGCATTTTGTCAATTTGTCGGCAGTACTTCTCTACCATAATCGTTTCGCTGGGGTTCAAGAAGCTGTGGCGGATGAGACCGGCCACAGACCACCAAACACTCAGCATAACATTTTTTGGTGCAATTTTAGCTTTGGGAAGTGTTGTAGAGCTTCTCCAGCATCCAACCACTGTGCCGAACATCGCCGGTTGTCAATCTGTTTGAGAAATGGTTCGTTTTTGTTGCATAGAAGGAGCGTAGAAGACATCTTAAAATGACGACTTTTTTGATTATCGTTCAGTTCATGCATGCGGCACCCATTTATCCAACTTTTTTGACTTCCCTATTTGCTTTAAATGGCAAAAGACTGTTGAGTGATTGATCTCGAGTTCAACAGCAACTTCTCATGTAGTTTTACGAGGATCAGCTTCAATTAAGTCTTTCAAATACCCGTTATCAACTGTAGACGGCCGACCACAGCCGTCTTCATCTTTAAGGCTCTCGTCACCATTGCAAAATTTCTTGAACCATTGTTGTGCCACACATTCGTTAGTGGTTCCTGGGCCAAATGCATTATTGTCTCAGTAGCTTTTCAGCCAAGTTTGAACTGGAACAAGAAAGTCATGCAGATTTGAATGCAGATTTGAATTTTGTCCATGCTGTCGAAAAGCCTGCAAAAAAAATGAATGAAGAGATTGAGAACGGTAACCAATAACATGATTCAATAGAGCGAAAAACGCACTTTAAAATGATATATAGCATGGCTATATATATCAATGAATTAATTCAGAAATCATATATAAAAGTAATCTGGTTCGAGGTAGTTGCCTGTCTAGCCGCACTGATGAGCTATGAAACAGCAAAACAGTACTGTATGTGGATGACTACAATGCTCCTCATCTTGAGCTAAGCATATTGAGAAGTGATACACAAATTACCATTAGCGTATAAGGCGATGTTCTTTGTGTAAACAAATTGAGCTTAGGTATTTTGGACGATGTCAAAACATCATTAATTCACGACTCACACAGCGGGCGCCGATTAGCGTAATGGTTAGGAGCCTTGACTATCGTACAGGCGGTCAAGTTTCAATCCTGGCTTGAGGTAGTTGCCTGTCTAGCTGCACTGATGAGCTGTGAAACAGCGAAACAGTACTTTATGTGGATGATTATATGTATAGTTTTTGTTGTTGATTTTTTAAACGATATTAAGGTTAATGTCTCCACCTTGGAGATCCGTTGTTTTCTTAGAAAGTCACCCGTTTTTTATTTGGGCATATTTTTTATTTATTTGTTTATTATTTTTTAAAAACAGTAATCTACGTACATACGTGTTTCGGCGTGTTTTTAAAAAATAATGAATAAATAAATAAAAAATATGTCCAAATAAAAAATGGACGACTTTCTAAGAAAACAACGGATCTCCAAGGTGGAGACATTAACCTTAATGTCATTTAAAAAATCAACAACGAAAACTACGTAAATAGATAAACGATAAAAACTAAACAGTAAATTGTCTATGGCAGCATAGCAGCATAGCGTAATGGATTAAGATGCTGGACTGAAATACATAAGGTCTGGGGTTCGAATCCTAACAACAGTCAAGCTACACTGAAGAGAGGTAGGGCCCCGAAACGTGTGTATGTAGATTACTGTTTTAAATAAATATATATATATCAATTTAAATGTTTATATATATATATCAATTTAAATGTTTATATAATGAATATTTACAATACTTTTTCTAGTATTGAGCACTTTTTGAAATATATTGGTTTTAAATCCATTTTATCCATAATATATATATATATATATATATATATATATATATATAGGGTGAACAGAAAGTCCTTGGACCATTTTTAGTTTTAAAATTAAATATTGTTAAAATCACTTTTTCTCTTTTCGAATGAAGTAAGTATTTAGTCTAACTATTGATCTAATTATTTTCAACAAAAATATTAAAATAATTTTGTTTAAACTTTCAGAAAAATGAGCAAACGAGAGGCCATAATTCAGCTTCATTGCGCGGGAAGGACAAACTCAGAGATTATTAAGCTCTTGAAAGTGGCTAAATCCACCGTCTACCATGTTGTGAACAGATTTAAGGAACTTGGTACATCTGAAGACCGTCCTAGGAGTGGAAGACCTCGCACTGCTCGAACAAAGAAGGTGATTAAAGTCCGAGAGAGGGTAAGGAGGAACCCGAAGAGATCTGCAAAACAAATGGCTAAAGACATGAATGTGAGCGTGACCTCGATGAGAACCATCGTAAAAAACGATCTCCAGTTGTCCCCCTACAAGATGAGAAAGAGACAGTACCTCACACCTGCCTAAAAGCACAAGAAACTTGAAAGAGCAAAGCTTTTTCTTGGAGAACTGAAGGCTGGCACGGCAGAGCGAGAGATCGTTTTTTCTGATGAAAAACTCTTCACAATTGAAGCAACTGTTAACAATCAGAACGACAGAGTTTACGCAAAATCTTCAGCAGACATTGATGACTCCGTGAGAATAGTTTTCCGCCAACAAAAGCCGTCTTCCCTCATGGTGTGGGCTGCAGTCTCCAAATCTTGGAAGTCGCCTCTGATTTTCGTGGAGCAGGGGGTTAAGATCAACACAGATCGCTATATTAACGATATTTTGGTTCCAGCATTTGAAGAGATGAAGAAACACTTCAAAGATCAGCCTTTCACCTTCCAACAAGATGGAGCACCATCCCACACCTCCAGAAAAACTCAGGACTGGTGCCAACGTCATTTTCCATGATTTTGGAGTAAGGAGATGTGGCCTCCTGCATCGCCTGATTTGAATCCCATGGATTTTTCGGTGTGGTCTTTGTTGGAGGCAAAGGTCTGTTCTGTTGCTCATCCAAGTGTTGATGCTTTGAAGACATTTCTTCTGAGTGAATGGGCTCAAATACCTCAGGAAACGCTGCGTGCCTCGGTTGGTAACTTCAGACAGAGAATTGAACGTCTAATCGAAAGGAAGGGAAATCACATTGAAAATAAATAATTTGAATTTATTCTTGGTTTCCTAACTTATAATTTTCATTCATGTTTAATTCATATTTTTCTAATTTTCTATTAATAAACCACTTTTGAATTGGTCCAAGGACTTTCTGTTCACCTTGTATATATATATATATTATGGATAAAATGAATTTAAAACCAATATATTTCAAAAAGTGCTCAATACTAGGAAAAGTATTGTAAATATTCATTATATAAACATTTAAATTGATCTACGCAAATGCTATTATATTTCTGCACCCTTTGTATTCAGTCAAGGCTGAAAACTGATTATGAAAAAGAAATTTTTTTCAGAGCATGTAGAAAAAAATCAGTAAGGTGTTCGATAGTAAGATTTGTGAGAAAAAATATTTATTTAAAAAAACTATATATCACAGTTGATACTAACGAGTTGAGGGATAAATGAGGGCATTTTCAGAACAGTAGTGGCCTGTCCACATCAATAAAACACTGTTTAACAAGTTGTAACGTATACTTCGAAAATATAACTCTCACCTGTCTGTTTAAATGTATGTTTGTATGTCTGCCTAAAACTTTTGACAGTGGCGACAGATTTTTACGAGATCAGTATCGTTTTGAAGCTCGACCCTTCAGACAACAAATATAAAAAAATTGGCTAAAAGCATTAATTCCTTCACACTCAACTGGCTACTTTTCTACAGGGAGCAGTCGCTTTTTTTGCCGATATTTTCGAAAGTCATCGCCTCTTTTCGATTGACTAGCCTTAATTTAAACCTTTGTCACTTCTGGTTTGATGATGGATGCAACAGCAAAGATGTCAGGGTTTTTTTTTTTTCTTTTTTCACGTTCTTTTCCTCCTTCGCAGTATGGATTTGAGCCTGCCTGCCTGCCTGCCTGCCTGCCTGCCTGCTACCACTTTTTTTTTTTTTTTGCTCAACACACACCGCCAAACACCCGGGCAACACCGAGCTCCCAGGCTAGTTTAAAATAAATAATTCGTGCATGCACACACACACACACACACACACACACACACACACACACACACACACACACACAGATAAAAGGTAAGGAATGAGAGAGAAATTTTTAGATAACAATTTAACATACTCATTTGAATTAATTATAAAGCAATCAATAACAATTACTAAATTTATCTTCTAAAACTTAAAAAATATTTCTCTTTATAAATCGTTAAAAAAAAAAAAATACATGAAGTATAAATATTATTGTCATTAATGGGTGGAAACTGTAAACATTATAAGAACCTAATTAGGAAGAAAACATTACTGCGGAACAATTAAACAATGCAAGGGAGAGAACTCTTATCGTCCCTGTCAATTATTGCTTGACTCATGGTGAAACAGGAAAAAATACTCATTTTTTTTTTTTCAGACAAGAATGTTAAATTTTACTTTTTTTTGCGAGCAAATATTTTATGCAATTCAGTGTCTATATTATTTAATATTGGAATTCTTTTCGAGATGAGTAATTTGTATATTTTATTTATTTATTTGCGGACTATTATCCTCATTTTTTATAGTTGTTGTTTTAACAATGTTTTAGCCAACAATTCTTCTGGCCTTCGTTAGGTTGTTAACCCCGATGGGATAGGAATGCTGACTCTTTGGAGCCCCTAACGCAGTGGATGGAGACGTTGAATCTCTATGTTTCCAGGTGAGCCTTGTCTGAAGATAGCGGTTTCAATCCTACCCAGAGCCAGTCAGAGGATTAGTTGGCCAAAACGTGGTGAGATGACAAATATTATGGAAGGGAGTAATCACTGAAGATACAGTTGAAGGTTCAGTATTCCTGTCCCGTCGTGGTTAACAACCTGACAAAGGCTAGAGTAATAGTTGGCCAAAACGTTGTTAAAACAACTATAAAAGATGAGGATAAGAGTCCGGAATAAATAAATAAAATTCAGTCTGTGTGTGTGATTGAAATAGTATCACATTCTCAATGATTTTGTTTATTTTGAAATGGTGAGAATTATTATTAGATATTTCATTTAAAACGGATCCTGTTTGCAATATCCATCATTAACATGTAATCTTGCATCTCTCGCTCTCTCTCTCTCTCTCTTTCTTTCTTTCTTTCTCTCTCTTTCAATATATACTCATATAATATACCACGTCACCAGGAACAGACATAGATTTTAATGTTTTTTTTTTTTTTTTTACACAGTGATCACCACTTATCAAGGCCCGGAAGCCACTCAGGGATAAAGGTTATTGCAAGTACATTACGTTAGTGTGGAGATTTGATGAAGTGTTTACTTAAGGGGGCAGTTCATTAGGAATTTGTTAATATTGGACTTGAAGACATCCAAGTTGTAGTCCGGTGGGAAGCAGGCAGACGGAACAGAGTTCCACAGGCGTGCAGTTCTAAGAAAGAAGCTTTGTTAATGGAATCCGCGTTTTGATTTAGGCACAGATATAGAGTGGGGGAAATTTTTCACAGTGGATTCAGCTAGACGGGTGTTTTTCGTAAATGATTGGTGAGGGGGGACCAGAGATTGGAGTTCAGATGAGCACTTGCTATGGAAATAACGATAAAACAAGGATAGGCTCGCAATGTCTCTTCTGTGGGAGAGAGGTTGCAGGGTAGAGAAAAGGGCATCCCCCACTAAGCCACAAAGTCTATTTTGTACTCTGTCAAGGCAGGATAGGCTGTTTTTACCAGCTCCTGCCCAGATATGGCAACAGTATTCCATCCTTGGATGTACTTGACTTTTATATAGACAGAGAATTGCATCAGTAGTGAGATATCTTCTGGAGCGGTAGAAGGATCCCACCATCTTTCCAGCGACCTTGGCAACAGACTTGATGTACGTGTTCCATTTCAGATCAGGAGTAAAGTTCAAACCCAGAAGCTTGTCAAAACACGGGGCCTCACCCAGACGAGAGCCATCCATCACAATTGATGTCAGATGGAGATCAGAGGGTTGATGATGTAAGGATAGGAGTTTGGTTTTGGATGCATTAAAGGTAACCAGCCACATCTTCCCCCACTGAACCACGCGCTCGAGATCAGAGGAGAGAGAATCAGAGAGAACTTTGTCATTTACAGCCTTTGATGTGTTGCCGTAGATGGTCGTGTGATCAGCATAGATGTCAACGAATGATTTAAGTATGTGTTTAGGGAGGTCATTGATGTAGATCAGGAAGAGAGTTGGGCCTAGGATTGACCCCTGAGGGACTCCAGCATTTATACTGCAGGCCTCCGATTTTTGTCCATCTACCACTACTCTTATGAGCCGATCGGAGAGAAATGATTTAATGATTAAGAAAACATTTCCAGTTATACCGTAGCTGGAAATCTTGTGAAGTAGACCTTTATGCCATACCTTTTCGAAGGCCTTTGATATGTCAAGAGCAATTGCCCTAGAAAGGAAGCCTTTGTCAAGAGATTCACTAATCCTGTGGGATATAACATCTGCGGTAGATCTTGCAGAGCGGAAACCATATTGTGTGTCACTAAGAAGGTTATTCCTGCTGAGGTGGTTTACTATTTCTCTATTTAATATGGATTCCAGCAACTTACTCATAACACACAGGAGACTTATTGGCCTGTACTGAGAGGGAGATGACTTATCACCTGAATTCTTAAATACAGGGCAAACTGATGAGGTCTTCCAGAGAGTCGGAAAGCACTTCTCCTTAAGGCAGCGCTTAAACAGTTTCGTAAGTATGGGAGCAAGTTCTGGTTGAAGCTTTTTTAACACTATAATTGGGATGCCATCAGGGCCAGTTGCTTTACTGGAATCTAGGTTCTTGATTAGCTTGGCGACCTCATGCACGGATATTTGTATGTTACCTAGCTTGTTCTGTGTTATAGGAGGAAATACGGGGAGTTGATGGCCTTCGTCGCATAGGGTAGAATTAGCTGCAAAGTTCTTTGCAAATAGTTTGGCCTTGTCTGACGCTGACGAGATGACCTTTGGTCCATTGATAATGGTTGGGATAGAACGCACACTTCTGTTCAGGATCCTATTTGTTATTTGCCAAAACTGGTGGGAACCAAGCCGCTGATCAGCTACCTTGGATTTAACAGACTGGGCATATAGCTCTCTTGCGTTCTTTATTACTTTTTACAGTGGTTGCTGGCAGTCCTGAAAGCAGCTTTAGTCTCAGTGCAACTATTACGTTGGTAGCTATGGAAAAAGTGATTTCTGTGCGCGATAGCAACAGCACATTCTGGGGAGAACCATGGCTGGCTGTTAGGTTTTTGTTGGAATTTTTTTAGATGGTATGAATTGGTCTATGCCTACAATTAACCATTCGGTCAGATCTGATACTATAGAGGACACTTCCTTTTTAAACATGGAGTGCAGAGGTAAATCAGATATGAATGTACGGAAGCTATCCCAGTCAGCCATAGAATATCGGTATACAGTACGGTGGAGGGGTACGTCTGGGGGCTTCTTACATTTCGTTTTTATCTTAACTGATACGACGGAGTGGTCGGAGGATCCTAGAGGAGAATGAACGGAACATGAACATAGCTCAGGGGAAGTTGAGAGAAAAAGGTCTAGGAGGCTTGCATATTGACCAGGTGTATCGGGCACACGGGTGGGTTCACGAACAATCTGAGTGAGGTCATAAGCAATGGCAAAATCATGACAAAACCTCCCCTCATCATCTGTCTTATTTGAATGGGTCAGCCATTTCACGTTATGGACGTTGAAGTCACCACAGATGTGGATGTTAGCCGAGGGATGTGAAGACAGTATGTGGTCTATTTTCTCAGATATGCTCTTAAAGATAGTAACTCCGCTGTTGTGGGGCCTATAGAGGGCAAATATAAATGCAGTGGTGTTAGCAAGTGCAACCCTGAAGCACATATAGGGTAAATTAGGATCTTCTCTAGAGATATCCCTGCCACACGGGAAGCCATCCTTAATGTAGGCACATATTCCATACCCTTGGGTGTCAGATTTAGCTGTTAAATTAGAGTATCCGTTAATTATGAACTCATCTAGGGAAGTGGTCGGCCCTATTCCAGTTTCACTTAGAAAGAATATGTCCGGTTTCGTCTCCTGTAATTGGGTTTCAACCTCTAGAAGGTTGGAACGTAGACCCCTGATGTTGGAGAAGGAGACCTGGTAGTAGGGGTCTACATTGGAGGATGGGGTTCTAGGTTTAATCGAATTTTTATTCTGGAGATATTTCATGTTGAGGTTTTGTTTATTAAAATGAACATAAAAAAGTTTAGGCTTTATTAACTATACATGCATACAATTTTTTTGACAAATTACTGACATTTTTATACATAGTAGTTCTCAGGATCTATGTTTTTTTTATTATCCATATTCCAGTATAGGCATTCCTGAGCACAAAATATGCATAAAAAAAAAAAAAATAACAAGAGTCATATTGACCCATAGATAGTCCTTCTAACCAACCGTTTGACACATTCATAATTTTGGAGTTTTCTTTTTTACTACTACTAAAAACATCAGTAATGGGTTGAAACAATTGTATGTATGTACAGTTAATAAAGCTGAAACTTTTCTTTAAATAATTTAAGAGCATATCTGAAAAAATTGACCACATACTGTCTGCTCATCCTTCGACTAACATTCAGGTCTGTGGAGATTTCAATGTTTACAATGTGGAATGGTTAACCCATTCAAAGAAGACAGATGATGAGGGGAGGTTCTGTCACGATTTCTCTATTGCTTCTTCACAAACCCACCCATGTACCCAACATTGACGGTCAGTATGCAAGTCTTCTAGGCCTTTTTCTCACACTTGTCCTGAGCTATGTTCATCTTCCATTGTGTCTCCACTGGGATCTTCTGACCACTTGGTTGTATCAGTTAAGATAAAAACGAAATGTAATAAGTCCTCAGATGTACCTCTCCATCGTGCAGTATATTAATACTCTATTGCTGACTGGGACAGCTTCTGTACATTTATATCAGATCTTCCTCTGCGTTCCATCTTTAAAAAGAATGTATCCTCTATAGAATCAGACCTGATGGAATGGTTAAGTGTAGGCATAGACTACTTCATACCCTCCAAAAAATTCCAGCAAAAACCTAAGAGTCAGCTGTGGTTCTCTCCAGAATGTGTTGCTACCATTGCGCACAGAAATCATTTTTTTCCATAGCTTCCAATGTAATAGATGTACTGAGACTGAAGCTGCTTTTAGGACTGCCAGCAACTACTGTAAAAGATTAATAAAGAATGTGAAAAAGTTGTAGGCTGAGTCTGTTAAGTCCAAAGTAGCTAAGCAGCAGCTTGGTTCCCACCAGTTTTGGCAAATAGCAAAGAGGGTCCTGAACAGAAGCGTGTGCTCTATCCCAACTATCATCAATGAACCCGAGGTAATCTCATCAGCATCGGACAAAGCCAAACTCTTTGCCGAGAACTTTGCAGCTAATTCTACCCTATGCGACCAAGGCCATCAACCCCCTGTATTTTCTCCTATATCAGAAAACATGCTATGTGATATACAAATATCTATGCATGATGTTGCCAAGCTAATCAAAAACCTTTATTTCAATAAAGCAACTGACCCTGATGACATTCCAATTATAGTGCTAAAAAAGCTTAAACCAGAAGTATCTCCCATACTTAAAAAGGTGTTTAAGTGTTGTCTTAAGGAGAATTGCTTCCCAACACCCTGGAAAACCTCATCAGTATGCTCTGTATTTAAGAATTCAAGTGATCGGTCATCTTCCTCTCAGTACAAACCAATAAGTCTCCAGTGCATCATGAGTAAGTTGCTGGAATCTGTGTTAAATAGAGAAGTAGTCAACCACCTCAGCAAAAATAACCTTCTTAGTTACATGCAATATGGTTTCCATTCTGTTAGATCTACAGCAGATGTGCTAACAGTTATATCTCATAGGATTAACGAATCTCTTGACGGAGGCTTCCTTTCTAGGACAATTACTCTTGACATATTAAAGGCCTTTGATAGAGTATAGCATAAAGTCTTATTTCGCAAGATCTCCAGTTTCAGTATAGCTGGAAATATCTTCTCAATTATTAAATCATTTCTCTCTGATAGGTTCATAAGAGTAGTGGTCGATGAGCAGAAATCAGAAACTCAGAGTATTAATGCTGGAGTCCCTCAGGGGTCCATTCTGGGCCCAACTCTCTTCCTGTGATCTTCCAAATCAAATCCTTAGATCATTCGTAGATATTTATGCTGATGACACTACCATCTATGGTAACAC
Source organism: Euprymna scolopes (assembly GCF_053919585.1). Lineage (NCBI taxonomy): Eukaryota > Metazoa > Mollusca > Cephalopoda > Sepiida > Sepiolidae > Euprymna > Euprymna scolopes. The sequence goes on along the minus strand of NC_136485.1, from coordinate 69,895,140 downwards.
TTCAAACGCCGTTAACAACCAAGTTCTCTCTGACTCTCTCTCCTCTGATGTTGAGCTTGTGGTAGAATGAGTAAAGAAGTGGCTGGTTACTTTTAATGCATCTAAAACCAAGCTTCTATCTTTACATCATCAACACTCTGATCTCCATCTGGCATCAATTGAAATAAATGGCTCTCATCTTGGGGAGGCCCTATGTTTTGACAAGCTTCTGTATCTGACCTTTACTCCTGATCTGAAATGGAACATGTATATCAAATCTCCAAAGTCGCTGGAAAAATGCTGGGATCCTTCTACCGCTCCAGCATATATCTCACTGATGATGCAATTTTCTAGCTATCTAAAAGCCAGGTATGTCTATAGATGGAGTACTGTTGCCACATCTGGGCAGGAGCTGCTAGAAAGACCTTATCCTGCCTTAACAGAGTTCAAAATAGACTTCGTAGCCTAGTGGGGGATGCCCTTTTCTCTTCCATGCAACCTCTTTCCCACAGAAGAGATGTTGTGAGCCTGTCTGTTTTGTTATTTTCATCGCAAGTACTCGTCTGAGCTCCAATCTATGATCCTCCTCGCCAAACTTTCATGAAAAACATAGTCTAGTTGAAACCAATAGTTTCCTTACCTGTTTACTTGTGCCTTAACCTAAACATAGATTCCATGAACAAAATATTTTCTTAAAACTGCATGCCTGTGGAAGTCTCTTCCATTTGCCTGCTTTCCAGCTGACTACAATTTAGTAGTCTTTAAGTTCAATGTAAATAAATTCTTGATGAACCATTCATTTAAGTAATCCAATTTACTAAATTTCCTCTACTATCGATTACTACGATATTGTCCCATGTACACTGATTAACCCTTATCCTCGAGTGGCCGCCAGACCTTGATAAGTGGTAACTCCTATGTAAAAAATAAAAAATAAAAAAATGAGCATAAGAATGTGTGTCTATTCTTGATAAAAATATTTGTATCTCTAATATTGCACTATCAAGCTTTCTTAAAGTACTTTGTGCTATTAATATCTATATTTGAATACAAATTTGGAAAAAATTTTATTTCAATGATGAAAAGCTCTTGCCTAAATGGGAGGGTAGACTAAAACTTGCTATGGTTTCAAATGATCTGAAATGACAGCTAGGGGTGATTTGATTCCAAATATTTCTTAAGCAGCAAGTTTTAGTCTCCCCTCCATTAAGGCCAGAGGTTTTGAGGAAATATCAAATATTTTGTAATTCATATGCAAAACTAAGAAAACAAATGACCATGATTGAAACATTGGTAAATGTGCCGTATCTTTCCACCCTCAATAAAATCCTTTAAAATTATTACTAATGTGGGTTTTCGAGGGTGCTGAAAATGAAAATAAAAGTTAAAAGTTCAAGGAAACTAGTAGTTTTCAAGATATAAAGAAATTATAGTTTTAAAAAGTGGGGGATGACTTTCCATATTAATTTAACGTAAAATGATAACCCACTTTATAGCCACCTTTTTAGAAGTGTGTGTAGGGGGGTGCGTCTATTATTTTTTTTTTAGGGATGGTGTTTATTTGATAATTGTGGCCTGGTAGACCAACACAAAACCTACCTTAAAAAAACTTATTTTCTATACGTTTTTGGGTGTGTGGAAAAAGAATATCACATTTAAATTTTCTGCATATAAGTATTTTTCAAGATAATAAGCAATGTAATTCTTTATGTTATAAGTGATGGCCATTGTTGTACATGCAAGCACACACACACACACATGCACACACACACATATATATATATATAAATACACGCATATGAACATATATATGTATATATATATATTTATATATATATAAGCATATACATATATATGCACATATATATATATGCATATATATATGTATATATATATTTATATATTTACATATTCATATATATGCATATATATATATATACATACATACATATATATATATACATACACATATATATGCGCATATATATGCACACACACATGCACATATATATGTGTATGCAAAACTATATTAGCAATGTATAAAATGTATTTATAATTACATATAATAAATTTATATATATAAAAAAAAAAATGTATATATATAAAAATAAAATATTTTTAACCTTTATATATCTAATTTTAAATAAATAAGAATGTAAATATAAAAACTACTAATTATAGTGGGGGTGATAAGTAGTTAAATGGATTAATCCAAATCTTATAAATACAAGACTGATAAATTAAAAAATGTATCCATTTCAAATGGATAGTACCAGTCAAGGATCCGTCACTTGACACTCAGCTCAACAGGTGAGGGGCCGGAGACCGGCCCAGCACCTGTTGGACTGAGGTACACCGCCTGGGTAATACCTAGGAGGTCCACCCTCCCAGGCCTTGCCACCGGGCTTTCCGGTGGGGCAAGTTTATTGCTTGTTGCCTGAGGCGCCCCGACCGGGGAATGCCGACGGGGTTACTCAGGCAATTTTTAAAATTGCAGGAGTGCCCCTACTTTAGGGGAGCCTGCTAGGTTACCACTTTCCGGCCTTGTGCCACATTTTGCTGAGTGGACAGCAAATAAATATAATCCATTTCAAATGGATAGTACCAGTCAAGGATCCGTCACTTGACACTCAGCCCAACAGGTGAGGGGCCGGAGACCGGCCCAGCACCTGTTTGACTGAGGTACACCGCCTGGGTAATACCTAGGAGGTCCACCCTCCCAGGCCTTGCCACTGGGCTTTCCGGTGGGGCAAGTTTATTGCTTGCTGCCTGAGGCGCCCCGACCGGGGAATGCCGACGGGGTTACTCAGGCAATTTTTAAAATTGCAGGAGTGCCCCTCCTTTAGGGGAGCCTGCTGGGTTACCACTTTCCGGCCTTGTGCCACATTTTGCTGAGTGGACAGCAAATAAATATAATCCATTTCAAATGGATAGTACCAGTCAAGGATCCGTCACTTGACACTCAGCCCAACAGGTGAGGGGCCGGAGACCGATCCAGCACCTGTTGGACTGAGGTACACCGCCTGGGTAATACCTAGGAGGTCCACCTTCCCAGGCCTTGCCACTGGGCTTTCCGGTGGGGCAAGTTTATTGCTTGCTGCCTGAGGCGCCCCGACCGGGGAATGCCGACGGGGTTACTCAGGCAATTTTTAAAATTGCAGGAGTGCCCCTCCTTTAGGGGAGCCTGCTGGGTTACCACTTTCCGGCCTTGTGCCACATTTTGCTGAGTGGACAGCAAATAAATATAATCCATTTCAAATGGATAGTACCAGTCAAGGATCCGTCACTTGACACTCAGCCCAACAGGTGAGGGGCCGGAGACCGGCCCAGCACCTGTTTGACTGAGGTACACCGCCTGGGTAATACCTAGGAGGTCCACCCTCCCAGGCCTTGCCACTGGGCTTTCCGGTGGGGCAAGTTTATTGCTTGCTGCCTGAGGCGCCCCGACCGGGGAATGCCGACGGGGTTACTCAGGCAATTTTTAAAATTGCAGGAGTGCCCCTCCTTTAGGGGAGCCTGCTGGGTTACCACTTTCTGGCCTTGTGCCACATTTTGCTGAGTGGACAGCAAATAAATATAATCCATTTCAAATGGATAGTACCAGTCAAGGATCCGTCACTTGACACTCAGCCCAGCAGGTGAGGGGCCGGAGACCGGCCCAGCACCTGTTGGACTGAGGTACACCGCCTGGGTAATACCTAGGAGGTCCACCCTCCCAGGCCTTGCCACCGGGCTTTCCGGTGGGGCAAGTTTATTGCTTGCTGCCTTAGGCGCCCCGACCGGGGAATGCCGACAGGGTTACTCAGGCAATTTTTAAAATTGCAGGAGTGCCCCTCCTTTAGGGGAGCCTGCTGGGTTACCACTTTCCGGCCTTGTGCCACATTTTGCTGAGTGGACAGCAAATAAATATAATCCATTTTAAATGTGGAAATTGATGAATCGCACAGGTAATAAATTCATTTTTATACTATGAAAAAGTTAGTAATTGCAATCTATCTATTTCAACGCACTTTATCGTAATGAACTTACTTCTTCATTATTACCATAAAATATTTTACTGAACTCCTTTCTCTTCACACAAAGTCAGTTGAGTTCAGTTTCGACAATATGATGTACAAACACATTGATGGGGTTTTCATGGGTAGCTCCTTGGGCCCTAATCTTGCCGACATTTTTGTTGGATTTTATGAAGTAAAACTTTTTAAATCACTACATAGCACTCCTTATTTATATTTCCGCTATTATTACATGATAAGGGCTGTCCCCTTTTCATGTAAGTATAAAAATGGAGAGATTTAGTTAAAATGAAAATGAAATAGAATAGACGAAATTTCAACCTCGTAATTTAGGTTTAGAAATAGATTACGAGAGAGAATTAGCAAATGGAATGTGAAAACAAACCATTGTTTAGCTTAGAGATAAAATAGTTTTAAGAAAAGAATGTGCATTGTCAATTCTGTTATGAAAATTCAATTGAAGGAATGCAACTATAGGATAATTTAATAAACATGTTTTTAACATATTGGAAGTATAGGTTACTGGGAATATAGGTTAAAATTTATTTTGTAAACAAAGGAAAAAGTTTTGGACACGCATTTCCAGAACACGTGAAAGAAGACACATGTTTTAACATGTGTATGACGTCATGGAAAATGGGAAGTTCTCGATATAGTTAGAAACTTTAGAGTTAAGCGAAGAGAGTCTGAGAGAGAGTCAGAGAGAGTCTGAGGACGACAGACGACAGTCCAGACATGCGATTCGAACGTCTAGAAGCGAGACGGTCACCTTTGAAAATTAGAATGTGAAGCTTTGAATTCTTGATGATGAAAACCACGACCGGTCGTAGAGGAAATAAACCCATCATGTGTTTTTATAAACGTCGTCTTTGTGTTGCAATTCTACCAAAAGGTAAAGTGAAAATTGTCATTATATGTCTTGTATATCATGTGTTTTAAAATGTCTTTACATACACAATGTCTCAACACTCAAAGAGCTTCTACACTTCTAAGTATGAACATTTAATATATATGAATCTCATCATAACACGAACACACAACAACATCACTTGTAATAAGACTCTCTCTTAATAAGACTCACACTTTTAAAAAGTCCTAACAACAAGAATAATAATAAGATCTCTATATAACACTATGTTGATGATAGCTTGGTGAGTTTCCTTTCTGGGGACCTCGTTTTGGAATTTTTTGATCATCTGAATTCCTTACATCACACTTTGTCTTTCACTATGGAGGTTGAAATGGATGATTTCCTCCCGTTCTTCGATGCTTTGGTCGAAAGGTCTAGAGGTGATTTTCTTACTTCTATATATAGAAAACTAACCTTCACAGGTTTATATACTAGATGGTGTTCATTTACACCCAAAACTACCAAGTTGACGCTGATCCAAACATTAGTACATAGGGCTTTGGTTATCTGTTCAACTAGATGCTGAAATTACAAAAATTAAAGAAATTCTTGTTGATAACGACTACCCTGAATTTATTATTGACAAATGTATTAAATTTAAAATTAACCAATTTAACACGGATATAACCCTGTATGTCTCAAGTTGCCGTGAGTTGAAGAAAAATGTGTCCCTCGTATTAATCAACTTAAACGGACTATTAATAATTACTTTCTATCTGTTCTACCCGTATCATTTTTAATACGAAACCTGAATTTTCTTCTTTTAAAAAGAACAGTTTGCCTCGCACAAAACTTAATAATATACAAATTCCAATGTGTGATGCTGACTATGTGGGGCGAACCAGTGTCCACTTTGAAACAAGCATCGGGCAATATGTACCCTCAGGTTTTCATAATACAAACAAATATAAAAATAAAAATAAAATCAAAAAATAAAATTCTCCTCAACACTAACCACAATAATCTATATTCTGGGATTGGCAAACATTTATGCGATTATCCAGAATGTGGTTCGGCATATAAGGACGATTTTATTTTTCAATTTTGTTCCGAGGTCGATTAAGTTATCATTTGAAAATTCTAGAGTCTGTCTCTATCGCACGTCTCAGGCCCTCTTTCTGCCGGCAGAAGATGGTCATTAATATATTGGAGTTTTTAGGTGACTTATGAGAAGAGACCATAATTATATATGTATATATGTATGCTTTTATAAATAATTAAATATATATATATATATATATATATATATATATATATATATATATATATATATATATATATAAAATTTTAGTCATTTAATAAATTTAAAAATTTATGACGTGAAATGGTCAAATTTCAAATCAAAAGATTTTTATTATTCTATGTAAGACAAAGAATACATTTGAAATAGTATAACTCCTTATCCTATAGGATTTCGGTGTCTACCATCTCTTCAGGAGAAAATATTTCCCTTGCTCTATAATATTTAAATACTTAAAAAAAACTTGTGATTTTCCATGTCTCACTAACTTTAGCAAATAAGGTGTAAAATATTTGCTAATATTTTCTCCTCTGAAGAGATGGTAGACATCGAAATCCTATAGGATAAGGAGTTATAATATTTCAAATGTATTCTTTTAAATTCATTGAATGACTGAAATTTATATATATATATATATATATATATATATATATATATATATATATATATATATATATATATGTTAGTGACCTGACAAGTTCATATGGGAGACAATTGAAGCAGTAAAACTGTAGTTGACCTTAAGGACACTATATATATATATATATATATATATATATATATATATATATATATATATATATATATATATATATATATATATATATAGGCAAATTTGGGCATATTTTATTGGTTTATTGGTTTGAAAAATATAGGTTCTTCTTTACTAATTGTCATAAAATTTTAAGCATAGAATAGTATTATAATCATCTAAAGATTTTCATGTAATTTTGTCCTGTTCGAAACCATACCAGCAAGTTTTAGTTTCCCTTCCATCAAGGTCAGAAGTTTAGAAGTATATATATATATATATATATATATATATATATATATATATATATATATATATATAGAGAGAGAGAGAGAGAGAGAGAGAGAGAGAGAGAGAGAGAGTGATAGAAGCCGGTTAAACCTGCACGAGGGTTAGTGCTGCATTTTTTTTTTTTCTAATGACTATGGCTCAAATTTAATTGAAATCTGAAATATTAGAATTTTCAAAATGGGAGGTTGTTCCCAGATTATGCTCCCTAAAATTATTTTAAAGTACTCAAAAAAAAAAAAAAAAAAATAACCACAAATTTGGGTTAGATTTTTTTAATTCATGTCTAATATCCACTGTTAAAATTTCACAAATTCGGAGGGATCTGAATTTTCACAGAGGACTTCCTGCATTTCTTTGTCCTCTTTACATGAAACTAAATTAAATTAAATATAGCCCACATTATCCAACCTTATACCCAGCAGCGCTGTTCCAAATTTCATAATTATCGGTTAATTAGTTTGGGAGTAAATCTTGTACAAACAAACATACAGACATATGATCATACCTAACTTTATATATAAATGAAGACATCTGTTTTTCCAAAGGAAGTTTTTGGTATTCATTCTTGATAAGGTGCATATATTTCTGGTATTTTTCTGTCCACAACATATTTGCTAATACTATCATTAAACAGGATTCAAGCACACAGGAAAATACCAATCAAGTTTAGTTTGGGAGTGTAAATCTTTTTTTTTATTATTATGTGATTATTGCATTTGAAATGAAAATATGCTTGCATTAATTTGATTTTTTTCCAACTTTAGGAAAGTAAATATTTAAGAACATAATACAATTTGGGTTTAGAATGAATATAAAATTTAGTTGATCCACGTTTGTTTCCTTAAGTTTTTTTGCTCACATTAAAAGCCGACTTATGTCTCACTCTGCTCTTGGGGAGAGGCAATTAAGTAGAAATACAGAGTAAGAGCAGACGAGAAAAAAATGTAGATTGTTAAGAGTGTAAATGGGTAACTTGTTCAGTTAATTAAAAATTACAGCAAATTAAAAGAACATAGACTGTTCTTCAAATATAAATCAATCTGAGAATTGAGGAATATGTTAGCATGCATTTTGTGCGCATAAAATATTTTTTGACATAACACTCGTTAAATACACTAAATAAAATTCTAATTTTAGAAATGTCACTCTCAAACGCTATTTTTGCTACTGAACTTTCTTCTATCGTCTCAAAATAATTCAATTTCTATCAAAATTAGGTTTCCCTTCTTGTTGGAAGGAGTCTTCAGTCGCTCCTAGCATTAAAAATTCTGATAATCGGTCTGACTCAACTAAATATCTTACTTATTATTAGCAAAGCTTTTGAAAGGTTGGTCCATGGCAAGCTGGTTCATTTTCTGGAATGTCTGGGACTCTTCAGCAATATTCAGTATGTCTTTTGTGGTTTTCATTTAACTGCTGATCTTTTAACAGTTGTAAATGAGCAAATCTGTCGGTTTATGGATAATTCAGGAGAAGGTAAGGCCATTGTGTTAAACATTCCAAAGGAATTTGACAGAGTTTGGCATACTATTCTTCTACATAAACTTCAGGGTTATGGTATTGGTGGTGGCATTATTAGATTTTTTTCTTTTTTTATCAAAGACTAGCAGTTCAGCCCGGCTTTGCTAGTACTGTTAATAATTTATATGCATATTAAAAAAGTGTGCATATGTATGGTAATGCCTTTCTATATAATAGGCTTTTTACAATTGATTTTTCCAAGTACTCTAACCACTGCGCCACGGGTTGTTTTTAGATATACAATTTTACTACAGGGTGGAACGATAAAATTGTCGCCCTAAAGAAAACAACATTACAGCTTTATTTTAAAACTTTTATTGAAAAAATCAATTCAGGTAACTTGATTATGTCATAGAGCTGACACCTATTCATCGTAGCCACCTTCAGCCTCAATTACCGCTTTGATACGGGTCTGGAACTGGGAGCATGCCTTTTTCACAAGTGCTGGCAGGAACTCAGCAAATACTCGGTGGATAGCGGCGATCAATATGGCTTTGGTTTTGTGAGAGGTCATGTTGGTGATGTTCTCAACGTATGACCAAACGAAGTAGTCCAGTGGGTTCAGATCTGAGGCAGTGGGAGGAAGGTATAAAGTAACACTCCTTCTAAAGCCAAACCTGAGTCTCTTTGAACTTGTGGGCTGGCACTGAGTCCTGCTGCCATACTCAGGGTTTGCTAGCGACCACTTGATTGCACTAGGGGATCACCACACTCTTCAACCTATCGAGGTACACTTTGGTATTAACTTTCAAGCCAACTTTGAAAATGTGAGGTGGCATTTTGTTGTCCTCACTTGAAACCACATCAAAGACCATAACTGTGGCCAGACACTTTGTTGAGCTGTGCCCTCAAGTGTTAAACTGTCCTGACTTCCACTTTGAGGGTGCTAGCAATGGTCCTGTTGTCATAACTTGGATCAGTAGAGAACATGAGTTGTAAAGTGGCGCATCTCCGCTCTCGCTTGTTGAACATTGTGCCACTTTCAGAAAGAGACTTGATAGAAGGCTCCTATCGTTCTTTGAATTTGTACACAACTGGCCAACTAGTAGATGGTCTGCAACAACAAAAAAAGACAAAATAAACATCACCGCTGCTGAATTAATGTTTCTTAATCACATAAATAAATGTTATTTCATTCCAATACAGCGATCTCGAGTTCTTTTTCAAGTGCCGTTATTTTTCTAAAATTATTCACGTCTTTTTATTTTATATGAGTGACTTGGTGAAAGCCTTTTGCAAATCGGAAATCGCATTAAATTTACCTTTAACGGTCCCGGTGATACTCTACTACTTTTGACTTCTAGAGATTCTTGCACCTGCAACCTCAGTCTTAAAAATCGATAGATCCCGATTGCAATTCAGTTATCCTGCCTAGTCACATTTCTTAACTATGTAACGATGTTGCCTACCCGGGTAACACCGGTTCACCTTACTTACAGGCTAAGAGTTGGGTGGGGTTTTTGACATGAGGTTTAAGAAACTTATCTTTTCTCCAAAGTTTAGAATATGTCTTTATTGTCGATATGATAAACAGAAAAGAACAGTAAAGTTGACATGGCGACAAAAAGTCTACTTTGGTATCTAAGAAATATTGTCATTTGGTTCACCTGTTATATTTAAGTGCCAGACCACCAAGTAAGTGATGAGAATTGAACCCTGAAAGATAATACAGTTTCTTTGAGAAAAAAATAATTTGAGTTGAAGAGAAAAGGAGAAAAAGGAAAAAAGAGAATTAAAGAGAGATATGGTGTTGAAATTTTTAATTGAGAAATAATTTTTATTTATTTTTTTATTTACACACGTTCAACATCTCGTCATTTGGGGAAAGGAACGCACTCATTGACCGGCCGTTTGCAGGTCACTTTATCATCATCATCGTTAAAATTGTCTTCCAGCAGTCCGCTACTCTCTCCTACCCTCTGGAGGGGGGAGGGAGAAGGAGGAAGAGGAAAGGGCTTTTGCCCATTTTCACCAGTTCGAACCTAGCCGGCCAAGAAGAAGGACGCTATATTCGGCTCCATCAAAAAAGGATTTTTGATGTTAAATTCTTACGTTTTTTTCCTCTCCTCCTTTGGAGAAAGACGTTTGTTTAGAACTCCATTGGAAAGTACTAAACTGTTAACGTTATTTTATTTGCAGTCATTAAAAGACAACAAGGTCTTACGGCTGGAAAATTAATACCAGTTATTAAAAGGCAAACAAGAGTCTGCACGAGCCTTTTCTAGTCTCACACAAAAACATGCGTTCACATCTCAAGCTATACTACTTGTCATATACATACGCGCACATAAACATACGCACGCACGTCCACACACGTACATATATTCACGTTCATGTATTCACATTCACTCACATTCACGTGTATACTCACACGCTAACGTACACACATGTACGCGCACACATACACACACATGGACAACGTCACTTCCCCTTTCAAAGGAAATCCACACATACCCAAAAGACCACCGGAAACACCTATAAAAGCAAGAGCAATAAGCAGCTTCTTTCTTTTCAGACCAGCTTGCGAGCTAGGCGGTCTACGGACCGACAGCGTACCTTTTCGGCAGGCGCGCGCACGTGCGTGCCTCATACCACTTGCTACTATGTGGGACAAAAAGCTAACAGACCGTACGTACACTTTATACGCTTTCTCTCTTCATGAACTGGATTGACATTCTCACTCTTTCTCTTTCTATATATACAACTTGTCCCTGAGAATACCTTCACTTAGCTGACTGCTAACATGGCGCGCAGTTTAACTGATGTCAACCCTCTATCCTTTTCTTTGTCTACACGCTCGACTATCATTCCCATTTTACACTACATTACTCACTGCTCTTCCCACGCGCGAACAAACGATAGTGACCCGAACGTGAGATGAACACACATTTCCTTTTCTTTCTATACTACCAGTCCCGCAACAAACGATAGTTACACCCACGCGGACATGAACACGTGTTATACCTAAAACATTCATTCTTCAACAGTAAATAAATGACACATTTATCTCTTCCAGCAATTGAGTTTTTGTTTCCTTCATTCCATTCGTTTCATTATTTTCTTTTGTAACGGGATTAGGATATATATATCCTAGTCCTCTACAAGTCTTACAACTGGTAAATTATTATTCTCAAAGGATTAACGAAGGAAACCGACGTGTGTTGAGGAGTTCTTTCTGTAAAGAACAAAAGTTAATTTTGTCGACGAGACGAGCAGAATATTGGCCCTAGAAAGAAAATTCTCTCTTTGTTCTAGGAACTTGAAAGATTATTCAACCGAAGTTTCCTTCAGAAAGGAAATCTTCCATAATACAAGAATTTACCCCATATTTGTACACATAAAGCCTACCAAAGCGGCTTTATGGTCTTCTGTTTCCCCCTTTGAATTAAAACGTACCTGAGCCTTCACAAAGGGAAAATATTTTACTTCTTTCTCCCATTTTAGGTCAAAGAAACTTTTTGTTTGTGATTCCTTTCGGAAAAGAAAAAAAACATTTTGTCAAAGAAAGACTGAACATTTTGTTAAAAGGACTGAGTTCAAAACAAGAACTGTTTTCCATTTTTTTATATGTTCTTTTCTTTCAGCCTTTCTTGCAAGTAAGGATTGACGTCTTTTTTATTATTTTTATATGTATTTTAAATGTTTCTTAAGGGTTTTTTAAACCCCAGCCTTGGGAAATAAAGGCAATTGATAACTTTTTGTTTAATAAACTTGGATCATTTTAAACATATTCGGGTCTGTATTTCTTTTGTTCATTTGTATTAGTTCCCCATTTCCGATAAATTTGCTTTATATGCTTTTTTTTCCTTTTTTTCTTTCATTTTTGTTACCATGAAAAACGGATTTTGGTGATGAACTCAAAATTCCGTTAATGGTTATGAAAGAGAAAGGAGGGATTCACAAGAAAAGAGAAAAGAAAAAGATTACAAAATAATGGGATGGAGACAAGAAAGAGTAATCTCTAGAGAGGAAAACAAAATGATAGTAAAAGGTAGGTGGCTGGAAATTACGTTTGATAAAAACCATTGTGTTTTTAGAAATAAAGGGGATTTGGCTGACTGGTGTTGAAGAGAACGCATCGCCCTGGGCTCTGGTCCAAGGGCCAAAAACCCCCAGAAAAGCTAAGTTGAAAAGCCCTTCTTCCTGGCTGGGAGATTGTCTAAACGAACCTAATTGTAACAACCTGCATCAGAAAACTGTTAAGAACCTTAAGAACTCAACTTTACACAAGTATACCCTGTATATATTAAGAATATTTTATGAATAATTATTTTATTTGTTTATAAGAAAATGAACCCGAGTTTTTTTTACTTATCAAATGCCAGCCTAAATGAAGATGCAGTTCATTTCAGATATACCTTGCTGCTAGATGATGAAAGACACAGACCAGATTCAGCACAAAGTCAAAGCAATGGCCGAAGTAAACAGTGTTGCCATACAGACTTAGGGTCATGCACGTTTTGCATGCCCTGAGCATTAGAACGGTATTTTCCAGTGACCAGTGAGAGTCTGGTCACCCTTGGAGGGTCCACCACTAGACAGTTAAGAGTGTAGTCCTGCTGGGTTGCATCTATGGATCTGTGAGCCGGGATCAACGAATACGGCCTGTGAACCAGGATTGTGACAAATGCAGCTCAGAGGACATAGGATTATACCTACAGTGTCTTCACTGTATTTCTTGGAAGTAGGAAAATTATTCCAGTTGCCATCAAAATCTTCTTTTAAAAATCATTTTCGGTGTTTATTTAGAACTAGCCTGGGTGCCCAGCACTGCCCTGGTGTTTGGAGGTGTGTGTTGAGTTAAAAAAATAAGTGCTAGTAGGCAGGCAGGCTCGAGCCCGTACCGGAAAGGAGGAAAAGAATGTGAAAAAGAAATGACGTCTCTGCTGTTGCGCCCATTGCCAAACCGGAAGTGTTAAAGGTTAAGGCTAGTCAATCAAAAAGAGGGGATGACTTTCGAAAATATCAGCAAAAAAAGTGACCCCTCCCTCTAGAAAAGTGCCCAGTTGAGGGTGAAGGAATTAATGTTTTTAGCCAAATTTTTCGATATTTGTTGTCCGAAGGGGCAAGCTTTAAAACGATACTAATCTCATGAAAATCCGTCGCCTCTGTCGAAAGTTTTTGTGAGACATACAAATAGTAGTCACCTTTGCTTGCCCTGTCAGGAGCGAGGGGAGGTGAGGGAGGATGGCTGTTGCCTGTTTTCCTCAGTTTGTGAAGGTCATGCTGACCGTAACTCCGCCAAGAAAAAAGTTTTTGACGTTAAATATTATATTCTGGATTCTTCTCCTTTAGGGTAAAACGTTTACAATTTCATTCTCAATTAATTAGTGCAACAATGTTTATTAACTGAGAAATTATTAGTCTCAAAAGACTAACAGAGGAACCGTTTGGTTTTTGAGATATTTTTCTGTAAGAAACAGAAATTTAAATTGTTGGCCAGTGAGACAGGCAGTTTATCGGCACACATGTTCTTAAAGAAAGAGACCGTTTTGAAAGATATTTCTACCAAAATTCCCTTCTCATCATGACATTTTTATTTTAAAAGAAAAAGAAAAGAAAAACATTAGAAACAGAAGGTTCTAGAAGATTGTGAGAGTGTATATATTATTTAATTAATTGGAAATCATTATTGAGATGAGTATTATTTATTAATTTATTTATTGCGGACTGTTATCTTTTTTAGTTGTTGTTTCACAACATTTTGGCCAACTACTCATCTGGCCTTCATCAGGTGGTAACCGCAACGGGATAGAAACTCCGAATCTCCTAACTGCATCCTCAACAATTACTACTTTCCATAGTTGTTGTTGTTCCTATTTACAATGCCTCCCCAGAGTTAGACACCAGGGTCGTTTTTTAACATGGAGAAAAGGTACAAAAATAAAAATTGTCTCAGTCGTGAAGGATTTCTCCTCCACTGAAAGAGAATGAGAAATGGAAGTGCCGCATCTGAAGATCAGATACTACACTTTGATCTTGGCCAAAAGTCCAATAGTCCATAGTTGTTGTTGTCTCACCACATTTTGGCCAAGTAAGCCTCTGGCTGGCTTTGGATAGGATTGCGACCGCTATCTTCAGAAACTGCTCACCTGGAACCGCAGAGATTGAATGTTTTTATCCACTGTGCCACAGGCCCCGAAGGGCGATCAAGGTTGGATTTTTATATTATTTTATTAATTAGTATTCATTATTGAGATGAGTATTATTTCTTAATTAATTTATTGCAGACTATTATCCTCATCTTTTTTAGTTGTTGTTTCATACGTTTCAGCCAAATATTCCTTTGGTGGTAACCGCGAAGGAACAGGAACTCTGAATCTCCTTGCAATTAATGCCTTCCAGACAGATGAGGATAACGTTTGTTGGTATATAACAAATTTAATTTGAAAACGAAATGTATTATTTTATTTTATTTATACTCAGTATATAGAAATTACCTTTTTACCCTGTGAGTTATAAGAGAATTTAATAAGATATATGCTTCCCGATAGTTTAGTCCTAAACTGTAGGTTTATTGAGAGATATTTTGCTCTCCTACAATTTTTTTTCATTTATGATAAATTTATTTATCAACGATTAATTTATTAGTGGGCTTATAATTTGAAAGAATAGGTCTAAAAAACAAAAATAGGTTTCCTGAGAGATATAAATATTTTTAAATAAAAATGAACGATAAATATTTTTTAATGGGTCTATCCTTTTCAATACTATTTTTGGTATTTGTACAATTTAGTCAAGACATTCAAAAATGAAAATATTGAAAAAAGGTTATATTGCATGTGTCCGTTATGGAACGAAGCTCTCCGAAAAAAAATTTCACTTAATTTCATCTAGTAGTTTTGTTTTTCTTTTACAGCAAAAAAAAAAACAATTTGTAATGATACCGAGCAAAAGGTTCGATTTTTAGAAAGAAAAGCTAGAATTAAAGATGGGGAGGGGGTATCGGCGCTTTACATGGAGTTATCTCCCCGTGGCGTGTTCAGCAAATTTCAAAATGGCTGACTTCAACGCGCTCTCATAAGAACATCTTTTTCCGCTGTAAAAAAAAAAACTACTCGATCAAATTAAATTAAATTTTTTGGGGGAGATGATCAGTCCAAAACAGATATGTACAATATAACCTTCTTTTTTTTTTTTTCGATATTTTCATTTTTGAATGTCTTGACTAAATTGTACAAATACCCTATTTTTAAGTAAATAATAAACAAAATTTTAGTTTTTTACATCCATGAAACAACAAAATGCTTATTTACATTTAACACAGAAACACCACACTTTTCCTTTTGCATTATTCTTGTTTATATTTTTTAATTTTTTATTTCAATTTTAGTATAAATTGTGTTCCTTATTTTCTCTTTTACAATAAAAAAATTAATTGATAAAAAAAGTTTACGTATTTTTATATATTTTTATTATAAATGGTAAAAAAAAACTAACATAAAATATATTTGAAAATTGTACCCATTTTGTGCTTCCATATCTCAATTGACAAATGCGAACACACCACCTGCTGGCGTGTTTGAAAGTTAGAGTCTGGTTTTATGCACAATTTTTTTTTTTTTTTTGCGTAATACATTTCAACGGGCTATAAAGATAATATGCAAGAAGGAATTTTTAAAAAAATAATAAAAATGTAACATTTTACAGTGGGGGATCACTTTCCTATATAAATTTACCATAAAATGAGCACTGACTTCTTGGCCACGTAGTGGTCAACAAGACATGTAACCGTAAGCATTTTATCAAGTTTGGTGACATGGGGAGAAGAGGGAACGAAGGGGGGGGGGGTCATAAGTTCCAAACATTTTAAAAACATGTAGGAATAATTAAAACAGTTGAGAGAGTGAGGCTTAAAATTTTTAACTCCACAATTTCAACTTTTTTAATAAGATTTGCCTTGAACTAGATTCCTTATTATTTCCATTAGTCGCCATGTTTGTTTTCGTGCGTGCATGCATTCAATTTTTGCATCGCGAAAAACAAATATGGTGATCAGTGAAAACAATACCTAATACATTGGACGATATCATTGCCCTTATATTAATAAATGACAATTCCTTTATATAAGAGAGGTGTGCGTGTTCTTGTCGATAGTTCTATCATGGGGGAAACTGAGCACCCCTTATAAATGTTGAGTTTATTTTTTTTATAATATGGTAGATTAGTGTCCAATCGATAATCCTTTGAAAAAAAGACAAAAAAAAAACAGGGAGATGCAATGCATGTCCACCATAGGTTTTTGTGTATGTGTGTGTTAACAGCATTTAAAATATCAAGAAATAATATTAAATGTGGCAAATCTTATATATATAAAAAAAAAAGTTACCAAAAGTGGACATTGTGGAATTATAAATTTTAAGCCCCCACCTTCCCCCAAATATTTTAAGTGTTTCTACGTGTTTTTGAAATGTTTGGAACTTATGTACAACCTAGTTCTCTCTTCCCCCACCACCACTAAACTTGATAAAAATGGTAACGATTACATGTCTCGTTGACCACTATATGGCCAAAAAATCGGCCCTCATTTCACGTTAAATTTATATACGAAAGCGATCCCCTACTTTAAATATTAAATCTATTATTTTTTCTTAAAATTCCTTCTTTCATATTATTTTTAAAAGTCGTTAAAACGTATTAACCAAAAAAAAAAAAAAAAAAAGGAAGAAAGTAGATTTTGATTTTTTTTGAGGAGGTAAAACTACGCAGGGTAACTTCACAATTTTTCCTAACTTCCCAATTGTATTTTCTTTCAAATAATTAATAGAAAGATTTCCATCTAAATATATTTTGGCAAATCAGAAGAACAGGCGACTCGAAGCCCGCAGCAAACAGTGTCAGATAAAAAAAACAAAACAAAAAAAAACACAAAAAACGCATAATTAATTTTTTTTTTTGTATAAAATAAAAATAAAATATTGTTTTACTGTTTTGGATTTGTTTTTAATATTACAAAAAATTACTTTATGAAATATTTATTGATTTGTTTTTAGAAAAATAGATTTTTTTTAATTTGACACTGTTTGCTGCGGACTTCGAGTCGTCTGTTCTTCTGATTTACCCACTTTTTAATTTTTACATTAAAATATATTTATACTAATCCGATTAGATGACAGTAGTGTAACCTTTTTTTTTTTTTTTTTTTCCGTAGGTTATTTGTTGGGCATTGTTCAGTGTTTACTTTTGCGTTTTATAAGCAGCGTTGTTGAACCTCGATTTGATGCCTTGCGCATGCGCTGCTCATTCGCATCAGTGGATCGCGGCTACAGAAGACCTGAGCCGTTTCGTAAGTTCGCAAACACTGTTTTTTTTTATTTATTTTTTTATTTTTTCCTTTTTCTCCCGTGTAAACATTTCTAATATAGCTGCCCTTATCAGGATACCTGCCTACGTTTGCTTCATACTAGATCTTAAGCTTGACAAGTATACCTTTGTTCTCTCTTTTTTTTTTAACCACCGCATTGCTGTTATTCAATTTTAAATGCGTTCATATATATCGCCATTTTTTTTTTCTTTTTCTTTTCATATCAATTTTCTTACATTTTTCTTGGGGTCGGAACGCTTATCTTTCTTTTGCTTACTTTAGTTTAGACATTAAAAATATCACTGGGCATGAAACAAACAACAAAGACTGCTTCGATTTTTGTCTCTTCTTTCTAATGACAGTTTTTTAAGCTACGGTGCTACTATAATATATGATATACGTCATACGATTGTAAAATACATCGTAATCAATATACTTATTAATAGTATATGATACGATAAACCCGATCACAACGTTATTTTTGTTTAATCTGTCCTTTAGCCCCCCCCCCCAAATCTATGAATCGGAAGAGTAGAATAATACTTGGTTTTCTTTCTAAAACCATTGTCATATCTAAATCATTTCGAACGATTCATCTCGGACTCCTCGTTTTTTTTTGTTTTTTTTTTAACACTATCACTGCATTAATTTGCTTATTTTTCTTTGGCCACTTTTACAGTTTACACACCGTGATATTTTTTGCGTGGGATTTTTTTTTTTTAAGTTAATTCAAGTTTTACTGTATCTTTGAAACTGTTAAGTGAAAGTACGGAATGGTTTTCTTTTTGTTTTGTTTTTTTCAGTGCAGTCAGTCCATAAACTGCACAAGTACTAAAATTTAAGCTATAAAATGTCTTATTTTACCAGAAGTCCTGTGTCATATATGTTCAATTTAACGTATGTTAAAATGCCAGCTTAAACTATTTATTTGCTCAGTAACTCTTAAACCATTTGTGTGTACTTTATTTAACTATTTTTAATTAAATTTTAAAGTTACAGTTTACGAATGACGCGTTTCGTAGGAAAGATATTTGTTTGTTTATTAGTTGCCTGGTTGTGAGATTTGAAGGTATCTCTACACAACTTGAACCGAACTTTTTTGTAGACACTAATTAAAACCTAAATTTTAGTTTAAGTTCGGTTCAAATTCTGTACATGATGCACCATCACCAATGTTAACTATTTTCGGTTATCCTGACGCTCCGCACTTCTTTATTTACATTGGAAGTGACGTCACAAATCTTATACGGATGACTACAATTGTAAAAATAATTTGCTTTATTTTTCTTTCATTTTGAGCTCCTTTTTTCTCCCGTTTTTTTTTTTTTCTACAATTAATAAACCAGTTTACAAGTAAAAAATAATTTGTTTTAGCGAATTTAATTTTTTCTCTCTCCCATTTGTTATATTGGTATTTGAGCGGAGAATCTAACATTTCTTTTCATTTTGAGAATTTGTTTTAGTTTTTAATTACTAACACGGACACAGCGGAGAATTTAACTTCTCCCATTTCTTATTTTGAGCGGAGAATTTATTTTTTCATTTTGAGCTTTTTCCGATCTGGCGTTACCTTTCCTGCTGTCCTGCACTTTACGCCCCCGAGCTATTTTTTTTACGCTTATTTAGAAACCTATTATTTAACATGGGGAAGGGAGGGTGTGTTGTAACTATTCTGTACTTTCACCTAACAGTTCAATTTAAAAAAAGGTAAATATGAAGAATTAATACTCCACCCTCAAATTCCTTTAAAATTACCACTCTTAAAGGTTTTCGGGGTCGCTGAAAATGAAAATAACGTTTAAAATTACGGCAAACGAGTAGTTTCCAAGATTGAATTTACTTATAAACTGGTTTATTAATTGTAGAAAACAAAAACAAACGGGAGAAAAAAAGGAGCTCAAAATGAAAGAAAAATAAAACAAATTATTTTTACAATTGTAGCCATCCGTATTATAAGATTTGTGTGACGTCACTTCCAATGTAAATAAAGAAGTGCGGAGCGTCAGGATAACCCTATTTTCTCTTCGCAGTTTATGAGAGCGACATGACTCCACACCGAGAAGATTTTAATATTTGACAGAATCCGGAGTCAATCCAGTTTAAATATTTTGCGATTTAAAAGCGTTCGGAGACGAAGCATGCGAATGGTTAAGTTCGGGTTAAAAAAAAAAAATCAACTCTTACAATAAAGATGAACAATACGTTAAAGAAACGTGCTTTGTTGAATTTCCCCGGACTGACGAGATTATTCTCCGTCAAATACAAATCCTCTACGTGACCATTCACTAAAAGTATCAACTGGTTTATCGATAACAGACGCCGTAAAACTTAAATTTGAGATTTAGTTCGAAAATCCGTTTGGTTCAATATTTGTATTTAAATTGTCTAAAAAGTATTTCCATTCATATTTGTGAAAACTGCATTTTATATGTAATTTCGGTATATTTTTTTTTTTTTTTTTTTTTTTAGATTAGATCCACCTCCACAATTTTCTTTTAAATGACAACTTTTATAGGTTTTCGACTATGCTGAATACGAAAATTGCATTGAAAGTTTGCAAAAATAATTAGTTATCGAGATATAAAAGTTGTATTATGAATTGTATTTTTGGCGGCCATCTTTTTTTACGGCGTCCGCGTGCAGTGTCAAAGATGAGTAGATTTGTTTATGGCACGCGCGTAAAAAATGGCCGCCAAAGAATACATTGCATAATACAACTTTTATATCTCGATAACTAATTATTTCTGCAAAATTTCAATGCGATTTTCGGGGTTTGTAGTGTACACATAGATACGAAAAAGTTGTCAAAAAAACAAATATATAACAAATGTTATCAAAGGCAAGGTAAGTTACTTTTCTACCAAACTGGATACATTTTTTTTTTGTTTTTATTCAATGAAACATGTTTATTCAGCTCGAAAAACATGCAGTGTTTACCGATGTATTGTAAAATTCAAAATGCGCCCCGACACTCTCTTTAACATGGTAAGTTTGGGAAAAGGTGTTATAAATAATAAACTAGATAAAATACTATTTAAAAAAACACCGACTATGTCAACTTATGTCACGGTAACATATAATGAGCGAATTTCTAACAGTATTTTGTCTAGTTTATTATTTATAACATCTTTTCCTGAACTTACCGTGTTAAAGAGTGTCGGGCGCCATTTTGAATTTTCCAATACATCGGTAAACACTGTATGCTTTTCGAGCTGAATAAACATGTTACATTGAATAAAAACACGAAAAATATATCCAGTTTGGTAGAAAAGTAACTTATCTTGCCTCTGATAACACGGGTATGTTTTCACGTTTGGAATGCCTAAGTCTCATCCCTTTACAGTAGATCCCTAGGTGCAAGAAAGCCTTTTACTCCAATAGTTTCTTCCCCAGAACTGCGGGTCTTTGGAACTCCCTTCTGGGATTCTGCTTTCCCAACTGCAATGACATGCAGAAGTTCAAGTGTAATGTTAACAAACATCTTTCTACTCATCTCCCTTCATAATGACCCCACTAAGTCCCTGATAGTAGCCCCCTGCTTCAAAGTGGCACTGTGCCTTGTTTGGGGTGAAAATTGAATAAAAAAAAAAATAAAAAAAAAACATGGGAATGTTATTTTAAAGCGGCAATTATGTAAACGTGATTTTCGTCTCAACTTCATTTTCGTACGATTAAAAAAAAAATTTTTTTAATTATTACTAGTTTATTTTGCACTTCTTTTAAATGGTACAAACGTTATATTGATAATAACTTGGACTAAAGTTACATCGTGTTACATATAGGTGGTTAATTCTATGGTGAATTTTGGAGGTGCCTATAGAACCTTATTCTGGATAACTACTGGAATTCCATGTGCGGTACATTTGTAAATTAACACACATCCTTCCTAACACAAATCAGTTTGAAAAACGAGTAATGTTGAACACTGCCGGAGGACAAGAAAAAATGGCCGATGTCTTTGAAGACTCGATAATCACTTCAAAATAAGAAATAAAACAATGATGGTAGAATCACACAATAAATGTTACCGTAACCTTTATTGGGTGGATTTCTACCACCATTTTGTTTTACTTCTTATTTTGAAGTGATTATGGAGTCTTCAAAGACATTGCGGCCATCTTTTGTTCTCTGGCAGCATTCAACATTACTCTCTTTTTGAACCAAATAAATATTTTACATTAAATAAAAATACTAAAACCTTATCCAGTTAGGTAGAAAGGTAATTTATCTTTACCTTTAACATGTTATATATTTGACAACCTCTGTATAGTAATATAAACTTCGTAATTAAATCAAAATATTGAATGTTAATTAAAAAATAGTACTTAATTGTCATGTCGAAATTAATAACATATCCAAAAATTACTAAAAACAACGTAGAAAATTATTTTTTGAAGTAAATTGCACATACTGAAATAGCATGAAATCAGGGGAAGTAACTGCAGTTTATCTTGTTACAACTAATGGCGAATATTTACGAATTATGGAATTATGAAAACACATGTTTTGGGTAATAATGCAGCAATATTGACTTGTGATTAAGTAAATAATATTAGGTGAAATCGACATTAAAAAAAATATACTGTTTTTAGGGAAAGTTTTTTAATTTTGCTCTAATAACAAAGGAGCACCAATAATTGTTCCTTAATTTCTTCAAGTATTAATTGGTTATGAAAAAATATGAATAAAAAAACTGCTTATTGCAAGTGAATTTTTCGTTGAAAAACGGTTATAATGGCTAACACTAGCTTGACGAGCGTTCTTTGATATCTATATAAGGAAGATGAAGTTTGGTTTTTGTTAGGTACTTAAAGCAAATTTTTCGCAGGACGTTAAATTAATAAAAAGCTTTAAAATTTTCATGTTAAGACCTGCATTAGTTTATTCTTAGTAAGTTAGGTACTTACTAGCCATAGTCTGTACTTAGATTTAAAGCGATCTACATTACATAGCAATCCTTTCTGTCTCTTCCTTAGTTTTGCAATGATTAATACAAAAACTGAACCGATACTCTTTTATGCAAAATACAACTTCCTGATTTTTTAAATGAAAGGCAAAGTTATCTTCATTAGAAGTGAAAACCTACTTAATACCTACAACTTAATATATTTGCATCTCCTGCAAATTTGCCCATGTATCTAGTTAATTATACATATAGAATATGCCATAGCTTATAATTTACTTCCAGTCATACCTGTACTGTATTATACTTCAAATAAAAAATGGCGTTACTTGTATCTATATTGAATATACATCTTAACCCTCCGGTCACCTTAAATATTCAGTTTGGGCACCAAATTTTTAGTTTAATTCTTAATATCAAGCCATACTGTAACACATTATCCTATTCCTAAGCTAACATAAATAAAAAAATTAAAGGAAAAAAATCTTAAACCATATTAACTTTTTTTTTTATTAAATTTTCACCCCAAACAAGGCACATTGCCACTTTGTTGTAGGGGGCTACTATCAGGGACATAAGCATCAGGGGTACTGTGTAGAAAGTTGGGCAGCAAGATGTCGGTTCACGTTGCACTTGAACTTCTGCGTGTCAGTACAGTCGGAAGCAGGGACCCGGAAGGGAATTCCAAAGTCTAGCTCTTCTGAGGAAGAAACTACTGGAGTAGAAGACTCTTGTATCTAGGGATCTCTACTGTGAAGGGGTGGGATTTAGCTGCTTGCTGGGGGTACTTATGTCGAGAGGGCACAAGTGCTTGCAGTTCGTCAGAGCATTCACAGTTAAAGTACTTGTAGAACAGGCAGAGGGATGCAACATTTTGTCGGTGTGACAGAGGCTGAAGTTTAGCTGACAGTTCAGGACCTATCAAATTGGCGACTCTTTTGAACCTTGTCTAGGAGCAAGACTAGTGGCAGATGCACCAGCCCAAATATGACAACAATACTCCATACATGGGCAAATGGTTTTCTTTATAGAGGTATAGGATACTTTCAGGCGTTAATAGCTTTCTAGCATGGTAGAGAGAACCCACCTTCTTCACAGCGGTCCTGGCAATGTTCTCTATGTAATTCTTCCAACTCCTGTTTCCTGTGAACGTTAGGCCGAGGAGTTTAAAAGATGTACTTTCAGATAGTCTTTGGCCATTGCTATTGGTGGTAGGGAAGATTTCTTGTAATTATTGAAGGAAACAAGTTTAGTCTTAGCCGCATTGAATGTGACCATCCATTTTTGTCCCCATTCCTCTACAGATCGGAGGTCTTCCTCTAGTGTTTCTGCCATTTCTTTAGATATGTGTTCATTTGTATTCCTGTTGTGTCTGTTATAGAGCATGGTGTCGTCAGCATACATACCCATCTCAGGCAATTTTGTCAGGGAGGTCATTTATGAATATTAGGAATAACAGAGGTTCAAGGATAGCCCCCTGAGGCACTCCCGCATTTATATCATATTGTTTAGATGTATCACCGTCGAGGACAACCTGGATTTTTCTCTTTAAGAAGGATCTAATTATGTTATGTATTCTTCCAGTGATGCCGTATGATCTGATTTTCTTGAAGACTCTTATGCCATACCCTGTCAAAAGCCTTAGATATTTCTAGAGCTACCGCTTTACCCTCCCCCGCTTTGTCCAGTGACTGGTATATACGTTCTGAGATTAGTTAGGATGTTTGCTGTGTAACAGGCTTGCCTAAATCCATATTGTTGGTCGGTCAGAAGTTTAGCATCTATAAGGTGATGGACTAGAGCTTGGTTAATTATTGTCATATTTTGGCGAAAAGTGGGAGGAGGCTAATGGAGCGATCATCTACTGGGTCGGTTCTTTCGCCAGAATTCTTGAAAACTGGCACTACAGAAGCAGTTTTTCAGCAGGCAGGAAAGAAAGATTCATTAAGGCATTTGTTGTAAAGTTTGGAGAGAACTGGAGCTACTTCGGCGGTGCACTTTTTTAATAGCACAGCCGGGATGAGATCAGGTCCACATACTTTTGCAGTGGCAAGCTTTCTTATGATAGCATGCACCTGAGCAGGGGTGATTTTCAGATCGTCTAGTGTCTGTCTGCAAAGGAAAGTTAGGGTGAAGGTGGTTAGCAGAGTCCACTGGAGTTGGAGGCAAACCGTCTGGCAAGCATGTTAGCCTTCTCAGTTGCTGAGCAAACAACCTCATGATTGTTGGATAGTGGGAGAATAGTTGATTGCCCATTATTTACTACACTGTTATAGATTTTCCAGAAGTCTCGGATTCCTAATTTCTGTGCTTCTATGCGTTTCTAACAAACCTGTTGCAAATATAGTTGCTTCCACTGCATGAACTTTTCCTCCTCCAGTAACAATGAAATAACAATGCCCCATAATCGCTTTGAGAGGTAAGTTTTCAGTAGATATAAATCTTTCACAAACTAACCCAATAACATTAACTACCCACGCGAGGTCGCAAAAATACCTGGATTAGGACCCATGTGCGGGGCAAACCCATACTCCTTTGCCTATTAGTCAGGTGCAGAGGTACTATCACAGGGATTCGACAAACTCGGTCGATCTTGTTTCCTGACTAGGACAATGAACGCCATTTTCCCCGCTCTCGACACATCCCATCCCTCTAAACTGGGCACGTGGGAATGCTTGAGTGCCATATATGCCAGTACAATTAGATTGGGTTGACCTTCGTCTGATGGGTTGAGGGTACCAGATTGACAGTTCCTGGCTGCTGTTTCCAACTGCTAGTACAGGCTACCTAACTCTTTGGTAGCACTTAGAGTGGCTGCTCCATCAATAGTTTTATAATATCGGGATGTTTGTAGTGCCATGTCACGCATGGAAAGGGGCCCTGCACTCCTCCCTGGTGGGCTTTCCTGAGGACAAATCCTAGTAGATGGACTACTTGTGTTGCATGTCTGGTATTCTGCATAACCACTTG
Organism: Euprymna scolopes; assembly: GCF_053919585.1. Taxonomy (NCBI): domain Eukaryota; kingdom Metazoa; phylum Mollusca; class Cephalopoda; order Sepiida; family Sepiolidae; genus Euprymna; species Euprymna scolopes. Next base: position 69,869,474 of record NC_136485.1, on the reverse strand, counting down.
TTAGCACCCCTTACCTGAACTGAAACTCTTAAAAAAAATTAAAAGAAATTTTTTTAAAGTACAAATTACACTTAAACCAGGCTTAAACTCAACAAAACCAACTTGCCTCCTCACTTGAGGCTTGCATTTACGAACATCCGTGGGCTTAGAACTAATTTAGATGTTAAAGCATTTCTCTTAGCAAACACCCCGGATCACTTAGCACTAAGTGAAACCAACCTACACTCTTCCATCCTCTCTAACTACTTTAACATGCCTGGATATCTCCCACTTTGCCTTAAGGATTCTGACAGACATATGCACAGACTTAGTCTGTTTGAAACCTCCTCCCCTTGACTAGAGAAACAAACCTAGAATCTTATGATCAAGCCTTTGTGCTTTAGACTTAACATGCAACATAACATTAGCTACTTCTATTTTCTCTACCGCTCTCCTTCCTAATAAAGTCCCTGACAGCATAGATACAGCACTCTCTCTCTATATACTAGCGCATAAATGCATGTATTTAGTGACTTCAATGTCCACCACAGTAACTGATTTGGATTCTCTACTTACAGATGTAGCTGGTAGCACAACACATAGCTTCTCTATCTCATTTCCTATCACAGACGCTTAGGTTTCCAACCTACTTCCCAGATCAGCAAGAACACGCATCACTTCTAGATTTGTTTCTGACCACAGTTCCCGATGATTGTATAATGAATGCCCACAGCCCACTTGGGAACACTGATTATGCAGTGATAATAGTTGAAATCGCCCTAAACTCTAGAGCCAAAACTGGAGTTATTGCTCAAAATGACGAAATATTACGAAAAGGCTGATTGGGAAGCCATCAGGGTTCTCATCAGAGATGCCCATGGGGAAATATCTTCTCTTCCTGCTGAACAGTGTGCAATTGAGACCACTGAATGGTTCAAAACTGCACTTGAAGCACATGTTCCCACACGGAAACTTTATAGCAAGCCCCACTCTCTCCAATGGTTTACTTCTACTTGTGCAGCTGCCATTGCGCAAAGGCAGCATGCATACTGCAGATTTAACTGATATAAGTCCAGTTCAAACAGACAGATGTATATAGAAGCTAGAAGTAACTGTAAGAAAGAAATAGCGACAGCTAAGAGAATTTACTGAAACCACCAAAAACAGCATCGAAGCACAGAAATTAAGAACCTGTGATTTCTGGAAAATCTACAACAGTGTAGTAAATAATGGGCAATCAACAATTTCCCTCACTATCCAACAATCATAAAGTTGTTTGCACAGCAACCGAGAAGGCTAACATGCTTGCCTGCCAGTTGGTTTGCCTCCAACTCCAGACTGATCCTGGATATGACCTTAAACTATATCCAGTGGTGAGGCCCCAGCTTGCGGGATTTGGGAGTGTAGAGCCACCCTTTAATTGCCATTGTTCCCAGGTCCACTCTGACCCAGAGTGGTAGTACCTGTTAGGGTCCTAACTATGGGTTAAATAGAAACTGACTTGAAAACAAATATATTCTACTAAAAGTTTTCTTCCGAATCTTTGGATTCGGAATTAAATAACCTGAAAAGGGTTGATATGCCATAAAACCAACCAACTCCACACTGGACCCTGCTAACCACCCTCTCCCTGGCTTTCCTTTGCAGACGTCGCACTAGATCTTAAAATCACCTTCTCAGGTGCATGCTATCATAAAAAAACTTTCCTCTTCAAAAGCATGTGGACCTGATCCTCTCCCGGCTGTGCTATTAAAAAAAATGCTCCGCCGAAGTAGCTCCAGTTCTCTCCAAACTTTACAACAAATGCCTTAATGAATCTTGCTTTCTGGACTGCTGGTAAAAACTGCTTCTATGGTACAAGTTTTCAAGAATTCTGGCAAAAGAACTGACGCATTAAATTATCGCTCTATTAGCCTCCTCCCACTTTACGCCAAAATATTTGAGTTCATAATTAACCAAGTCCTAGTCCATCACCTTACAGATGCAAAACTTCTGACCGACCAACAATATGGATTTTAAGCCCCTTCCACAGCAGATATCCTAACTGTAATCTCTGAACTATATACCATTCACTGGACAAAGCAGGGGAGGGTAGAGTAGTAGCTCTAGATATATCTAAGGCTTTTGACAGGGTATGGCATGAAAGTCTTCTTGGGAAAATCAGATCATACGGTATCACTGGACGAATGCTCAACATAATTAAATCCTTCCTAGATGAGAAAAATTCAGGTTGTTCTCTACGGTTGTGCATCTAAACAATGATATAAATGTGGGAGTGCCTCAGGGGTCTATTTTTGGACCTCTATTATTCCTAATATTCATAAATGACCTTGACAAAATTGTCTGAGATGGGTATATATGCTGATGACATCACGCTCTATAACGGGCACGACAGGAAAATAAATGGAACACATATCTAAGGAAATGGCAGAAACAGATGGCTTCCAATCTGTAGTAGAATGGGGACAAAAATGGATGGTCACATTCAATGCTTGTTTCTTTCAGTAATTACAAGAAACCTTCTCTACCACCAATAGCAATGGCCAAAGACTCATTATCTGAAAGTACTTTTAAACTCCTCGGCCTAACGTTCACAGGAAACTTGTATTGGAACAATTACATCGAGAACGTTGCCAGGACCGCTGTTAAGAAGGTAGGCTCTTTCTACCATGCTAGAAAGCTACTAATGCTCGAAAGTATCCTGTAACTCTATAAGGCCACCATTGGCCCATGTATGGAGTATTGTTATATTTGGGCTGGTGCATCTGCTACTAGTCTCTCACTCCTGGGTAAGGTCCAAGAGTCGCCAATCTGATAGGTCCTGAACTGTCATCTAAGCTTCAGCCTCTGTCCCATCGAAATGTTGCACCCCTCTGCCTGTTCTACAAGTATTTTAATGGTGAATACTCCGAACTGCAAGCACTTGTACTCCCTCGACGTAAATACCCCTGACAAGCAGCTAAATCCTATCTCTACACAGTAGAGCTCTCTATATGTAAGCTTTCTACTCCAGTAGTTTTTTTCCCTGAGAACTGGTAGACTTTGGAATTCCCTTCCGGGTCCCTGCTTTCCCAACTGTTCTGACATGCAGGAGTTCAAATGTAACGTGAACCGACATTTTGCTGCCCTACATAGCTTCCCCTGCAGCTTAGGTCCCTGATAGTATCTCCTTACATTAAAGTGGCAATGTGCCTTGTTTGAGGTGAAAATGTAATTAAAAAAAGTTAAAATCCTCGTGAAAGTCTGGTATATGTAGTTTATTTGAAATCTCGGCTTAACCATTACCATTTTAATTTTACTTGAAAACAAAATTTATAGGTGTTTTTTGTTAGCTTAAGCATAACCACTTGTTTCTAGTTTATCATAGGCGACTTCCTGCTTTTTACAGATTTTAATTTCTTCGACATTTTTCTGTACAAGGGAGGGAACTCCTGAATACTTTGTATTATCTCGCGGATTTAAACAAATCATTTCATTATCAAATGTTCTAATGAAATAATTATGTACAGTGCTCAGGTGCACTATATATTAAATACATGCAAAGTGAATGTCCCATCCCCCTAATGTATAAACATTTTGGGCCCGTCTCTTCACTTTAAAATTTGCCAAAATTAAGGATGTTAACAAATTTTAATAAAATTTTCAGTATTTAACGATGAGACTAATGAATCCATTTTTTTTTTTTTTTTTTTTCTATTTATGAAAATATTTTATGTAAGCAAAACGCCTTTACTGAAGTTAGTTTTAGGGCATTTCTACATATTAATAACATGAAGCGAATGTGTGCTATTTAGTTTCAGGAACGGCTGGTAGAGAGTTTGTCTGTCTAGAACAGTCGATCACTCACTTTTATTTTGATACATGTTTATACAATCTTAGTGTGAAAAATTTTCTGTACAAAAAAAAATATTAAACCTGTCTAAATGTTTCATCTTTTTAAAATTATATTTTGCTAAGTATTTTATACTGTAAAAAATTAAAATTCTAAAAACAATCTAAATTTTCTTTTTTTTTTTTTTTTTTTTTTTTTTTTTTTTTTTCAACGTATTCATTTCAGTTATAAATCACTAATGAAAAATACTATTAACTTTAAAATTATATTTTGATACATTTTTTTTAGGCTGACATACACCAGTGCTACCCCTCTAGCGAAATGCAGTTCGATTTGGGAGCAATTATTTTTACAAGGAAAGAATTTTTGCGTGTGTGGCCTAGTTTTATTTATTTTGGGTTGAACTTTGTGCTTTGCGAACTATTTTATTTTTTTCCGGAGATTAGTTATAGGTAATTAACAGAAAAATTGCAAGTCCAAATTAGCACTTGTGGCGATAAACGAAAAGCTTGACGATTGAAATACAGTGAAATGTTATTTGGTGCTAGTGCACTTATTGATCCGCTATTTTTAAATAGTATTTTCAAGTTTAAAGTTTTACGATACCTGTTATATTGTTAGGTGAAAGTACAGAATAGGTATACAACACCCTCCTGTGCCATGTTAAGAATGGCTGTCTAAATGTCATTATTTCAGCACGGCTCAATAAGTGCATGAGTACCTTTTTTTAAGTTGAATTTAATTTGAAAATACTAAAATGTATTTTAAAATTCTTTTAACCATTTTCTATTCTGACACTGACAGCATTATTTTTACTATAAAAGGAGGTGAAAACTTCATGAAAATATTTCTGCCGTTTAAAATGTCTACCAGGTATACCTGCACCTTGTGAAACGTCATGTGACTATGTGCATGTGCGAACGTACATTTTAATAAGAAACTGCTATCTCGCGTGTATTGTAAACGGTGGTGAAATGGCACAAATTAGTCCCAGAGTATAAGGGTTAATACCATGTAAACAAGTAAATTTGCAAAAGGTTTAAATGCCAAATCTGTTTTCAGTGACCTTGATAGTCCTAAAACCAAACTAGAATGATTGGCATTGTTACAGTTAAAATAACTATTTACCGAAAATAGTAATGCATCCTTGATGAATTTTTGTAATTTTTGAATGTTACTATTTTCAACATGACAATTAAGTACGTAATATTGGTTTTGCATGAAATGACATTTAAAAAAAAATTGGTTTGTTGATTCTCTTAACAAGTACCAAAAATTCTTTAAAAGCCCAAAAGTCAGTGTTAATGAAATTGATATAACTTGAAAAAAATTCTCAAACTCAATTATCATTTTATTGTTCAATATTCCCACTAAAAACTATAATTGCAAAAAAATTTTTTACACATAGGCATCACCACTTATCAAGGCCAAAAGGCCACTCGAGAATAAGGGTTAAAGAGTGTACAGTAGAAATTGGACAATATATTAATCGTAATGGAAATTCGGTAATTTTGTAAACTTGTATGGAACGACTCATCAAAAACTTGTTTACGTTAGACTTGAAGACAACACTATTGTAGTCGGCAGGAAAATGGAAGACAATTCCATAGGTGTGCAGTTCTAAGAAGTTTGTTCACTTTTTTTTTTTTTTTTTTTTTTTTTTTTTTTTTACAATAAGGAAGTCACTTAATAAGGCCCAGAGGCCACTCGGGGATAAGGGTTATTGCGTGTACAGTAACGAATGGGATAATATTGTGATAATAATAGATTAGAGCTCAGTTGAGCACCTGCCATGAAAATAACGATAAAACAAACTAGCAACATCTCTTCTGTGAGAAAGCGGTTGCAGGGAAGAGAAAAGGACATCCCCTATGAGGCTACAAAGTCTATTTTGAACTTTATCAAGGTAGGATAAGTCCTTTCTAGCAGCTGCCCAGATGTGGCAACAGTACTATATCCTTGGACGTACCTGGCTCTTATATAGAGAATTGCATCAATGATCAATCTACTGGATTGATAGAAGGATCCCACCATTTTTCCAGCAGCCTTGGCAACGGATTTGTTTCCTTTCAGATCAGGAGTAAAGGTCAAGCCCAGAAGCTTGTCAAAACAGGCCTCCCCCAAGACTGGCACCATTCATTTCAATTGATGCCAAATGGGGATCAGAGCATTGATGTAAAGATCAAAGCTTGGTTTTAGATGCATTAAAAGTAACAAGCTACCTCTTTCCCCATTGTACCACTTAAGATCAGAGGAGAGTCGGAGAGAACTTGGTCATTTACGGTCTTAGATGTGCTACCATAGATGGTAGTGTCATCGGCATAAATATCTACAAATGATTTAAGGATGTGATTTGGAAGGTCATTAATGTAGATCAGGAAGAGAGTTGGGCCCAGGATGGACCCCTGAGGGACTCCAGCATTAATACTCTGAGCTTCTGATTTCTGCTCATCAACTACTACTCTTATGAACATGTCAGAAAGAAATGATTTAATAATTAAGACATTTCCAGCTATACCATAGCTGGAAATCTTGTAAAGTAAACCTTTATGCCATACCCTATCAAAGGCCTTAGATATGTCAAGAGCAATTGCCCTAGAAATGTAGCCTCCGTTGAGATTCGCTAATCCTGAGATATAACTGTAAGCAGATCTAGCAGAACTGAAACCATATTGCGTGTCACTAAGGTTATTTTTGCTGAGATGGTTGATTACTTCTCTATTCCAGATTCCAGCAACTTACTCATGATGCAGACTTATTGGCCTGTACTGAGGGAGATGAGCGATCACCTGAATTCTTAAATAAACGGCATACTGATGATTTTCCAGGGTGATGGGAAGCAATTCTCCTTAAGACAACGTTTAAACAATTAAGTATGGGTACTAGTTCTGGTTGAAGTCTTTTGAGTACTATAATTGGAATACTCTCAGGGTTGGTTGCTTTACTGGAATCAAGGTTTTTGATTAGCTTGGCAACATCACGTACAGATATTTGTATATTACATAGCATGTTTTTGTATACAAGAGGAAATATTGGGGATTGGCAGCCTTGGTCGCAAAGGGTAGAATTAGCTGCAAAGTTCTTGGCAAAGAGTTTGGCTTTGTCTGATGCTGACGAGATTAACTCAGGTCCGTTTATGATAGTTGGGATAGAACACGTTTCTGTTTAGGACTCTGTTTGCTATTTGCCAAAACTGGTGGGTACCAAGCTGCTGCTCAGCTACTTTGGACTTGACGGAATGAGAATACAACTCTCTTGCATTCTTTATTACTTTTTACAGTGGTTGCTGGCAATCCTGAAAGCGGTTTTAGTCTCGGTACGTCTATTTACGTTGGAAGCAATGGAAAAAATTATTTCTGTGCAGTGGCAGCAGCACATTCTGGAGAGAACCACGGCTGGCTGTTAGGTTTTTGATGAGGGTATGAAACCATCTATATCTACAATTAACCATTCCGTCAGGTCTGATACTATAGAGTATTTCATGTGATTTTAAATTTCCGGGAAATTTTAAATGCAATGTTACATTTGCCTTGAACGTATGAATCTGTAAGAATCTTTGTATAATCTTTGAAGAAAAAAAAAAAAAAAATCTCCCCAGATTACTAATTAAAACATGATTTAAAATATGGTTTAATTTCTACTAATGGTTAATTTGAAGTATGGGTGAAAAAAAAAAAAAAATTCATTAGTAAATAATTTTCAAGTTTGAATTTTAACTATATATATATATATATATATATATATGGCAAAATGTTTTAATTTAAAAAATCTAAGGAAAAACAAACACTATCAATACTTTAAGTTAATACTTAAAGTATTGATAGTGTTTGTTTGAATAAAAACTTATACCAAAGTGAAATGACTTTTTCTTCAAAAAAAAAAATGAAGGAATTCTTGTAGATTCAGAATTATTCTAATTTGATAAGCATTTCCTATTTTATTACAAAAAAATTACTTTCTGTGATCCGTATCCTTGAAAATAGCATTTGAATGAGTTTCTTTATATGCAATTTTTAGTATTAAAAATGTACATTTTTAATTTAGTATTTTAATTTACTAATTATCGTTTTAAGTTGCTTTATCTGACTTTAAATCAAAACCATTATTTTTTTATTTTTTTTTTGCGTAAATATACCTTTCATTTTAGAGATTGTGCTTGAAAGATTTAGAGACCAATCTAAAATTTTGACATGAACTACAAAAATTATAAGCCTCTTTAAAAAGCATTTCCCCATCCCCCCATACCTACTATGTATAATCAGATATGCATGTACATGTGTGTATGAAGAGATCATCGGGTGTAGTTTCTGTTGACTTCAAGAAGCATAAGGGATTTTAAATGTTTTGGTAGCTAACAGCTGATGTAGGTGATTTGTTACATGCTTCAGCATAAAAATGTTTCCAAAAATCATGACTGTTCTCTCGTTTTATAAGCATGTCCATGAATGTTAATTACCTGGATATCAAAATGGTGCTTGAGGTTGTTGGGAGATGGTTTTATAATTTTGTGAATGTTTGAGTTGGTTATTAGATGTCTAGGCTTTGGTAAATCCAATCCCAGGTAAGCAAGGTGTTCAAAGTAGAAAGTCTGACAGAAAGTATTCACTTGGTTGCATATCCTCGAATGCGTTTTTTTTTTTTTTTTTTTTTCTTTTTTTTTTTTTTTTCCAGACGGTCTGTGTTTTAAGCAAGACTAGTTCCAAATTGATGCAAATTCATAGTGGGGTTGCACCATAGCTGTATATTTTCTCCATATCCTGCACAATATGATCATGTATTATCTTTGAAGGGGATAATATGAACTTCTAATCTGTGTGTGCCAAGCTAGAATCTAGTTACTTTTATAACGATCACTTTGACTATTTATAGGTATTAGTAACCTTTTGGTTCTTCCTGTAAGAATCTGATTCTAGAAAGAATTGGAAAAGCAATGCCAACAACAGAATCAAACTTTAAAAAATGTATACTGATTTATACAAACTTTCCAGTGAAGACCTGTAGGCTTAACTTTTAAGCTGATTGGTTGATCTGAAAGTCCAGGAATGTATATTGTACCATCTTCTCAGTCTACATTGTTTTGTGCAGCCTTCCACCATTTCTTCCGTATAGATAACAAGATCAATGTATTTAAAAAAAAAAAAAAAAAAAAAACTCTGGTCGAAAGATCCTAAAATTTCCTTTTCACTAACTACTTACTACATTGAAATGTGGGGAGGGTGTCATTTCTTTCCTAGCATTATTCCACTTACACTTAATCATTATCTTGTAATGCTGAATGTTTAGCAAGGGAGCATGAAGTACTGTTTTTTTTAGTCTAGATTGAATATAAACTAGGGGTATACCGATTAATCGGCAGGTAATCGTTAATCGTCCGATTACTCTTCTCTATTGTATTAAATTTAAATCCTTTCTTCACTGACAAGTGACTCATCAGATAGCTTTGACACATTAACCTAGTAACTGTTAATTTAACTTGACATTTAAGTGTCTGGTCACTTATGGCCTTTCGTCTTAACTAAAATTACAAAGTACAATTTCCCAATAAAATAGATATTAAACAATTAAAGATTACAAATTGTAATTCAACTGAATAACTAAACTGAAGTTCTACACTTGCTGCTACTCTACTTCCTCTCATATTCTTGCTGGCTGCCTCTTCTACTGTCTCCTCAGTATTTAAAGTTGTAATGTAGAAACAGTTTCTGTTCTCGGGACACAGCCTGTTCCTCGTAGGTCCATACACTTTACCACCTGTACTAAAGAGCCTCTCCCTCTCCACAGATGAAAGTGGTGCACTTAAATATTTTGAAGTCTGTCTACTGAGGTTTCCTGTGTCTTCATCCACTACTGAAATGGATCATCACCTCTTGCGAATAGTTGTAAAGCTACATAATAATAAAGTTCTTTTAACCATAGGGGATTTACTCCTTTTGAGTTTAGATTGTGATTCTTGTATTTGTTTTAGTTGCAGTCTCCAGGTTTCACTCGGCTTCTACCTGCTGTTTTGATTTGTTACTGTAGGCTTATTCGAAGCTAATTTATCGAACTGGTTTGAGAGATAGTTTTACTTTTACTTTGATCTTTTTGACCCTCAACAGAGCTTGAAATGTATCCTGCTGGTTCTGCTTCATTATCAGATGTAGAATCCAATTCTTAGCATATCATTATTTGAAAATTTAAATTTGGATCTAGGAAAGTAGACAAGTTTTTATCACTTAGGATGAAAATCTTGTTTTCATGAAATTATTTAAGTCATAAGGATGCCACTAAAGTCAGAAATATCAGAATTAGATTGAACAGCTTTTGAAAGAAATAACCGCGAAGCTAAAATTGTAGGTATTATCATTGATATGGTTGAAGTTCTGTGACTTTCTTCTTTGATTTCTTCAAATGGACAATTTTCAAGTCCTCAATGGTAAGTTTAGGTAACAATTTTATAGCATTGCAAATTCTTGTATGAAAAAATTAAATCTCCAAAAATTTGAGTTGGTGCGAATCCTGCTTCACATATATGCCGTGAAAAAGTCCTTTCTGATAATATTTACCAGATAAAAATATTTTATTCTGAAAAACAGTTAAGTTCGTTTGCTTATTTTAAAACTGGTAAACATTAATCAGAAGGAACTTCTTCTGGGCATTCAACATAAAGCAGGACAGTCTGCCCAAACCGGAAATAAATCACTTGTAAACAATCACAGCGTTAACTTGAACAAAGCAGATACAAAAATCAAGATCTTGAAACAATAGAACTTATGCAAAGAACTTTTATGGAAACCAATTTCTTAACGTTCGGGAGTGTTTTTCTGACTAGTCTGTACTTTCATCTAACAAACAATACAAAACAAGTGATTTGTGCCACAAGCATTGACGGACAACTGAAGTTTTTAACTGAAGGGGTTGAGGGAACCACCTTAAATGTATCAATGTGATCAGTGCCAAGCAAAGAATTCAATAGAATCGCAAAGAAATACCAATTGTATAAATATACCAACTCTATCATTGCTAACATGCAGCTCCATCTTTATTAAAATTAAATTGATGTTGAACATGTACTTTTACTTAATTTTATTGCCATGATAAACACTGAAAAACCTTGCATAAAATTACATTTTCTTGAGGATACTATTTAAGTACATGGTGCAAAGAGCTGTCCTTTGAATATAGCATTTTATATGTATTGACTAGGTATGCATTATTCCAGATCTCTTTAATAGATTTTGATGTGATTTTGACATTAGTATGTGTTTGACATTTGGTACTTGATATCCGTCACTAAAATTGAACATAGTATGTTTAGCGACTTATAATAAAGTAAGTTGCAGCTGGAATTGTTTTTTAAAAGCATAATCATTTGTATAGAATTATATTGAATGTTTATATTTACTGTCATTTAATTCAGTTTTATTTAATGATACTTTTAAAAAAAAAATTGTCAATCAGTGCAATTTTGCTATTATAAATGATGCGATGTTTACTTTTCACACCTCAAAAATCAAGACTGAAATTGAATTAGAAATAATTGTACTTTTATTTCCTGTTTTCTCATACTAGGAGTGATGAAAGCAGCTTTTGTGACATTTTTACTGGTTACTTTTTGTGAGTTTGTTTCAAAGTTGCCATGTAATTAGGTTTGCTTTTTCATCCTCAGCAGGGGAGAGTATACTGCTGATCATTCAAAAGTAGATGTAAAATCCAATTCTAAATGTTTTCTATTCAAATCTTTAAAATATATTTGAATCATGGGTCTAATAATGTACACATACACAAGTTTTTATCATTTAGATAGTTTGTTTTTCCAAATTAAGCTGATCCTGTATTTCAGTTAATTTACCAATAGAAAACGATTAAAGTGAGAAACTCTATTTCTGTTAGTCTGTAAAAACAACCATTACATCTAAGTTACAATGTATAATAGTTATTCTAAATCACATTTCCTAACACTAGCAACTATATTTGTTTCTGAATTCTGCAAGACTAAAACTTTATTCTGGATTTTATACTCATCCAGAACATTGCAATTCTTCACTCATTCGTACACCAGGGAATGGAACAACTCTAAACACAGCCATGCACTGTTCAATCCTTTGAAAACCAATAACCTGTCAAACTCGGAAAGGAGCATTATCTGTTGTAGCTGTCAAAATGTCTGTAGTTCATGAAATGTTGCTAATTTTAGCAAGACTTAAATTTTTGTATTACTTTTGTAAATATATCTAAAATTATTTCAGTGAAAAACTTTTATGAAATGCTGTAATTTGAACAGTTTTGCAATAAGCCTATTAAATCCAATGTCAGATGTTACAAAATATGGTTGAATATCAATCATTTCTCTTCTCAGATAATGGATTTCTTTTTACATGTGATCAATGTCAAATTCTTTTTTGCCAATATTGATTCTATAGTAGTTTGGTATTTCACTCGTAGTTCTTGTTCCTAGAATGTCCTTGAATATTCATTGTGCTTCCCTTATTTGCAACATTTTGATTCTTTTGGATCATCTTTTCTAAGATGGTTTAACATTAATCGTAAAAGTTTTTGCTCACTTGCTACCCTTTTATGTGATGGCTTAACATAACTTGCAAGTAGCTGTATTCTTGGGATTGACATCAAAATACTTCCAGCAGAAACTGGCTGCCATAATTAATGGTTGAAGGTTAATATTTAGTAATACGTAAAAATCTGAGAAATTATCAGACATAAATATACATTATCTATACCAGAAAAATAAGTGTGATGGTAGCAATAGTCCAAAAATGAGGAACAAGAGTATCACTGAAGAATGCTTTATTTTTTATTCAGTGTCACAATTTACTGTACAATTTCTAAACATGAAAACTGAAAGATAAAGTAAAGTCAATAGGAAAAGAAAAAACTGAAATTTTCCATATGCTTATATCCATTGTCCTCAAATTCAGTGCAGTTGTAAAAGTCTACATGTTAACAGCACATCATGCCTGTTATTTGATAATATAGTGTAGATCATGCATATCTTTGATAAATTTTTAATGGCAAATAAAAGTCTGAGTTAACTTGTCTTCGTTTACAATATAATTATTAGTATCATGACAAGATTTGCTGATAAATCTGCATTAGAAAACCTGTTAATTGGCCGATTATCAAAGGCCGATTAACCAATCGGCCAATTCAATAATCGGTACATCCCTAATACAAACGGTGCAAATAAGTTATTGTTCTAGGGTTGCATATACATGTTTTTAGGTTTGTTATCCTCTTTTCTCTATATCATCCAATTTGAGGAGGCAGAAATTCCCTCTTGTATCTTCACACTGTTTCAAGAGCATCTGTATGCCCCTTCCTCCCAGCTTAAATTGCCAATTTTGGTTTTTAAATTTTTCTATCTTAACAAAAAAAAAAGTAAATTTATTCTTTTTAAATATTTTCATATTTCATAGGGATTGTAAAACGAACCCATTAAAAGTTATTCTTTTACTTAACTGGATAAGTGGTTTGTGTGTTTTAACTCCTAAAAGTGTGATCATTGTTAGTCATTCTTTTTCAAATTTATTTATTTAATATTTTTCTATAATTAACTGTTTTCTAAATAACAAAATGAACACTTTGTAAGTTAGTTGTTGAACATTTAGTTTACAGATTTTCGTGTGCGTCTTGGCACAAATTCTCATGTTTATATGCATTCATCACTACTTATCGATTCGTGCATAGTTTTTATCCAACTCTTTTCAAATTTTAGGACAAGCTTTCTATCTTTACTTATTTTTGTACTACAAAGCATCAACTTTGAGATATTCTAACTTCTCAGTAGCTAGCTGGTGTAGGGGGTTTGCATATGTGACAAAATAGAAATAAAACCTGGTTGATGATACTTGGCTAAGTAGTAATTTCTCAACATAATTTTTAGTTGAGATTAAAGTTAGATGAATCTAATGTGGAGTCCTAGCATTGATTTCCTGGTTGTACTCTAGTTAATGATTAGATCGACATATTAAACACAGAAGAAACTCTTTCAGAAGGTCTCGTTTTTTTTATAGATGTTCATATTTAATATCCTGGAAGTTTTTCAAACGGCTTTCAATGAAATAGATGCTCCAAAATTACCGCAAAAGTTTTATAAACTGCAAAAGAGTCCTATGTTGAATCTGTTAAATTCAGGTTTGCTGAGCAGTGGTATAGTCTTCTGAGTTTTGGCGAATAACAAACAGATGTATGACAGCTCTTCAAACCATCATTAATGGACCATCAGTAACCTCCATATGATATAATCACATTAACACCAGTTCTTTGTTAGATCACCAAATGTTGAGCCTGGTCAGTACCAAATGTATGACTATTTGGGAATGGCAGGTGCTGTAAATTGAATATTGACACTTTCCAAGAACTACAAAAATGGCATCTCTCCTGACTGATATATACATGCGACTGGAGACTGCTTTTGAATTGGTATTCTCTTGACACTGCCTCCTTTGGAAGCGGTTTCAAGTTGTCCAATTACTGATTAAACGGTCTTTGATAATCGCCTCATTAATAGGGGTTGTAATGCCGATTTATCAGCAAATTGTCATAAATGATACTAATATTAATTATATTGTAAACAGACAAGTTTTGCTTGCCAGTGAAAGTTTATCAAAGATACATGCACCATATTATCAAATAACAGGCATGATGCTCTGTTGAAATGTAGATTTTTAAAACTGCACTGAATTTGAGGACAATAGATGTAAGAATATGGAAAATTCAGTCCTTTCTTTTTGCTATCGAATTTACTTTTTACTTCAAATCACTGTCAAAGAAAGTTATTGCTTCATCTTTCAGTTTTCATGTTGAGGGATTGTGCAGTAAACGGAGATGATGTGCGGACCGAGAATAAAGCATTCTTCAAACTCTTGGTCCTCATTTTTTTGGACTCTTGCTACCATTACATTTTTATTTTTCTGGTTTAGATAATGTATATTATCAAAATTACTAATTAGAGATTAGATGTAATTTCAATATGTAAAAATTAACTAATTAACTACCTTCAACCATTATGGCAACCAGTTTCTGCTGGAAGTATTTTAATATCAATCCCAAGGTCAATTTGTTATATCAAAGGGTGGTAAATCAGTAAACTTTTGACAACAAATGTTAAACCATCTAGCAATACACATGGCCGTTAAAACGCTTTGGATAATCAGATTTCAAGGGGTTTCTGCTAAAATAGTCATATTTTAAAAACCAAAGCACTTTAAGTCTTCAAAATCCCAGTTTTGTTCAGAAATGAATATACTTTCAAATGAATTAGTAGATAACATATTTTTAGAGTTTTAAGCAAATAAAGTGATAAAATTGTGAACATCATAAAATGGCATTTTTGGTAAGATTTTTGTAACGACTCCCCCCCCCCCCTAATTTCTAAACATTCGTACCGTGTTAAGAATTTTTTAATGAAATTTGAAAATTAGCCAAGAGATGTCATTTTTAATTTCGAGTGCCCGAAATTCATTTGACCACTCGTTTTTGTTAAAAAATATTTCAAAATGGTGAGTATTGAAAATTTTAATTTTCTTCGGACACTCACTATTAAATAAACAATCTCTTACTAGATTGGTTAAAAAGATGATTGGACAGTGTTTTCTCTAGTGGTACGTAGCAATTTAAAAACATAATATCCGAAAAAAAAATCATGAATTTGAATCAAGACTTCTGTAGTATTAGTGATAGTAGCAGATTCATCAGCATCAGCGATAACCTGGCGTAAACAGACCTTTGTTTTTATTCCAAATCGATTTTTTTTTTTTTTTTTTTTTAATTGAAAATCTGGTTATAAAAAATTCTTACATGTTTAGTTAGAGCTATTTTGTTATCAACCATACAAATATTTTTAAAAATTGGATAATAGTAAATTTTTAAATATTTTAACAAGTGAAAATATGAAATGTTTTGGTTCACGTGTACTATGAACGGTACACACACTTCTAATTTTTGTCCCTTAAATGTTTCCAGTGAATTATCGAATGGAAACTAATCTATTATTAAAAAAAAAAAAATTATCAATATTTAAATATTTGTAGGAGGTGCTCAGTTAAAAAATAACGGTAGGAAAAGAACATGAAATGTAATTAAAAATCAAAATAACATTAATTCAAAATTTTTAACAATTTGCCAGCTTTAGCAAAAACTTGTTTCTTTTTATATTTAAATAGAATTTAAATACTTGATATTTTTCCAAGCATGTTTTCTGTTAGGACGTCACTTTTTTAAATAACATTTATTTTTGTTTGTCATAATTGTAAAGTTTCACAATGGGTATCAAACACCCTCTTAAAAAAAACTCACTGTCTAATCCTAGGTACGAGTGGCAAGCCTCCTCCTAAAACCTTTAGCCTTAACAATAATGCTAAGTACAAGTGGCAGAGCTCTCCACTAAAACTTCCTCTGAGCTCATAAACGTAAAAAGAAAAAAGCATAAAAAACGTTTGAAGAAAAGTGAACATGATTAATCCCCCCCCCTCCAATAAATTGATCAACTGTCCTAAAATGCTAGGATTGTCTTGAAATGGTGAATTATTTTACATTTATGTGAAACCAACCCCCACTCTAAATTCTAAAATTGCTTTGTTTCTATCAAGTCTTCAGGATGTTCAAACATAATTTTCCTTAGCCCTATCATTAACCCAAAGTCAGTGCAACCTCCCTACCTTCTCATAATTGCACAAAGACCCTCTTAAAACCACGCATAATCACAGAAAAAAAAAAAAACCCAGAATTTATCTCCTAGGAAAAAGTGGGGGGAGGGTAACTGCCCTAAAACGCTCGAATGATTCAAAATGGGAAATCCTTTTACATTAAATTCTAAAATAATTATCTTTTTAAAGTTTTTCAAGTTGTTCACATGCAATTGTCTATAAAGGTAGAATCACATATTTTGGAGAGGTGGTCAGATGGGGATGGGTAGCAGTAGGTATTAATCTACAATAATACCAAAGAAATATTTTAATATATTCATTTTTAACCAATCCTAGATTTCGATTTCAGTTTTTGGCACATAAAATGAATTACAACTAAACTTTGAGTTCTAACTTTTCTTTTAATGAATACATGGCATTTTTAAGCAATTGCAGCATATTTATGTGCATTTACTGCAGATTATTTGGAAACCATTCATTTCTGGAGATTTTCAATAGCATATTCAGATTCCTTGCACAAAAATACACTTATATGGCAAATTTCATTGCTTAAACTTGTGTTTTAACAAAGATATAGCATTTTTACTGAAAAAGTAGTGAACAAATGTGACAAAACGCATATGGTCTTAAAGAGGGGAAAATATTCAAACACGCAGGGCATAAAAATAGTCATAACTTCCTTGATTTTAATTGGATTTTAAAAATTGAAAGATTCTTTCTTAGCTTATCAAGCTTTTTCTATATATTGAAATATTTTAAGCCATTTAAATTTTTTCATGCGTATTGCTAAACCATCTTAGAAAGCTTCATTGAAAAGAAGCACAATGAATATTCAGGGACAGACATTCCAGGAGAAAGTGGCAGCAACTACGTGCCTCTAGCAAACACTAAACTACAACAGGATCAACGTTGGTCAAAAAAGTTTGGAATACAGATCACGAGCTCCATTATCTGAAATGATTGCTGTTGATATTCAGCCATATTCTGTAACCTGTGACATTGGATTTATAGACTTATTGCAAAACTTTGTACAAAAAAAATTACAGCATTCCATCAAAAGTACTTCACTGTAAAATATTTTGATATATTTATAAAAGTAAAACAAAAATTCATCTCTTGCTAAAATTAACATTTCATGAACTGCAAACATCTGGACAGCTACAAATTGGAACTCCCTTCTGGGATACTGCTTTTCCAACTGTACTGATATGCAGATGTTCAAGTGTAATGTGAACAAACCTCTTTCTACTCATCTCCCTTCATAATGCCCCCACAAATTGTCCCCGATAGTAGCCCCTTACTTCAAAGTGGCACTTGCCTTGTTTGGGGTGAAGATTGAATAAAAAAAATAATGCATTCTTTTCTGAATTTGACAGGTCATTGGTTTTCAAGTGACTTTAAACAGTGTAGAGTTGTGCTTAGTTATTCTATTCCCTGGTACATAAACAGGTGCAAGAATAAGTGATCAATTGCAATGTTCTGAATGAGTATAAAATCTTCAACTAAGTTTTCTTAGTCTTGCAGGATTCAGTCAAATATGGTTGCTGGTGTCAGGGAATGTGATTTAGAATAACTACATACTGGATAGTTTTTAGCATTATTCGTATCTTACTTTGTATCCCGAGTTTGCTAGTACATTGTTCTAAAAGATGGAGCTTTCATTGAATATTTTATGGTTTGCAGAAAGATTAGAAATTCTTTTGGACCCTTTGGTAGGGCTTGCCTTAATGACGGATCGATATATATATATATATATATATATATCTCATGATTCTTTGGTGGGGTACAAAATTTAAATATTGCAATCGCGCGCGCGTGTGTGTGTGTCTCTCTCTCTCTCTCTCTCTCTCTCTCTCTCACCTGTGACGCGTTTGCTGTTGTGCTCATTGCCAAACCAGAAGTGCCTTAGGTTTAAATTAAGGCTAGACCATCGAAAAGAGGTGATGACTTGAAAGTATTGGCAAAAAAGCGACCCCCCCTCCCTCCCTGTAGAAAAGTACCCAGTTGAGGGTAAAGGAATTAATTTTGGGGGCAAATTTTTTTTCATATTGTCTGAAAGGTCGAGCTTTAGGCAAACATACATGCATTTAAACACAGCTGAGATTTGTTATAGATTAAAAGTAGTATATATATATATATATATATATATATATATAATTATTCCTTAATTGGAACTTTTTTTTTATTTTGAGATGAGCATTTTTATGTTATTTTTATTTCGGACTATTAGTCTCATCTTTATTAGTTGTTGTTTGAGAATGCAGTTAGGAGATTCGAAGTTCCTATCCGTCGCGGTTACCACCTGACGAAGGCCAGAGGAAGTTGGCCGAAACGTTGTGAACCAATAAAAACAAACAAACAACAACTAATAAAGATGAGACTAATAGTCCGAAATAAAATTAACATAAAAGTAGTATGTGTAAAACTTTTTTTTTTTTTTTTTTTTTTTTTTTTTTTTTTTTTTTTAACCTTTATTTATCAAAATAAATTCAGTATTTTGAATTCTAACAAATTCTTCATCAGGAAAATACAGGTTTTATCTTTACATTGCTTGCCATACGACGTAAAAAATTTAAAACCTGGATTTTCCTGACTTCGAATTTGTTAGAATTCGAAATATTGAATTTGTTTTAATAAATATTTATAAAAGGTCTGCACTAATTTTGGCCTTAAGATGGTTTGAATTTTGTATTCCAGTCAGTCATCTAGCCTTGCATGATGGATTTTTTTTTTTTTTTTTTTTTTTTTTTGTAAACAATCCAGATACTATATAATTTGTAGTCTTGTTAATACAGTAGATAAGAGGGTTTTTTTTTCCTTTCAAAAATAAAGATATGTTCATTATGACAAAATGTTTATTAAAAGAAATTGATGACGATAACTAACCAGGTCATTTGTCTCATGGAATTATAAAATAATTAAATGATTTTATATATTAAGGAATGGTTTATTTGTGAATTTTGAATCGTAGAAATCTACAAAAAATGTGTCCTGTCATTTGATGTTAATAGTAAGAAAAACCCTCAAACCTCGAATCTTCGTAGAATTCCGTAAATACATTTGTAATTTTAAGATTCTGTATGTAACATTTTTGCTGCATCCTTTCACAGCTAGTGTTCGTGTATAAATGCCTTTTGACTGGGTGTGTACTGGTTAAGCGTGTTTTTTTTTTTTTTTTTTTTTTTTTTTTTTTTTAAGGTCATCTCATTTGAGCATAAATTCCAGGCGTCTTGGTTTGGTTGCAAATTTTTCTATTACCTTATTGTGCAATTCATTTGTTTGCTCTAAGTCTTTAAGCATTTGCTTTTCAATTGAAATTTGGGCTAAAAATGAAAATCGATCCTCAGCCATAGTGCATCTCAAAAATGATCGTATTCTGTCCAAGGTTGAAACTTTCATTTGAAACTGAAGTAGCAGGAGTGGTAAAGGAAAGTTGTCTCCGTTTCAGACATTGCAGACTAAAAACAGTTCATGAAGCATCTTTGAAATAGTTTTACTTGAAGTACATTTTTTGAAATCATTGTCAGAATACAAATACCCGAACTCACTTGTCAAGGATTTTAGGAAAAAAATACCAGGGTATTTTTTTCTGCAATGCATCTGTTTAAGGAATGTACAGGAAAAAACTTCAAACTTCACATCAAGCAATTCAAAATATGAAATCTCCTATGTTGGCGACTCGTTCCTTTAGTGATGAAATGATGTTTTGAATTATTTCAAAATATACTTTTGTAGTTGATTTGATTTCTCCTAGTTCTTTTTGTGGGTGGAGCGTGTGATTTGTCATCTCCATGTCTGTCATCATTTGTTGGATCATATTTTCATAATGTTCATTGTCACACTTGTTTGATATTGATTGAATGAAATCATGTATTTTATCTTGAGCATATTTCACGTAGAGTTTTCTGCACTGTAAAATGTCAAATAGTTTCTCTGCTTGAGAAAGAATGACATGAAAACAGTTAAAATATGAAAGTTAAATCATTCAATTTTGACAATAAATTGTCGGTTTCACTTAGTGTTGCTTCATCCCATATTTCGCCATGATCAAAAATCTTAGTGTTCATTATTTTTCTTGACGATCATCTTTTATAGCAGATATAGTTCTTGATTTATAAAACCATTTGGTAGCACATAAAGATGGGATGCTGATTTCAAATTTTCGGAACACCCTCTTCCGTTTCATACTAGATGTGAATTTACTGAAGCTGTGTAAATGTGAAAAATATTTTAATGCCATAAATTTTTTCCATACTTTTACTCAAGTTTATGGGCATAACAATGGATGAAATCGGCGTATTTAAATCCCCTCTCTCTCAATTTGATTTGCAATCCGTTCCGTTCATCTGCCATCACGGCTGCTCCATAAGTTTGGCAAACCAATTTTGATTTTGCATCATCGAAGGAATTTAAAGAATTCTCAATTACATCAGCTAATCTTGTGGCACTTTTGTCAGCGCTCACGTCATGAAATCCAAGGAATAGTTCAATAATTTTGCATCCATTCACATACCTAACAATGATCGAAAGCTGTGCATGCATTGCAGTCAGTTGTTTCATCAGCCTGCACTGAAATAAATGGGGCACTTTGAATTTCAGCGTAAATAGCATCAGCAATCATGTTATCAATTGCAGATATAATTTCATTCTGTATTGTTCTGGAAACACCTGAAAATTGACTAGAGCCTTCTTTGGCAGAAAGTTTTGATACAAACACTCAATTTTAGAGAAACACTGCAATAATTCTTGATAATTACCTTTAAGACAATCTTCCCCTGCATCGTCCGCAATTGTAGTTCTTGTTTGCAAAGATATACTATTGCGTTTATCAGGGGTTTCCGATATTGCCTATTTTCTTCGACCAATTTATTATGCCTTTCTCTTTCAAGTTTGGACGATTCACTAATAGCAGTGACTGTAATACATGGAAAATGTTTTTAAACACTTATAATTGTTCAAAATTTGCAGTCGGCCAAAATATGCCTATAATCAGTATAGCTAGTATCAGTCCATGATTGTTCTGAGTTAGGCGTGAAAAGCAAGCAAGGCCAACAATAGTTTTTCTTCAGATTTACTCTCACATAACCAGTCAATATCATTAAGCCATTTGGATTGGAACGAACGAGTTCTAACCTTATTAACCAATAAAGGAGTTGGGCACCCAACTTTGATAATTTCTCACTTCTTGGCTACATTTCTCTGGCTAAACAATCTATTTTTCAGGTCTAACACAATATTCATTTCCAGAATAATCTACTTACCTGTGAAACACAGGGAAATTAACCCAAGTGACGTTATACGCAAAATACAGGGAACTTCCAAAATGTAAATTCCCTATGATGAATCTTGAAACATATCTTGACAAGTTGAAGTTATCTGTGGAAACACCGAGAACATTGAAATCTTAATTTTATCCAAAAATTCTAAGATATAAAGAATTTGTAAATAAAGTCCGTGGTAAAATTGAATGTAGTGAAGCGACTGAAATATTTTCGGCAATCCAATTGGCCAAAAAAAAAAAAAAAAGAAAAAGGTAGCATCTGAAATGAAAATATTTATTTTATGCTAGTATTTAATTTGTTTGTCTTTTGTTTTGTTTATGCAAAAGATTTATCCACATACAGTAATTTTGTCTGCAAAAATAGATTATTTAACCATATAAATGTTAGGTGTAAGTACACCTTTTTTTTTTTTTTTTTTTTTATTTGTTAAACGTGTATGCATCGCTGTCATAGTGGCTTTCTTACAAATCTAATGTTGTCTGCCTCAATTTACATAGCGTTTTTTTAATTGGGCTAATTAAACTTCGAGAAATCAATGTGTAAAAATAAATAACTAATTGGAAAAGTCCCCTTTTTCCTGTAGTATCACCTTAAAAAGTACAGTAAACATAACATAAAAAAAAAAACACAAAAGGAATAAATCGGTGAGTAATCGGTTGAAAAAGAATGGTCGCAGCTTACACCGATGATTGCCGGTGTCGCGTGATCCAAGCTTGAATGGAAATTACGGTAAATCGGGAAGAAAAAAGCAAAGGAAGATATCCATATACTTGGAAATCAACTGCATATAAAACTGTTTACCTGAATGTTGGCTGGGAATTGTTAATCGATGAGGCTAGGTCGATAAAGGAATGAACGTGACATACAGTTGGATACAATAGTTGCAGACGGATAGTTAGATGTAAAATCTGGAATCGAATGTTAATTTGTTTGGTTCGTGTTTTTGTGTATTTAATAAACGCGATTGTTTCTGTGTAAACTGTAGAATGTGGCGGAGAACGGATTTCTGTAAGAACTGAACTGTATTCACCTGAATGTTGGCTGGATAGTGTTAATTGATGAGGCTATGTCAAAAGAAAGGAACGTGGCATAAATACAGTTGGGAATCCAATGGTAGTTGGTTTCATTTGTTTGTTTATTTATGTAATAAATGTGATTTTCTCTGTAAACTGTATTTTTAATGCAGAGGAGAATGGATTTCAGTAAGATAGCATTGTGATAGACTGCTATTAAACTAAGCAAGGTAAAATTGAATGTGAGCTAAGAATGTCTGATAAAAAAAAAAAAAAAAAAAAAGACGGCATCAGTAACCCTTCGGTACGTTACCCCCCACTCCCAATGTAAATAAAATGAACAAAAATAAAGTAAACTAAAGAAAAAAAAAAATGGCATCAGTAACCCTTTCTGTTCGTTAACTCCCCCCCCCCCCCCCAATATAAATCAAATAAAAAATAAAAAAAAATGGCATCAGTAACCCTTCGGTTTAGCTTCCCCCTCCTCCCCCAATATAAATAAAAATTTTAAAAGAAAAGAAATGGCATAAGTAAACATTGGATTTGATGTAATCGAAAGTTGCGTTTCAACCGACGAAAAAATGCCAATTTTTTGTTTTAGCAACTACGAACTCAAACCGGTGCTTCCTCGTAGTGTCCCTTGTGGACGTATCCCCACCGGTGATAAGTGGGCGCGGGAGGAGTATGAATGTAATAGAGGGAAAAGATTTTACCACATCCATTGATTGTAACCGAATTTGGCCGTGGACTCTCAGCAGAAAAAATATAGGGATCTAAGTTTATCGAGTAAGTGGATAGGTGATAGGCCTATAACACACACCAAAGGTAATGTGCTGCAGTGTGTGCACATTACATTTGCATGAAATGTCTTCATTTTTAATCCTATTAAGGTTAAAATCGCAGGGGGGGGGGGAAATTTCTTTTAGATAGAAGATATAGATAGAAGAATAAAAATGAGTTCTTTTATTTATATATATATATAGAAGATAGATAGATAGAAAAAAAAATGAAGCAATAACTTCATCAAATATATGCATCAGAACTATGGTCTTTTTCTTTCTTTCTCCATAAGTGAAAGAATTTACTTATTTTTAGCAAGGCTACACTGTATTGGCAAAAATCATGGCTAAGTATTTTTAAGGTCTTTCATTTAAAAAAATTTATGATGGAAAAAGTAGTAAGTGATCTAAACTGAGTGACTAGTTTCTGAATGTAGTACCCCCCTCCACTTTAACTTGTAACTTGGCTCAAATGCTCCTTGGATTAGCATTTTCAATCTTTTAATAAAATAAATTAAAAACCATTTGTCTTGAAAATGATAAACACATTCTCAGTTCCTATCACCACTTACTTAGTACGAGTAAATATATCGACCAACATTTGGATCATGTAGATTTCAAGCACCACAAAAGAAGTAACACTGGATTTTTAAATTTCTACTTTCAAATCATAATACAGGGCGACCCCAAAAAAAAGCAGGATATTCAATTGTTTTTCTGAGCATTTTAGTCAACGGAGAAAAGGCCAAAGAACCTAGTGTTTTTGATGTGATGTTTTGAATATAATAAACTAGTTATGACCAGTTTCATTTCATTCGAGCAAAACACTAAGAAACGGGGCCTAATTAGTTAGGGCCCTTTTTTGTCACCCTGTATAAAGACCTTTTTAAAGTTGCTCTTATATAGATTTTTTTTCCATTGCAAATCTGAAGTTTTACTATGTAAATGGACGGAGTGTATTTACATATAAAAACTAAATAAAACTATTTCAATTTGCTCGCTTGTAACATTGTTAGATGGATGATATGCAAAACTCTTAAACATAATTAAGGAATTTTTTTTTTTTTTCTTTTTTTTCTTATGTGGATGTTACATCGGCATATTTCAGCTGTTTCTGTAAACTGACAGGATATGGGGAAATGGTCAACCAATGTAGCAGGCGACATAATAAATTGGAGTAAATATTAGTTTTAATCATGCAAAAATTTAAGAAATAACAGCTTTTCGTAAATCTGCCATAATGAATTTAACAGGTTGCTAGTCTGTACCAGGAGGGAGATGCTGCTTAAGTGAAGAATCTGCAGAGAAGAGGTACGATGCAATTCAGCAAGGGTACAGTAACAAATCTCTATAGTCAACACTCCATTTCAGTCAAGATGTGCGTCCATCTGTGATATTATCTCCCAAGGATCTAGAGCAGGAAGAATTCAATGATGCGACAGACAAGTGCCATTGAGGAAGTTCCTGAACCAGTACCAGGATAAAAACGTCCTGCGCAACATTGTCATTTGTGTGATCTTGACCAGAAGAGTGACTAGTATGTGCGGAACTGCTCAAGAGCAGTCTGAATGTACCCTTGCTGAATTGCATCGTACCTCTTCTCTGCAGATTCTTCACTTAAGCAGCATCTCCCTCCTGGTACAGACTAGCAACCTGTTAAATTCATTATGGCAGATTTACGAAAATCAGTCAGACCTACCTATGGCGAAAATGAGTTTGTCCGAGGGCTATAAAAAATTATGCCAGTTCAGCGAGTAACTGCCGAGGTTTCTCTGGTACATGTCGTTTTGACAATGCAGGATTGTCGGGTCATGTAAATGGAGGCGCTGGTTTTACGTTTCAAGTCCAATTGACTTGACGGGTATTGTCATACTGCTGTGTGTGATAACATTTTTGTCTCTCCTCCCTTGTGAAGCCTCATGGTTGGATTTTAATCTACTCCCCCCCCCTAAAAAAAAGGCATGGGCACTAGATTGGGAAAAAAAAATTTCTTGGTTTAGGGTTTCTTAGTTTTAATTTTAAAGCTTTGCACATTATCCATCAGTCTAAGGAAGTTACAAATGGGTAAATTTAGAAAATGGGTTTTAGAGGCACACTTGTTATATGCTTTTTTTTTTTCTTTATTTAAAAAATTCTTTAAAAACTAAAACTTTAATAAAAATCTAACAGTAATAAAATTGCATAGTATTCTGTTTGATTCAATCAAATTTAAAGTTATTGAAGTAGGTGTTAGTGTGCTTTTAGTCTGTGCTCATTTTAGGTTATTTAAATTCGTATGGTCCCAACTTTTCTATAATTGCATTTAAACTTTGAATAAGTTTAAACCAATTCTACAAAATCATTGTTTTATAATTTGATGTTTCAGAATCAAGAATTTTCATAAGTGGAACAAGGTTTCATCACACCAAGTGTTACAAAAAGTTTTAACATTACTTTGCATGTTTTTTCACTCTTCAATAAATTTGTATTTTTTTTTTTTTATTAAATGGAAATTCATAAAACTTGAAAATTTTATCCTTGATCTTTTAATACTTTTAAATTTCCAGTATACTAAACCTTTTGTATGGCTGAAGAGAATTTTGAGACTGGAGATGCTGGAGCTTCTCAGACGTTCCCGCAACAATGCTCAAGTTTGCGCAAAAATGGTTATGTGTGTATGAAAAACAGAGCTTGTAAGATCGTGGAGATGTCCACCTCAAAAACTGGGAAGCATGGACATGCTAAGGTCAGTATATGTAAGAACTAACATCATTTAAGGAGCAATTTATGACCACTACATACTTTGATGTTGATTTTGCTATTATATAATTAGGATTAGCAAGAAGACCTAGCATTTAATAAAGAATCTTGTTTTTCTGTCGCTATAACAAATCTATACAATGTTTATTTTAAATGTTGTATCCCATTTTGGGAGTTGAATCCAAAGATGTACTTATCATTCATTCGGTGTAAGTACAGTGACATTAGAATAAATTTTCCATAAATTCTTAGTTTTTAACTTGTTGCTGGGAATAAATGAGGATATTATTTATGCCTGCCCCATGTCCTGAACTTTATACAGGGTGTCCAAAAAGTCACTGAAGGCTTTGGAACTTCGATTTTTGATAGATTGTTAGAATTACAGAAAGATAAGACATTGAGAAACTAAATAAAAACATGCAAAATGCAAACAATCTTTATGAAGAATCTTTCAAATGTTGCCCATTTTCAGCTATGCATAATTGTGCTCTTTCCAAAACATGAGAAATTGCAGAATCTCTGGATTGAGATTAAGGAAAAGTCAGGGCTAGTCAAGTTTGGGAACGTGGTGGCCATTTGACATTGCCATAGCGAGAGATAATGTTGTAGCCAAAGCATTGCCTGAGAAGCTCCAAAGTGTCTCTCGCCGTATGTGCTATTGCCCCATCTTGTTGAAACTATAATCCGAACCTATTTTGAATTTGTGGGTGCAGGATCTCTCTCCAGATACAGCATTTTTGTCTTGATCTTCCAAAAAAAAAATGTCAAATAATCTTCACTTACTGCACACCATACAGTGCCCTTTATGGGATGCAACTGCTTCTGATGAATTGCCCTTGGATTTTCAGAGTCCCAAAATTTATTTTTAACAAATCCATTCAAATGAAAATGGGCTTCATCTGACATAATCAACTTTTGCACAAAATTTATCATTTCGGACTGCATTTGAACTGCATATTGAACCCTCGTTTGAAAATTTTCAGGCTTCAAGTGTTGAACAAGCTACATGAAAGTTTTAAACTGTAGAATGTTGTGTAGTGAGCTTAGACGTATCCAAAGTTATGTAGAATGAGCAGTTTCAGAATACTGCTCCTCACTCTCTTGCACTCTTTCCCTATTTTCATTTGTGATGTTTAGAGATGTCAGCTCGTTGAAGATTATGTACAGCTTCTTGGTTTTCAAATCGGTGCACAATGTTTCGAATTGTGACTTGGGATATCTCTTACATGAAAATGCCGTCAATAAGCTCCTCGAGTCAAAATAATTGACCTCTGATTTTGTTAAACCAATTTCAATTTGCGTATGTTCAATGCTATACTTATCTATAATTAATTTCCAAAATATTATTTATAAAATATCTGAAATAGAGAAATAATCATTAACGGTAAAATGACATTTTCAACATTTTAGTGACTTTTGGACACCAGTATTACCATTTCTATTTTTCAGTTTCTATAATTTTTAAGTCATAAAATAAAACTTATGAATGCCCAGCATGAAGACCTCACAATATTATATTAGCAATACACATGAAAAAATTTAAATGGCTTAAAATATTTCAATATTGGTAGATATAGAAAGAGCTTGATAAGCTAAGAAAGAATCTTTTTAAATTTTTAAAATCCAATTAAAATCAAGGAAGTTATGACTATTTTTATGCCCTGCGTGTTTGAATATTTTCCCCTCTTTAAGACCATATGCGTTTTGTCACATTTTTTCACTTTTTCAGTAAAAATGCTATATCTTTGTTAAAACACAAGTTTAAGCAATGAAATTTGCCATATAAGTGTATTTTTGTGCAAGGAATCTGAATATGCTATTGAAAATCTCCAGAAATGAATGGTTTCCAAATCTGCAGTAAATGCACATAAATATGCTGCAATTGCTTAAAAATGCCATGTATTCATTAAAAGAAAAGTTAGAGAACTAAAAGTTTAGTTGTAATGCATTTTATGTGCCAAAAACTGAAATCGAAATCTAGGATTGGTTAAAAATGAATATATTGCAATATTTCTTTGGTATTATTGTAGATTAATACCTTCTGCTACCCATCCCCATCTGACCACCTCTCCAAAATATGTGACTCTACCTTTATAGACAATTGCATGTGAACAACTTGAAAAACTTTAAAAAGATAAAAATTATTTTAGAATTTAATGTAAAATGATTTCCCATTTTGAATCCTTCAAGCGTTTTAGGGCAGTTACCCCCCTTTTCCTATGATAGATAAATCCTGGGTGTTTTTTTTTTTTTTGTTTTTTTTTTCTAAAAGGCGATCATGCATAGTTTTAAGAGGGTCTTTGTGCAATTATGAGAAGGTAGGGAGGTTGCCACTCTGACTTTGGGTTAAGGAAAATTGAACATCCTGAAGTCTTGATAGAAACAAAACAAAAACAACTTTAGAATTTAGAGTGGGGGTTGGTTTCACATAAATGTAAAATAATTCACCATTTCAAGACTATCCTAGCATTTTAGGACAGTTGATCAATTTATTTTTTTATGGGAGATTAATCATGTGCACTTTCTTTAAACGTTTTTATGCTTTTTTTTTTTTTTTTTTTTTTTTTTTTTTTTTTTTTAACGCTTATATGAACTCAGGAAGTTTGTTTAGTGGGGAGCTCTGCCACTTGTACTTAGCGTTATTGTTAAGGCTAAAGGTTTTAGGAGCAGACTTGCCACTCATACCTAGGATTAGACATAGAATTAAGCGAGTTTTTTTAAGAGGGTGTTTGATACCCATTGTGAAACTTTACAAGAATTATGACAAACAAAAATAAATGTTATTTAAAAAAGTGACGTCCCTCTAACAAAACATGATGCTTGGAAAAATATCAAGTATTTAAATTCTATTTAAATATAAGAAACAGCTTTTTGCTAAAGCTGACAAATTGTTAAAAATTTTGAATTAATATTGTTTTGATTTCATGTCTTTTCCTACTGTTTTTATTTTTTAACTGAACACTTACAAATATTTAAATATTGATTTTTATTTTTTTTTAATTTATTAATAATAGGGTAGATTAATTTCCATTCGATAATAATTCACTGAAAACAGACGAAAATTAGAAGTGTGTGTACCGTTCGTACACGTGAACCAAAACAATGATAGTTCACATTTTAACTTGTTAAAATATTTTAACATTTACTACCCAATTTTTAAAAATATTTGTATGGTTGATAACAAAATAGCTCTAACTAAACATGTAACAATTTTTTTTATAACCACTTTCAATTAAAAAAAAAAAAAAAAAAAAAAAAAATCGATTTGAGATAAAAATAAACAACAAAAACAAAAGGTCTGTTTACACCATGTTATCGCTGCTGCTACTATCACTACTACTACAGAAGTCTTGATTCAAATTCATAACTATTTTTTTTTCGGATATTATGTTTTTCAATTGCTACGTACCACTAGAGAAAACACTGTCCAATCATCTTTTTAACCAATAAACAGTAAAAAGATTGTTTTATTTAATAGTGAGTGTCTGAAGAAAATTTTTTCAATTTTCAATACTCATCATTTTGAAAACTTAACACAACAAAAAAACGAGTGGTCAAATGAATTTCGGATACTCGAAATTATTAAAAATGACATCTCTTTTGGCTAATTTCCAAATTTCATTAAAAAAATTCTTCACAGAAACATGGTACGAATGTTTAGAAATTGGGTGGGGGGGTCGTTACAAAATCTTACCAAAAATGCCGTTTTATGATCACATTTTTATCACTTTATTTGCTTAAAACTCTAAAAATATATAATGTATGTTATTTACTAATTCATTTGAAAGTAAATTCATTTCTGAACAAAACTGGGATTTTGAAGATTTAAAGTGCTTTTGTTTTTAAAATATGACTATTTTAGCAGAAACCCCTTGAAATCTGTGATTATCCAAAGCGTTTTAATGGCCGTGTGTATTGCTAATATTATACTCGCTTTTATCAAAATAAAATATACTTAAATACTGTGGCTAATGTAATTTATATAATGGTCTCTCCAAAACACTAGGAAGATTTGTAAATAGATACAACTTTGTATAACTAATATAAATGTTCTTTAAGTAGTTTAAAAAATAGCTTAACAATCATGTTTTATGGTAAGAATATGGATATTATCTTAAATTTAGAATGCGAGCATTATAGACTTTTTTTTTTTTTTTGTCAATAAGTGTTTTAATGTGATTAAGACTTCATGCATGCATATAGCAATATTATTTTGACAATCTGTAAGCTTTATCGCCTCTGAAAGCAGGAGTCGATAATTCTATATTGAACAGAATAGATTCATTGAGTAGTGGAGTATACCACATTCTACCATGCTCCTATGACCATTGTGATGGATTGCTAAGAGCATTTAGAAATTATTTCTTTGTTTCACTTGAGCTTGATTTGGTCAGACAGCATTTGTTTATAAAATTACTTGTCCCATATTTGAAGAATATGGGACCTAAGGTTTCTTTATGACTGGATCCTCATTAGATTGAGTTGAACTGCTATTCAGTTTTGCAGAATATTTTTAGTAAAAATGTGATGCATAAATATGGTCTTTTCTTTATAATCTTTATTAGTTGGATGCCTGGTGTGGCTCGGTCGTACAATATGCTTAAACATATTTCAATTTATGCAGATTGTGTATGTATTATAGAATCCATCCTTTATTGATTATATTACGAAGAATAATTATCCCAGTGGACTAATTTGCAAAAAATTCAAATGTTCATCACATTCTGTTTGTTTCTAATACCACATCACCTGATATTTGGGCTTGACGACGGCATTACGAATATGCATGTGTAACATAATGGCTATTTGTTAATGTTTTAATTTTTAGTTTTGTAGCAAACATGTTTTCATAGCTCAGGCATTAACGTTAAAGGAAAAAGTAAATCGTAAACTAAACATTTTGGTTTCGATTCTCGCTGGTGGTACAAGTTTTTATTTTTATTTTATTTTTTTTTAAAAATCATTACTATATATTGGGTCCAAAATATAAATGAAATCTGCATTAATCAAAATATCATATTTAAGTGTTTTACGACTGGCCAATTCCAGGCAACCTGCTAGTGTTTTATTCCCCCCACCCTCTTCTTGAACCTATTTATTAATGAGGCATGCATCTAGAGCCAAATTTGTAAAAATAGTTTTTCTCCCAAGCTTTGCTTTACCATTTTACTTATGTAACCATATCTCCTTGCTGCATTAAACGAAATACAATGTTTTAAATATTGGAAATTTTTTACTGTATGCAGTATTAAGATTTTTGTTGTTGTTTGTACAGATATTAAGCATGTGGGTGATTCAGAAGTAGAGGCAACTCAAACCAGTATCAGTTGAAAATCTTACTAATGTACAAATGTTCCGTTTACCAAACCAAACAGACTTCCTGTTTAGTTAAAATTCACTGGTAGCCATGGTAAAGTGATTTTTATTACACCAAAAGTATTTTTGCTTAAAAAATACTTTGGTATGAGTACAGTTTAATCAAGACATTAAAAAATGAAAATATCAAAAGTTTAAATTGTACATATTTGTTATGGAACGAGATTCTCCCAAAAAAAAAAATAAAAATAAAAAAAATAAATTCACTTAATTTCATCAAGTATTAACAATTTGATAACGAGCTCTTTTTTTTTTTTTTTTTTTTTTTTTTTTTTTTAAATATATGTAAAAAAAAATGTACAAAAGTTTTACATATTTTTTTTGTTTTTTTGCATGCCAATTTTATTTTACGATAAAACAGGAAGTTTGGTTTGATAACCAGACCATTTTACTTCAAATCAAGGTTTTCTTTTCACCTGACACCGATATGGCTGAACTATTATTAACGATTATGTTGCTTTAAAAAGTACTTTGGAGGCCGCCAGGGATTAACAAACCTTTTTTTTTTTTTTTTTATGTGAGGTTGGGGTGTGATGAATTAGTGCCTGTTCATTCTCCACAACATTACCACCACTTTTCTGTTTATGCAGAGGGGGCCAGTAGATGATTTTGCTGAAATACTGCATCAGAACAGATACTACACTTTGATCTTATTTATATAGTTTATTGTCGTTATATTTTACATTATTTGCAATAGAAAATTATAAAAACATGAAAAAATACAATACAACAAACTTAGGCACAAGGCCCTATAAGAAATTGGGGAGGGGAAAAGTTCAGGGTCTTTGACTATCTAACAAAAGTAAATCAAGAAGACTTTGTAGTCTACTCTTGACTGGCAACATTTACCAAAATACCTCATTCACTCTATGGATCTTAATCTAACTAATATATCCCCAGCGTAAGATTCAAAAATATATATATACAAATTAATCATTTGTCTGTGTTTGTATATGCATTTTTTTTTTTTTTTTTTTTTTTTTTTTTTTTTTTTTTGTGTATGTGCATTTGTGTTAATTTTTTCCCAATGAAATTGAACTTTAAGTTCTTAAATTAAATGTGAAAATTCGTGGAGTGGGGAAACTACTTGAAAAAAGTTCTTTGCAAAAATGAAAAAACAAAAAAGATCTACTGGGTTGTTAGTATTGACCCCCCCCCCCCCCCCCCCGTGTTACTCTATGTGACTAGACCCCTCCACTGTTTTCCGGGGAACCGAAAACAAGCAGGGAGATCCCTATTGGGGAAAGAGCCTTAGTGTGGGTGGGCGAAAATAAAGCAGCGGGAGGAGGGGGTCGGAAGGTGACCTGAGTAGGGGAGTGGCCGAGGGTGTTCAAAAAAACAAACGAGTGGTGTGGTAGGGGGCGGCTCAGAGGTTCTCTAGTACCAGAAAAAATAAAAGCGGGAACAGGATCTCATTTGTACCACCAGTCAAGAGTCTTAAGTTTTTCTTAGCTAGAACCTAAGCGGGGTGGGTTCCGAAGGACCCAGCACTGCCCGTGCCATGTCTAAGGAGGGAACACGTATTCAAACTTGGCTCCTCGACGGATGCACAAACTAGTGCTGAGCACCTACCTCTTGTTAAATTCCGCTTTGGGCAACCTCCTCCAATCGCATCTGATCTTTACTTTAAGCAAATGTTTAAAGTAAACGATCAGATCCCGATCTGAAACAGATGTCCCTTCGCGGACCAACTTAAGGCGCGTGATCCAGATCACCATACGCGCTACTGCTAGGATCGCCAGGAAAACTATACTTTCCTCCCTGGGGAACAGCGGCTCCATGTTGTACACAAAACAACCTATGTCGAGATCGAGCGGCTGCTCGCCATCGATGCGAGCCGTTACCTCTGCAACGTACTTCAATAGGGCCTGGATCCGGCTGCAACTGAAAAACGCATGCTCGACCGATTCGAGCTTGTATTCGTCACAGCGCAAACACCAGGCCATCGTTTATTCTTTGTACATGCTGAATTCGTCGCAGAGGGGCAGTGCTTTTCGGACCAGTCGCCAGGTGAGGGAGAATTCCGAGTTTGTCAGAAAATCCGCCCCGGCGCCCAACTCCAATGAGAACGGACGACCTCCATCGACCAACCTAACCGCCTACAAAGAGGATCCTTCGCGGTGCCCACCACTAGCTCCCGATAAAGTTTCTTTCTAGGCTGTTCGAGGACACTGGTCCCCGGCAAAGCTCTAAGTGCAGTCCGGCATTCGGCAAAGAACTTGGACTGCCCCCTCGGTCTACGACGACCTTCTACCGAGGGGTCGGGTTTGAGGTTGGGAAACGAGTTCTCAACCGCAGGGACCCAAAGAGCGTTCTCCTCTAGCGAACGACCCAGGGAAGCCAATCTCTCAGCGTTTTTATGACACAAGAGACTGGGCTGACCCAGGCCTCCCTCGCTCGGACGTTGGACACGGACCTCTCTGCACACATAATGCTTACCCTCGTCCCACAGGAGTGAGTCGAGGCGCTTTTGTAAGCGGGTTAGGCGTTGTGCAGGGAGAGGAAGTACAGACAATCGGTAAAGGATGAGCGGAAAGGCGTATGTAGCACACGCCTCCGCCCGACCCTTCAAGGACAATTTCCTTCGAATCAAAGTCTTGACCGACGATTTGACCTTGCCATATACTTCTGACCAGTTTTTCTCTAGCTGTAGTCCCGGTCCATACCAGACACCAAGAATGCAGACCGGCCCATCGGTCCAGCTGAAAATACCTAGAAGCGAGTTTACCCCGGTCCAGGCCCCCAACCGCAGGCCGACAGACTTGCTGCGGTTGAAGACGGCCCCTGTGACTTCTTCGTATCGAGCGAGCGCCTCGATCACCGCTTGAACGTCCGTGGGGCAAGACACGAACATGGTGACTGGCTTGTGTGCCTCCAGGTAAAGCAATTCCGCGCAGGACTGGTGTAGCCGCCTCGTCCCTTAACTTGCGAAGGAGGGGTTCCAACGCCAGGACGTACAAGAGGCGACAGCGGACAACCCTGACGCACCGACCGGGAGACGGCGAATGACCTATCATACAGGACAACGATCCACTTGTAGAAGTCCGGATTAAATCCGGCGGCCTCTAGCACAGATCCCAGGAACCGATGGTCGACCCTGTCGAACGCCTTGGACTGATCCAAACTGATCAGCGTGGCTTCCGTGTCGTCTTCTATTCCCTCTATGATCAAGCGAATCAGATGAAGATTGTCCTGAATCGATCTCCCCTTCACAGCATAACTCTGGTCGGGTTCGATCAAGTCAGTGATGACAACCTGCAAACGATTCGTCAGAATCTTTGCCAAAATCTTTAACTCTGTTTAGCAGAGTCAAGGGCCTAAAATCATCAAAAGTTTCCACCCCACCATGCTGTTGACCTTTCCTCAGCAATGTGATCACTTCCTTGGTCACCTGTCCAGGGATGGATCCCTGGGCAAACCAATGGTTGAACATATCCTTCAGAATAGGGACCAACATGGGCGACAGCCTCAAGTAAAACTCGTAGGGTAAACCATCAAGCCCCGGGGACTTGTTGTAGCCAACCTGCTTCAACGCAGTAATGACCTCATGTTCCGTAACAAGACCATCACAGCTAGCCGCCCGAGCCGCCGTGAGGCGGGGCGAGTCAGCCAAATAGCTGCCAAACTCTACCCTGAGTCCGGGTATTTGGGTGAAGCGCTCCAATAGATGCTCCCGAAACCCCCTGCATATCTCCCGAGTCGATACTTGAGCGTGTCCTGTCAGGTTATACACTTTCCGAATGTACCCGTCCGAACTGTGCCTTAGAGCAGCCTTACGCTCAACAGCGTCAACATTAACAGCTTCGTTAGACTTTCATTAACCTAGCCCTAACTACTTGGCCTTCATACCGCTCGCTAGCCAAGCGGCTGAGGTCTTGTTTAATTAGTGCTATCTCTAGGGAGTCCACCGCCCGGGTCAGTTTATCCTCTATACGCTTCTTTGCTTTAGGCTTATCTGATGCGAGGCATTGGCTGTATTGGGCAAAGAAGCGTCTAATTTTGGCCTTAAGGCTAACCCACCACTTACTCCCTGTAACTGCCCCCACTAAAGCCCGCTGAATTAATTCGGTAACCTTCAACCGGTAGTCCTCCAACTCCAACAAGGTGCTGTTGAACTTCCAGTATCCGGCTAGCTTAGGCCTAGCACTTAAGTTCAAACGGGCCATAACGAGTTTATGGTCCGAGTGTCCTAACAAGTGGAATGTGGGGCACGATAGAAAGTCTACGTCGCCTCTTCTAACTAACATCCGATCCAAGTAAGTACTCGGATGGGAAGGCACTACAGAATGCCACGTCCACATCTCCCGCCCCGGGTAATCCAGACGGAATCAGTCGACGAGATCACACAAGGCCATCAGGTCAGACACTGTTGTCATACCACACCGACCCACTAGTCCCCCCGACCTTATCAATCTTGGGATCAAGGATTGCATTCCAATCACCCATTAACACTAACCGTTCTGGATCCACTAAGTAGCCCTCCAACCGTCGAAAAAGGGACGCCCTCTTTCCGTGAGAATTGGGAGCATAAACTGCGACAATCCGAACAACACTGCAATTAACGGCAACATCAACAACAACCAGACGCCTGTCCTCGCCTGCGTGAACAACATTCACCGACGCTGACAGGGTTCGACTCACTAGCAAGGAGATTCCACGACTATAAGTATTGCCATATGCTGAGTCGACATCGTAGTCGTTCACCAGCACCTGACAATCCTCGTCACAAATAAAGTGGGTTTCCTGGATAGTGGCAATATCTACCTTAAGGGACACCAAGTCTTACAACGCGCGAGGCCTTGCTTCGACACCTGATGCCCCCTCACATTCAATGTAGCCATGTTCACTTACCTTATTCAGTGTCACAGACGGGTCTGAAATCCTTGGCAGTGAGGACATGGCAGGCCTGGCCGAGGCTGCCGGTAAGCAAGTCTGCTGAGGGTACTCCGTCCTTGGCCACACCTCCCACATCCAGGGGGAAGGTTAGTTTAAGTGCCCTGTAGAATGAGGGGTGGATATACACAGGGACTCTGCCCTCACACTTGAAGAAGAAATTGTTCAGTGACGGATGGTCCCTGTCCACCAGCTGCTGGCCCGGGATCGCATCCTTAGCTGCCTTTATCATTGCCCAGAGGGCTTGTCCTAGAGTCCTTGTTGACCCTAACAAAAGTGGTCAACATGGGAACGTCTTTAAACTTGGTGGGATCCGCAATGTTGTCACCATCGACGTACACCAGGCTCCTCAACTTGTTGTACCGGACCTTCTGTTGTCCTTTAAAGTCCGGTATTGGTTGGTGAGGGTCGGGTTCACAGATCCTACCTCCTGGCAGGAAAGGGTGTTTCTTGGTGCGTTCTTTGCGCACTGCGGTTGTTGGGGAAGGGGTCTCTTTGGGTGGGGGCGGAGAAGAGGGACGTGGGGTGGGGGTGGACTGTTCAGTTTGTTGGTTTGTTGAAGGGGGGCAGTGAAGGGTTTCTGGGGGCTTTGGGGAGGGAGGAGGATAGTTGCTTGGGATGGTGGGGTAGCGGGGGGCTCAGCTTGTGCGACTGTTGTAATGTCTTTCTTGGTAGGGGGGTCGGCGCGTGTCTTCCTGCTCTTCCTCCTTCTGGCCCTTCTGATCTCAGTTTCGCCAGAGCTGTTATTGCCTCCTCTTCCTCAGACATTACCTCCTCCTCGGACTCTTGTAATTTCCTCTTGTTTGAGGAGGGGGGTGCCTGTGTGTCCATGGCCTCTTGTTTTTCGGGTTGGTCTCTGGTCACTGTTTGTAAGGATGACTGTTGGGGTGTCTTCCCTATTTTAGTGACCGTCACCCAGCCCGTTTGTTCTTCTGGGAGGCTTGTGGTCGGAGCGGGAGCGGAGGCTTTGACTGGTGCTGCTTCTTTGCCCGTTTTGGGTGGGTTCCTGGTCTTCTTGGGGCAGTCTTTGGCCATGTGCCCCTGTTGTTGGCATTGCCAGCAGTGGGGCTTTCTACCTTCCACTATCAGTAAAAGCGTCCAGTCCCCAAACCTCAGCGTCGCCGGGATTCCATAGAAGCCGGCCTTGTCCAGGACCATCTGAATCTTGTAGTGCCCGGTCATGATGTTCCTTTGACCGCGGACTGGTGTTACCTCCTCGACGTCCCCGTACTGGCTGAGGATGGCTCCCAGCTGGTTGGCTTCCATGTAACAGCGGACGTTCAAGGCGGAAACGTTTGCCCTCCTCTTGTTCAGGTACACCGGCTGCAGCTTAATGTTCCTGCTCTGGTGGGTGGTCCTGGACAGTTTGTCGGGTCTTCGGGGGTGGGAAGCAGCACATCCCATTGCGCGTAGCTCCGCCTGCAGACGTAACTGGCTGGGATGTTCTGCTCCAACAGAAGTTTCAGCATGGTGTCCTTGTTGACACTCGTCAGACCCCTCGTCTTCGTGTCTGATGTGATGAAGGAGAGGACTCTCTTCTCCAAGCCTTCGACCTGCCCCGGGAGAGGTTGGATGGTGTTCCCCTCCGTGTATTGCTTATACTTGGAGTTGAAGAGCTCCTTGTAGTCCTCTGGCTTCATGCTGTTCTTTACGACCCCATGCTGATCCTCCCTCCGGTTGGGTGTCTGCTGGTCCAGGGACTGGAGTCGTAGGCGAGGCCGTTGGCTGCTCAGTGACCGTTGTCGGGCTCGCAGAGCTAGAGGTTTGACCTTTACCAGTCAGTTGGCCAGTCCGCATTTGCTATCGCGTGCTGGCTTTCTCTGCTTTCCAGGTCGTTCCTCTTTTTCTTTTTCTGCTGGGTGGCATTCTTTCGGGGTTGGAGGTGCCTCCCCTCCTGGGGATGTGTTCCCAGCAGCGGTTTTTGCAGTCGCAGAGGTGGGGGGTGACGCTGCTCTCAGTTTGCGTTTGTTGGAACTGGTTGATGCGTCTACCTCCACCCTGGTTTTCTTCTTCCCTTCATTACCCTCTTAGAGTGCTGAGGGGTGGGAACTTGGTCTCCTCCTCAAACAGCGCTTTTAGAGAGGCTAAGATTGCATTGACCAGCTCCTCTGTTTTTTCGGCTGCGCTGTTCTCTTCCATCTCTTCAGCTGAGGGGGAGTTGCCCTTTTGGGGAGCCGGTGACACAGGTTTCGCAGACCCGTCCGCTTGTTGGGACTTGGGATGCTGTAGGTGTAGCTTCCGTTGCATTGTCCCCTGTAGGCTTTTCGGCAGCTGCGTTTTTCGACGGGCTGCCCTCGTGGGGAGTAGCAGTTGTAGGTGGTTTTCCGGGGGTCTACCCCCCTTCATCCAGTTTCAAGGTCGCCGCGCGCTGGGGCCCTACCTTGTTTTCTGGCGCCGTCTTGCCGGGAGATGCATTAGCTCCCTCACATGGGGAGTCGTCTGCGGGAGTGATGTTGCGCATTTGGGGTGACATACCCCTCGTGCCTGGCATCGTGGTGGTAGCACTGGCCGCTGACGTGGACCAAAGTGTAGCGGGGAGAAAAGAAAACCCAGGGGGAGGAGCAGACTCAGAAGAAATTAGTGTTTTTGACCTCCCCTCACGGGGATGTCGGGTTAGCAGCTCAAATCCCCCCCCCCGCGAGGGGGGAGAGCAGAGAAGACGCAGTGGGTGCTAGCGGGTCAGTGCCGCGTCGCAATTAAGAGAGGGGATAGACATCCCTGCCCACAGGGGAGCAGAAACGAAACACCCGCCCTACCCCACGTCACCCTACCCACTAACTACCCCAACGGAAGCGAGAAAGAGAACCCTGTCTGCTCGATCCACTGGGAGAGCAGCGAAAATACTCAGTTTTGGCCTGGCAGGTCAGAGTGCTGCTCAGGCAATTAAGTGGTGAGAAAGTAGACCATCCCAGTCTCGAAATAAGACCGAAACAAAGAAAAATTACATGCAAAAACGAAAAAAAATCAAAAAAGGGATCAACTACCAGCGCTAGTGGTACTGGTCCAGAGATTCCAGTCTCCCAAAAAACGGGATCGGTTTTCGGGTCCAAGCTCCCACAAATGTGGAGTCGGTCCTCTAGGTCCTGACTCCCCAAAGGAGGGGGTCTGTCCTTGCTAACGTAAGTTAGTATGCAAAAAACACCTTAAACCTAGCCCGAGAGCCCGGTGGTGGATCCCTTCCAAGAGCAGAAGTTTTGTATGCTGGAGACAAATACTACACTTTGATCTTAGCCAAAAGACCAAGTAAGCATAATAGTTTTCTACCAGGAATTACCTAAAAAAAAAAAAAAAATACAAAATAACCGACGCAGCATATATTTTAAGAGGTGGGGAGGGGAATATGGAGTAAGTCCCGGAAATGGCTGAAGCAGTTTATGGTCTAAAAATATATCTAATTATCTGAAACAGTTTACGATTTAGACATTACATTATTTCATGTATGTTTTTAACTGTAGGGGTGGGGGATATGAAATCTGTCCAGGAAATGGCCAAAACCGTTTACAAGTTAAACATTACTATATTCCATTCATATTTTTAGCTGGGGTGGGAATAGTCAGTCCTGAAAATGGCTCTAACATTTTAGGCATTAATTTAATGTTTTTAACCATGGGGTGGGAGATAAGTAGGTGCTGGAAATGGCTGAAACTGTTTATGATTTAAACATTACTTTATTTCATGTATATTTTGAACAAACATAAGTTATTTTCGTAAGGGGGAGTGATAATGTGGGTTAAAATTATGAAAAATGATTGTCAAAATTAGTAACGTACCCATGAATTATGAAAAATGACCTGTGAGTTAATTGATTAGTGTGATTGTAATGAAATAATAAACCCAGATAATGTATTGAAGTTATGTTCGTACGGGAGGGAGGGGGTGATATGAGTTAGAATTGAAATATCATTGTCGAAATTAGTAACATATCCAAGAATTATGAAAAATGATAAAATGTTAATTTAGTGCGTTTGTAATTAATCGGCCCAGACAATATATCAAAGCTATTTTCGTAAGGGGTGGCAATAATGTGGGTTAAATGTATAAAAATGATTGTCGAAATTAGTAACTTATCCAAGAATTATAAAAAAATGATGAAAATGTGAATTAATCGATTGGTGTTTGTAATGAAATAATAAAGCCAGACAATATATCAAGTGTTACTTTTGCAAGGGGAGGTGCGATAATGTGGGTTACAATTATAAAAAATGATTTTCGAAATTAGTAAAATATCCAAGAATTATAAAAAATGAAATGAGTTGATTGGTGTGTTTAGAATAAATTGATCAGCCTAGGCAATATATAGTTATTTTTGTAAGGGAGGTGGCGACAATGTGGGTTACAATTATGAAAAATGATTATCGAAATAACATATCCAAGAATCATGAAAAATGATGAAATGTGAATAAATCAATTGATGTTTGTAATGAAATAAACAACCCATACCAAAGTTTTTATTATTGTAGGAGGGGGTGGGCGATAATGCAGGTTAAAATTATAAAAAAAAATGATTGAAATTAGTAACATATCCAGGAATTA
Source organism: Euprymna scolopes (assembly GCF_053919585.1). Lineage (NCBI taxonomy): Eukaryota > Metazoa > Mollusca > Cephalopoda > Sepiida > Sepiolidae > Euprymna > Euprymna scolopes. The sequence continues at coordinate 69,828,404 of NC_136485.1, read as the reverse complement.
TGAAAAATGAAATGTTAATTGATTCGTGTGTTTGTAATTAATCGGCCCAGACAATATATCAGTTATTTTTTCGTAATGGGAAGGGGCGAAAATGTGGGTTACAATTATAAGCTTATTGTTGAAATTAGTAACATATCCAAGAATTATGAAAAATGATGACATGCGAGTTAATTGATTAGTGTTTGTAATGAAACAGTAAAGCCAGATAGTACATCAGTTATTATTTTTGGAGGGGGGGGGGCGATAATGTGGGTAAAAATGATAAAAAATGATAAAAAATGATTGAGATTAGTAACATATCCATGAATTATGAAAAAGGAAATGTGAGTTAACTGATTGATCTGTTTATGAAATAATCGGCCCAGACAATGTTATTTTTTTTCATAAGGGAGGTGCCATGATTTGGGTTAAAATTATGAAAAATCAGTAACATTTAAAAAAAAAAAAAAAAAAAAAAAAAAAAAAAAATTGATGTGAGTTAATTGATTGGCGTGTTTTGTAATGAAATAATCTCAGACAATTTATCAGTTTCTGTAGGTGATCAACAATATTTTTCTGAATTTCAATGTTAACTTCATGGAATGATGTCATAGTTGTACCTATTTACTATGCCTCCCCACGGGACAGAGTTAGACACCAGGGTCGTTTTTTAACGTGGAGAAAAGGTACAAAAATAAAAATTGTCTCAGTCGTGAAGGATTTCTCCTCCACCGAAAGAGAACAAGAAATAGAAGTGCAGCATCTGAAGAACAGATACTACACTTTGATCTTGTCCCGAAGGATAGTTGTAGTGGTGAGTCGAAAGACACATTATGTTGCTTTTTAACGTGCTCTGGAGTTCTCTATGAATTAACAAACCTTTACTTTAGGGTGGGTTGGAGTTTAATGCTCATTTTTTGGGTCACTATGCAATCTCCCACAATGTCATATTCCAAAAATATGGAATAACTATGGAATCATATTCCGGAAATGACATTCTCTTGCTAATGTGTTGTTGGCGGTTGTGGTAGTAGGGGGGGGGGGGGCTATATTAATATTGGAAATTGTGTTAAAGTAAAAGTTGCTTAATGATCATTGGTGTCAATGCATTTATGTAATGATTTGGAAAACCCGAGTTATAGTCAAGAAATATTTTTTCATTTAAAATGATGGTATCAGTAGTAGGGAGGGACAGAACATGGAAATGTGGAATTTTCTAGTGAAACAAAGGTTGCCTAATCACAAATCTTCTCGATATATTTTGTTTGTAAAGCCTGAGTAATCTTCCAAAAATTACTCTTTTTTTTTTTTTTCTTTGAGGGGGGGGGTAGAAAAAAATTGTCGTTGGTAGTGGGGGAAAATGAAACAGTAGTGTGGAATTTGATAATGAAGCAAGGGTTGTCTAATCATTTAACTGTGTCAATCTATTTATGCATTAATTTTAAAATCCTGCTGAGACATCTTCCAAAAATGACATCATTTTTCTTACAATAATAGTGCTGATAGTGAGGGAGGAAATAAACGCAGTAATGTTGACATTTATGATGAAGCAAGGGTTGTGAACTCATTAACCAACACAATGTATTTATGTATTAATTTGGAAATCTTAATGATCCATCTTCTAAAATGATTTTAATTTTCTTAACATTATGGTAGCCTTAGTGGGAAGAGAAATTATTTCATGTTGTCAATAGTTGTCGAGAGTATGTTAAATTGTTTTATATGTATATAAATTACCCGTCCGAAGGTAGGTAAACATATTTTGTGTTGTAAATTACCTGTCCTAAAAAGGTAAATTTATTTCATATACATTCTGTAAATTACCTGTTCTACAGAAGGTACAATTATTCATACATGTGTAATAGCTGTCCTAGGGTAGGTAAAATTCTTGTTTTAAATAGCAAATGATACATTGACATTAAAAATTCCTCTCTCCAAAGAATAACAATTATATTCAAAATCCAGTTCAATTTTCTCATTGTTTATACGGTCCTGAGCAACGCCGGGTAGCCCCGCTAGTTATAAATAAATAAAACCCCCTTCAATTTTTTCCATTCTACAAATAGTTTCCCCTGCTTAAATTTTCTGTACTCTAATTTGATTCAAACTACCCTTCCCCCCCTTACTGGTAGGATTTTTATTGTAGTTTCCTATTGTATAAACATCTTTCAAACTGCTACAATCTCTATCAAGGTAATTTACAATAAATGGAAACCTATTAAAAAGCTAAGTTTATCTGAAATGCTTTACTACAATCATAAGTAGATTACAACTATTGAGCCTTGAAGCTAATGTATTAGCATTTACTACAATCGATGAACTTGTGCTGCTGCTGCTGATTGACCTTGTAAATATATTTTTGTATACAGGTTGACTCCAAAAAATACCGCTCATTGAATTGTAAATAAATTCCCAATCCTGTTTCTCATTCAATCATATTTGGTACAAATAATCTTCAGTCTGTGCCCGACTTGTCCACCAAGTTTCAGTCAAGAATATCCAGTCTGTAATCACTGCCCAATTATGTCCGGAGACATTTTGGTGATCTTATCTATATGATCTTAAATGTAACTAACGCTCACAAATTATAATCCAGATATTTATTTGAGGTGATCTCAAAAAAAATCTTTATTGAAACAGTACCAAAACTATCCCTGAACTGAAGAGGGCCATGATAGGCCAAATTAAAGTAGTGCAATGCCAGTCATTGAGTTTTTCTACATCAGGTGTTCTTATCATCGAATCTAGGTTATAAAAAAAAGCTGTTGGATATTTGAATGTAACTTGGTGGACAAGTAAGGCATAGACTTTATTTTAAAACATCTGTTGAAAAAATCAATTCAAGTAACTTCATTATGTAGTAGAGCTGACATCTATAAAATGTAGCCGCCTTCAACCTTAATTACTGCCTCGATAAGGGGCCTGAGTCACTTTATACTTGTGGGCCAGTGCAAAGTCCTGCTGCCATACCCAGGGTCTGCCATCAGATTGCACCAGCGGATCATCACACTGTCCAGCAAATACAGGCACACTCTGATAACTTTCAAGCTGACTTCGAAGATGTGAGGTGACATATGGCTCACTTGAAATCATACTATACTGTAATTGTAGTTGGAAACTTCATTGAGCTGTGCCCTCGGGCGTTAAATCATCCAGATTTACATTTTGAAGGTGCTGGCAATGGTCCTGTTGTCATAACTTAGCTTGGTAGAAAGCAGGAGTTACACTGGCACATCTCCAATCTTGTTTGTTGAACATTGTCACTTTCAGACTAATAGACTCCTATTGCTCTTGGAATTTGTACACAACTGTCCAACTAGTAGATGGTTTGCAACAAAAAGGTTTTCATCAAACAAATGGAATCCTGTCTTTTCTATGGCAACAAGTTTGTTCCACCCTGTATTTCACTTAGAGTATTTAAGTAAAAAATGAAAGCTTCCTAATTGTAGCATTAGCAGTCTAACTATTTATAATTTCAAAAATATTGATATGAATTTGCTACTTGTTTTGCAAAACAAATGAACATGTAAAAATAAGTTTTGAAAAATCGTATTTCACATTTTTAATTGTTCGAAGCGAACCCATTTTAATTCGCCATTAAAAACTAAACCTTACCGAAAACGCCATTTTATGATCATTTATCAGATTTGCTTAAAACTCTTAAAATATATAATGTACAATATCAATTCATTTAAAAGTATATTTCCAAACCAAATGGTGGTATTTTGAGAACTCTGTACTTTGGTTTTTAAAATGACTTTTAGCAGAACCTCTTGAAATCTTATCCAAAGCATTTTGTTTAACTTCAGTAAATTAAATCAAGGGGCTCTCTCTTAGAGGTAACACTTGATTCCGTTACAACTTATATTCAAGGGCTCTTTTAAGAATAGACACTGTTCCCTTTATGCCTGCTATCTGTATCTCGTTACAGCTTGGTTTTCCAGGGATTGAACCAATGTTTATTTCTTTCAGAGACCATGTCGTTTTTAAGTCTTCATATTTTATCTTTTTCCATTCAGCTCTATTAAGGTCAAAATCATTTGGAACTATATCGGTAACGAGTTCTTTCGGGCTTGTTCTGCTACATAAAACTTTAAAATAAGTATATCCACTTTCAATGAAATTTTAAGCTAATTTGGTTTCTTATGACGATATTAGTGGGCAAAATTGTAAGGTGAAGTGGATAAAAAAGTTTTAAAAAAAAAAAAAAAGTGACATAAGTATAGTAAAAAGGGACAGTGTTCTTTATTCAATCGCAAACATCAGGTCTTGTTTTAATAAAATGTATTATTGGAAAAGAATGTATACTATGGTATTTTCAACTTGTTTTGAATTGTTGTTCATATAATCTCAAGACAACCCAAAGCAATAACATGCTTAGATCTATTTAAAATAGGTGGGATCTATTCTTGATTGAGACTTCCTTTAAATTTTCTTTGTAAATGTTCATAATTTCAGAATGACAAAGGTTTTCAAATTTTTAATTTGAGATTTACTTAATTACTCATGCCTCCCCCCCCCACTCTGGAGTTCTATTGTCATTCTAATTTACAAGCCACTGGCAAGGCTAGTTGACATTGCTCAAAATCTTGGTTAAAAACTTTGGCACATTATGCTCAACTACCTTTTCCTTTAACTCTTCTATATCTTCAATCATTAACTTAACATATCTCTACCACTGATGGCCTTTCCTGATCAAACTATAATAGAAAGTTATCAGCAGCTGACTGACCTTGTTTCAGTACTTTTTTTTATCCAAACAAGTATCATTAAAATGAATTGTTTATCTAATGCAAATTGCTGACAACAATGGCTAGGGTGCTGAATTTGAGCACCAAACGTTTATTCACATATTTAAATATCTGCATGTTGGTATGGTCAAAATGGCGAGTATAGAGTAAGTTCTAAAGGTGAGTGTTTTGAATCTAGAAATTATGAGAATAGAAAATCTTTCAGCATCAATGACCTCTAGAGAGAAGGGATAATTTGCTAGTCAGGTGAATTGGGTTATTTATGTTGCGGGTGAGCACATGCATGTGCAAAATGAGCACAAGAATAAAATACTATGCTGATGTGACGGGATCTAATGCTTGACAGACAGTATGAAACCTATTAGGTTATAAGTTCTTTTTGCATCCTGTCTCAGAGGGAGAGGATAATGGTTAGTGCATCAGATGTAGTAACAATATTCTATGGAATCTTTATCGAATTCAGAAGCATGGAGTTTCACACAAAATTCTTTATCCACATTAATATATAGCCTAATGGTTCTAAGTGATGTTCTTGAGGTTAACGGTTCAATCCTTGCTACAGTTAACATAAAACTTCTACTGATCATTGCTGACAAAATAACAATTTACTCCCATTGGTAAAGTATTTTAAAAATTTTATACACGTTCCAAATGTAACATGGGGGGGGGGGGTCTTTTGTAATTATTAATAGTTCTCTTATTACCTGTCTAGTGTGTGTCCGTCCCTCCCCCATACCTTTTGTTTCCTGGTCTTTGCTAGGACCAGTTTTCCAGTCACTGGTTGATACTGTAATGAACATCTCATGAAAATATAGTGCCCATTTTCTGGCAATGCAATGATTCCAATTCCTTATTTTGTCTGAGTGAATGGGAGGGGGCTATAACATTGACTCTAGCTTTCTTGTTTCTTCAACCTATTCTAGAGTTCAACCCTCGACATGTTTGTTTCGCCCAAAATCAGAAGCCAAACTCACTTGCATGTGAACAAAAATATCTTTTTCTTTCATGCTCTTTCTTCCCATATCTTTCACACAAACTGACATTTCAGGACTACTGCTGACCCTAGTTAGTGTTTGACATTAGTCACAACTTGAACTCTCTTTGAACTAACCAACTTGCACAGCAAACTCAATTTTCAACATGTTGGCATAACCTGGGATGGATTATATATCACAGTTTGATAAAGATTTCCTAGTTTATCTAGAAAATTCTGAAGTTCAGAAAGGGTGCCTCGGAAAGGTTATTGATTTTAAACATAACATCTGAAATGAGAATACCTGTCAGTTATACAAATACTACATATTTGATTGTAAAATTTTTGTGGTTTCACAAATGAGTCCAATGTTGAACTTGGTCTAATATCCATAGGCAATGACTTGCATTAAATACTGACAAGTCTGCAAAGAATGTAGGCTTCTTCTATTGGGCTAACAAGCTGCTTGCACCTACCAGTATCCTATACTTTTGAAATGCCACTATTTTCTAATGCATGCAGTATTGTTACTACATCTGGACAGGGTGTAAAAAAGAATACTTAAATACCTTGCTCCAACCCTTGTCTTATCGCAACAATGCTGCATTCCTGTGCATGTTTTACAAATATCTCTTCACTGTAGAGGCCTCTAGATACCAGAAAGTTTCTATTCTAATAGCTTCTTTCCTTGGACTGCTAGAATTTGGAATTACACTAACATGCAAACATTTAAATGTAATGTGAACAGGCATCTGTCATCTCCTTACATAGTCTCTAGTAAACATGGTTTTTGTGTGGTCCTTTCTCTTTGCTATATATTTTCCATTTGTAGGTTTAATTAAGCCAAGATTACAGAAAGGTGAAGTTACATCTTTGGGAATCACTTTGGTTCTGTTCATCAAAAATTTACTTGGCTAATAATGTAGTCGATGGAGTCCAGCATATTATGACTTTGACCTTGGAATGGTTAGTCAAGATTGAAATTTTGTAATTTCAACTTCGGATTTTTCCAAATTTTTTTTTTTCTTTTTTTTTTTTTTTTCAAGTTACCATTATGCAAACTTTATTTGGCGTTATTAATGTTTCCATAGAATAACTTCAGGAATACTTCACTTCATATAAAATGAAAACGACCCAAATAAAACTTCAGCAATTCTATGTTGTCAGGTGAAGGTATGAAGTCTTAAGCGGCTTATTTCTACTTTACATTTAAATTAGATAACGCTGTTAAGAGTTGTTTCTTTAAATGCTTAAACATTAAGAAATATTCATGGTTGAATCCATATAGTGAATGAAACAAAGTTAAGATGAGTGACTTAATTATAAATTACGATTAAAACTTATTTTTGTTCAAATGTAACTATCCCAGAACTAAAACATTTTAACATGTATTGTTACAATAAATACTACAATAAGTATATATGGAAAACTGTTTGTGAACAGTAAGTATAATGGATTTGTAATTTTGTAATATTTTATTTAATACAAATGTAACCATTAAAAACCATATGAATTTGGATTTGTTAGTTCCAATCAATATTTTCAAATGTGATTTAACATTTTTTACAGGTTCACCTAGTCGGGATTGATCTCTTTAGTGGTAAAAAACATGAAGATATTTGTCCTTCAACCCATAATATGTTGGTTCCACATGTTAAACGAAAGGATTACTTGGTAAGTTATTGCCTTGATTCCCTTGATTCGATTTTTTTTTTTTTTTTCCTTTTTATTTGGTCATAATTACAGGGTGTTTGAGATGAATTTGACTTCCGGTGAAAAAAAATTGCATATCTTTGCAAATAATTGTATTCTCAATTCAAAGTATTCTCTAGGATTTTTTACGTATTACAGCTTATTCGAACAAGTTGCTGGATCTCCACCACAACCTCCAGGCATGATTTGAACCTGAAGCCTGCAGTTTTCAGTATCCACTTGAAAACCAGTTTCACCTTGGCAATTGGCTCGCATTTGGTGTTGCAAGCAACACCTCCACTGCGCTCCACACAATAGTTCATGGGGTTGTATGTTTGGGAGCCAGACATTGGGACTAGAAAAAGTAAAGTTCCTGGTCAGTTTTTGTCCTATATATACGATCTTTCCACAGCCACCCTCTTTCCCTATCTCTTGATGACTGTGAACAGCAACTCGATATAGTTGTCCGTTTTATTAAATCCCAGATGACTAAAAGTAATGAGGTTTCCTTTTTGGAGAGATTAAAAAAAAAATGGATCTCGAATAAAGAGAAGCCATGTGTTGGATGTATATAAAGACATTTAGATAAAAGAATTTTGTTGCCAGAAAGTCTATTAAAAATACAAACTGAAGGAAAGTTACCTGGTTTGTCTTGCATATGTGGATGCCTGAGATTGGATGACAATTGAAGTGATTGATGCAGCCATCAAAAGTTTATTTTGAATAACCATAACAGATTAGCTGGCAGTCTTAGAAACAAGTTGACATAGGAATTCAAGTGGCCATTGAGTTCATTCCCCCCAATTTATTTATTTTTTACTTGTACGAAATAGTATTTTGGAAAAGCCCTTGGTTATACAAATGAAGCAAGAGGGACCCTCATTTGAGTAATGGTAAACGGTAAACCTAATGGAGGGTGAAGACCATGGTAGCCTCCTGTTGAGAATGGCAGTCAGATACAGATTTGAGAGGAAAAAGAATTAGAGATATGATTTAAGATAGAAAGAAGAGTCATAAGAAAGAAGAGTAGAGAAAGACAAATGAGAAAGTGTAATCTCCAAATGATAGAAAAGCAAATGATGGTAGGATTAGGGTTCCATAAAAAATTGTTTGGAAAAAAAGAACTTTTGCTGATCATCAAAGAACATTAACCTTGGCTTTGGGCTCCTTCCCAAGGCCAGATAACCTCCTCAGAACTTTCTCCTCAGACAGGGTAGCTGTTTGAATGAACCTAAGTTGAAAACATCCTCCATCCTGAAGAATTAACTTTCCTTTGCACAAAATGTATTCTGAAATATTTTATGAATAATTATTCTCGTTTATAAAATATGATCCGAGCTATTGAATTGCTCAGATTTAAAAACGTAGTTAATTAATGCTGACACCACAGCCAGCTATTCATCTACTAAAGCACTTACAAGAATTCAACCACAGCATCTGACAATAAGTGATCAAAATTAAAGGTATTGCCATGCGGAATGAGGATCACGTGCGCTCTGAACATCAGAGCAGTAGTTCCAGTGAGAAATGTCTGGTTACATTTTAAGAGACGAAACAAGGTTGTGTTGCCACAGAAACCTAGGATTAGTGCAGTTTCTTGGCCTAGTGGTTTATGTTCCTGGTCCCATGAACCAGAATTGTGATAATGACACCTGCTTGTGTTACATTGCTACCACATCTCCATTGCAATTCTTCAGCTTTGTCCCACGATATCTTCAAGGAGACCAAGTTGCTAAGATTTCTAAAAATAAATTTTGTTTTGGTGTTTTTGTGTGTTTTGGTGTTTGTTATAATTGATACTGTTAACTGCATTGTAAGATGTGAAACTTTGAAAATTCCAGCTTGTTGAGATAGAGAATGACGGTTCACTTTCTCTCATGGAAGATGATGGGCACTTAAAAACTGACCTGAACTGTCCAAACAATGAACTTGGTAAAGAGATTAAAGATCGATATGAAAATGGAGAAGTCCTTACTGTAAGTTGACCATAAATTGCTTCATTTTTTTTATTTTTCTAGGAAAAAAAAAAAACTGCAGGATTAAAGTTATTTAATGACTTATTATAAACTTTACCTTTTTATACAGTTTCTGCAATTACAATTGAATCTATATTTTTACTGTAATGTTTCTGGTTTCATACCAGCAGTTCAGCCTAGCTTTGCTTGACCCTATATGTAATGTTCATAACTTTGTGTGTATAAATATATGGACTTGTGTCCAGGTAACCTGCATCAAAAATTTCAAGTGTTTATACCCAAAATTGATGGGGTTTACTAGAGACCGCAAAAGTCAAATCTTTAACTTTAACCTCTTGCTAGCCAAATTTTCACCCAAAAACTGATTTAAAAAAAAAAAAAAAAAAAAAAAAGCTTGCCATATGTCTGAATACACTTTATGTAAAATTTCAAATGTTTAGACCCAAAATTGGTTGAGAGGTCAAATATTTTAACTTTACCCCCATTTTGACTCCTTAACATTTGTTTTGGGCTCGAATCAAAGTTTGATCTGTCCAAGAAACCTACATTTAAAATTTCAAGTGTATAGATCCAAAATTGGCAGGAGTTTGGTAGTTTTCTAAGGTCAAATTGAACTTTGACCTTGGCAGCCAAATTTCTGGTTGAAAACCAATTAAAACCAATTTCACTTTTATACATATAGATTTGTCCATATCAAGTATGAAATTTAAAAAAGCAACTTTGTCCTTAAATCTCAGTAATTCCTATTAAATTCTAAAGTGGACTGCTAACTGTATGCAGATGATACAGGTGTTGGTTCTTCCATTCATTTCTATTTCATTCTAATAAAAAGTAAATACAATCAATTAGTTTTTATTGATTGATTAGGTAGTTTTAGTTTCTATGGCATAGTTTTGGGAACTTCATGCAATCTGTAGAAATTAGACCATGTAAGACTTTGGCTCATTCTTACATTATCAGGTGGGGTTGTGTAATCTTGCCAACTTGAACTCTATCCATTCTAGTTCATTAAAGAATAGCTAACTCAAGTAAAAGTTTTAGCAGAATTTTGCACTGTAACAAGACTGAACAATGGCTGAACATGTCTAATCAAAGAAAGTTTGGCAAGCCAAAAAGAACATCTTTAATTTCTCTATCTCTCTCTTGTTAGAAAATAATACTTAATTTTTTTAAAAATATTAAATGTTAGTATCTAGTTTTTAACTGGTTATGCATGAAGTCAAATGTAGGCATGCCATGGTAAGTGTTAATGTATTCTTAAACTGTTTTATTAGTGATAAGCAATGGAAATGAAGCAGTGTTATCTTATAATCATAGATAGAAGTGTGATTTGAAATGATACTATATTGTGAATGATTAAATACCTGGAAAAGTGTAATGTCAATATTTCAAGATGGCATCTGTGAAGCATTCATAATGAAGAAAAAATAAATGAATTATATTTGTGCAATATTTCCTAGTGGAGAAAATTCTAGCATTTCCCCCAAGGATTTTATGTATTGTGGGTGCTTCACTAGCCCCACCAGTGGAAACAAGTGCATAGGTCATCTTTTTGATTTGGTAATTGTGTTCTGGCTTTTCTGTCACTGATAGAATTTCTCAAAACTGCTTATTTTCATACAGTTTTCTCCACCAAGTTTTCAGCTCCTGTCATGTATTCCAAAAGAACATTCCAGATCACATTTCCATCTTGTATATTATTAATCTTATAAGATTGATAATATAAGATTAATAATATATTATCAATCTTATATTATCAATCTTATATTATCAATCTTATATTATCAATCTTATATTATCAATCTTATATTATCAATCTTATATTATCAATCTTATATTATCAATCTTATATTATCAATCTTATATTATCAATCTTATATTATCAATCTTATATTATCAATCTTATATTATCAATCTTATATTATCAATCTTATATTATCAATCTTATATTATCAATCTTATATTATCAATCTTATATTATCAATCTTATATTATCAATCTTATATTATCAATCTTATATTATCAATCTTATATTATCAATCTTATATTATCAATCTTATATTATCAATCTTATATTATCAATCTTATATTATCAATCTTATATTATCAATCTTATATTATCAATCTTATATTATCAATCTTATATTATCAATCTTATATTATCAATCTTATATTATCAATCTTATATTATCAATCTTATATTATCAATCTTATATTATAAGATTGATAATATGAGATTGATAATATGAGATTGATAATATGAGATTGATAATATGAGATTGATAATATGAGATTGATAATATGAGATTGATAATATGAGATTGATAATATGAGATTGATAATATGAGATTGATAATATGAGATTGATAATATGAGATTGATAATATGAGATTGATAATATGAGATTGATAATATGAGATTGATAATATGAGATTGATAATATGAGATTGATAATATGAGATTGATAATATGAGATTGATAATATGAGATTGATAATATAAGATTGATATTATCAATCTTATATTATCAATCCACTGTTGTAATAAAAAATCCTTAGGTTTTGGTATCAACCAAGAACAATTATCACTTTTTGCCTTCAAAAATTTCATTACATATTTGAGGTGTTTATCAATTAACAAAGGTAATACTATTTTTCAGCTTACGGTAATGACTGCAATGGACGAAGAACAAGTGGTTGGATACAAACTGGATAACAAATAAATCTTCATTCTTGAAGTCCTGTCAGCCTGCCACCCGATTGGTGTCTATTAAGGTGAATCGTTTATTTTCCATATCCCTGTAGCATAAAACTGGCCAACAATTGGTGACTGAGTTCTTTGCTTGCAGGCTTCTGCTTACTAACTAGCTATTTCCAAGCTGTTAATCACCTCTAACAAAAATGGACATCATCTCGGGTAAAGGTTAGACTCCACTCCAGAGTGGCCATGATGGAAATAGCAGATGTGAAATGGCCACCAATGTATTGTTTGAAGCAGTTAGGCTTCATATTGTCAGACTTTTGAAAAATAAAAAAAGTAAAAAAAATAAAATAAAATAAACTGCACCTCCCCTTCTCATTTTTGAGAAAGATAGAAATTCCAAACACATCAGACAAGATGTTTACATCTTGAATAAAAAGTTGCATGCTCTGATTTTATTTGTGGTTCATGGTAGGAAGATTTTTTTTTTTTTTGCCCCGCCCCAATGCAAAATATATGGGAGAAATATACACCCAAATATACCTACATTTGTAAGTTGGATTGGTCATAGAAAATAAGCCCTTCTTACATTCCATAAGTACCAAGATACAATTTTAATGAGACAGCTTAGGTAACATTCAGTCAGAATAGGTTTTAAATGTGATAATACAGAAGCACTTTAAGTAACTACGTTTCTTCACTCGGAGAAATTGGATTAGATGATCTGCAACACTTGATTACTTGTTCGTCCTAAAATGCATTCAAAGAAAACCACCGTTCAATTAGTTTGAAGTTCTTGCAATTTTGCATATTTTTTTTTCAGCAGTCTTCCCTTTTTTTTTTTTTTTTTCCTCCACCTCTACAATCCGGTGCCAAGAACCAAATATGTCTATTGCATATCATGCACACACACACGCAAACATTACAAAGAGGAAAACAAACCAAAAAGACATACTTACAGGAGTGACAAGGAAACCTAGTTTATCTACTTTGTGCTCAAAAATATTGAAGCCTATTTTGCCAACTTTATTGAACCTGTACAACCACTGAGGATTAATAAAATCAGTAAAATGTTACATTTTGTTTATTTGAAATTTTTTTCACTTTTTTTTTTTTTTTGTTCTAAGAATTATTAGATAATGTTAAAGATGACTATTTAGATATTGAAAAGCATATACTTTATATATATATATATATATATATAATGAATAGTAAGATTTTTTTCTTAATTTTCTACTTGCAGATCAGTTATTCTTAGCGAACATTTGAAAAGCAGCTAAAGTTGTTTCTAACATCAGTGTTGCTGCTTTTACGGTTTTCAGTAAATTATACAGTAGCGTCCAAAACTAAGGGACACTTTAAAACCTAATATTTGTTAGAAATAACTGAAAAGCTGAAATTTTTACAACTGGTAGTCGTTATCATCCATAACATACTAAAATTTAAATCATTTGCAAAGGATAGAAAAAGAATTTATTTTCAAAATAGGAACATCCAAAAGTAAGGGACAAAACTGAGAAAATGTAAACGGCCAAAAAAACAATACATGTACAATCAATATTTAGTAAATGAGCCCTTGCTCTCAATGGCAGCTGCACGTCTTCGACTTCAAGAACGAATCAGTTCTTGACAATCCTCTAATTTTAGACCATTCTTCTTGAAGTTTCACCCACAAATCCTCAGTGTTAGTGGGATTTCTTTCCATAACTTTCACTCCTAAGATGTTCTATCGTCAGGACTTTGCAGTGGCCAATCCATAATTTCGAAATTTTGCTAAGATAACTCATTACCACTTTTGCCTTGTGACATGAGGCGTTATATTACATAAAGATAACCCTATCGAAACCTGAATTCTGTATGATTGACACATGATCTTGAACAATGTTTTTATAGACTTGCGCATTTACACGAGTTTGTAACCAGACAAGAGGCATACCTTGGCTAGAAAACATTCCAAATACCATGACACTTCTGCTCCCAAACTTGACAGTTTTAGTATACTTTGCACTTAATCTTTCACCAATACATCTTTACATTTTTTTTTTTTTTTTCTTCATAATTTCCAAACAAATTAAACTTGCTTTCATCACTGAAAAATACTTTTGCCCAATTTTCATGTCCAAATTACATATGTTTGCAAACTCTAATCTCTTATTCTTCGAACTAACAAGTGGTTTCTTCCCAGGGTTTCGATTAAGCAGCCCTATTTCTTGCAGTCATGTAGAAACGCTCTCTTGACACATCAGATACTATTCATAACCCTTTTAATTGCTGTGCAAGACTTGAAATGGTACTTTAATGACATATGCTGCATCATTCGATCTTCTCTTGCCAAAGTTTTGCGGGGTTGCCGGTTTTAAAAGCACTATTTTGCCAGTATCATTGTAGGAACAACCTTGACTAGAACACTCTTGGAACGTTTCACTTTCTGTGAAATCTGTCTATTGTGAAGCTACACAAGGAAAAGCACACCATTAGCTTGTCTCCCAGAGTAATCAAGTTTTTGGCATTTCGCCATGGTGCCAGCTGATGCAACATTTACAAATGACTAAGACTGATTTCTTTAGAGGAAATCAAAATTTGAATACAGCATACGGTTTACATTGTTTTTTCTCAATTTTGTCCCTTACTTTTGGACATTCCTATTTTGAAAATAATTATAATTCTTTTTCTATCATTTGCAAATGATTCAAATTTTAGTATGTTATGGATTATAACTACCAGTTGTCAAAATTTCAGCTTTTCAGTTATTTCTAACAAATGTCTTTGAAATTTTGTCCCTTAGTTTTGGACGCTACTGTAGGTTCCAGTTGTTTCAACTAATAATCTTGAGATTATTAGTGACCTGCAGATTTTTCTTTGTGGATATCTGATTGCATTTTCAACTGCTAATTTTTTTTTTTTTTTTTTTTTTTTTACATTATCCTTGTCAGCTTTGTCTTCATGAAAACTATATTTTTACTCCATTTTGCAAAATTTTAAACCTTTATATCTATGGAAGAAATGGTTCTCATGCTGAAAGGACAAATAAAATTTTGCATACCAAAAAAAACTAGAAAGTTTTTGAAATTTGACTACAAAATGGCTTTAAAAAAAAAAAAAGTATGATCAACAATTTGACGCCATTTGAAGTCTCACCAGCAGTGTAGATGTTATGCTATTTACCTTTTCTCCTGAAAGTTTTACTGAACATTAATGGCTACATCTGTATTTTGAGCAAGATAGTGGAACATAGGATTAACCAGGTAGCTGTATGGATGATAACAAGACTCAACACTATGTAATCCACTCTTTGCCCTCAGAGTTTACACTCCAGGCAATCTCCTCAACTTATAATTGAAAGATGATTGGCAGTGTCATTCACAGAATCTTTGTTCTGTAGATGTGGTATTGTTTAATTACCTTCCTTAGAAATGTTTGACTTTTGATTTCAGCAACATTATAGCAATATGTTTGGAAATGTAAGCAGCTAAAATGCCTTAATGCAGATAGAACAAATACGTACGTCTAAGGTATGGTTCAAAAATTTTTTTTTTTTTTTGTCCAGCAGATGTGTCGGAATCTGTTATGTCTTTTACCTCCTTCAACAACACTGATTGCAATTTATGCCATCATATGCAGAAACCATGACAATAGTATAATTAGGCATTTTGAAGCAAAGACCTAATTTACCTGAACTGCTAAAACAAGATATGTATAATAAACGCCATGATCCTTATCTTATGACCCCCCCCTCTTTTTTTTATGTGAAGAACTAAAAAGAAAGATGATTATTTCCCTTAATCCTGAATAGACCATAGAAGGGAAACTTTCAGCAGATAATTACCTGCAGTTGTTAGAATAGGAAGATGAGATATTCGAACAGTGACTTGATAAAGACCACTAAACCAACAGGTTGGAAGAGGAAGGTGGGGGGGGGGGAATAAATCGGACGATTCTCAAATATGCATGTCATAATAGTACTAATAGAAGATAACATATCTGTGAGGGAGAGGATGCAGATAAGATCGCAAATAACCTGCTGCTCTTCATCAAGAAACCGTAAATGAGACGGATTCATCAGGCCAAAGATAACAGTAATTTTAACCTTTCATGAAAATTTCCAATTTGAACCTTTCACATATTTGCATCCTAATATTGCTTCCTATTTATTCATGATTCTGCTCTTAATAGTCTACATTTCAGCAGCTTGCATGTGTAGACACTGTTGCTCCCAATTCAATGCATACTCTGCAGCCTATTGCCAGCTATTCAGAGCAAGTTGAATCTTTAATTTCTTCTATGAGACTTGCCTGTGTTGATTGCTTTACAACTTTTTGACAGCTTTCATTAATTTAACATTTTATTGCAGTTAATTTTCTTTTACAAAGGAGCTATCACTTATCAAGACTTGGAGGCTATTCAAGGATGAGGGTTAGCATAGCTATTATACCAAATTTTCCATTAGCGTTGCGATAATTTGATCATTTAAGGGGACAGTTGTTTACACTGAATTTGAAGACACATTGTAGTCAGCTGGAAAGCAGGCCAGCTGAAGAGTTCCACAGGTGAACAGTACTAAGCTTTATTCATGGAATCCATGTTAAGGTCATGGCACCCATAATGGGGAAATTGAGTTTTTTTTTTTTTAGATAAACATTTATTTTTTATTTTATTTATTTTTTTTAACACAAAGGAGTCGTCACTTATCAAAGGCCACTCAAGGATAAGGGTTAATAAGTGTACAGTGGTCAATTGGAAATTGGATTACTGAAAGGGAATGGCTCAAGTTGTTTATGTTGGACTTGAAGATAACCATATTATAGTCAGCCAGAAAGCAGGCAAATGGAACAGTTCCACGGGGGTGTGGTGCTAAGAAAAAAGCTCTGTTCATGGAATCTTTAGGTTTAGGCACAGATAAAGACTGGGGGAAATTATTGATCTTTTCAGCTAGACAAGTGTTTCTCCTGAAAGTTTGGCATGGGGGGGGATCATAGATTGGAGCTCAGATGAACACTAACCATGAAAATAACAAAGCAGACAGGTTCGCAACATCTCCTGTGAGAAAGGGAAGAAAAAAGGGCATCCCCACTAGGCTACAAAGTCTATTTTTGAACTCTGTCAAGGCAGGATAAGATCTTTCTAGCAGCTCCTGCCCAGATGTGGCAACAGTACTCCATCCTTTGGGCGTACCTACAGGCTTTGTTTGGGTGAAGGTGTTTTTTTATATATATATCGTTCTGTAGGATGTCAGCCCATCTCATCAGCTGACTCTTCAGTTACTTTGAATTGACTTCTAGTGCAAAAGCGAGTTTCACGACAATGTCAGTGTTGACCTGTACATATCTAAACCATTTGAGCTGCAATTCTTTCATCTTACCCTCAATCAAGGCAATGCTTTCAGATATTGCTGCAGTGCAGATGTTGTTGAGCAGTATAATTCCAAATTTTCAGCAGAATATTTTGGTTTTCATAATGGTGAATCTTTGCTGTTTGTAGATCTTCAACTTTAAATGGTCACTGATCTTGTGGGCACAGAATGCCAGTGGTTTGAGCCACATTACATTGATTCATACAGCAACTTTGCTGAAGATGTTATTGCTGGGTAGCAAATAAGATATTTGAAAGCATGCATTTATAGATCTTATTTGTCAACTTGGATATGGCTTTTTTTTTTTTTTTTTTTTTTTTTTTTAATAGACATTCTGCCTTTTCTGATATTTCAACTGCTAGCCAAACTGTGCAACTATCTTCCATCCACCGGGTTCTTAGATGGCTGATAGGGGAACAGCCTTCAGATATGGAGATTAGCTGCAAATACATAAGCAGTCCCTGATCAACTGACAGTCTACTCAGATATGTTCTACAGGGTGGAACGATAAAATTGTCATCCTAGAAAAGACGCGATTCCATTTTTGTTTGATGGAAACAGGTTTTCTTTTATTGCAGACCATCTACTAGGTGATCAGTTGTGTACGAATCCTAAGAGCGATAGAAGCCTTTTATCATGTCTGAGAATGTTCAAAGAGCAAGATCAGATGTGCCGCTGTACAACTCATGCTTTTTACCGATCCAAGTTATAACAGGACCATTGCCAACATCTTCAAAATGTATTGGTGGATTACCAAGAATAACAGGGATGTGCTCAGTGATAAAAACCGTTTCCAGCCACGGTTATGATCTTTGGTATGATTTCAAGTGAGGGCTACATCGTGCCACCTCACATCTTGAAAGTCAACACCAAAGTGTACCTGGATGTGCTGAAGAGTGATCTTCTGGTGTAATCAGGTGGCCGCTGACAAACCTTGGGTGTGGCAGCAAGACTTGGCGCCGGCCCACAAGCTCAAAAAGACTTAGCTTCAGAAGACATGCTATGTACCTTTCTCTCACTGGTCCCCTCTTTCCTGACCTGAACTTGCTGGACTACTTCATTTGGTCATACATTGAGAACATCATCAATATGACCTACCACAACACCAGCCTGATTGCCGCCAAGTATTTGCTGAGCTCCCACCAGTTCCCAGTTTTGGATCCGTATCGAGGCGGTGATTGAGGCTGAAGGCGGTGACATTGAATACATGTCAACTCTACTACATAATCAAGTTACCTGAATTGAGTTTCTTTTCTTTTTTTTCCCCAATAAGTTTTAAAGTAAAGCTGTAGTGTTTTCTTTAGGGCTACAACTTATATCTTACAAAGTGTAACGATAATCTCTATAGCAAACATACCGATACCCGATCTAAAGTTTACACTTGGCAGGTATCATCCGCCATAAAAGCTGACTTTCTTGTGAGAGATGTCTGTGATGCATTAAGTGTCGATCAAGGAAGAGCATTATCTGTAAAACTTGTTTCAGATAAATCTTTATGGATTTTTATTTTTATTATATAAAAATCGCTCCAGAGAAAACATGATGCCATTTGATGTAAGGAACTAAAAAAAAAAAAAATATGACCTCCAAGATAAAAGATAAAAAAAAAAAAAAAAAAAAAAAAAAAAAAAAAAACGGCCAACGATGTGTTAGATGAATCGATTCTGACCCAGAAAACAGCAATTTTTCCATTGTCAGATAGCTAATCTCATGGAATATGAGGCCTGAAGGACAAGATCAGAAAAGTGAGTTACAATGGTGTTGAAATTAAACCCAAGGTTTACTTTCTACTCTCTATGCTTGCCAGTTATCGAGATGATACATGGTCATCTTCAAATCCAATATCAACAAATACTTGTCATAAACCGTCCTCATAAGCAGTAATCAAATGTTGTTCATTCCATTTATTTTCAATCCTTTCATAATTGAATTGAAAATTCATTAATCTTATTAACCTTTATCTTTTAAATGGCTTTTAGCTTTGATAAGTGGAGATAAATTAATAAATGTGATATGAATGCTCAAAATCAGTTAATGAAAATTGTTTCAGGAATCGCGTCGTATTTAAAGCCTTCATCGCCCATACATACGAGACTTATACGTCTCTCAGACATTAATTAATCCATTGCACCTTGCAAATTGTGTGTATTTAACTTTTAAGGGTACATCAGTACCAATGGGTTTGTCATTACAGGCATCTAGCTCTGTATATCTATCTATTATATAAAAAAGGAACATTTTCTGTGTGTGAGTTCGTTCCCTATGGACTCCAAAACAGCTGTTTTTTTAATGAAATTTCACACAAATGTACTTAATGTATCTGATAGTATGAGATAAGTTTTGTCTTGGAATATCTTTGATTCATAATCAACAAGTGAAAAAATTCAATGAAAGAAGGAATAGGTGATGTGGACCAAAGATAACACCTTATACAGCCTAACATCACAAGCGCATTTGAGAAGTTTTATTACCACACAAGCCGAAAGGCCCAACATATAAAATCAATAGGAGGTTCTTTGATATGACAGGGGCACATTAGAAATGACTTTCTGTGTAATGCACAATTGAAGTATGATACTTGACTTTTGCATTTTAAAGTTTAATTCAAGCCATTATACATGAAAATATTTTTATAAAATCAATAGGTTCTCTACTGTGCAATGTAGACTACAATGTATTATGGAGAAAGTCAGAGGCACATAAAGCTCCCTCCAGGTGCACCGCGATAAGCCCCCAAGTAGAGCAGGCAATCAATCGATTTGATTTAAAAATGGGCAATTTCATCAATTTCGATGACAATAAAATTTGGGAGGGTGAAACATTTGATCATTCAATCCCAAGTAACGTCTGGTTTCCCTGCTAGTGTCTGAGATAAACAGGCCACTTAAAGATGCTTATGAGGACTGTTTAGTGATGATGGGCTGTGACAACATATTCTTTTCATTGCTTTGACTCTCGAGTATATATCTGACAGACACAGTTAATCAACCAAGAACTACATCACTCTATATAAAAGCATACAAGATAACGGATACACACGAGTCAAAACAATGAAAAGAATATGCTGTTGTCCTAGCCCTAGTAATGACATAGGTTTGGAATTTAGCATGGTGGCCGGAAATTGAAACGGGGGGAGGGATTTGTTGAAAGTGAAGGAATAAGAGGTTGGAGAAGAAGGATACACCTAATAAGGAATTGTGAAATTAGATAGAATAAGAGAAGATTATGGTTAGTTCTTAGGTCAAGATTGAATGAAAGAAATAATAAATAATAGACACATGAGCAGTAGCTATATTTTGATATGGGGTGTGTATTCAGTGGAAAGAAAATGAGACAGTGACAATGAATGAAGCTCTTCACGCAAAAAGTGATGTCGATATGTTATATGTGAAAAGAAAAGAGGGAGGATGAGGACTAATAGGTATAGAATGATGCGTTTAAAAGTCTGAAAGTTTACATCTTTTATTGTAAGGAAAAGCTTATAAAGGGTGTATCAAAATTTGGAAAATTGCAAACTAGCAAGGAATTTAAGGCAATAAATGAACAAAAAGCAAGACAAGTGGATTAGAGAAGAAAATGCATGTTCAGTTCAAAGGAGAGGACAACAGATGACATCACACTATTGTGAGAAAGCTCTATTGAGATATATCCAAGAAAAAAAAGTTGGAATATAGTGAAAATTCTATGAGCATGCTGCAGAAGGGTAGGTGGAGAGTGATATGAAATTGTGGTATATAAATAGCTAATGTGATTGAAGAATGGAGATCAGATTTAGTCCAGTTTGATTTTTAAAAAAAAAGGGGGGGGGGGCAATAATCATTGATGTAGCAGTGCCAGCTGATGTGAATGTGGAGGAAAACGTAATAAGGTCAAAAAGTACCAAGACTTGAAAAGGGAGGTAAAAAGATGTTGAAAGTAGTTGTACCTTTTATGATGCGAGTCATTTGACAAGTGGATTGAGAAAAATTAAGATCCATTGCAATGTTGAGTACTTCAGAAGACTGCCTTTTTGGCAACTGCCAGAATCTTTCGGAAAGTACTGGAATACTGAGAAAAGATACTGATAGTCTATAGTCATTTTTTTTTTTTTTTTTTTTTTTTTTTTATGATCAGTCTACCAGCAATAAGAACAGCCAGGTAGAAAATATAATATGACAACAGAAATAACAAAAAGAATGAAACCCTGCAATCCAAACAGGTATAATGTAACCACTAAAACCATCTATAAATATAAAAGCGAAAATGTTTGTGTGTGCGTTTTTGTGTATGTCCAAGAAAGGCTTTTTTTCCGAAAACCAATCGATCACCTCACAACTTCCTAAAACTTTTTATATTGTGCCTAAATGATATCTACAAGTTAACAACGGGGGTTGCCTGTCTATTTAATTTGATCGACTTTCAAAAGATAAATATTTAACAATTTTCAATCGCCGCATGTGCATTAAGCTTTTTTTGTATAAAAAAAAAAAAAAAAAAAAGCATACAGACTCACAGTAAATAAAACACTGTGCCGCACTCAAAATTGACGTCATTAACTCGTAAAAAAGGGGCACCTGCCAAGGCGCACATTTTTTTTGTTGTTTTTTTTTTTTTTTTCACACTTTATTATTTTTCAACTGCACGTCAAGACTTCATTTTTTTTTTTTTTTTTTTTTAAAACAACCAACGATTTTTTTTCATTTACCCAAAAATACAAACACCTGGGCAACGCAGGGTACCCCCTGTTAGTCTTCTGTATATATAAAAGCGAAAATGTATGTATGTTTGTGTGTCTGCTAAAATCTTTCAACAGACACAACAAAAATTCACAAACTGACAAGTGACATTTTAACGTAAAACATTACGCAATTCTTATCATTTTTAAATCGATTCTAATGATATTTATAAGTATTTAAAAAAAAACGCTGAGTCATATCACGTGACGTGACGTCACGTCAGCAAGCTGTAATGGCGGCTGTTAATACACACAATAATTGCCTTTGAAAGGTAACTTGATATTATAACCCAGAGTTAAATATTAATTTTCTAGTCGAAAAATTAGTACTAATGTAATTATCGCATTTCAAAATGTAGAATCCCAAATTTACACAAAAATTGAAGGTGGGGAAATAAAATTATGAGTGATGGAACTTTTTTTACCAACGAGAATCGATTTACTATGTTTTAAAATGTAAACAATGCATTTCTAAATCTAAAACATTACACATAGGCGAGTATGAAGGAAAAGGTGGGAGGCATAATATGAGTTAATCAGCGTTTGTTTCACTACTAGCTTATACTTACACATTTTAATATTATACGAAATGTGAGTGAATGGATTTGATGACATCCCAGGCATAAATCCTCCTTATATTCGAGTAACGTTTGTTTCTCTAAGGCTTGAGATACCATGTATAACCTCCCCCTTGTTATCTTAGTGGGAGGGGGCCGAAAGATGAGACCGCTTGAATTCTAAGAACACTTTGATCTTTTTTTTTTTTTTTTTTTTTTTTTTTTTTTTTACACAGTGATCACCACTTATCAAGGCCCGGAAGCCACTCAGGGATAAGGGTTATTGCAAGTACATTAAGTTAGTGAGGAGATTTGCTGAGGTGTTTACTTAAGGGGGCGGTTCATTAGGAATTTGTTAACATTGGACTTGAAGACATTCAAGTTGTAGTCCGGAGGGAAGCAGGCAGACGGAACAGAGTTCCACAGGCGTGCAGTTCTAAGAAAGAAGCTTTGTTCATGGAATCCGCGTTTTGATTTAGGCACAGATATAGTGGGGGAAATTTTTCACAGTGGATTCAGCTAGACGGGTGTTTTTCGTGAAAGATTGGCGAGGGGGGACCAGAGATTGGAGTTCAGACGAGCATCTGCCATGGAAATAACGATAAAACAAGGACAGGCTCGCAACGTCTCTTCTGTGGGAGAGAGGTTGCAGGGTAGAGAAAAGGGCATCCCCCACTAAGCCACGAAGTCTATTTTGTACTCTGTCAAGGCAGGATAGGCTGTTTTTAGCAGCTCCTGCCCAGATATGGCAACAGTATTCCATCCTTGGACGTACTTGGCTTTTATATAGATAGAGAATTGCATCAGTAGTGAGATATCTTCTGGAGCAGTAGAAGGATCCCACCATCTTTCCAGCGACCTTGACAACAGACTTGATGTACGTGTTCCATTTCAGATCAGGAGTAAAGGTCAAGCCCAGAAGCTTGTCAAAACACGGAGCCTCACCCAGACGAGAGCCATCCATCACAATTGATGCCAGCTGGGGATCAGAGCGTTGATGATGTAAGGATAGGAGTTTGGTTTTAGATGCATTAAAGGTAACCAGCCACATCTTCCCCCACTGAACCATGCGCTCGAGATCAGAGGAGAGAGAATCAGAGAGAACTTTGTCATTTACAGCCTTTGATGTGTTGCCGTAGATGGTTGTGTCATCAGCATAGATGTCAACGAATGATTTAAGTATGTGTTTAGGGAGGTCATTGATGTAGATCAGGAAGAGAGTTGGGCCCAGGATTGACCCCTGGGGGACTCCAGCATTTATATTGCAGGCCTCAGATTTTTGTCCATCGACCACTACTCTTATGAGCCTATCGGAGAGAAATGATTTAATGATTGAGAAAACATTTCCCGTTATACCGTAGCTGGAAATCTTGTGAAGTAGACCCTTATGCCATACCTTGTCAAAGGCCTTTGATATGTCAAGAGCAATTGCCCTAGAAAGAAAGCCTTTGTCAAGAGATTCACTTATCCTGTGGTATATAACCGTCAGCACATCTGCGGTAGATCTTGCAGAGCGGAAACCATATTGTATGTCACTAAGAAGGTTATTCCTGCTGAGGTGGTTGACTATTTCTCTATTTAATATGGATTCCAGCAACTTACTCATAACACACAGGAGACTTATAGGTCTGTATTGAGAGGGAGATGACTTATCACCTGAATTCTTAAATATAGGGCAAACTGAAGAGGTCTTCCAGGGAGTCGGAAAGCACTTCTCCTTAAGGCAGCGCTTAAATAGTTTCGTAAGTATGGGAGCAAGTTCTGGTTGAAGCTTTTTTAACACTATAATTGGGATGCCATCAGGGCCAGTTGCTTTACTGGAATCTAGGTTCTTTATTAGCTTGGCGACCTCATGCACGGATATTTGTATGTTACCTAGCTTGTTCTGTGTTATAGGAGGAAATATGGGGAGTTGATGGCCTTCGTCGCATAGGGTAGAATTAGCTGCAAAGTTCTTTGCAAATAGTTTGGCCTTGTCTGACGCTGACGAGATGACCTCTGGTCCATTGATAATGGTTGGTATAGAACGCACACTTCTGTTCAGGATCTTATTTGTTATTTGCCAAAACTGGTGGGATCCAAGCCGCTGATCAGCTATCTTGGATTTAACAGACTGGGCATATAGCTCTCTTGCATTTTTTATTACTCTTTTACAGTGGTTGCTGGCAGACCTGAAAGCAGCTTTAGTTTCAGTGCATCTATTACGTTGGTAGCTATGGAAAAAGTAATTTCTGTGCGCGATAGCAGCAGCACATTCTGGGGAGAACCATGGCGTGCTGTTAGGTTTTTGTTGAAATTTTTTAGATGGTATGAATTGGTCTATGCCTACAATTAATCATTCAGTCAGATCTGATACTATAGAGGACACATCCTTTTTAAACACGGAGTGCAGAGGTAAATCAGATATGAATGTACGGAAGCTATCCCAGTCAGCCATAGAGTATCGGTATACAGTACGGTGGAGGGGTACGTCTGGGGGCTTCTTACATTTCGTTTTTATCTTAACTGATACGACGGAGTGGTCGGAGGATCCTAGAGGAGAATGAACGGAACATGAACATAGCTCAGGGGAAGTTGAGAGAAAAAGGTCTAAGAGGCTTGCATATTGACCGGGTGTATCAGGCACACGGGTGGGTTTGCGAACAATCTGAGTGAGGTCATAAGCAATGGCAAAATCATGACAAAACCTTCCCTTTAGCCAAAAGACCAAGTAACCGTCTTATACAGCTTAATTTCCGACCGGCCATTATCTTCTATTAAAAAAAGATGCATACTTTATATTTATCGAATACTAAATTGAGACAAGATGTCATATTCCAAAAATCACATCTGAACTAAATACATTATTATTTAGAAGCCCATCCTTATTTTCGAGTGACGTTTGTTTCTCTAAAGCTTGACATGCAAAGTATGACGTCCTCCTTATTTTCTTAGTGGAAGGGGAGGGGCAAAAGATGAAACCGCTTGAATTCTAAAAACAGATACTACACTTTGATCTTAACCGAAAGACCAAGTAAAGAAAGATGCATAGTATATATTTTTCGTATACTAAATTGAGACAAGATGTCATATTCCAAACATCACACATTGCTAAACTGCTGATTCCAAATTCTGAAATAAAAACATTATTCAGAAAGCCATTCTTAGTATTGGGAGGTTATGTTTTGTATATAATTTTCAGTTAAGGAAGAAGGGATTTAAGGAATTCATAGAAAAGTATTATGTACGAGCAGATTACCCGACGTAGATGAAAATACATTGAATGTTTCCCAGCAGAATACCCAGCGTCGCCTGGGATCGGATAAGATTGGTTGAAATATGTACTAGCCTAATACCAGGCATCGCCGGGGATTGGATTACATAGCTGGATATATCTATTAGCAGAATACCCAGCGTAACCCGTGATTGGATAAAATAGGTATATATGTACTAGCAGAATACCCAGCGTCGCCCGGGATTGTATGACATAGCACTAGCATAGCATATGTACTAGCAGATTACCCGGCATGGCTTGGGATTGGATAAAATTCATGTAATGTTTCCTAGCAGAACACTCAGCGTCGCCTGGGATCGGGAAAAATTGGTTGATTATATGTACTAGCCAAATACCCGGCGTCAACTGGGATTGAATTACATAGGTGGATATATGTACTAGCAGAATAGCCGGCGTCGACCAAGATTGGATGATATAGGTGGATATGTACTAGCAAAATATCCAGCGTCGCCCGGCATTGTATGACATAGACAGATATATGTACAAGCAGATTACCCGGGATTGGAAAAAATTCATGGAATGTTTCCTAGCAGAACATTCGGTGACGCCTGGGTCCTGCAAAAAATGGTTGATATATATACTAGGAAAATACCCAGCCTCGCCCGGGGATTGGATTAAATAGGTGGATATATGTACTAGCCAAATACCCGGGATTGGATGAAATAGGTGTATACGTACTAGCAGAATACCCGGCGTCGCCAGGGATTGTATGACATAGGTTGGTATATGTACTAGCAAATTTCCCAGCATGGCCCAGGATTGAAAATTCATGAAATGTTTCCTAGCAGAACACTCGCCATCACCTGGGATCAGAAAAAATGCGTCGATATATGTACTAGCTAAATAACCAGCATCGCCCGGGATTGGATTACATAGGTGGATATATGTACAAGCAGAATACCCAGCGTCACCCGGGATTTTATGACATAGGTGGATATATGTACTAGCAGATTACCGGGCATGAGCCTAGATTGGATAAAATTCATGGAATGTTTCCTAGCAAAACACTCAGCATCACCAGGGATCAGAAAATATGCGTTGATATATGTACTACCCAAATACCTGGCATCGCCCGGGATTGGATTACATAGGTGGATATATGTACTAGCAGAAAACCAGCATAGCCTGGGATTGGATAAAATAGGTGTATATGTACTAGCAGAATACCCAGTGTCACCTGGGATTGGATTACATAGGTGGATATATGTACTAGCAGATTACCCGGCATAGACCTGGATTGGATGAAATA
The DNA here is from genome assembly GCF_053919585.1 of Euprymna scolopes. Classification (NCBI taxonomy): domain Eukaryota; kingdom Metazoa; phylum Mollusca; class Cephalopoda; order Sepiida; family Sepiolidae; genus Euprymna; species Euprymna scolopes. The sequence continues at coordinate 69,801,190 of NC_136485.1, read as the reverse complement.
GTTGGAGTGCTTTCTAGCAGAATACCAGGCATTGCCTGGAATCAGATAAGATTGGTTGTTATATGTACTAGCAGAATACTCGGCATAGCCTGGGATCAGATAAGATTGGTTGATATATGTACTAGAAAAATACCCAGTGTTGCCTGGGAGTGGACTGCATAGGTAGATATATGTGATAGCAAATTACCCGGCATGGCCTGGGATTGGAGGAAATGGGTTGAATGTTTTCTAGCGGAATACCTGGCGTCGCCTGGGATCAGATAAGATTGGTTGATATATGTACTAGCAAAATACCTGGCATCGTCCAAGATTGGATGGCATAAGTGGATATATGTACTAGCAGAATACCCGGCATGGCCTAGGATTGGATGACATAGGTGGAATGTTTCCTAGCAGAATACCCAGCATCGCCTGGTATTGGATAATATCGGTTGATATATATAGTAGCAAAATCTCCTGGGATTGGATGACATGGGTGGAAATATGTACTAGAGAATACCCAGAATAGCCCGGTATCAGATGGAATAGGTGTATATGTACGAGCAAAATACTCTGCATCACCTGGGATTGGGTGACATAGGTGGATATATGTACTAGCCGATTACCCATCATGGCCCGGGATTGAATGATATAGGGGGAATCTTTCCTAGCCGAATACCTGGGATCGGGTAAGATTAGTTGATATGTGTACTAGCAAAATACCCGGCATAGTCTAGGATTGGATGAAATAGGTGTATATGTACTAGCAGAATACCTGTCGTCACCTGGGATTGGATCACAGATGGATATATGTACTAGCAAATTACCCGACATGGCCTGGCATTGAATGAAATGAAGGAATCTTTCCTAGCCGAATACCCGATGTCGCATTGGATCGGGTAAGATTAGTTGATATATGTACTAGCAAAATACCCAGCATCGCCCGGGATTTAATAACAAAGGTGGATATATGTACTAGCAGAATACAAAGCAAAGCCCGGCATTGTATGAAATAGGTGTATATGTACTAGCAGAATTAAGTTACAAACTTTCAACAGACACCACCAGAATTTACAAATTTTGTATCATATTAAAGCTCGAACCTTCAGTCGAGAAATATTGAATTTTTAGCCCAAACGATCAACTCTAAGTTGGTCAGCTGGCCGTTTTTCTGCAGGGGCCTCCCCCCCAAAAAGTGACATTTTAATGTTAAGTACTATGTAATTCTTATAATGTAAAATTTATTATAATGATATTTATGCATATTTTAAAAAACACTTAGTCATGTCACGTGACGTGACGTCAGTTCGGTGTAATGGCGGCTGCTAATACATACATTACCTGCCTTCCTAGGGTAACTTGATATTATAAACAGAGTTAAATATTACTTTTTGAGTCGAAAAATTATTGCCAACATAATTATCGCATTTCAAACGTAGAATCCCAAAACAAAACATACGGTCATTTTCTTTTTGTATTAGTAACAATATGATATTCTAACTATTTACTGGGAGGGGGGAGGGAAAGATAGAACCGCTTGATTTCTAAGAATAGATACTACACTTGGATCTAAGCCAAAAGACCAAGTAAATGTATTATATAGTGTAATTTCCTACCGGACATTATCTTCTATTAAAAAAAGATGCATATTATATATATAATTCTTAGTATAAGAAGGGGATAGTACTTTACTATTATAGAATACGGACCATGCTGAAATAAAAATATTATTTAGAAAGCCATTTTTAGTATTGGGAGGGGATGTTTGATATATGGCCTGTACTTAAACCTAACAATTCTTAATATAAGGCAATTTCATAATTCTTAATATTAAACAGGGCAATAGTATTTTGCTATTATGGAACACGGACCGTGCTGAAATAAAACCATTATTATTTAGAAAGCCATTCTTAGTATTGGGAGGGGCTGTTTTTTATATCTTCTGTATTTGTACCTACCAATTTCTAAATTCTTAATATAAGGCAATTTAATAATTCTTAATATAAAATGGCGATAGTATTTTACTATTATAGAATACGGACCGTTATCAATACCATTATAATAATATACAATCATTGTTATAATATGCAAGTGACCTCCCTGTGATGTAACTTCATTGTCGAATACCATTAGATTAATATACAATCATTGTTATAATATGCGAGTGACCTCCCTTTATGTAGATGACCAAAGTTAAGCAATAATGAGCTCAGTAATTATTAGATGGATGGCTACCTGGGAACACCAAAGGCTTTATGTAGATCATCAAAGTTAAGCAACATGCAGCCTGGTCATTATCAGTTGGGTGACTACTTGGGAACACCAAATGCTTTATATAGATCACCAAAGTTAAGCAACAATAAGCTTAGTCATTTTAAGATGGGTAACTTCTTGGGAATACAGAATGCTTTATGTAGATCACCAAAGTTAAGCAACAATGAGCAATATCCCCGGCGTCGCCCGGGATTGAAGGATATTGATGGAAATATCTAATAGCAGAATTCCTGGCGTTGCCCCGTATTGAATGAGATAGGGGAAAATTTATACTAGCAGAATAATCAGCGTCACTCTGGATTAAATGAGGGTAGTAGAATATAAAGTTTGTACCAGAAATGGCTTAAACAATTTTCTATCTAAAAATTAGTTTATTTGTGAAGTCGATTCTGGATATGGCTTAAGCAGTTAACGATCTCAAAATTAGATTAATACATATATATTGTTGGTTTACTATGAAAGTTTACTAGGCCAGTTTCTATAGGGGGTGATCTATATTTTTTTGAATTTTTTATGTTATCATCCGGGCATGATGTGATGGTTGGGGAGGTGGGTAGAAAGAAGCATGATTATGCTAATTTTAAGTTCTCTTTTGAGGGTTGAGTTGGAAAAAGTAATGTCCATTTTAGGGTAAAAAATTATGTGAAATTGTTTCGTATATGTATTTAAATTACCCGTCTGTAGGCAAAGTTATTTTAAATATGTGTTGTATATTCAACGTCCTTGCAAAGGTAAAATTATTTCATATACATGTTGTAAATTATCTACCCTAGGTAAGATACAATTATTTCATACGTCTAATACTCGTCCTAGGTAGGTAAAATATTCTTTTGCTCGAAATAGCAAATGATACATAGACATTAAAAATTCCTCTCTCCTAAGAATAACAAATATATTCCAAATCAAATTCAATTTTCTCATTGTTTATACGGTCCCGAGCAACGCTGGGTAGCCCCGCTAGTCTATAATATAAATCTCACTTGTCTGTTTAAATGTATGTATGTCTGCCTAAAACTTTCGACAGAGGCAACGGATTTTCAAGAGATCGGTATCATTTTGAAGCTCGACCTTTTGGACGACAAATATCCAAAAATTGGCTAAAACATTAATTCCTTCACCCACAACTGGGCACTTTTGTACAGGGAGGGGTCGCTTTTTTCGCCGATATTTTCGAAAATCATCTCCTTTTTTCGATTGACAAGCCTTCCGGTTTGGCGATGGGCGCAATAGCAAAGACATCACTTTTTTTTTTTTTTTTTTTTTTTTTTTCCTCAACACATACCTCCAAACACCCGGGCAACACTGGGCACCCAGGTTAGTCATTTATAAATGACCAGATGACCAAGGACGAGCAATCGAAATGCTCATTATTATTGATTGATTATTGACTTTATAGGAAGAACATATCAAAGAAAATCTGTAAAACTTTATTGATCAGGGCAGGAAATGAACGCATGCATCCATTTCTTTTAGAAGTTTCAATGGTTATACTTCATCTAGTGATGAACCCTTAATAATGTAACCAAATACTCTCTTGTCACTGGAATCTACTGCTCTAGTGTCTTGAGCACACCAAATATGCACGATCCTAAGTCTTTAACATGTTGGTTGGCTGTGTAACACTAAAGAGAGGCCACATCAGACCTGTAGGGTTGATGTGACGTTTCTTTTAGTTGAAAGTAATTTTTTGTTCCCGGACGATGACCGGGTTGAAAGAATAAAAATTATTATTAATTTTTATTTGTGAATAAATTCTGAGCTAAGTCTGTTGTTGAAATGGCGGCGGCAGGAGTGCCTTTGTGGCGAAAAGTTGAATCAAATTCTAGACTTCAAAAGCGAAAAAGAATGCATAAAATATGTTAGCCAAAATACACAGGCGTTTGGTCTCCAATGGCCGAAATCATAGTGTAAAGTAGCCGGAGCGGTGGGGATTTCACACCCGCAATTGGCAAAACTATGAGCCAAAAGTTGACCTGGGAATTTGACAAGTTGAAAAGTCGGGTTGTTTTTGAAACACACGCAGTGACTCGGCATTGTGTTTAGAACAAAGAAGAGGAAAAAAAATGAATTGTCCGAAATTTCAAAACAATAAAATAACGTATCGAGAATTGTCATTTGGTGAATCAGGTCGAACGAAAAAAGGGAATTTATGAAATGTTTTTGCTCGGATGGGAAATGTCCGATAAGTTCAAAGCGACAAATGCATTCTTGGTCTTTTGACGTAAACAAAATGTCTGATATAATAAAATGGCCGACAACCAGAACTTAATTCAAAAATAAACTAAAATCCCTTTGAATTATCAAAGCGAAAGGTGAGATCAATAGATAATTTTAAAACAAATAAAATCGCGTGATTTGCTTTAAGTAAAAGGAAAAATAATTTTCCTGGATAGGGGGAAATTCCATTAGTAAGCCAGGGAGGAGTTAATTAATACGTGTAAGTTGGGCGTTAATTAAGGGAGGAGTCAAACCAATTTTGGAAATGGACCAATGAAAAAGGGCCCTGTCGAAGTATAATCAACCAATGAGAAAAGGCCCTGTCGAATTATAATCAAGCAATTTGATTGGTCGATGACGAACATGGGTGTCGTCATCATTCCATAATTGTATTATAAAAGAAGTGCAAAATTAGAGATTAAGTCAGTAGTCAGTGAAGAGTAGTAAGAGTCAGAAGAAGAGAGATAAGTCTCGGCAGAATCACCTCTCTCTCTCTCTCCCCCTCGCTTGTTGCCTGATAACTCAACGCTTATAACGTGTAGATTACTTAATGAGAATTACGCAAAGTCCGCAATACCGACCAGGTATTTCAACAACAGAAGCTCAGTTGTAAAACTAACTGCTTGCTTGAATTAATTGTCAACTCTATGTATATGCTGTAAATACTTCTTTTATGAATTTCCGAAATATATATTATATTAACTAACCTCCGGAGTTTTGTTGCTGATGTGCGTTGATCCGTATATATGTACATTCTTTATTTGCCATTTGTGACACCGTATCCATCAACGAACATCCAGGATAACTAGACGATCCACGGAGAACAGGCCTTGAGGACCAAGCATCCGAGAAGAATCCCCAACGCCTTAACGAAGAACTCACTGGGTGACGCGACGTACTAACGGTTGGCAGACCTGGTTGCCCAGTCGACATACTATAACTGTACCGACCAGGGTGCAGATCATAACTGGGCCGCGATCAGGGGTCAAGGACGTGTAAAGGACAACGTCCAAAGGTCACAGCTGCTTATCAGATGTAGTTAAGTTCTTCTCTTGCAGGTGTTCTAGTAATGGTTGATATGCCGCTTCTCTTAGCTGTAGGATAGTCATCAGGACAGAACTGGAACAACTAAGTTATTCTCAAAATGACCAGGCAATCAACAATTAATGAAAACTCGAAGATCATTTTCTTATAAACAAAAATAATAATTTGCGCAAAACAATTCCATATATAGTTTGTACAAGAAAAGATAAACGATTCAGAGCCTCCCTGTATTTAAGTAAACAAATTATTTTTTGGATTCAGGATTTTTTGGCTGCAATCAAAGTTCAAATAGCTTTCTTACACTTGAGGATTTCAAAACTAACCTTTTGCTTCTTTGAATTCACAGAGCGGGGATTTTTTTTTTTTTTTTTTTACATAGGCATCACCACTTATCAAGGCCAAGAGGTCACTCGAGGATAAGGGTTAAAGAGTGTACAGTAGAAATTGGACAATATAGTAACCGTTTAGTAATGGAAATTCGGTAAATTTGTTAACTTATATGGAACGGCTCATCAAAAACTTGTTTATGTTAGAGTTGAAGACAACTATATTCTAGTCAGCTGGAAAGCAGAAAAACGGAAGACAATTCCACAGGCGTGCAGTTCTAAGAAAGAAGCTTTGCTCATGGAATCTATGCTTAGGTTTAGGCACAGATAAATAGTGGGGAAAACTAGTGATAGCGTTTTCTGCTAGACGGGTGTTTCTTGTGAAAGTTTGGCGAGGGGGGACGATAGAATGGAGCTCAGCCGAGCACCTGCCATGAAAATAATGATAAAGCAGAGACAAACTCGCAACATCTCTTCTGTGAGAAAGAGGTTGCAGGGAAGAGAAAAGGACATCCCCCCACAAGGCTACGAAGTCTATTTTGAACTCTATCAAGGTAGGATAAGTTCTTTCTAGCAGCTCCTGCCCAGATGTGGCAACAGTACTCCATCCTTGGACGTACCTGGCTCTTATATAGATAGAGAATTGCATCAGCAGTGAGATATCTACTGGATCGATAGAAGGATCCCACCATTTTTCCAGCGGCCTTGGCAACAGATTTAATGTATGTGTTCCATTAAAGATCAGGAGTAACTGTCAAGCCTAGAAGCTTGTCAAAACATGAGGCCTCCCCAAGACGAAAGCCATTCATTTCAATTGATGCCAGATAAGGATCAGAGCGTTGATGATGTAAAGATAAAAGCTTGGTTTTAGATGCATTAAAAGTAACAAGCCACCTCTGTCCCCATTGTACCACGCGCTCAAGATCAGAGGAGAGAGAATCAAAGAGAACTTGGTCATTTACGGTCTTAGATATGCTACCATTGATAGTAGTGTCATCAACATAGATGTCTACGAATGATGTAAGGATGTGATTTGGAAGATCATTAATATAGATCAGGAAGAAAGTTGGGCCCAGGATGGACCCCTGAGGAATTCTAGCATTAATACTAAGAGCTTCTGATTTCTGCCCATCAATCTTATGAACCTATCAGAGAGAAATGATTTAATAATTGAGAAGACATTTCCAGCTATACCGTAGCTGGAGATCTTGTGAAGTAAACCTTTATGCCATACTCTATCAAAGGACTTTGATATGTCAAGAGCAATTACCCTAGAAAGGTAGCCTCCGTCAAGAGATTTGCTAATCCTATGAGATATAACTGTAAGCACATCTGCTGTAGATCTAGCAGAACGGAAACCATATTGCGTGTCACTAAGAAGGTTATTTTTGCTAAGATGGTTGATTACTTCTCTATTTAACACAGATTCCAGCAACTTACTCATGACGCACAGGAGACTTATTGGCCTGTACTGAAGGGGAAATGAGCGATCACCTGTAAGGGAGATGAGCGATCTGTATATCTTGGGTCAGTTGGAGGAGAAAAAAGTGCAACAGGGTAGAGACCTGCACCCTGAATGGCCCGAGGGACAGACTCTTTCTCCAGCCGAGCTTTTGGTTTTTATGAACATGGCTACGAGGGGCGTGCAATAAGTAATGCCCCTGACCCACTTCCCATAGCAGTAGAGCAACGAAACTTGGCACAGTTTTTCTCTACATAGGAACTACCCAGTTTTCTAGTAGAGCAACGAAACTTGGCACAGTCTTTCTCTACATAGGAACTACCCAGAGTTATGCATTTCTCTCATCATTTGATGCAGCTCTGGAGACCGTTTTTGTAGAACACCCCAGATTGGTCCTCCAACCACGACGTGACTTCAGAAATCAAGGCTGCATCATCTGGGAAACACTTTCCTTTCAAAAACAACTTTATGGCTGGGAAAAAGGTGAAAGTCAGAGGGTGCAAGGTCAGGAGAGTAGGGAGAATGGGGAAGGATTTCATAACCACACACCCGTGCTTCTAATCTGGCGACATGCGAGTTGTGGACCGGAGTGTTGTCCTGCAGGAGGAGGATACCTTTGCTGATCTTGCCTCGCCTCTTGATTTTGATAGCTTCCCTTAATTTCCTCAAAAGTGAAGCATAATAGGCTCCTGTAATTGTGGTACCCTTTGCCAGGAAATCTGTCATCACTACTCCGTCCTGGTCCCAGAAGATTGTGAGCATGACCTTGCCAGCGGAGGGATGCACCCTTGCCTTCTTTGGAGGTGGTGAGTCCAAGTGCTTCCACTACATTGACTGGTCTTTGGTCTTTGGATAATAGTGATGGACCCAGGTTTCATCCTGTGTAATCAGTCTTTTGAAAAACTTTGACTCATCTTCTTGGCACATCTCCAAATTCACCCTCGAGCACCCAACGCATTCTCGCTTCTGGAATGGTGTGAGCAACCTGGAAATCCATCTGGCAGACACCTTATGCATATGCAAATGGTCATGAATGATAGTTTCCACAGACCCTGTACTAATCTTGACATCTTGGGCTATTTGGCGAATAGTAATGGACTGATCTTCCAAAATGGCAGCCTCAACATGATGGACAGATGCCTCATCAATGGCAGAAGGGGGAGCGACCAGGTCTGGGAGTTGTTTCCACAGACTTCCAGCCATGTTTGAATTCACGATGCCAGAGTTTTACAAGGTCATATGATGGAGCATTATCACCAAAAGTCTTCTGTGGTGTGCGTCCTTTCAAATACAAAAACTGGATCACTTCTCGACATTCAACAGGCTCCGACTCAGTTCAAACACCTGTAAAACAGAAACCACAATTAGTTCAGAGCTGTAATTTGCCACATAACCCATAAAGATATAAATCATTGCACATGCAAAATTTCAGCTTGATCAGACAACTGGAAGTGGGTCAGGGCATTACTTATTGCACGCCCCTCATAATTCTCCCTCCGTAAGTTGGAGATTACCTTTTCTTCTTCTCTTCTCTTTTCCCCTCTTTTTTTTTCTTGTCTTTTTTCTCATGAAATCTCTCTCTCTCTCTCTCTCTCTCTCTCTCTCTCTCTCTCTCTCCTTATTCTGAAATGTCTATTTTCTCTTTTTCTTTTACTTTCCTTTCCCCCCCACCCTCCAAAAAATGGGTTATCAAACTATTTAGGAGATCTTACATTAGATATGCGTTTGCCATTCTCTTTCTAGCAAAAACGAAAACAAAACTTTGTTTATATTCTTTTTCAATACAAGCAGGTGGTCGATTTAGCAGACATACTGGTTAGATTTTTGTCGCTCACAATTATCATTGAGGGTTATGGATTTTATTATCTGTCAAAGCATGCAACAACAACTCCATATAAAAAAGAACAAGACCAACAAAAAACCTTTAATGTTGGATAGCTTTTATGTGCAATTAAGGTTTGGTTAAAATTTTGGTATTAAAAAGGTCCAGTTTTATACTTGCAAGGAAAGAATTCAAAGACAAGTGTTTTTTAAAGGTACTTATTCCTCTTGCCAGGGGAATATCTTTTCTTCAGTTTTTGGTAGTTTTGTAGTAGAGAACTATTGTCAGTTTTAACTTCAAAAGCGGGTCTTTTTCTTGCTTGACGCTGTGTCTCTCTTGCTTGGTCCCTCTTCTTTCTTCTCTCCTTTGATTCACAAAACCGCGGCTATTTATCTCTTCAAACTGGATCCCGCAACATGCCGGCTGTTTATACTTTATTTTAGGTGTGCACACTTTCCATTGGTCAGATTAATTTCTATTTTTTATTTTTCGTAGCGGAAAGGTGCGTGGAGCCAATGCACAGAGACGTTTCTGTACACTATGTATGTAACAGCCGAAAAACCAACCTCCTGCTTCAAGTTTTATTATTTTATTTATAGATCCTCACAGGGTTAACCTTTCTGTTATCTCCAACGAGGGACATAGTTTATCATTTCTCAGCAATCTGAGATTTCTGACCAAGTGTCAAACACCCATGACCACACTTGCCCAGCAAGGTAACTTGATGTTGCCTGACGCTAGGCTAGTACTATGAGGTACACACACAAGATTTGGTATCTCTTGGTTTATTTATAGAGTTCAGAAGAGTTCATATTTTGTGTACGGGTGGTGAGTCCCCAAAGCAAATACTGAGGAAACTTTTATTTTCTTTAAAAAAAAAAAGAATAGACATGTTCAAAAATATCAATTGTATTCATTGAAAGAAGATAATAACCGCAGCCACTAAAACCATCGCCAGTAAATGGCGAGAGGAGAAATCCGTATAATAGACACGGAGAACAACTATATGGATGATTCATACGGATGACAAAAGATGAGATTCACGAAAACACCTGGGCATGGTTACGAAAAGGACACCTAAACAAAGCAACTGAATCACTAGTAACAGCTGCACAAGATAACATGATTAGAACCAACTATATCAAACTAGAATCGACAAGACACAAGAAAAAAGCAAATACAGACTACAAAAAAGTGTACGACAGGATCCCCCAAGCTTGGAAAACAGAATGCTGAAAAATGTATAAAATACCAAACAAGATCATCAACATAATAGAAAATGCAATGAAAACATGGAGACTGGAATTGACAGCAGATGGACAACACATAACAGAAATTAACATACAAAGAGGCATCTTCCAAGGAGACTCACTATCACCATTACTGTTCATCATAGCCATGATGCCCCTGAACAGTTTTCTGAGAAAATACCAAGCTGAATACAAGTTCTCTAATGCAGAGGAAAAAATGAACCACCTAATGTACATGGATGACCTAAAAGTTTTTGCAAGGACTGAAAAGGAACTAGAGACACTAATTAACACTACTAGGATCTTCAACCAGGATATCCAAATGGAATTTTGAATAGAAACGTGCGCATTACTAGTTATAAGAAAGGGAAAACTGGAAACGACAGAATGCATGGAATTACCCAACCAAACGGAGATGAAGCCACTAGAGGAACAAGACGACTATAAATACTTAGTAATTCTGGAAGCAGACACCATCAAAGCAAAAGAAATGAAAGAGAGAATTGGAAAGGAATACCGCAGGAGAACAAAAAAACTCGTGGGAATTAAATTATATTGCAGAAACCAAATAAAAGGTATAAATACATGGGCAGTATCATTAGTAAGGTACTCTGAACCATTTATAGGGTGGACAAAAGAAGAACTGAGACAGTTCGATCAAAAGACCAGGAAACTCATGACCATGCACACTGCACTACACCCAAAAGATGATATTGACAGACTCTACATGAAAGGAAAGATGGCGGGAGAGGACTGGTTTACATAGAATGTGAATGACGCAAAAAAAGAACTAGAAAAATACATAATGCAAAATACTGAAAGGATAATTATGGCAGCAAGAGACATGGAAAAAATCAACAAAACAGAAAACAGAGAGACAAAGAACAAAACGAGAAAAGAAAAATGGGAAGAGAAACAACTACATGGAAGATTCATAAGAATGACAAAAGATGAGAATAACGAAAACACTTAGACATAGATGCAAAAAGGACATATAAACCGAGAAACTGAATCCCTAATAACTGCAGCAGAAGATAACTCAGTAAGAACCAACCAAGAAAACAGCAAATGCAAACTCTGTGGACAAAGATACGAAATGATAAACCATATAGTAAGTGAATGCAGCAAACTGTCCCAAAAAGAATACAGTCACAAACAAGTGGGGAGGACAGTATACTGGCAATTATGCAAACAATTGCATTTCGAATGCACAAACAAATGGTACAAGTATAAGCCCACAACAGTACTCAAAAACGAGAACCACAAAATCCTATGGGACATGGACATACAGACAGATAAACCCATCCAAGCAAGAAGACCGGATGTCATGATAATTAACAAGAAAAAAAACTCCTGTCAAATCGTAGATTTTGTCCCAGCTGACCACAGGGTGAGTATGAAAGAAAAGGAGAAACAGAGCAATTACACAGAGCTCGCCAGAGAGTTAAAAGGGATTTGGAAGATGGAGAAAATCAAAATAATACCTATAATAGTAGGAGCACTAGGAACAATTCCGAAAAACTTTGAAAAAAGAATGGGAGAAATTTGAAAGAGGAATGGCTGCAAAGATACGACTAACGACAATGAAAACAGTTGAAATATTAAGGAAAACCTTTGAATGCGGAGATTAATACACATGAATCACATGCGTGAGCAAGACAAACTGCTGCAGATGCAAAACATGAAGCGTTGGAACAAAGAACACTGAAGCCGCATTTCTACAAGTTCTACATCCCCATCACCCATCCCCTCCCATTGCCCCATCCCTGCCTGCCCCCCCCCCCAAAAAAAAAGTGTGATACTAAAGAGCTGAGAAGGATCAAGGCGGATGGAAAGGCTGAGTTGACCAGACCTCTGCTGGACAAGCACGAAGAGAACTTGTCTGAATTTAACTTAGTAACAGCCAAATTAGACGTATTTAAATACTAGAACCTGCACAAACCAATTCCATATAACCATTTACAAGTAAGACAAGGAGACAGGAGAGGAAGTAAAAACCACTTGAAATAATTATAAACTTTTTTCTTTTTTTTTTTTTACATGGGGGTCACCACTTATCAAGGCCCGGAGGCCACTCAGGGATAAGGGTTATTGCGTGTACAGTAATCAATGCGATAGTATTGTAGTAATCATTAGTATTGGAGATTTGATAGAGTGTCTTACTTAAGGGGGCGGTTTCTCAGGAATTTGTTTATGTTGGACTTGAAGACATCCAAGTTGTAGTCAGGTGGGAAACAGGCAAACGGAAGAGAGTTCCACAGTCGTGCACTTCTGAGAAAGAAGCTCTGCTCATGGAATCTACGATTGGATTTAGGCACAGATAAAGAGTGGGGAAAATTATTGACAGTAGTTTCAGCCAGACAGTTGTTTCTCGTGAAAGATTGGCGAGAGGGGACGAGAGATTGGAGCTCAGACGAGCACTTGCCATGGAAATAACGATAAAACAAAGACATGCTTGCAATGTCTCTTCTATGGGAAAGAGGTTGCAGGGAAGAGAAAAGGGCATCCTCCACTAAACCACAAAGTCTATTTTGTACTCTGTCAAGGCAAGATAGGCTGTTTTTAGCAGCTCCTGCCCAGATGTAGCAGCAGTACTCCATCCTTGGACGTACCTGGCTTTTATACAGATAGAGAATTGCATCAGTAGTGAGATATCTTCTGGAGCGGTAGAAGGATCCCACCATTTTCCCAGCGTCCTTGGCAACAGACCTGATGTACTTGTTCCATTTCAGATCAGGAGTAAAGGTCAAACCCAGAAGCTTGTCAAAACATGGAGCCTCCCCAAGATGAGAGCCATCCATTTCAATTGATGCCAGATGGGGATCAGAGCGTTGATGATGTAAAGATAGAAGCTTGGTTTTGGGTGCATTAAAAGTGACCAGCCACCTCTTCCCCCATTGTACCACGCGCTCAAGATTAAAGGAGAGAGGATCAGAGAGAACTTTGTCATTTACGGCCTTTGATGTGTTGTCATAGATAGTCGTGTCATCAGCATAGATGTCAACGAATGATTTAAGTATGTGTTTTGGGAGATCATTGATGTAGATCAGGAAGAGAGTTGGGCCCAGGATGGACCCCTGAGGGGCTCCAGCATTAATACTGTGGGCCTCCGATTTCTGCCCATCAACCACTATTCTTATGAACCTATCGGAGAGAAATGATTTAATCATTGAGTAAACATTTCCAGTTATACCGTAGCTGGAAATCTTGTGAAGTAGGCCCTTATTTAAAGAGGAAAAATAAATTAAAAGGGAAGGGAGAAAAAAATAATAAAGTCTGAAGTTCACTTTTTAACTGTATAAAAGACTGTATTTTGACTGCCCAAAAATGTCTCCTTTTGGTGAACCTTAAAGGTTCTAGTAACAGTTCAGGAGAGAGAAAGAATAGAATTAAAAGATTAAGAAAGAGGCAAAACTTACTTTTATGTAAGAATAGTTTTTTTTGTGTTTTTTTTTTTTTTAGAGAGAATTGTCATTCCTGCCTGAGATAGCATAAAAATAAAAAATGTCTCGTTGGATTTTCTTCTTTTTTTTATCAAATAAATCTGCATCTTCTTCAACTTTCTTTTACTCATATTTGTCAGTTTTTACTTAGGGAAAAAACATAGAGAAGATTCTTTCTTCTTGCTGCACCTATACACTTTCCTTTTCACTTCAAATATTTCCTGAAGAACAAGCAAATTATTGTTGTTTGCACCGTCACTTTTTTCACTCGTCTGAAATTTAACATTTGCACTTATATCTTTTCCACTAGACAAGACTTTTGATTTGATTTTTTTAAGACTTTTCTGTCTGAACTCAACCGGCATTTTTCTCTTCATTTTCATCACCTAGACGAAAATTTAACTGACGAAATAGGACCTTCATCTAGAGCCTCCTGATGTCTCGCCATGATGGGTTACTACATCCAGGTCCGACATTTTTGCTTAAATCGGCAAACAAAAAATCACTCGACCAACCGTCAACAAAGAAACAGTCGTGTGCTATCAGTAGCAGTCTGCAACTACTTGCATAGAGGGGGTGGGGGTTAAAGAAAGAAGAAAAGAGAGAAAGAAGGGTATATGGAAGAATTAAATTCTGACAAACTGGAACCTTGAGGAGGCTTAGTGCCACTCAAATTCCAGTGTAGACTAATGTCTGCTGCCAGTGAGAAATCACTGGTGAGAGGCTGTTGTGATTACGCAAATTTATTTGCAAATGCTATCGAAAGAGGTGGAAAGTGCTGAACGTCTGGTGAGACTTGTTATCACTCAGTTTCCAGGGAACACTACAGGTTTTTAATGAGAGATTTTCGATGACCTGCGTGAAAGCTCCTTGTGAGCCAATAATAATAATAATGATGATTATTATTATAATGATAACAATGAGAATAATAATAATAAGAAGAAAGAAGACCCTGCAACCCAAACAGAAGGAAATAACACAATCACTAAAACTGCCACCAATAAATGGTCAGATCAGAAATCAATACACCATGCAAGGACAAGCAATCGAAATGCTCATTATTATTGATCGATTATTGACTTTATATTGAAGAAAAGGCCAAAGAAGATATGTGATGGATAAAATACACATCATGGTGAATAAGATGTGAGTTAAGGAGTGTGTTCATTGTATAACAGAAAAAAAAATATTATTTTCTTAGAAAGTATTAAGTGTCTTCAGGCTGAAGCGTTATTGCTCAAGGCAGGAAATAAACGAATACATTCATTTTCTTTAGAAAATAAGAATTGTTCAAAAGGTATTGATTTAGCAACTATTAATTCAAATAGGAAAAAAGGTACTTGTGCATTTAACGAACCAGACATAACTCAACATTTGCTCGGCTTTGTCTGGCGCATGACGTCAACAGCTCGATAAAACCGAGCGAGCAGACGAGAATTTCGCTATCAATTGGAAGAGTGTTAAAACGCAATAAACGCTGAATTGAAGAAGGTGAAAAAAAGTTTTGTAAAAAGAAACGACGAAAAATATGAATATTACAAATCTTGCGAACCCGCCCCAGACCCCAGAGGCTGTACTAAACTTTTGCCAGCAATGGAAATTGTTGGCAGAAGCGAAAAGGTGTTTCCACTGCGGCCAGGATTGCTTACTTGCCAAGAGAAGAAGCCTTTCCGACGGGTATGGTTGGTGGTGTCGAAATGTAAAATGCCGCCGTTGGACCTCCATCAGGATTGTGACCTTTTTCGAAAAATCGAGACTAACTATCGCATGTATCATAAAGCTAATATATTTATGGATGGCCTCGACAAAAAATCTCCATCGAGAATGTGGGTTACGTTCTCGCCACAATTGTGGACTGGAAAAATTTCCTGCGTGATATATGCAGGGACTATTTTCTCAGGAATCCCCGGCAGATTGGAGGCCCAGGCCATAGGGTAGAAATCGACGAATCTGTTTTTAATCACAGAAAACACAACGTCGGCAGACTTCTGACACCGGTCTGGGTCTTCGGTGGATACGACCCCACTGAAAAGGAGGGTTTCTTGGTCACTGTACCAAATAGGAACACGGAAACCCCCCTTCCACTGATAAAAAAATACATTTTGCTGGGGACCACGGTCGTTGGAGGGCTTATAATAAAGTGGGAGGAGAGGGGTATCACCATTTGACGGTGAACCACAGCCTGAATTTTGTTGATCCCATAACACAGGCAACCACAAATCATGTGGAGCGAATGTGGAAGGAAGCCAAGCAACGAAATAAACGAGAATGCGGTACCAACCGGGAACTTTTGGACACATCTTATTGAGTTTATGTGGAGGCAAAAGTTTGGTAGGGCATCTTTTTTACTCCATATTGACCCATATAGCTGAAAGCTACCCGGTTGGTAAGGAGGAGCTTCCTATCACAATCGCTACCTCTTCTCCGTCTACTTTCTCATCTGAAGCCCTCCAAATGTCTGAGGAAAATATATCCTCCTGAAAAAAAAATTTGTATATATCACGCAGGAATTCTGGTAAAAAATTTTTTTAAAATCCTTGTTTCTGGCAAAAAAAAAAAAGGTGTGGGGGGGGGGGGGTCCTTGTTCCTGCCCCCCCCCCCCAATGTTTTTTATTGCCTTTTTTTAGGCTTTTTTCTTTTTATTACGTGTTTAACAAATAAAAAATGTTTTTGTTCGTTAAAAACTAAAACAAAAAAAAATTTACTATTATTTGAAAAAAAAAAACTTGTTTTATATGTATTTATTTTGCAAACAGAAAACAATTTCAAAACAAAATACTAATTAAAAAAACATAAATGAACGGTAGGTTTTTGCCTTTTTACTTATTTATTTTTGGATGTTTCTACATTTTACAATTTCATTTTACAGTTATTTTGTTGTAGCATTGTTTTTATTTTATCGGCAACGCTCGGTTTTATCCGGCTGTTGACGTCATGCGTCGGACAAAGCCGAGCAAATGCTGAGTTACGTCTGGTTCGTTAAATGCACAAGTACCGGAAAAAATATTAAAGAAACTTTTTATTTTCTTTGGAAAAAGAAAGTACGTGTTCAAAATTATCAAGATTGAATAAATTGTATTTATTACTAGCAGGACCTGTTAACCGGCATTGCCCAGTGGAAGCATGCTCCCTCTCCTCTCATAGAAAAATTTAAGTACGGTTCTTCTTGTTGCCCAACAACCAACCTCCTCATGTTAAGAACTGCTTTTGGAATAGACCCCCCCAACCTCTGCATGGTAAGAACATCTTTTGGAATGGTCGCTGGCAACATCCCCATGTTAAGAATGGCGCCAAGGAGAAATCAATACTGTTGCCAAGGCCGCTGGAAAAATGGTGGGATCTTTCTATCGATCCAGTAGATATCTCACTGCTGATGCAATTCTCTATCTATATAAGAGCCAGGTACGTCCAACGATGGAATACTGTTGCCACATCTGGGCAGGAGCTGCGAGAAAGGACTTGGCCTTCCTTGATAGAGTTCAAAATAGACTTCGTAGCCTCGTAGATGTCCTTTTCTCTTCCTTGCAACCTCTATCTCACAGAAGAGATGTTGCGAGTTTGTCTCTGATGTATCGTTATTTTCATGGAAAGTGTTCGAATGAGCTTCAATCTATGGTCCCCCCTCGCAAAACTTTCACAAGAAACACTCGTCTAGCTGTAAACACTATCAATAATTCCCCCCACTCTTTATCTGTGCCTAAACCTAAACGTAGATTCCATGAACAAAGCTTCTTTCTTAGAACTGCACGCCTGTGGAATTGTCTTCCGTTTTCCTGCTTTCCGGCTGACTACAATATGGTTGTCTTCAAGTCTAACGTAAATAAGTTCTTGATGAGCCGTTCCATATAAGTTATCAAATTTAACAAATTTTCATTACTAATGATTATTATATTGTCCAATTTCTACTGTACACTCTTTAACCCTTATCCTTGAGTGGCCTCTTGGCCTTGATAATGAGTTGATACCTATGAAAAAAAAAAAAAAAGGAAAAGTCCAATGTGAACAAGTTCTAATTGAATCGTCCCCCTAAGTAATCCAAGTTTCAAAATTCCCACTGTTTACTATGCTAAAATCACAATGACTAATGTATACCTATTAACCCTTATCCTCGAGTGGCCTCTGGGCCTTGATAAGTGGTGACACCCTTGTAAAAAAAAAAAAAAAAAAAAAAAAACTTTTAATTGTTTTGTTTATAATCTTCGTTTATTGTTCCGTTTACAATTCCTCTTTTTGTGATAAATCTAGAAGCCAATTCAGTCTTTCTTCATTATAATAGTGAAATCCGTCAGGCGAAAAATTGAGTTTTCATTTAAAAACAATTGTATCAATTAAATGTTATTTCAATTAAATGTTATCTGCCTAATTGTCATTTCGCAATTAGTTAACTATTACTGCATCATTACATAAAACACGTATTTTGACAAATAGATGATTGCCTGACATCCGCCATTAATTGTAGCAAAACAGACTGAGTTACTTCCCCTGACTTGATGCTGTTTGATTATGTATAAACTTAAAAGTTATTTTGAAAACTATTTTCATTAATAATTAATTTTCTATCTGATCGTTTTTCGTAATTTTTGGATACGTTACTAAATTCGACATGACAGTGAAGTAGATACCATTGGATTTACTTGAAATTTAATATTTCAATTTTCTAATTCTGTTATTATAATAAAGAAGCACAACCAATACAATTGCAATTTTTCTTTTTAGAAATAAACTAAATATAACATTCCAATCTCTATACAAACGTATTATACGAAATTAGGGAATTTTAGGTGCATGTCAAATGTTTGAGACAAACACGCAAAATTATAAGTTTTAACTTAATGTGAGAAAGGAATTGTTGCAGTCGAAATATCTGTACAGACTGGTTCTAAATACGGGTGGAAGGTACAGGAACAGGGTCAAGAAGTGGGCTGGTGAAATGAATGTGTTTAACTCTAGCTAAAGTAACGCCTTGACAGAAAGAATTAAAATGTGTCTCGAACTAGATACACTAAATACACTTAGATACACTGGGGGAGGGGTCACCCTTTATATATACATATAATTTTGTGTGGATAAGTTTACAAGTAAAAATAATTGAGTTTACTTTGGAAATGGACAAAGCAAAGATCTTTTATGCACTATTTCAATGTTTGAAATCCTCCAAGAAGGTCTGTAATAATAAACTTAGTGACACGTTTTCAATAATAGTAATCTAGAGGTGGATCTAATTGCCTTGTCTTACACCTGGAAATACGGAAAATGTGAGCCGTACCATTGAAGAACACCCAACCACGTTTATTGAAAGGTGTTCTCTACTACGCATTCAAAGAGGCGTTCACATATATGCTTACAAGGTTAAATTAGAGCATTATTTACATTCACCTGACTTTCAGAAACGACTTAAATATGATGTTAAGCTTTCAGACAAATATAGGAAATTACATGTAGTTTATTCACAAGTTGATCATTAAAGATGAGACGCATTTCCGATTGAAAATGTTTGTCACTGAAAATTCACGCCCATTCATGCGATTTCTATTCACCCAGTTAAATTATAGTGTAATTAATTTTCAAAGTGTTCCAAATAAGGGCAGAAATTTTCCAAAATGTCGGAAATGTATCCTCTTTCAGATAAATTTGACGCGAAACTACTAACCTGCAGAAAAAAAATATAAAAGGATGAAATAAAAAAAAGGGGGGGGGGTAAAGAATAAAATAAAAAGGTCTTGTTTTAAAACGAAGAAGAGATTTTATTTACAATAAAGTTGCAAATTTTTCCTTTTGCAGGCATTAAAATACAAAAACAAAGAACGTCAGGTAACAAAATATAATACAAAAAAAAATTGCTGGCTCTTATATTGAAAAATGTCATATCAACGAACGAATACAGTGTTAAAAAAATTCAAATAGGGGTACTTCCTAACCACTCTCTCGAATACAATAAATTTTAAGGAACGTACTCACAAAATTGATGGCAGACAGCACATGTGCCTTTTTTCTCAATTTAGAGTCTTTGAAAATTACTCCCTTAAAAATATGCGCATACCGGAGCCACATAAATAAAGTTTGCAGAAGTTCACCTTGTTGCATCCGAGTATTCTTTTGCCGGATTATACTTCTTTGAAGGAGAGGCTCGAGAAATTCCTCATCTGCGCCGGGTAATGAATCCATGTCCAGTCTCCTTACTGCGGGAATCTAAACGAGGCTGATTTTCATGCTGGGACCAGCGACGTCATCATAAGGGGGCTAGCATTGCCCCTTTATTCAAATTAAAGGGAGTTTTGTATGGACCCAAGTTTAATAAAAAATACGAAATACAGAAAATCAAATGTAAGAACCAGAATAAAAATATAATAAATGTATGTATACAGGGGAATGTATACAAAAAAAATTCCAACAGAACCAAATCCGAATATTTGCTTAAAATAGATTGAAAAATATCTCTCTTGAGTCCCTGTAATTTGTTACTTTGTCTGCACGAATAACAATTCATTAAAATAAGCTTTGATGCCCGTTGGAGTTGATGAGCCGACCATGAGGACAAGAAGGGTGCCGACCAGTGCATAATAACGGGGTCATAAACGTCGCATTGACGTGAAATCGTACCAGAAGAAGAATGACCACTGACAGCCATACAAAATAATGTGATTAAATAAACTGCATAAAAGCCACGATAGACAAGAGTCAGAAAAACAAAACAAAAAACAAACAAACAAACGAAAAAACAATAAATGTAGACAAAGAAAGGAAGCATTGAATCATATTATGAGTTAATGCAGCAAACTAGTCCAAAGGGGAATATAAAGGTAGATATGGCTGGGTAGAAAGGTTGTCCACTGAGCACTGTGCAAACGACTGCATTTCAAACAGGCTGACAAATGGTATAAGCAAAAACCGGAACCATCATTGTAAAAATAAAAACCTATAATCTGACATGCACACACCAAAAATATACACTGGCATCATCGGATGGTAGAATACAAAATGTTCATGCAACGACCTGAACTATTGATTAGTAGCAAAATCACACCCTTCAACATAGAAATTATAACATTATTTCTAGTCCTGAGCCCCACCAAGCTACCCTGTGATAATTTCCAGTGATCAGTGAATATCTGGTTAAATTTTGAAGAGATCATTACTAGACAACGTTAAAAGTGTAACCACTGAAACTTAGGCTTAGTACATATTAACTTGTTCGTATGCACAACCTACGCATAGAGAGATTACATTTATGGTCCTCTGATGCAGGATCATGCATAATGACAAACCTGGCTTCTATCACAGAAGCCCATTACGCTTGCCAATATGCCTTGTTTCAAGTGAACAAAAGTAAAAAAAAAATGTAAATTGAATTTCTCTCTGGGTTTATGTATACACACGTATATTTCTGAACTATTAGAATAGGCTGCCTCGTATAGAATTGTTGTAACAATATAGATTACAAAAATGTATGGATGTCCGAATGTTGTTTATATATATGTTATATATGTATGTATGTGTGGGTATGTATATGTATGTCTGTTGTGTGTGTGTTTATATGTATGTATGTGTATATGTATATATATATGTATGTATGTATGTATGTATGTATGTGTTTATGTATGTATATATGTGTGTGTTTGTATATATATATATATATATGTGTATGTGTGTATATATGTGTATATATATATATATATATATATATATATATATATATATATATATATATATATATACACCCGTCTGTAGTCGGGTAGCATAATATTGCATATACGAAGAAGTTACCACGCTACATAAGTAAAGAAAAATACTATTATTTGTCTCTGTATGTCTGTAATGTGTGTGTGTATATATGCGCGGGTGTTGATAAATGTAGACATTTATAAGTGTATTGATACACGCATATAGGTACATGTGGGGTTTAGATAACTTTCGGGTTTATATTTATTCACATTTTGTTGGTTTATTTGTTTTAATTTAATTTTATTTTTATTCTTATTTATTTATTTATTTATTTTTTTATTTTTTATTATATTTTTATTTATTTTTTATTTATTTATTTATTTATGTATTTTGTTTTTATTTATTTATTTTTTTATTTACCTTAATGTAACTTTTACTTTATCTTCTACGTAGTTTCAGAATCATTGTCTAGTTTCAGTAAATAAAACAAAGAGCGTTCAGCATGGATTCGCTTTTGAATATATGGATTAATGTGTGTATGTGTGTGTTGGCAGTGTCTGTGTATGGATGTGTTATGTGTGTGTTGCGTGTATGTGTGGGTGGAGGTAGATTAAAAAGGCACCGGTCAGTACTTGGTTGACCATAGCTAAGGTTATTAACTTACAGACTCTAAGACAAGAAAACTAAACTCTCAAGTACCCTATGCCATAAAAAGCCAAAAGTTAGGTTAGATGGGGGAAGGGGAAAAGAAAAAAGATGTTTATCATCTTCAAAGACCTCACTCATCCTTTTACCGTTTTTGTTTTTTTTTTGACTCCCACCCAGGTTGTATTTTTAACTTGATAAACGAAATAGAAAAATGTATTTGGTGGAAATGTCACTTTTGAAGGTAATTCTTGGCCTGAAGACGTAATCCCCCAACGTGGGTGATTACAGAAACATGTATGCACATATGTAGCCATTAATGTTTGTATAAATAAAATTAATATACCTGCTCTGTTCACTCATTGAGCACTATTTTGGTAGACACATGTTGTTTCATTGGATGTACTTCTAGGAAACTAAACTCTACTGGCTATATATAAATGCTCCTGCATAGTTGAGCACTTTACTTCGTGTCTTCATAAAACGCAAACATGGAAAGAATTAACTTCGATACGTCACTAAAGAACATCCCCACACCAAATACCAAGGATTATTTACTAAAATTAATAATGAAAATGGATGATTTACTCAAAAGGATGAAATGGAAAGCTACCTTTTTTCTATTGGATAAAAATGATAACACCAAGAAAGAGAGATATGGATTTAAAAGCATTAAATCACCACCAGTAATCCCACAATTAGTGCTATTCGAGAAGGATCTCTATTCACTAATTAGAAATTTAGAATTCCACAAAACTAAAAATCAATTCCAAAAAAAACTCGACAATATTGTAAAGGAGATCAACAAGTCACAACATATCCTTGTTAAGGCTGATAAGACCAGAAACTTTTATAAATTAGACAGGGAGAAATATAATGACCTGGTCCAGAAGAATTTGAAAAAAGACTATCACAAGGTAAAAAATAACAACGTAATTCATTTGATAAATAAGGACAGTAAAAAAATCACGGATGAATTACAAATCAGCGATAGAGTAAATAAACTTAGAGAAAACGAAGCGTATATCCTTTTAAAGGATCATAAACCTAGCTTCAACACAAAACCAACAACAAGATTGATTAACCCAACCAGACCCGAAATTGGAAAGATTAGTAAAAGAATATTAGAGAAAATCAATCTAGAATTAAAACGGCAGTTCAACCTGAACCTATGGATAAATACGGCGGATCCGGTAAAATGGTTTCTTAACATTGCCAACAAGAAAAACTGTGCCTTTGTGCAATTTGACATTATGGATTACTACCCGTCAATCACAAAGGATCTCTTTGGAAAGGCAATTGAATTTGCCAAGACCTATACTAATGTCTCCGAGGAGGATTTGGATATTATTATGAAATGCCGCACGACTGTCCTTGTCTATAACGGGGAACAATGGGCAAAAAATGGGCAAAACAACTTTTTCGGGGTATCAATGGGATCGCTGGACTCTGCAGAGGCAACAGATCTCGTTGGACTTTATATCATTCATAATTTAACGAACGATAATATTATTGATAGAAGGGACATGGGTCTATATCGTGATGATAGGCTGATAATAGTGAAGAATGCTACAAGTGTTAAATGCGATTAGATTAGGAGAGCAATCCATAGGGACATGAAAAATTTTGGATAATGAAGGATAATGCTAATCCTATTTATATACACCCGCAGTCTAACCATCCACCATCCATTATTAAACATATACCGTTATCTATTGAAAGTAGAATAAGTAACAATTCATCTAATGAAGTAACATTCAATGATTGCAAAGCTATTTATAATACAGCACTTAAAAATAGTGGATATAAGGACATAGAGATAAAATATAAAGTAAATAACACTAGCACAAATGGATCTAGAAATCGTGGTAGGAAAATTATTTGGTTCACACCCCCCTTTAACATTATGTTGAAAACAAAACTTGGTGCAAAATTTTTACAACTTATTAATAAGCATTTCCCACCAAATAATATATTACATAAAATATTTAATAATAATACATTAAAATTAAGTTATAGCTGTAGTGATAATTTGGAAAGGATTATAAAAAAGCATAATGGAAGAATTTTAAAGACGACTAATAGAGAAGGGGAGAATACTAGTGCAAACACTGCGGTGAATAAATGTAACTGTAAAAAACCTGAGGAATGCCCAATAAAAAATGAATGTCTGACCTCATCGGTGGTATACCAAGCAAGGATATTCCCGGTGGAGAACCCAAGGGACGAAAGATTCTACATAGGGAGTACCCAAATGACTTTTAAAAATAGATTCTATGGACATACACGCTCGATGAATAATCAAACATATGAAAAGGACACTTCCTTATCGTTATATTACTGGAAATTAGTTAGAGAAAATAAAACACCTAGTATAGAATGGAATATTATTAGAAGGGCCAATACTTGCCACTCATTGAACTCACCATGTCTATTATGCTTATCAGAAAAACTTGAGATAACTAGGTTTAAATGACCGAGAAAAATTATTGAATATTAAACAAGAAACTGCTATATCCTGCAAACATTTCAGAATACACGCACTTAAGGAACTCTAAATTAGGATAATGGAACTGCTATAAGTACAACTAACCCCCATAAAATAGCCCCCCCCCCCACAAAGAGGATAAGTGAGGTCGCAACTATAATCATACCCATATGGGTTACGTAAGTCACTTAATATTCTACTTCATCGAGCAGTTATGGTATTACTAGCCGAAATAAGTACCTGTATGAAGGTATATTTGAACTAAATGAGTAATAGATCGTTTTGAGTGAAGCTCGTAATAATGTATGCATATGGATATTTTTGGGTGTATGCATGTATGGATATATGATCTTTATATACCCGGGTAGGAAAAATAATTTATTAATATAAAAAAAAAAAAAAAAAAAAAATGAAGAAATAAATAGATGAAAGAAAGTAAGGAATGAAGGGTGAATGGAAGAGAAGGGAATAAGGGTATTAGAGTGAATAAGCAAAGATGAAGGTAAGTACTACAATATATAAGCTTATATACTCGGTTTGTATAACCTAAATACTCTGATTTCTGTCATATGTTATTATATATTATTATTGTATCGTGATACATCTTATGTATATCTGCCTTACCATCGAAAGAATCTTTGTTAAATATGAGGATAACCCTATGAACTTCATGCTGAATTCAATATAAATTTTTACGTAGTGTCAATTTTTACGGTAAAAACCTACAACTTAGGAAAGTGTAACAAGCGGATGGGGCCATGAAACATAACTAGACGTGTGGAATTTGATAGAAAAAGTGAATTTATATAGTAAATGTATTCATGTCTGTTTCTACTTTAGATGTATCATTTGGTGGCACGGTACATGTATGCGTGTATATATATATATATGTCTATATTTGTGTGACTTTGGATATATAGGTGTATTTTACGTATGCATGTATGTTTGTATGTTTATATATATATATCTGTATCTATATATCTGTGTGTATGTTTGTATGTGGATGTGTCTCTGTGTCTATTGTATGTAGATGTATGTATACACACGTATATTTCTGAACTATTAGAATAGGCTGCCTCGTATAGAATTGTTGTAACAATATAGATTACAAAAATGTATGGATGTCCGAATGTTGTTTATATATATGTTATATATGTATGTATGTGTGGGTATGTATATGTATGTCTGTTGTGTGTGTGTTTATATGTATGTATGTGTATATGTATATATATATGTATGTATGTATGTGTTTATGTATGTATATATGTATGTGTGTATATATGTGTATATATATATATATATATATATATATATATATATATATATATACACCCGTCTGTAGTCGGGTAGCATAATATTGCATATACGAAGAAGTTACCACGCTACATAAGTAAAGAAAAATACTATTATTTGTCTCTGTATGTCTGTAATGTGTGTGTGTATATATGCGCGGGTGTTGATAAATGTAGACATTTATAAGTGTATTGATACACGCATATAGGTACATGTGGGGTTTAGATAACTTTCGGGTTTATATTTATTCACATTTTGTTGGTTTATTTGTTTTAATTTAATTTTATTTTTATTCTTATTTATTTATTTTTTATTTTTATTTTTTAT
The DNA here is from genome assembly GCF_053919585.1 of Euprymna scolopes. Classification (NCBI taxonomy): domain Eukaryota; kingdom Metazoa; phylum Mollusca; class Cephalopoda; order Sepiida; family Sepiolidae; genus Euprymna; species Euprymna scolopes. Next base: position 69,774,958 of record NC_136485.1, on the reverse strand, counting down.
TATATTTTTATTTATTTTTTATTTATTTATTTATTTATGTATTTTGTTTTTATTTATTTATTTTTTATTTATCTTAATGTAACTTTTACTTTATCTTCTACGTAGTTTCAGAATCATTGTCTAGTTTCAGTAAATAAAACAAAGAGCGTTCAGCATGGATTCGCTTTTGAATATATGGATTAATGTGTGTATGTGTGTGTTGGCAGTGTCTGTGTATGGATGTGTTATGTGTGTGTTGCGTGTATGTGTGGGTGGAGGTAGATTAAAAAGGCACCGGTCAGTACTTGGTTGACCATAGCTAAGGTTATTAACTTACAGACTCTAAGACAAGAAAACTAAACTCTCAAGTACCCTATGCCATAAAAAGCCAAAAGTTAGGTTAGATGGGGGAAGGGGAAAAGAAAAAAGATGTTTATCATCTTCAAAGACCTCACTCATCCTTTTACCGTTTTTGTTTTTTTTTTGACTCCCACCCAGGTTGTATTTTTAACTTGATAAACGAAATAGAAAAATGTATTTGGTGGAAATGTCACTTTTGAAGGTAATTCTTGGCCTGAAGACGTAATCCCCCAACGTGGGTGATTACAGAAACATGTATGCACATATGTAGCCATTAATGTTTGTATAGTTTGTATAAATAAAATTAATATATATATATATATATATATATATATATAACTACTTCATTTACTCACATTAAATTAATATATGAAAGTATAGATTCATGCGTAAACTTTACGTATTTACTTCAAAAGTGCTCAATACGTAGGTAGAGCTAATTAGTAATTTATAAAATATATATGGCGATTAAGCTACACTGAATATTCGGCATTTTATCCACTCTAGGATTCCTCAGGCTTATGCGCGAATTCTGTGGTTGTTTATCGTTTTTATATTGTCCTCTTCTATTGAGGATTTAGTTAGCCAATCAGCTTTCTAGTATCCACCGCGCCCCTTCCTATCAGCCAATGGGCATGCATTTTATCGGACAAAGGATCTGTTTTAAAACTAGGTTAGTGTTTTTTTTTTGTTAGTTTATATATAAATATATATATGTGTACATACATATATGCACATATATATACATATATATATATACATACATATATGTGTGATCGTTTATGTATATTCATGTTTATTTAATTTATTTATTTGTTTATTTTCTATTGTTTTTGTTAGTTTTAAAACTATTTTGTATCGCTATCCTAGAGTAAATTTTATTTTGTGAACACAGTTATTTGCTATTTCTCTTCTACAGTTTAAAAGATGTTGGGGTTCTTTAAAGTACAGGATAGCAAATTTTTCATGAAGGCATAATCTACATGGGTCGTCTAGATGCCTACACGTGGTAGCTTGTCTTATTATTTTCCATTCGACTACCAGCAAATGTCCGCTTTCTTTGAGTTCCCAGTATATATATCGAGGTCACCGTTTATCAAGGCCAACAGAATTAATAAGACGGAAATGAATGCCATGTGAAAGATATGAGCATCTGCCATGGAAATAATGATAGAGCAGAGATAGACTCACAATATGTCTTCTGTGAGAAAATGGTCGTAGGGAAGAGAAAACGGCATCACCTACTAGATTTGGAAGCTGGTTTTGAACTCTGTCAAGGCAACAGAACTCCATCCTAGGATGTACTTGGCTCTTATCCAGGTAGAGGACTGTGTCGGCAGTGAGATATCTACCAGCACGGTAGAATGATCCGACCATTTTTCCAACAGTCTTGTCAACGGATCTGATGTATGTGTTCCATTTCAGATCAGGAGTAAGAGTCAATCTCAGAAGTTTTTCAAAGCATGGCGTTTCCCCAAGACAAGGGCCATTAATTTTAATTGGAGCTAGATTGGGTCAAAGTGTTGACGAAGTTCATATAGTTTACTCTTTTTTTATATACTGAGATCAAAGGCCAAAAGAGTTAATAAGACGGGAATGAATGTCGCCTGAAAGATGAGAACACTATAGCAGTACCAACATTGATCAATGGTATCAACTGCGTTTGATTACTTTTGGAGGAGAGGAGATGTGATAAAAGTTTGTTTGACATTGGATTTGCAGACTACCAGGTTGTAATCAGTAGGGCAACAGTCCCACGGCAACATGCTTCATAGGTTGGAAACCCTTGCAAAAAAACTCTGGCCGTGGAAATTACACTTGATGTTAGACACATGAAGACAGAAAGGAGAGTTTTGGGTTTTTTTTTGTTGTGGTAGAAAGACGAGTTCTTACTGTGAATGTCTTACAAGTGTTACGATACTTCTCCACTGAGGATTCCAAATTGGAATTTATTCCCGAATACGTATCATGTTAAGAAAAAAAAAATGTAATATGTCGATCATGGAATGTCACAACCCAAATTGCAAGTTAATCCAAAGTTCTTTGATCAGTACCATCATGTAATAATCCAGAGCGCAATTCAACAAGACAAGAAGAAATGACCTAACATAACAAGATTATATATATATATATATATATATATATATATATATATATATATATATATATATATATATATATATACATCAATTATTTTATTAGTCAATAAAATTTAATAAACACAAAACAAAACATAGAATGCAATGTGCCAATGAGCCAAAACAAAACAAGACGAATGAAGGAAGTCGGCAAGTTAACCAATGTCTTTTTTTTCTCTCTTTTTCTTTTTTTATCTTATATAAAATAATATTTGGTTATCTTATATAAAATAATATTTGGTTAACTTATATAAAATAATATTTGGTTATCTTATATAAAATAATATTTGGTTATCTTATATAAAATAATATTTGGTTAACTTATATAAAATAATATTTGGTTATCTTATATAAAATAATATTTGGTTATCTTATATAAAATGATATTTGGTTAACTTATATAAAATAATATTTGGTTATCTTATATAAAATAATATTTGGTTATCTTATATAAAATAATATTTGGTTAACTTATATAAAATAATATTTGGTTATCTTATATAAAATAATATTTGGTTATCTTATATAAAATAATATTTGGTTATTTTATATAAAATAATATTTGGTTAACTGAAAACAATTGTCTGAAGATTTTAGTGCAGCTATTCATAGGGAGTGGATTAATAAGGGATAAAAAGGGGGGGTCAATAATTACAGATTATTTATTTCTTAGAAAAGGTATAATCCGAATAAGATGAAAGATCCAACAGAAATAAAATATTCAAGAGAAGTCATCACCCAATTCCAAACTTCCCGGAATTTTAAAATAGTTCTTTGATATTCGCAGCAACATGCCCATTCTTTGATTTGTGGTAAACATGTTTTTTTCTGAGGTGTCTGCTCTTTTCTGCTATATTGAGAAATATATATAGGCATATCTGCTTTTTATCCTATGCAGTTATCTCCATTGAGTTGAATAGGGCGCGTGGTCAATTTAACATCTGACGGCATTTGGATTCAGAACGCTTTTAAAAAAATATTTTCTGTCCCCATGTGGTCTCATTTGCATGCCAACTATATTTCAAATTACTTGCCCCCCCTCTCTGTTTCTCTCTCCCTTTCTTTTTATCTTTAGGAAGGAAGAACAGATGTAGAGAGGGTAAAGGGATTAAGATGTATGTGATGTGACAAAGGGGGATTGAGGTGTTATTTGTCTGTTTCGTTTCCGCTGGTAACTTAACGCATGAGCGTTTATGAATTCGTTTTTCTCTGATCGAATAAAAATCTAATCAAGGAAGGGGGGGTTCTGGTTATCATGTATTTTAGCTGATTCTCGTGCCGGTATCAACACTTAATTGCGCTCACGTGTAATACAAGGAGGAACCAATGAGTAGAGCTCAGTCGAGCAGCTTTCACGGAAATAATGGTAGAGAAGGTAGAGGCTACAAATGTCTCTTCAGTGAGAAAGGAGTTGTAGGTAATAGAAGAGACCACCGTACTAGTTTTGTGCTCTGCCAAAACAAGAAAGGATGCTTTGTGTGGCACTTTCCCTAGATGTGGCAGCAGTGTGACTTCGCTCTTGTTGGAAAAATCGACTCTGAAACTTCTTGGACTTTATTATCAAATCTTTTTTGGAATTCATATATTACATCCATTGCTCTTTCTGCTTCTCTTTGTCGCTCCAAACACATTCTCACATTAAGGTTATTCTCTATCTCTATAAATTTACTATCAGCCCATGTATGGAGTACTGTTGTCAAATTTGAGTCCGTGACTCTCTATCTGATTTGAGGGTTCTTTATAAAATGCAGAAACGTATCTGTAATTTTACTGCCCCCCCCCCATCCATTCTTCTTCCTTGCAACATCTCGTTCACAGATGTGACGTTGCTAGTCTTAGTCTTTTCTGAAAATAATATTATGATATGTGTTTTTCAGTATTATCTGATCTAATCTTGTTTGACTCGTTGACCAAATGGTTTCCATCAATTTGCTGTTTTGATATCTCATAATAAGACAGATTCCTATTCCAACAGCATCTTACAAGAACTGCAAGCTTGTGGAACTCTCTTCCTGCTGACTGTTTTCTTCTACCTATAGCTTAGATATTTTCGAGACTAAGGTCACTAGGCATCTCCTGTCTTTGCAATAATCATCTTTTTTTCTTGTTAGCTCCTTATATCAAGTGGCATCATGCCTTGTCTGGAGGGATCTCCAGAAAATGTATTCCTTCTTTGAACTATCTGTCTTTTATATAGATACAATATAACATCCAGAACTGAAGTGGTTGAATGATTTAACCATTATGAGACAACTTCACACGCATGTTTGTTTTCACGTCAATGTAAATTTGATGATTACTAGGCTGTGACAACAATATATTCTTTTCATTGTTTTGACTTTTGCGTATATATCCAACACAGTTAGACACAGTTAATCAGCCTAGAACCACATCACTCTATATAAAAGCATATAAGATATCAACGAATACACACTCGAGAGTTAAAGCAATGAAAAAAATATGCTGTTGTCCTAGCCCTAATGATTACACGTTGAACTTGGATTATCTTTTCTTTGCTACTAAGCGAATAGTTATTGAAATCAAAAATACAAATGCGCAAATAAAAACATTTTTTTTTTTGTAATTTCTATTCAGAAATAATTTACGAGCTTAAGGATACATTTCGGTTTATTCATTAACAAGTCTAGCATTTTAATCTTTTGTTAATAGTTTACAAAAGTGAATTACTTCGCGAAGAAGAAGAAGAAAGATGAGGAGGAGGAGGAGCCCCATCTGGTGGCAGGTGCCAACATTGTGTCCAAGATGAGTATATTTGCTGATGATACAATGCTCTATAATATGCGTGAGAGAAGAATGGATGTACACAAATCTAAGACAATGACAGAATCCTTACAAAATGACCACTAAACCATAGTGGAATGCGTCCGTAAATGGATGGTAATATTTAATGCTAATAATACTAAGCTGCTCTCTTTTAACAATTACAAGAAGTCTTCCCAACCACCAACATCCATGACAAATCTCACCCTACCCGAGAGTTCTTCCTTCAAACTCCTCGCCTTAACATTTACAGGCAATATAAACTGGAACAAATACATTAAGGACATTGTGAAGGCTACTGCAAGGAAGGTAGTTCCCTCTATCATGCTAGAAGACTAATCACATCTGAGAGTATCCTGTACCTCTAGAAAGCCACCATTCGCCCATGCTTGGAGTATTGTTGCCACATCTGGGCATCATTAGCCTCTCCCTCTTGGATCAAGTCCAAAAAAAAAGTCCCACTTTGTCAACTAAGCTCTAACCTCTGTCCCATCGCCGCAATATTGCATCCCTGTGCCTGTTTTACAAGTATCTTAATGGAATGTGCTCTGATGAACTTATTGCACTTGTGCTCTCTCGACGTACATACCCCTGACAAACCCGCTTAGCAATAACATCACACCCCTTCACTGTTGATGTCCCTAAATGCTAGAAAGTTTTCTACTCTAATAGTTTCTTCTTTAAAACAGCTGGACTTTGGAATTCTCTTCTTGTTACCTGACTGTACTAATATGCAGAAATTCAAATGCAAGGTAAGCCAACATCTTGTTCATCTTCCCTAAGCATGCTTCCAATTCCCGGGCAATTTCACGGATTTCGATCACAATAAAATATATAGGAGTATGAAATATTCGTTGATCATTATTCAATCCTGGGAACGTCCAGTCTCCCTGCTAGTATATATATATATATATATATATATATATATACATATATATATATATATATATATATATATATATGTATGTATACAGGGTGGGCCAAAATAAGGGTCCTATTTTTAAAAATTCATAAATTCATGTAAGTTTTAAGAAGTGTTTTTCGGCCAAAATTTGTTTTGTTTATTTCAAAAAAATCTCGGAAGGGTCAGTCTACACACACATAAAGTTTGGTGAGTTTAACTTTTATTTTGTGGAAGTTATTCACATTTAAAGATAGGACCCTTATTTTGGCCCACCCTGTATATATATATATGTAATTTGCATAATGGGTTATGAATTATGGGTTAGGATTTATTGTGATCATTTGTGCATGAATCTAAAAATTACATCTAAGTGGCAATATGCCTTGTTTTCGGATGAACGTGAATAAAAAAAAAATTACTCTTATATTATTTGCGTGACCGAGGCGTAAGGGATTATTGTATTATCTTGATAACTTGTTTCGATTTTAACCTTACGTATGTGATCACTTTAACTACTTTACATAGACATAATCGATAATTAAGTGTTGATTAGGAATTGTTAACAAAAGATTCGATATGAGTTTTTTCAATAATAAAGAAAGATAATTCAAAAATGATAACTAGCTCTTAAGTTTTTGCCTTTGAATTAGAAGAATATTGGGATTATCATCGACTTAATATGAACATCAGAAAAAGAAAAACGCAAAAAAAAAAAAAAAAAGAAATGAAAGTAAAGAAAGTCTCTTCCTGGTAACGCCGGGTATATAAACAAATGGTTTAATGAATGCATATAAATAAGGTTGTGGTTATTACCCGTCATTTTGTAGCTGTTGGTTATGTTTATAAAAAATAAAATAATAATTAGAAATTAACAATGCCGGAAAATTACGTTTTTTTGCTAAGCGTTATTACTCTCTCTCTCTCTCTCTCTCTCTCTCTCTCTCTCTCTCTCTCTCTCTCTCTCTCTCTCTCTTTCTATATATATATATAGATATATATATTTGACAGACTATGGATACCGACGAATGGGTGCCTGCGCATGAAATTTTTGTGGCAAGAGATGTGCAGTCTCCAACCACACTTCCCCTAAGTCGACATTGTTAAATACCAGTAGCAGTAATTTTAACCAACAGAAATTTTAAATATAAAAACATAAAAGAGAGGCAATCAGAAAAAAGCAGAAAAGAGAGAAACCAGTCGATACACTTCCGTCATAGCCCGACAGACCAACCACACACCACCTAATTCTCTCTTGTTATATAAGACATACCAACCTAACTCTTTCTTGTCATACATCACTGTAAAATAAATAAAACTTTGTTGATTTGACAAGTGTTTGTTTGATTGCAAAAACCGCAACTATTCAGCATGTATGAACTATTGGCACACATTTGTTAAAAGTGCAAACTATAAAATATAAAGACGACAATATTGAATCTATAAATAAAGTGAAGAAAATTATATATATATATATATATATATATATATATATATATATATAAGACATGCATATAAAAATGGAAATAAATGAAATATTGAGAGAATAGAAGAGTCACCAATTAGCAAGTGCTAACTCAAAACATAAACCGAGTTTTGTAAATGAAAAATTGAGAAAAACGAAATTTTCTAAAACATTTTTATATAATGGATAAGAATGTTCTTCTTAATTTTGCAGAATTCAGGAGCAAATATGGTTATCAGGGAATGTGGTTCAGAATAACTATCATACATTGTAACTCAGGCTGTGAAGCCAACCGTTACATCTAATAGAAATACAGTCTCTCACTTGAATCACTTTTTATTAACAATTAGTAAATTAATTTGGAAAAACAAACTCATTCAAGATGTAAACACATGGTGGAATTCAATATATTATATGCTGAAAATAAATTAAGAACAACGAAAAGCTCTTGTAATGCGTGCTGTTGATAAGATTCCTACCTTAACAACTTACCAATGGGGACTTCTTTGATAAAAATATCCAGTTCCTGAGTCCATTTGAAGAAATCGACAAAGAAATAAGTCACAGAACTTCAACCATATCAAAGATACCTACAAATTTAGCTGTGAGGTTATTTCTGTCAAAAGCTGTCAAATTTAATTCTAGCATTTCAGACTTTAGTGGAATCCTTCTTACCATTGTTAAACAATTCAGGTTATCAATGGAAACAAGATTTTCATCCTAAATGATAAAAACCTGTGTATGTCTACTTTTCTAAACCCATGATTCAAATATTAATTTCAAAAGATTGGCATAGAAAACATATTTAGAATTGGATTCTACATCTACTTTCCACTGTTGATAATGAAGCAGAATCGGCAGGATATACCTCCTTGCTGAGAATGAAGAAGCACGAACATGTGTGAAATACAACATGACAATTTTGAAACCAACTGACAAAAAAGTAACCAGTAAAAATGCAACAAAAGCTGCTTTCATCACTCCTAGTATGAGAAGACAATAGGAAGTCAAAGTACAATTATTTCTAATTCAATTTCGGTCTTCATTTTTGATGTGTGAAAAGTGAACCTTACATCATATATAATAGCAAAATTGCACTGATGAACAATTTTTAAAGTATCATTAAGTAAAACTGTATTAAATGACACTCAATATTAACATTCTTTATATAATGATTATTATGCCTATTTTGCAAAACAATTCTAGATGCAACTTACTTCATTATAAATCGATAAAAATGCTGATTGGTGGCGAAAATAAAGTACCAAATGCCATAAAGAAATACTAATTTCAAAATCGCATATCACAAAAACTACTAAACAGTACAGACCTGGAATATTGCACGCATAATCAATGCATATTGTAGAATGCTATATCCAAATATCAACTCTTTACACCATGTACTTCTTAAATATTATCCTCAAGAAAATGTTATAATTTTATGTAGTGTTTTTCACTTTGTTTATCATGAAGATTTAATTAAGTAAACGTACATGTTCAACATCAATTTAATTTTAATAAAAGAAGGGAGATTAATAATAGCTCTTTATACAATTGGTATTTCTTTGTGATTCTGTCGAATTCTTCGCTTGGCACTGGTTACATTCGTCCATTTGAGGTGGTTCCCTCAACACCTTCCCCAGTCAAATATATACAAAGAAAAAACTTCAGTTGTTCTTCTTCGATGCTTGTAGCACAAATAACTTTTTTTGTATTGTTTATTAAATTGTTAGGTGAAAGTACAGATAGTAAAATACCCTCTCCTCCACATGTTAAGAAATGGATTTCCAAAAAGTTCTCTGCATAAGTACTATTGTTATTGTTTTAGCATTTTTATTTTATTTTTGTATTGGCTTTGATCAAGTTCACGCTGTGATTGTTTACAATGATTGATTTCTGGTTGGTGCGCACCATTCTGCTTTACTATGAATGCCTAGAAAAGGTCCCTTCTAGAAAATGTTTACCAGTTTCAAAATAAGCAAATGAAAACTACAAGTAAGTCATAGATCTTACTGGATAACAAAAAGTGAAGCAGAGGGAATAGCGTGAAGAAAAATGTGATTTCACGTGAATGGATAGTCAGGTGAAGGATAAAATATCCAATGACGGTAAAATCCAAAAATGCAGAATCCAGGGAAGTTGGTTAAATTTCCATTCGCACAAGTAAAATGCAAGAGAATCACGTAGTTGAAAGATGGTTCAAAATAATCCAAATGGCAGAAATCCGTGGAATAATTCGCAAATAGGTACAAGGGAGAGGGAATGAATTCCAATAATATTATTAAAAGACAGATAAAATGTGCATAAAAAAATGGAATAAATTTAAAACTCGACTGCCGAGGCAAGGCTAAATTAAGAAAAATGAGTGAAGAAGAAAAAAATGGAATGATGATTGATTAATTTTAAAATAGAAAAGCCGATGTCAAAATGACGCAGACAAGATGACGTAGAAAGGCGCCAAAAATATAGAGCAAAAAAGGGGTCAACTAAAATGTACAAGTTATTGCTTAAGAATTAAATTATCAGCAGGAGTTATTAAAAGACACCAAATTAAATGAGGAGAAAAATAAAATAAATACATACATATGTATATACATATATACATCCATAAATATATATGAATACATACAATTACACACACATGTATATATATATATATATATATATATATATATACATATATATATGACGTTTCTGAATTTTTGAGATGAAGATTGGTTATTCATATTATTACTGTTCTCATCTTGAGTATGCTGTTAACAACTTCTTCAGGTGTAGCTTGTCGAACTTGGGAATTTGGACGGAATTTTGAACAGAACCCTTTATTTATTTTACGGGGGTAGTATGCTCTTGTTCCATCAGCCATGACTGGATAGAGGTCTTAAGTAATTCGCAATTGTATTTTCGATCGCCCACACTGAGGATTGAACCTTCAACCTTCAGGAGAATATCAATTTTACAGTTGACTTTTCCAAGTACTCTAACCACTGCGCCACAAATTTTAGGAGACTTAAACCTATTTTATTTTTATTTGTAAATATCACTATTTATTACTAATTATTACTATATTTATTAATGTATATCTATAAATATATAAATATGTTTATACTTATTGCTTGTATATATTATCTATTGTTTATTTTTAAGTAGCCTAGGTGCCAGGCGTTGCCCAGGTGTTTCGAGATGTGTGTTGAGCAAAAAAGAAAAATGGTAGTACGTAGGCAGGCTCAAACCGGTACGCGAAGGAGGAAAAAAATGTGAAAAATAAACGTGACGTCTTTGCTGTTGCGTCTATCACCAAACCGAAAGTGGCGAAGGTTTAAATTAAAGCTAGTCAATCGAAAAGAGGGGATAACTTTTGAAAATGTTGCCAAAAAAGGCGACTTCTCCCTGTAGAAAAGTGCTCAGTTGAGGGTGAAGGAAGTAATGTCTTTAGCCAATTTTTCGATATTTGTCGTCTGAAGGGTTGAGCTTCAAAACGATACTGATCTCGTGAAAATCCGTCGCGTCTGTCAAAAGTTTTAGGCAGACATACATACATACATTTAAACAGACAGGTGAGATTTATATTATAGACTAGCGAGGGGTAGCCGGCATTGCCCGGGTGTTTGGAGGTGTGTGTGGTTTTGGGTAAATCAAAACTCCTGGGTGGGGGCTAAAATAAAAAAAAGTGTTTTAGTAGGTAAGTATGAGGATCGAACCCGAACCCTTGAGGCAAAGTTGTAAATTAAAGTGTGAAAAAAAAAGAGTGCGACGTTAACCATTGGGCCACCGCAAGAGGTACACGTTTTAATGACTTAATGAGGTCAACTTTTGATTGCGGGGTATCATTTAGTGCGGAACGCTTTTTTTTTTTTTTTTCCAAGATGTTGGGGGTAAGAGGAAACAGCTCCACTTGTCGAAATTGAATAGCAATTGTCTTCTGATACAAGGAAATAATATTTCCACATTGAGTAAAGCTGATTGCTTTCGGACATTTCTGGCGATCGAGACCGGAAAAATACCGCCAGAATTAGTGTCGCTTTTATTATAGAAAAAAGCCTAATCCACATGTGGCGAGCGACAAATGTTGAATATTTATCTTTCCAAAGTCGAGCAAATTAAATAGACAGGCGAGCTCCGTTGTTAACTCGGAGATATTATGATTTATATGTGATATAAAAAGTTTTAAGAAGTTGTGAACTGACTGACCGCTTCTCTGAAAAAATCCTTTTGTAGACATACAGAAAAAGCGAGCACACATACACACATACATACATCTTCGCTTTTATATTTATAGATGATTCCCATATTGTATTGAATTCAATACTAGGTTTACTTAGTTATTGGTTATTCTGTAGCATATGTGCTTCTTCTTTGAGTCGTCTGTCTATGATTTTTTCTTCGTCCCATAATGGTAGATCATTTCCCTTTTCCTTCCAGATATGGTCAACTTCACCTGATTTTTCAATCTCTCCATGTACTATGGCTTTTCGATGTTCTTCTAGCTGTACTTTTAGTAGATGACACGTCACAACTTTGTATAGTTTTCCACATTTACATGGGATTTCATATACACAGTTCGTAGTCATGATTTGTTTCTGTATGTGGCTTGACTCTCACAAGCTGTTTCCGAAGAGTTGAATCACTCCTGAATACTGTCCTGATGTCATATGTGGTATACAGACTGTGGTGAGCTTCTCAGTGGTATCTTTTTGTATTTGGTCCAGATTTCTTGGAGCTGATGTCATGCTCTCTGGATAGTTGTTTCAGTGGAGGGTTTCTCTTAAACTGTCCATCTCCTCTTGATATGCACTGCTGTTACAACATATTGCTTTTGCTCAGTGTTGAAGGCAATGGACGATTCCTTTCTTTACATTATATGGATGGTAGGAGTTGAAGTTTAGGTACTGTCCAGTGAAAGTTGGCTTTTGGTATACAGATGACATAAACCCCTGACCAGTGCAGGTAATCAGCACATCTAGGAACAATAATTTGTTAAGTTCTTTTTCCATCGTGAACTTATGACGGATCGCGTTCACATGGTTTAGTAATGTTTGAACATCTTCCTGATGGGGTCAAAGTATGAATGTGTCATCTACATATCGCAACCACGTTGTTGGCTTTAGTGATGTTGATCCTAATGCTGTTTCCTCAAAGTATTCCATGTATGCATTTGGCCAGTAGCAGGGACAATGATCTCATCGCCAGACCTTTTTTTCCTGTTGATATACATCAGATCCCATCACAAAGTATGTAGTTTCTACACAGAAGGTCAACATCTCCATTATATTGTCAATTGGGATGCAAGTGCATTTCTTCAGTGAGGCATCAGAAGTCAGCTTATCCCATACCACTGTCAGAGTCTCATCAGTAGGTACTTTTGTAAACAGACTCACTACATCTAGACTCACCATCTGATTGGAATGAATGGGAGCATTGTTTATTATTTCCACAAAGTAGGCTGAATTCTTGACATATGATGGAAATTTGCTGATGACTGGGGTGATTATATTTACCAGGAATCAGCTCAATGGATGGCATACTGAACCTCGGGCATTGACAACGGGCCTTAATGGAATATCGTCCTTGTGGATCTTAGGGAAGCCGTATAGGTGTGGTAGCTTGTTGTAATGCTTTACTAGTTGTCTGTATTTTACAGGTGGTATGAGGTCCTTATTCTTACTGAGGATCTGTGACAGCTTCCTTTCCGTTTTCAAGGTTAGATTATTTTTCACCTTACAGTACTCACCAGATTCTATTAAATCTGCCAATTTCTTGGAATATTCTGCTCTATCCATTAACACTGTAGCATTGCTTTTGTCTGCTGGTAGTATTATGATATTACTGTCACCATGCAGGGACTTGAGAGCCAATACTTCTTCCTTTGAAAGGTTCGGTTTTGGAGACTTTGAATTCTCAAGTGCTTGTCTGTCTTTCCACCTTAGTTCACCTCCTTATGCTTTGAGTTTATTCAAGTGCTAACTCCTCTATTGGAGCTATCATATCTAAGTATGGAATTTGCTTGATAGTTGTAGCGAAGTTGAGACCTTTGTTTAGCACTGATTCCTCAGAGAGAGTTAGCTGACGTTTACCTTGGTTAACGATGGCTCTTATTGGTGGACCTGAAGTCTTACTTTTAGATTCTCCTATTTCTTTATTTGGCGAGACTTAACCTCCTTAAATTCTGTCTGTAAGAAAGAATTTAAGGATATGTCCAGGTATTCTTGTATGTGGATTTTGTCATCAGTCCGAGATATACTCTCCAGGAATGGGGTAAGGTCGTTTGAAATTTCAGTCTGTAATTGATGTTTCTTCAACCGACTGTTGTGGATTCTGTCTCGGACGAGCTCATGCCCTACTCGTTTTGTAATCTTTTGTGTCCGTCTGGAGTAGTTTTAATGTTAAGCCTGGTGGAACTATCTTAAGGTCACAGTATCGGCATAGGAATGTGAGGTGGTTAGTCATCCTTGCCAGTTTTTGGTAGAGTTTTTTTTTTATTTGTTTCCACTTTTGTATTATTTCGGGTCCATACCAAATTGATATGACGTTTCTGAATTTTTGAGATGAGGATTGGTTATTCGTATTATTTGGATTCGTCGAACTACTGTTCTCATCTTGAGTGGAATTTTCACAATGTTTCGGTCAATGTAACCTCTGAACACAACAAATACATTAAATCAGCAAAATAACAAAACGGAAGCATTAATAAATTTTGAAAAATAAAATCCATACATTAAAAAATATACTAAATTATATTTCATGTCAAAATAAATTTATTTTTACAAAGAAAATTATCGCTTTCAAAAAAAAAAAGAGAAAAGAAAAGAAATCATACGTTTAAATTTTTTAATGTTCTAAATTGAGTGTTATAAATTATTTTAAATCACTCAATCTGACTGTTTTATATTTATTTGAAAATATTAATTAATAAAATAAAGTATTCAATTGAGATATATTTTTTTTTTTTACACAGTGATCACCACTTATCAAGGCCCGGAAGCCACTCAGGGATAAGGGTTATTGCAAGTACATTACGTTAGTGTGGAGATTTGATGAAGTGTTTACTTAAGGGGGCGGTTCATTAGGAATTTGTTAACGTTGGACTTGAAGACATCCAAGTTGTAGTCCGGTGGGAAGCAGGCAGACGGAACAGAGTTCCACAGGCGTGCAGTTCTAAGAAAGAAGCTTTGTTCATGGAATCCACGTTTTCATTTAGGCACAGATAAAGAGTGGGGGAAACTTTTGACAGTGGATTCAGCTAGACGGGTGTTTTTCGTGAAAGATTGGTGAGGGGGAACCAGAGATTGGACTTCAGACGAGCACCTGCCATGAAAATAACGATAAAACAAGGATAGGCTCGCAACGTCTCTTCTGTGGGAGAGAGGTTGCATGGTAGAGAAAAGGGCATCCCCCACTAAGCCACGAAGTCTATTTTGTACTCTGTCAAGGCAGGATAGACTGTTTTTAGCAGCTCCTGCCCAGATATGGCAACAGTATTCCATCCTTGGACGTACTTATTAAATAAAATAAAGACAAAAGAAACAATCTATTCATGCCTTTTAAAAAAGTAAAAACGAATATAATTTAATTCAATTAATGTTCCGGTAACAAGTGTTTTTTGATGTGTTTGTTCGTTAATTTAATGTAAAAGTTTCGCTGAAAATCATTAAAATTCTAGATTGTCTCCTCCTTTTCGATGTAGAACTCTTCCGAATCTGAAATGAAATAATGGTTCTTCTTTGTTATCTTAGTGAAATCCGAAAATCAAAATATTGAATTTCGAGTGAAACCAATGGTATCTACTGAATTGTCATGTCACAGTGATGAACATGTCAAAAAATTACGAAATACAATAAGGTAGAAAATAATTATTAATGAAAACATTTTTCAAAGACAATTAATGAAAATTAAGTTTTGCTTAATTCGTCAAATATTTTCAGTTTTCAGAAAATATTTACCTCCCTTTTGTTATAATTCGAATTCTCTGCTTTCTTTTTTTTTTTTTTTGCGAGACTCAATTTTCTCGAATTATCTTTGAATACTATTTTCATTAATAAATTATTTTCTACCTTATAGTTTTTTGTAATTTATGGATATGTTCATTACTGTGACATAACAATTCGGTAGATACCATTAGTTTCACTTGGAATTCAATATTTCAATTTTCAAATTTCGGTACAATAACGAAAAAGAACCAAAATAATTATCAGCAGCAATCTAAAGTACACAAGTACCAAAAAATCTATCAATGACATATACAGTAGATGTACTTTGTATCATACCCGTTTCTGTATTAATAAATTACCCGTCAGATGCTGCTGCTGTTGTTGATGCATAAATTTAAATATTCCAATCCATTTTATATGAGAAAATGCATTCAAGTGTACAATCCTTCTAATCTGTGTCTCCTAGATA
This sequence comes from Euprymna scolopes, assembly GCF_053919585.1. Taxonomy (NCBI): domain Eukaryota; kingdom Metazoa; phylum Mollusca; class Cephalopoda; order Sepiida; family Sepiolidae; genus Euprymna; species Euprymna scolopes. The sequence goes on along the minus strand of NC_136485.1, from coordinate 69,758,937 downwards.
CAGCACGCTTTGATTCATCACAATGAATCTATAATTTCAATAATCAATCAAGGATGAACTAAAATTACCGCCTAATATTAAAAGCAGCAACGTACATTCATAAGTTACCCAGGCAGTGTAGTGCCGCTTAGCACTTTAAATGCCTTTCAGATTGCGAAACGGACTAATGCTTCATATATATATATATATATATATATATATATATATATATATATATATATATATATATATATATATATATATATATATATATACTAGCATTTCAGCCCAGTGTTGCCCGGGTGTTAGGAGGTTTATGTTGAGCAAAAAAAAAAAAAAAAAAAGCGGTCAATTTTTTAAACTTTGGCCCCTATTATGACGTCTTAACATTTATTGTTTTGGGCTCAAATCAAGTTATTAAGTTAGATCCATGTCTAAGGAACCTATATCTAAAATTTCAAGTGTTTAGACTCCAAAGTCGGAGGAGTTTGGTAGAGTTCTCAAAGATCAAATCGTTGAACTTTAACCCCTTAACAGCCAAATTTCTGGCCGAAAACCGATCACAAAGATTTCCCCAAATCTCAGTACCCTGTATATCAAATTTCAAGTCTGTAGACTGAAAATTGACAGAGTTATTGTGTTGGAAAATGTACACACACACACACACAGATACGTTCACTTTTATATATTGTGTTATTAGGCAGCATGTTTACATTCAGACAAGTATTATCAAATAGCACGGAATGTTTTTGCTTAATGAGCTTATTTTGTAAATTTTCAATTTTTTGAATTGTCGTTCTTATTTCTTGGTCGAATCTGCTCAAGAAAGTTCCATAGTCGTCTTCGTCCATCTGTTTTTTCTTTTGGTTGTTTTTTGCAAGTACTTTCAACTGAGTTTCTTCAGTCGTCTTCGGGCAGTTTTTGATTACCGTTTTGTTTAAAATCTGGATGCTGTTATATGCTTCAGTTAAAATTACATTTAAATTTCTTGAACTAATGAAGCGTCTCGTGTGTAAAAAATATGTTGTTTAATGTGTTAAGAACGTGATTAAAATAAATGTACAATTGTTTAAAGGTGTGATTTAGAAAATGATATAGAATTTACAGTTTTTAAAAAATAATTTATAACTTTACATTGCAACATATATATATACATATATATATATATATATATATATATATATATATATATATATATATATATATATGTAACTATATGTCCACACACATATATGTATTTATATTGAGACTTCAAAATGAAAATAGTAGTAACATTTTGAAGTTCCTGGGTATGTAACATCCAATGTGTGTGTGTGTGTGTGCGCGCGCGTGCGCATGTGTGTGTGCACATACACACACACACACACACACACACACACAGATGGTGGAAAAGAACGTGACAGGACTGCAGAAACTTGAATCCACTTTTGTCTTTTGAAAAAGATAGGTCCCTTTCTCTCGAAATTAATCAAAGTTCCATACCACCCACGGACTTTACATACACTGGACATACCAGCAACTTGGTTATAAATAATTATACATTGAGGTGAAGAAAAGATAGACGAATAACAGCTAGACACTCCTCTACTCAAGCATACCCGTCTACATTTGTTTGTTTTTCTTTCTTTACTTTCATAATTCCGGTCTTTCCCCGCATTGTATTTGGCTTTTAAAAAAAATTCTATATATTTCTTTACCAACAATGCTTCAAGCAAACTACTACCTACTCTTATATATATATATATATATATATATATATATATATATATATATATATATATATATATATATATATATATATATATATATATATATATATATATATATATATATATATATATATATACAGTGGATGATCATATTTATTGGCACGGTAAAATAAAAGTTAAATTTTGTCTAATAAATTCTAAAAAAGGGATTAAATTAAAGAAAATAACAAAGTATATTATGTATTTTTAACTGGCCTTTCCGATGCAGCAATCGGATTTTAGAAAAAATAAATAACAAAGGAACAACAAACATAATTGCAAAAAACCCTTGTTCAAAATTATTGGCACGGCTTTGTTTTTCTTTTAGTATCAGTATAATATCAATCAATTTCCGGTTTACGTGCTTTCTGAACTTTTTTATAGCCATATTATGCTTGTTTAACGCTAATTCAGTGAATAATTTTTTTCAGATAATTTTTAGATAGCGATTTATTTAAACTATTATAAGTGACTAAATTATAATTTTCAATCGCCATGGTTAAAACTAAGGAACACAGCGAAGACGTCAGGAAGCTTGTTGTAGCATGCCATACCAATGAGGAGGGCTATGATAAGATTTCAAAGAAGCTAAACCTGTTAATGTAGACATTGGTTACCTCCCTTGATTCAGTTACATGGTTACCTCCCTTGCTTGTGGTGATATAAATAGGAGTCGGCCATCTTGGTTTAGTCAGTTCGTTCGTACAGTTTAGACAGACTACAAGTGTCTCAACAAATGGTAGCAGAGATATCCCTCTGTGTGCGACAAAACGAAAAAAAAAAAAAAAAAAAAAAAAAATTTTTTTTTTTTTTTTGTACAGCTTGTCTGTAGCACTAGACAGATCGGATATCGGATATGGCAACTTCGAACAAACAACCTCCATTGTTGGAGGGGGAGGATGTTTACGAGAACTGGAAACAAGACGTTGAAATGTGGTCGTTGTTCACGGATCTTTCTGAGGAAAAAAAAGGGCCAGCAGTGTTTTTGACGCTACCACCGAATATTAGAGAATGTGTACGTGAATTGCCAACAAGTGACATCGGCGGACGAGATGGCTTGAAGATCTTAATAAAGAAACTGGATGACATATATTTAAAGGATGAACACACGCGCGCTTACATGACTTTTAAGGCATTTTACACTTATAAAAGACCGTCAGGTACCAGTATAAATGACTTTCTTGTTCGTTATGAGTTTTTGTACCAAAGATTAAAAAAATTCTACATTATTCTACCGGAAGGAGTGCAAGCTTTTCTTGTTTTGAACGCGGTTAACATATCGGAAGAAAACGAAAAATTAGCGCGGACAACGTGTTCTGTTTTGACGTATCAAAACATGAAGGAATCGATAAAGAAAGTATTTGGTGACATTTATCGTGATGAAAATGTACCGGCAGTGAAATCAGAGCCCGAAATCGTCAACTATAATTATTCTAAACCGGGTAACAACAAAAGGCGTTTTCGTCAAGGACAATCTAATCCATGTGACCGAAGTGGAAACGTGTTGTTGTGTTACAAATGTCAGTCTCCGAACCATCTAATTAGAGAGTGTCCTAGAAATACGCCCAGGTTTACGGAAGCGACAGAACAAATACACATTACGTTGTTCATTCAAGAAAATATTTATTTGAACAGTACAAATGAAAAAATCTCAAATCTTGTAAAGGAAACATTTGGAATGGCAGTCTTGGATTCTGCTTGTACTCGCACACTGGCTGGCGAAGTGTGGCTTGATGTTTATTTGGATACTTTAAATGAAAGTGACCTGCAACTAGTGAAGTATACGAACTCAGACCGGAGTTTTTGTTTTGGTGATGGAGTGGCTGTCACAGCAATTAAAGTTGCTAAATTTCCGGTTACACTCGGAGGTATAAGAGTTTATATCGAAGCAGATATTGTGAAAAACGACTTGCCTCTTCTATTAAGTCACAAATCAATGAAGACAGCAGGAATAGTGCTAGATTTCCGGAAAGATATGTGCTGGATTTTTGATAAATGTATTGAACTAAAGACCACAACTTCAGGGCACTATTGTCTCCCCTTAACAAATAAGTTGTTGGATCATAGTGGTACTAAGAACATTGTATTACATGTTCAGAATTTTGGTCAGTGTTCTTTCACAGAAAAAAAAAAAAAAGCAGAAAAACTTCATCGACAGTTTGCTCATGCCTCGAAGGAAAAACTTGTTTCCTTGGTTAAAAAAAGTGGCAAATTCAATGACAAGGAATTTATAAAGGCGATTGAGGAGGTTTGTGAAAACTGTCAAATTTGCCTTAGATTTAAAAAAGCTCCACTGCGACCGGTTGTGGGATTGCCTCTTGGCAATAGATTTAATCACACAGTTTGCATGGATTTGAAAGAGTTCATCCACAATGAGGTGTGGATACTACATCTCATTGATGCCGCTACCAGGTATTCAGCGGCAACATTGATCAAAACAAAGAAGAAGGAGGAGATCATCAAAAACATCTTTATGATGTGGATTACCTATTTCGGATCTCCTGTTCGTTTTCTGAGTGATAATGGGGGTGAATTCAACAACGAACACTATAGACAGATGAATGAAAAACTCAACATAGAGACCGGTACTACTGCCGCAGAAAGTCCATTCAGCAACGGTACTGTAGAACGTCATAATTTGATAGTTGCTGAGGCAATGAAAAAAACAATTGACGATGAGAAGTGTGAACCTGAAATTGCCTTGGCATGGGCTATTTGTGCAAAAAATGCCCTCCTCAATTACTCTGGACACAGTCCAAATGAACTTGTATTCGGTTTCAATGTAAATACACCCTCAATTCTGACAGACCAGTTACCTGCTATGGAGTCCTCTACTACAAGTGACATGGTGAGAAAAAATTTAAATGCTCTCCATAGTGCAAGGAGAAACTTTTTGGAAGCTGAGTCCAGTGAGAGAATTAGGAGAGCTCTCAGGTCTAATGTCAGAACTTATGCTGATGAAGATTATGCTACCGGAGACCAAATCTATTATCGGAGGCAGGGTTTTAAAGGATGGCGTGGTCCAGCAAAAGTGTTAGGCAGAGAAGGCCAGTTTGTCTTAATCAGACATGGCGGAGCATTTTATAGGATGCATCTGTGCCAATTGATGAAAGTGAATAAAAACAACGAAAAAAGAACAAAAAAAGCTGAAATGCTGGGAAACACTACAGAAGGGAAGAATGAATACCTTTCAGTTGAGGAGGAGGAGTTGCAGAATCAAGTGGTAGAAAGTGAAGATATAGACAGAGAAGAAGTTGTTGATAGTTCTACCAGTTTAAGGGATAAGACTGAAAAACCTGGCCGAAATAAGACCATAACTTATAAAATAAATGGAAGTGAGGAGTGGAAGAAAGGAAAGGTTATGTCAGTACAGCCTAAATCAACTGGCAAATATAGTCATTGGATCAATATAGAACCTGAGGATGAAAACGAGGATCAAGTTTGTATCAACTGGAATCATATTGATCATTGGAGAGAAGTGCCCCAATATACTGAACAGGAAAATGTAGTCCTGCTCACCGCTGAACAAGAGCAGTCGAAAGCTGTAATGGATGCCAAGCATAAAGAAATAAAAAACATGAACACCTATGAAGTATTTGAATGTGTGCCATACACAGGTCAAAAAACAATATCCACAAGATGGGTGATTACTGAAAAATTCAAGGATAATCAGAAAACAATGAAAGCTCGCCTTGTAGCACGAGGCTATGAAGAAAATAGTAATCTGAAAACGGACTCCCCAACATGTAGCCGTGAAGCTATGCGAATGGTCATGCTAACCGCATCAATAAAGAATTGGATGCTGCAGACCATAAATTTTACCTCAGCCTTTTTGCAAGGTGGTATTTTAGAGAGAGATGTGTACCTGAGGTCACCATCTGATGTTTGTCCTAAATTTCAAGTGTGGAAATTAAAAAGATGCATCTATGGATTGAATGATGCTCCACGGGCATGGTACAAGAGAGTTACTCAGGCTTTGATTGAATTAAAAGGAGTAGCAAGTGCTTATGATAATGCATTGTTTTTGTGGCATGATATTAAAGGAAATTTGACTGGAATTCTTGCTATGCACGTGGATGATTTTGTTTTCTGTGGAAACACAGAGTTTGAAAGGGATGTGATTGCAACATTGAAAGAAAAATTTAAGGTGGGATATCATGAAAGTGGAACATTCAAATATGTTGGACTGAATGTTAATCAACAGGAAAATGGGATCACTGTAGAACAAGATCTATATGTATCTTCCATATCTCCAATAGAAATAAGCAAAGGGAGGATACTGAGGAAAAATGATGAACTGAATGAAGAAGAAAAGCATGAGTTGAAGAGACTTGCAGGTCAGATGATGTGGGTTTCAACTCAAACACGCCCTGATATAGCTTTTGATGTGTGTAAAATGAGCAACACTGGAAAGCATCCCAAAGTAAAAGCCTTATTTGAGGCGAATAAAGCCTTATCAAATTTGAAATCCAAGAAGGGTTCTATAACATTTCCAAAATTGGGAAAGCCCTCAGATTTACACATTTTGTGTTATACTGATGCCTCTTATGCCAGTCTGGAAGATGGATCTTCACAGGGTGGTTTTGTTGTCTTTATTGGAGGAAGTACTGACAAAATGGCCCCCATGTGTTGGGCGTCAAAGAAATTGGACAGAGTGACAAAAAGCCCATTGGCCTCAGAGACTCTTGCTCTGAATGAGGGAGCTGATGCTGGTGTTTTGACTGCGGTTATGATACAAGAGGTATTTCAGTTATCTAAATTGCCAGACGTTCTCTGCAAGACAGATAATGCATCACTTGTGGAGACATTGAATTCCAACAATCTGGTAAGCGATCGACGATTGAGAATAGATGTAGCAAGGCTGAAGGAAATGAAGAGTAGAGGGGAGATACAGATAGAATGGATCAAGGGTTGTGATCAGGTCTCTGATTGTTTGACCAAGGCAGGAGCTTCGTCTGAGCTTCTAAGGGACTTGTTAAATCAGAAATAAATTATTCACTTGAGGACAGCAGCAATGTTAATGTAGACATTGGTTACCTCCCTTGATTCAGTTACATGGTTACCTCCCTTGCTTGTGGTGATATAAATAGGAGTCGGCCATCTTGGTTTAGTCAGTTCGTTCGTACAGTTTAGACAGACTACAAGTGTCTCAACAAAACCTTCCCAAATCCACTGTTAGAGCCATAATAAACAAGTTCAAATCGCAAGGCCACGTTATGAGTTTAGAGGGTAGAGGGAGAAAAAGGATTCTTTCCCCAAGAGATGAACGGAAAATTGTTCGACAAGTAAAACAAAACCCAAGGATCTCTGTTGGGGAGATTGTTGATGAACAGAGCACCTCTGGAGTGAATGTATCTCGACATACAGTTGGTAGAGTTTTGAAGAGAGCTGGTTTAAAAGCATGTCGTCCGAAAAAGACTCCCTTATTGAAGCCTATGCACCTGAAAGCAAGGCTAGCCTTTGCAAAACGTCATATTGATAAAGATGTTGTATTCTGGAAACGTGTTCTATGGACTGACGAAACGAAAATAGAGTTATTTGGCCATAATAAAGTGTCTTATATTTACAGAAAATCTGGCGAAGCTTTCCTGCCTAAGAACACCATACCCACAGTGAAGCACGGTGGAGGCAGTTTGATGTTTTGGGGATCCTTTGCTGCCTCTGGACCAGGGCGACTTGTTAAGGTCACAGGTAGCATAAAAAAGGAAGATTATGTTAAAATATTGGATGAAAACCTGAAAGACTCTGCTAAAGAGCTCTCACTTGGTCGCCGTTGGTGGTTCATGCAAGATAATGACCCAAAGCATTCGGCTAAACTGACTAAGAAATGGCTTGAGGACAATCATATTAATGTTTTGGAGTGGCCATCACAAAGCCCAGACCTTAATCCAATTGAAAATTTATGGAGAACATTAAAATTGAGGGTAATGCAAAGGAAGCCTAAGAATCTTATTCAATTGGAGGATTATTGTCAGGAAGAGTGGGCTAAAATTACTACTGAAGAGTGCAACAACTTGGTTGTAAACTATGAAAAGCGACTGAGGAAGGTAATCAAGGCCAAAGGCTATACAATTGATTATTAAATAAATCGTGCCAATAATTTTGAACAAGGGTTTTTTGCAATTATGTTTGTTGTTCCTTTGTTATTTATTTTTTCTAAAATCCGATTGCTGCATCGGAAAGGCCAGTTAAAAATACATAATATACTTTGTTATTTTCTTTAATTTAATCCCTTTTTTAGAATTTATTAGACAAAATTTAACTTTTATTTTACCGTGCCAATAAATATGATCATCACTGTATATATATTATTTATATATATAATTATTTTTTTACTATAATAATTAAATATATATATATATATACAGAGAGAGAGAGAGAGAGAGAGAGAGAGAGAGAGAGAGAGAGAGAGAGAGAGAGAGAGAGAGAGACAGACAGACAGACAGACAGACAGACGGACAGAGATTCAAAATAGTACTTGCTAGGTGAGACTTAAGGGTAAGTAGAGTAAGCAAGATAAAGGAGTTACGCCCTCCCCTACATCTCGGTCTGGTAACCCATGAAAACAAATTCTTTGGGCTTCATTTGACTATTGTCACCTACTTTAATTTAATTATTTTATACTATATTATATTTCTCTTAGTCTCTCTCTCTCTCTGCCCATTTCACTTTTTCTCGGAAACTACTGGCCCACTCTGCCTGAAATTTTGGACGAACTTTAGTTATGATTAGGTGCAATGAACTAAGCTTTATGATATCCGTTCGATGCAGAGTTAGGAATTAACAGGTATTAGTAGGAATTAGTCACCAAAATACCAGATATACTCTAAAAGTTTTCTCGGAAACTATTAAGGCAATCTGGATGAAATTTTGTATGAACCTTAGGTGCAGCAAACTAAGTGTTATGTTATCTGTTTGATGCACCAGCGCGGTCGCAGCCAAAATTGAACTCACTAAACGAGTTTGTAATGTAATTCAAATCTTGTCGGTAATTGAATACTTGATGCTTCGCCAGGGCTATCAAGGGTATTTTGTATCATGACGCCATCACTAGTCAGGGTGCCTACCATGGCTTAACAGAGTCCCATCTACCCTTGAGAGAGGGATAGACTGCGCCAGTTTCTTAACCTGTGATTTTACCATAAAAATGAAATGTAATAAGCCCCCAGATGTACCCCTCCACCGTACTATATACCGATACTCCATGGCTGACTGGGATAGCTTCCATACATTCATATCTGACCTACCTCTGCATTCTATGTTTAAAAAGGATGTGTCCTCTATAGTATCAAACCTGACCGAATGGCTAATTGTAGGCATAGACCGATTCATACCATCTAAAAATTTCCAATAAAAACCCAACAGCCAGCCATGGTTCTCCTCAGAATGTGCTGCTGCCATCGCGCACAGAAATCACTTTTTCCATAGCTACCAACGTAATAGATGCACTGAGATTAAAGCCGCTTTCAGAAATGCCAGCAACCACTGTAAAAGAGTAATAAAAAATGCAAGAAAGCTATATGCTCAGTCCGTTAAATCCAAAGTAGCTGATCAGCGGCTTGGTTCCCACCAGTTTTGGCAAATAACAAATAGGATCCTGTGCGTTCTATCCCAACCATTATCAATGGACCTGAGGTCATCTCGTCAGCATCAGACAAGTCCAAACTATTTGCCAAGAACTTTGCAGCTAATTCTACCCTATGCGACGAAGGCCATCAACTCCCCATATTTCCTTTTATAACACAGAACACACTAGGTAATATACAAATATCTGTGCATGAGATCGCTAAGCTAATCAAGAACCTTGATTCAAGTAAAACAACTGGCCCTGACGGCATCCCAATTATAGTGTTAAAAAAGCTTCAAACTGAACTTGCTCCCATGCTTATGAAACTGTTTAAGCATTGCCTTAAGGAGAAGTGCTTTCCAACACCCTAGAAAACCTCATCAGTATGCCCTGTATTTAAGAATTCAGGTGAAAAGTCATCTGCCTCTCAGTACAGACCAATAAGTCTCCTGTGTGTCATGAGTAAGTTGCTGGAATCCATATTAAATAGAGAAATAGTCAACCACCTCAGCAAACACGTACATCAAATCTGTTGCCAGGGACGCTGGGAAAATGGTGGGATCCTTCTACCGCTCCAGAAGATATCTCACTACTGATGCAATTCTCTATCTGTATAAAAACCAAGTACGTCCAAGGATGGATTACTGCTGCCACATCTGGGCAGGAGCTGCTAAAAACAGCCTATCCTGCCTTGACAGAGTACAAAATAGACTTCGTGGTTTAGTGGGGGATGCCCTTTTCTCTTCCCTGCAACTTCTCTCCCACAGAAAAGACGTTGCAAGCCTGTCATTGTTTTATCGCTATTTCCATGGCAAGTGCTCGTCTGAGCTCCAGTCCATCTACCCCCCTCGCCAAACTTTCACGAGAAACACCCGTCTGGCTGAAACTACTGTCAATAATTTTCCCCACTCTTTATCTGTGCCTAAATCCAAACCTAGATTCCATGAGCAAAGCTTCTTTCTTAGAACTGCATACCAGTGGAACTCTCTGCCGCTTGCCTGTTTCTCACCTGACTACAACTTGGACGTCTTCAAGTCCAACATAAACAAACTCCTGAAAAACCGCCTCTTAAGTAAGACACTCTATCAAAACCCCCAATACTAATGATTATTACAATACTATCTCATTGATTACTGTACACACAATAACCCTTATCCCTGAGTGGCCTTCGGGCCTTGATAAGTGGTGACACCCCTGTAAAAAAATAAAAAATAAATAAAAAATAACCTTCTTAGTGACATGCAATATGGTTTCCGTTCTGCAATATTTACCGCAGATGTGCTAACGGTTATATCTCATAGGATTAGTGAATCTCTTGACAAAGGCTTCCTTTCTAGGGCAATTGCTCTTGACACATCAAAGGCCTTCGACAAGGTATGGCATAAAGGTCTACTTCACAATATTTCCAGCTACGGTATCACTGGTAATGCTTTCTCAATCATTAAATCATTTCTCTCCGATAGGCTCATAAGAGTAGTGGTTAATGGTCAGAAATCAGAGGCCCACAGTATTAATGCTGGAGTCCCTCAGGGGTCCATCCTGGGCCCAACTCTTTTCCTAATCTACATCAATGATCTCCCTAAACACATACTTAAATCATTCGTTGACATCTATGCTGATGACACGACCATCTATGGCAACACATCAAAGGCTGTAAATGACAAAGTTCTCTTTGATTCTCTCTCCTCTGATCTCGAGCCTGTGGTTCAGTAGGGGAAGACGTGACTGGTTACCTTTAATACATCTAAAACCAAGCTCCTATCTTTACATCATCAACGCTCTGATCCCCATCTGGCATCAATTGAAATGGATGGCTCTCGTCTAGGAGAAGCCCCATGTTTTGACAAGCTTCTGGGCTTGACCTTTACTCCTGATCTGAAATGGAACACATACATCAAGTCTGTTGCCAAGGTCGCTGGAAAGATGGTAGGATCCTTCTACCGCTCAAGAAGATATCTCACTACTGATGCAATTCTCTATCTATATAAAAGCCAAGTACGCCCAAGGATGGAATACTGCTGCCATATCTGGGCAGGAGCTGCTAAAAACAGCCTAACCTGCCTTGACACAGTACAAAATAGACTTCGTGCCTTAGTGGGGGATGCTCTTTTCTTTTCCCTGCAACCTCTCTCCCATAGAAGAGACGTTGCAAGCCTATCCTTGTTTTATCGTTATTTCCATGGCAGGTGCTCGTCTGAGCTCCAATCTCTAGTCCCTCCTCGCAAATCTTTTACGAAAAACACCTGTCTAGCTGAAACCACTGTCAAAAGTTTTCCCCACTCTATATCTGTGCCTAAATCCAAACGTAGATTCCATGAACAAAGCTTCTTTCTTAGAACTGCACGCCTGTGGAACTCTGTTCCGTCTGCTTGCTTCCCACCTGACTACAACCTGGATGTCTTCAAGTCCAACGTAAAAAAATTCCTGTAGTAGACATTTTTATTAAACCCCCACACTAACGTACTGTACATGCAATAACCCTTATCCCTGAGTGGCTTCCGGGCCTTGATAAGTGATCACCTTGTAAAAAAAACAAAAAAAAAACCTTGCAGTATATACAGCACCTCGCCTTCCCAAATGGACACCCATCTGGTATTGGCCAGGCTCAACGTTGCTTAAACTCGGTTATCTAGCGAGAACCGGTGTGTCAACGTGATTGTACCATATACACAGTTAGTTTGATGCTCAGTTAGAGATTAGTATGGATTAGTATTTACTACAAAGATGAACACAAATGTAACCATATTCAACCATCAATGTGACATAAAACACTCATTCGAAGTCAACGGGATATAACTTTTGCCATTTTTAACGGGCAAACCTTTGCACTGTTTGTATCTGCTTTTCGTATTTTCTTATGTTTTGTGTAATTAATTTACATTGAGTGTGAGATAACTCTACAGGACCATACACCCGAACGGCTTCCCTCGTTTGGTGATTCCTTTTTATAGATGTCTCCATACAAGGTACTGATAATGTCTCATTTTGTCTACGAGATTGAAAAGTTAGAATTCCTTGTACTATTTTAACCATTCACATACAATTTGATACTTGATCCCTCTCCACACACACACACACACACACACACGCATACACACACGGACACGGATACACACACACACACACACACAATAAATTTATCTTTTCTGTAAAATCAATGATTGTCAGGACTTTTTATTTTATTTTATTTTATTTTATTTTATCTTTACAATGATCATAAAAGTTAACATCAACAAAAATAAACATCTACGAGAATGTAATCGTCCTAGGTATGACTTTTTTCTTTTTCTTTTTTTTTTTTTTTTTTTTACAAAGGGGTATATACACAAATCGATCCTACGAGCTGAAATGGCCATTATTGGTAGTAAATTCTACCATTATAAATTAATAACTTCTAGTATAGAGAAATGAATATTGCAAAATATCGTTGAGAGAGCCTCTTTATGAACAGTTTTCTATTATCGATCTCGGCGGACTGACTGTTAGCATCTGAAGGAAACGTACGCCACAACGCTTATTGGTGTTGGAGCCGTTACATTCGACGCAGCGTCGGTGTCATCTCTTTCAACTGTCTTGTCATCTGCCGCGCTTTTTTATTTAGAAAAGGTAAGTTGAACATGAGCGTTATTTAATTTAAAATTTGTTTCCATTTCTTTTTTTTTTTTTTTTTTTTAATAAAGGCAGGTAAAATTAATTTCCGAACAGAACAGGTTTCCGCCACTTTTATACCCCCTTACGAAGAACAGGTGTCTCCAAAGTTTTCAAACAGGGAGGGAGAGGGAGACATATCGCTGACTTTTTAGAGCTACGCGGGCCAATATATATATATATATATATATATATATATATATATATATATATATATATATATATATATATATATATAATTTATTATATTTAATTATTTAATTATCATAGTAAAAAATAATTATATATACACGCACACACACACACACACACACACACACACACACACATATATATATATATATATATATATATATATATATATAGAGAGAGAGAGAGAGAGAGAGAGAGAGAGAGATAGATAGATAGATACGATAGATACTGTCAAGAATTGTAGTCAACTGAATTAAAGGAATAAATTGCAAGATGGTCAACATCATGAAATTTGGAATATAGACTTTTGTCATTCGTACATATATATATATATATATATATATATATATATATATATATATATATATATATATATATATACTAGCAAAAGTACCCGACGTTGACTTGGTTCAAAAACAGCGTACAGAAAATGGACTCTGATTTATGAAAGTATGATAGGTTATGAAAAGAAAGGGTTGTAAAGAGATAGCTTCGAATTTGGGGGGATCAAAACCAAAGCAAAATATGATGAAAGTAAAAATAAAATAGATAACCCCCATAATTTATTATACCATACCTGTTCACACTGAAACACTTATCACAATATTCTGTGGATCTATATTAAAAAACCTTGTTAAATTTTGTGACATATTTCCATTCTATGGAGATCAGGCGCGAATGAACACTCCATAATTTTATTATACCATATTTCTTCAAACTGAAATATAACTAGATAGATATGAAAAGTCTTTATTAAAGTTTGTGCCTATTTCCATTCTATGGAGGCCAGGCGCGAACGCGGACCCCACAATTTTATTATAACATCCCTATTTAAGTTAAAACATACTTACCAAAGTATTCTTTGCACATCTACCCTACAATTTTAATGAACCACCGTTCTGCCAGATCAAATATATCCATTTTTGTGTCTCAATACATCTTCTATCATTATATGCAATCAGTTTTTTAAAATAGTCAACCACATAGGAGCCTATTCGTGACCACACACACACACACACACACACACACACACACACACACATTCAGCTTTATATATATATATAAAATTGGATTTTTCTATCATTGGATACTTTACCTATCACCAGACTATCCATTCACGTGAAATCACCTTTTTCTTCACCATATTCCCTCTGCTTCACTTTTTGTTATCAAGTAAGATCTTTGATTTACTTTCAGTTTCATCAAATACTTTTGCATGCAAAATCCGATCCCGCATTTTGCTAGTTCCTACCCTCTGATGAGAAGGAAAGTATTTCTTCGAAACTCTGCGGATTAAGGACTATCCACTTATTTAGTGTTTCCTTTTCAAATTAAATATGTTTTTAACTCTTTTTCAAAGTGTTTTTTAACATGTTTTAATAACTATTTGCTCTTATATATATGTGTGTGTGTGTGTGTGTGTGTGTGTGTGTGTGTGTGTGTGTGTGTGTGTGTGTGTGCATATATATAATATAAACTGGACATGTTTTTATACTCTTTTGCTCATTAGTGAAACTGGTTTTCCAACACCTAATTTTTTTAATCATTTTCTGAAGAAGAAGAAAAAAAAAAAAAACTATTTTCGCACATTTCCATTTTAAACATTTTTCTGGATATTTTTACGTTTTCTACAAGAGCTCTGCAGGCTGGTTTAAAGACTTTGGCGGCCGAATCTATGGAGATCCCTGCGCTAAAATCTCTATTTCAATTTTTATCAAAATCGGTTACATAATTGGACTCTGCATGTCTCAAATTTAATGGCATAAGCTTAAGAGATCTTCAGAAGAAATTGAAATTCAGGGAATTTTGCTTGATTGGTATCTAACTACTATGGATAAAATTCAATGCGCATCTGAAATATTTGAATTTTCATTTAATGATGCCAATATTATGCACTTTCAAAATCTTTTAAGAAATTAAAAACACAGGATATATTTATTAATTGATGTCGAATTATTATTGTTAAAATTTAGAAAGACGTCGTAGGCATCTGAATTTTCAGGAAAGGCTTCTACCACATTTTTACTCTTTTTACATGAAACGAAACTAAACTAAATATAACTCACATTTGGATCATTTACGTCTAGCATCACTGTTTCAAAATCTATAATGATCTTTTCATTAGTTTAGGAATGACTCCATTACATATAAACATATAAGCATATGTACGTACTAAACCATAGTGAAAGTTTTAATGAATAAAGCTGTGACTTTTAAACGAGTTAATTTCTGATAAAATATGGTCGAACAATTTTTATCTTCTTTCATTAAATCTATTCAATTTTCAAGACTCGTCCTCGTTATAATAATAGCGAAATTTGAAAATCGAAATATTGAATTTCAAGTAAAACCAATGGTATCTACTTAATTGTCATGTCTAAGTAATAAACATATCCAAAAATTACAACAAACGATAAGGTAGAAAATGTATTATTAATGAAAACAGTGTTCGAAGACAATTAGTGAACATCCAATTTTGCTTAGAAAAAAAAGAAACCGCAGAGTTCTAATCGTAACACGAGAGGTAAATATTTTCTGAAAACTTTGAAAATCTTAATAAAACTCCATTTTCGCCAGACGACTTAATAAATAGTTGCTGTTTACAGAAATATATATATATATATATATATATATATATATATATATATATATATATGAGAAAAAAAATTAAAACTGTAAGTTGAACTTTATAATCAAAATTTATGGTTTTCTCTCTTTTTACTATTTGGTTCCATTTGACTTGGGACAGACTTCTCTTTGGGCTACTGCACTGCCCGGAAAAAAAACAATTTTCATTATTTCAGCTGTTTTGAAGGCTTTCTAATTTGATTATATGCATCGTCACGCTGGACTTATTTTGGAATCCATTCTCTCTAAAGAACTATCTTGCATTTCGGATTAACTTGAGAGGATTTTATGAAAATTGAAATATTATGCGCGGTTTGTTTTTATATATACTTTTTACATATCAAACATTTTTTCACTTTTTTATTTGGCAAATTATAACTACAATAAATTGTGGTTTCACTTAATGCTTTAACTAGCAAATTCTAGCATTGCTACAAATATAATTTGCTGATTTCTTTATGTATTCTGATGAGAAGAATAACAAAAATAGCATTCTTTGAAACTCCGCGGAATAAAGGCTTTATAAATAGTTTTTTGGAGTATTCAGTCGAACAATAAATTTGGACTGTAAAGTTCAACTTACAGTTTTAATTTTGTTTCTCTTATAATAAGCTCTACTCTCTATTGCGTATTGAGCTTTTTTTAAATCGGTTGGGACTAAATTTTCTATATATAAATACTGTTAATTATATTAGTTTAAAGTTTACCATTGCGTATATCAGCTACACACTACATTACGTTTTCATTAATATATATATATATATATATATATATATATATATATATATATATATATATATATATATATACTAGCAGAAGTACCCGTCGTTGACTGGGTTCAAAAACAGCCTACAGAAAATGGACTATGATTGATGAAAGTATGATAGGTTATGAAAAGGAGAGGGTTGTAAAGAGATAGGTTTTGATACTCAAAAATTTTACCCTAAGCCAAATATGATGAAAGTAAAGATGATTTTCGCGAAAATATATTTTTTATATCAACTTTGTTTCCATTCGTAGTCAAGAGTGACCAACAAAATGATGTTTTCTTACAAGGAGAAAATGTTATATATATATAAAAATATAAATACAAGAAATAAATGTTATCATAATCAATAAAAGTTACTTTTATGATAAAAAAAAGTTCATTGGTTTGTATTTTTAAGTAGTTTGTAAAAAAAAAAAAAAATCTTTTTTAATTCACGAACCGGTTTAAAAAAAATCAAAATGGCAGCGACTTTGAAATGGAGAACCCCGTTTTCAATTTGAAGGAGAGGCACCTGAGCATTCTGTGTTAACAATTTAAGAGAGTTCCGTCAACGTAAGGAATATTTATAAACATATTTTAATGTTTTCCGTTATTTTGTGTTTGAGGAATATTCGATTATGGCATGTGTAGTTTATATAAAAATGTATTTAAGTTGTTATCGCCTCAAATGTCGTTTGAATTTCGGTTCGCTGAAATTATTTCAAGTAAAGAGCATTAAAAATTATTTCAAAACAAAAATAAACATGAACTGAACTTTTATTGACTATGGTAACATTTATTTCTTGTATATTTATTTTTTCGGGTAGTCATTTGTTGGCTTTTCTGCTAAACACTCTTACTAAATAATATCGACGAAATATCGAAAAACAAAGAAACAAAAACAGTTCTGAAAAATAATGAAGCTTTACTTACTTTAGTAAAATAATCCGAAATAACAAAATGGGATATTAAAAAAGTAAACACGTAATTGCTTTAGTTTTTTAAAGCAAAGAATCGATATAAATATGAATAAGAAGAAAATGGTGCCCTTTTCAAGCAGAACAGCTTCATTTCAGTTTGATAGTATTGAACGGTATAGTATTACACCGTCGGAGTCAGGGTTGTACTATTGTAATGCAAAGAACACGCAGAAAGGGTTGTAATCAACTGAATTCCTTCTAGTACACTGACAAAAAAAAGCTTAAACAGATATATAAATAAAAATAAAAAGGTTATGTAAATGTTTTTAAAAAGACACGTAATCACTGAGCAGGATTTTTTCCTTATTTTGACGCAATAACAAGTAACGTTCTTATTTTTTATTATTTATCTATTTATCTATTTTCGAAAGAGTGCCACGTGCAAGTGGAGAAGGAAAAAAACAAAGTTATGCAAAATTTGTGTTGAGAATTGTCTAAAGTTCTGACCTTTTTTTGGGCTGTCACTTTAATAAGAACGTGAATTTATGAGGTGAATTTATTCGACACAATATGATTCAACTAAAAAAAAATAAATAAAAGCTAACATGAATTAAGATTAAAGTTAAGGTGTTATTGTGGACCCTCACCCCTTTTAAAAAACCTTGTTAAACTTTGTGATATATTTACATTCTATGGAGGTCAGGCGCAAACGAACACCCAATAATTTTATTATACCATATTTCTTCAAACTGAAACATAATTATCAAAGTATATTTACGCAAATAGATATGAAAAGTCTTTGTTAAAGTTTGTGCCATATTTCCATGGAGTACAGGCGCGAATGCAGACCCCACAATTTTATTATACCATCCCTATTTAAGTTGAAACATACTTATTAAAGTATTCTTATGTACATCTATATCAAAAACCCTATTAAACGTTTTTTTTTCTTCATTTTTTATTTCCATACTTTGGGAGCCAGGCACGAACGCAGACTCCACAATTTTTATGACCCACCGTTCTGCCAGATCAAACATACCCATTTCTGATCTTCAATACATCTTCTATCATTATATGTAATTAGTTTTTTTTAAATAGTCAACCATATAGGAGCCTATTCGTGACCAGACACACACACACACACACACACACACACACACACACACACACACACACACACACACACACACACGTTCAGCTTTATATTATATATCTATATATATAAAAATGTAAATTTGGTTCGTTCCAAACGAATAAAACCATATTTCTACGTTACCAATTTATTTGAAATTTTCAGACAACCCATCTTTAGAGTCGAGGCATGTTTTTATGTTATTTTATTAAATAATTATGCTGGTCGCCATGGAACTCAACGCCCAAGGAGTACCTAAAGTGGCACTTATGCACTTATGTTATGGTGCTATTTTTAAAAATAGTATTTTCATGTTAAATTCAAATTTTACAATATGTTTTTCTTTTATTAATTTGTTAAGTGAAAGTACAGATAACCCGGTCGGTTTCTAATGTGAGGAAAATCTATCCCCCCCCAAAAAAAAGGGGTACTCTGGATAATAACAAAACATTAAAATTGCCTCAGACTCGAAAGATTTCTTCTCTACTGAACGAGGAAACAAACGGTGAAGTGTAGTTCACCTTCTGTTTCTCTCCCCCTCTCTCTTCCTCTCTTAATATCTCTCTTTATCCATCTCTCCTTTTCCCTCTCTACATAAGATTGGTTGGAATAAAAAAAAAACACGATTTAAAAAATAGCGCGAATCACTCTCTGCATTAGCACCCAAAAATGTTACTAAAAATTTATTAATAATTTCTCACTTTTACAAACATTTGATTTTAAATTTCTTTTTAAATGACGACTTTTGTCGACTTTTTTTTTAAATATCCACCCCAAAATGGTGTCTATTAGCCCCCCCCCTCCAAAAGTGATGTTTATTCCGGAAGCTGTTCTTAAGATTTGGAGGTTATGGGGGGGGAGTGATTCCAAGGTGGACCTAATCTAAAAAAAAAAAGTTTTTTATGCGCACATAAGCAACTATTAAATATTTAAAAATGATACAAACATTCATGCTAGGAATGTATGGATGCACGGCTGGAGAAAAAAGAGAAAATCGGCAGCCCTACCTCTTTCAAACTACCTGACATCATTTTCAGACAGCTTTTCGATTGTCTGACATTTGGGCTTCTGTATAATTTATGTTTACAAAACTTCCGTTTGTCATGATTCGTGCTTCGTGCTTCTCGCTTTTGGGTGCTAAAAAGCTATTTTTTATACAAACAAGGTTTTTTTTTTATTATTTAATTCAATATCTTAGGACTTTACTTTACTAATGATCTTTAAAATAGACACAAAACTAATACTTATCTTTAAATCCTTTAAAAGATAAATATTAGTTTTGTGTCTATTTTAAAGATCATTAGTAAAGTAAAGTCCTAAGTTGTCTGAAAATGACGCCAGGTAGTTTAAAAGAGGTGGGGTGCTGGTTTT
Source organism: Euprymna scolopes (assembly GCF_053919585.1). Taxonomy (NCBI): domain Eukaryota; kingdom Metazoa; phylum Mollusca; class Cephalopoda; order Sepiida; family Sepiolidae; genus Euprymna; species Euprymna scolopes. The sequence goes on along the minus strand of NC_136485.1, from coordinate 69,739,004 downwards.
CTTTTTCCCCCAGCCGTTCATCCATAATTCTTATCGTGAACGTTTGTAGTGCATGTCCCAAATTCATTGAAATTGAGAATTTAAATGTTTTATCCAAGTCACTTCTACTCATCCCTTCCACCTGTTTGGACTTTTTTCATGTTCTAATGTTATTTCCTTTAATTAATTTAGCATTATTATTAACTAGTAGGACTCGTCAAGATTCCTCGGTGCTTTCTATATTAATTTCTATAATTATAATAATAATAATAATAATAATAATAATAATAATAATAAGAAGAAGAAGAAGAAGAAGAAGAAGAAGAAGAAGAAGAAGAAGAAGAAGAAGAAGAAGAATTTTTGGTGTCACCATAAACTGACACCACACCAAATAAGTGAGGGGAGTCAACGAGAATGGAATGACTGAAAAGTGAAAGCATTAGCCAGACCTCCGCTGGATGGGTTCAAAGAAGGCTGAGACCTTGGGGAGGCTTATTGCTACCTAAGTTCCAGTGAGGAAAAATGGTCACTGCCAGTAAGAAATCAATGGTAAGCGCTGCTGCAATAACGCAAATTCAACTGCAATCGAAAGAGATGGAGAGTATTAGAAATCTGAGGAGACTTGTTATCACTCAGACTCCAGAGAACGCCACAAGTTGTTCTCAAAAAGAAATCTTTGATGATGACTTGTGTAACTACTCATAGTGTCAAAATTATTATCATCACTTTCAATGAAGATCACTTCGACGTATAAAAACGTTGCCAATGCAAAGACAAAGAAAAGTAACAGGGGGGAAAATGAGAAGAGAAAAGACTTGGTAGATAAACAAACAGATAATTTTATTAAGGAAAAAAAGGAAAACTTGGAGCCAAAATAAATGTCTGTTTATTTTGTAATAATGCGTTGTTTTGGCTTCAAATGTATATACAATACGTATTTTATTTTATTCAAACTCAACCAGCGCTTCTAACGAACAAAAATCCTAACATTTATTTACGTGTTAGAGAAATATTAATTCAAACCGTTCCAGTGTTAGTGTTTTCTTGTAATGAGTGTTCATTATGCAAACTTAACTAAATGAGGATCTCGTGAAAGTGGCATGAAGTTTAAGATTATTGATTTTTTCTGAACCAAGTGACACTGTGGTTTGAATGCGATTATTTTCTAAGAGGAAAACAATCATTAAACCATGTAAGCGAAATGCGCGCGCATGTGTATTCATCGCATATGAAAACAGTGTTCGAAAAATCATTGTTAAAAAAGATTTAAATTCCCGATCAATGTAGTAATTTTCCATGGTGAGAATTTCAGGTTCGTGTGCTTGGCGCGCAAATTCAAGACTGGGAATTTTAACGCCTACTAAGGGCAGAGTTATTTATAGATCCAGTCTCTAGAAAAACAAGAAAAAAATGGAACAAAACTAAACTGAACTGATTTGATTTTCGCGGCATTCTCGGCAAAGCAGCTTTTCGTCTGAATAGACGAGTCCGGCGTATGTGTTGAGCACAGGCAGCGTGATGTTTACTTATAGAGCTGCATCCTGGACTGTAAAAACGGTTGCATTTTGTCTATAGTACGCGTAAAATCCATGGTGGATGATTTAACGTCTCTAGAATGGCGTTTTTTTAGACACGTGTCGGGCTGGAGAAATCTGCGGTGAAACTGATTTAATTTTTGCGGGCAAATCTTTATATAGAGACGTTCTGGAATATTCCAGCCTGTTAGCTGTATCGCGACGCATGGAGCCACAACGTAGTTCCTTTATTGCATGTGTGCGGATGGTCAAATGGCAACATTGTGTGCTTATGTGTTCTGATATACATGGACGTTGAAATGGTGATTGCAATGAAAGTGTCTTTGCCGGAGATTTGTTCCAGCCATATGTAGTGGTCGCTACATTGTTATCAAATTATTTTATTTACAAAAACAATTTTACAAACATGTCATCGTGGGGATTGGGACAAAAGGATAGAAAATTGTTGAGTAGTGACTGGAAAAATACTTAACATAATTAAATCCTTCTTAGATAAGAGAAAAATCCAGGTGTCATCTAAACAATCTATATATATAAAAACGTGAACATGTCTGTGTGTGTGTGTCTGGGTGTATGTCTGTGTACATTTTCCAACGCAATAACTCTGCCAATTTTCATTCTACAGATTCGAAATTTGATATACAGCGTATGGAGTTTTGGGAAAATCTTTGTAATCCGTTTTCGGCCAGAAATTTGGCAATTTGACCTTTGAGAACTCTACCAAACTCCTCTGCCAATTTTGGGTCTAAACACTTGAAATTTTAGATATAGGTTCCTTGGAGATGGATCTAACTTAATAACTTGATTTGAGCCCAAAACAATAAATGTTAAGGGGTCATAATAGGGGTCAGTTAAAAAAAATTGACCGCTTTTTTTTTTTTTGCTCAACATACACCTTCAAACACCCGAGCAACGCCGAGCTGAAATGTTAGTATGATATAAATACGCATGAGTGTCTCATGTGTCTATCCGTGGACCTCTATTATTCCTAATATTCTTAAATGACCACCTTGACAAAATTGTCCGTGAGATGGGTATATATGCTGATGACACCACGCTCTATAACAGACACGACAGGAAACCAAATGAACACATATCTAAAGAAATGGCAGAAACACTAGAGGATGACCTCCGATCTGAAGTGGAAGGGGGACAAAAATGAATGGTCACATTCAATGCTGCCAAGACTAAACTTGTTTCCTTCAATAATTACAAGAAACCTTCTCTACCACCAATAGCAATGGCCAAAGACTATTTATCTGAAAGTATATCTTTTAAACTCCTCGGCCTAACGTTCACAGGAAACATGAGTTGGAACAATTACATTGAGAGTATTGCCAGGACTACTGCGAAGAAGGTGGGTGCTCTCTACCGTGCTAGAAAGCTACTAACGCCCGAAAGTATCCTGTACCTATATAAAGCCACCATTCGCCCATGTATGGAGTATTGTTGTCATATTTGGGCTGGTGCATCTGCTACTAGTCTCTCGCTCCTAGACAAGGTTCAAAAGAGAGTCGCCAACCTGATAGGTCCTGAACTGTCATCTAAGCTTCAGCCTCTGTCCCATCGACGAAATGTTGCATTCCTCTGCCAGGTCTACAAGTACTTTAACGGTGAATGCTCTCACGTAAATACTCCTGACAGACCCGACAAGCAACTAAATCCCACCCTTTCACAGTAGAGATCCTTAGATGTAAGAGAGCCTTCTACTGCAGTAGTTTCTTCCCCAGAACCGCTAGACTTTGGAATTCCCTTCTGGGGCCTGCTTCCCTAACTGTACTGACATGCAGAAGTTCAAGTGTAAAGTGAACCGACATCTTGCTGCCCAACTCCCTACATAGCTTCCCCTGTAGCTTATGTACCTGATAGTAGCTCCCTACATCAAAGTGGCGATGTGCCTTGTTTGGGGTGAAAATGTAATAAAAAAAATAAAGAAATAAATAAATAAAAATAAATTAGCGCTTTTGAAAAGAATGAGAGAGATAAAAAAAAATATAGGCTCGAGCGCTAAAGAGAAGCGGGCATGTTATGAATTACCTGATTGGCACACACATGCAATTCGCACCAACGCCAACATCACTTGTTTAATTCTTTGAATAAACTTATGAATACAAACTTCCGTTCCAAGCCGTGACTACAGAAGATATAAAGGTTTATGAAACTTTTTATAACGTTATTGTAATTTGCTTTTAATAAACACAGCATTTTTATTAAATAAGATATTTCTTTTTCCTTTTGGTAAGCTAACAATTTTTATTCTCCGGCCAGAGTTGACAACGATTTGCCAACGCTTATCGGCTTAAAAGGAAAAGGTCGTCCTGTAGCATCATAAGCATATTTATTTCTTCTCGCGGAGAGCAGGGTCAGCTTCCAGAGGTATCAATTTCAACGGTAGTATCTGTTCTTCAGATGCTGCACTTCATTTTCTTGTTCTCTTTCGGTGGAGGAGAAATCCTTCACGACTGAGACAATTTTTATTTTTGTACCTTTTCTCCACGTTAAAAAACGACCCTGGTGTCTAACTCTGTCCCGTGGGGAGGCATAGTAAATAGGTACTTCAACCTCTTTGAAATTTAGACAGCAAACACTAGAGAGTTTACTAAAAGCAACGAAGAAAGACCTCTGCCTTAATCCATCGAACACTCGAGCTAAGCCATTCAGTGAATGGCCCATTCACCACGAGACGAAATACAGCTCCAAGAAAAGTGACCAATTTTTGTCTAGTTATATAAACATATACAGCACAAACAGTTTTTGTCTACAATCCGGCACAGATATGTTGATACATGATGATGATGATCATCATCATCATCATCAGCAGCAGCAGCAGCAGCAGCAGCAACGGCCCTGCTGTTTTAACATCGTTGGCGACCACGGCTCTCCAAGTTGTAGAGCCATGGTAATCTCAGGACAACAAGTAAAGACGACAGTTTCCCCTTGCATTCCGTCTGGATTCGGGATGCATCTCCCCCAGTAAGTTAAACGTGCCCCCAAATATCAACCTGGAATTTTCTACGGCTCGGCGTAAAATACTTGATGTTAAAAAAAAACATTTCGTAGTAAAAAAAAAAAAAAAAAAAAAAAAAAAAGGCTTTAAAAATCAATGGTAAATGAAACTATACATTGTTTATTGTTACATTAATTGAATATATTGTTTTTGTTTTATTTATTTATTTATTTATTTATTAGCGAGGGTACCCGACATTGTCCGAGTGTGCTAGTGTGTCGGGGTGGGGTAAATCAAAACAATAATAAAATGGAAAATAAAGAATAAGCGAACGAAATAACTATGTTTAAATGTTAAAAAAATTTTTTTAATCGAAAAAAAAATAGCGAGCGTGATGGAGAGTAAAGAATAAGCGAATGAAAAAAATGGCATAAATAACGCTGTTTAAATGTAAAAACTTCTTTAAAAAATCGTAAAAACAAAAACAACAAAAAACAGCGAACGTGATGGAAAAATAAAAAAAGGAAAATAAAGAATAAACGAACGAAAAAATGGTATAACCCTGTTTAAATATTAAAAATTAAAAAATCGAAAAAAAAAATAAATTCCGATATGTCGGTGTGAACGTGAAACCTTAAGACAACGACGTTAACAATATAACCACTACTCTATGATCGCGTGAGCGTAGTAACGTTCTTTTTTTTCCATTTAAACCAATTCAAGAAAGAACGTTTTTGCACATGCATGTTTGATTAAATTGTCATGAAGGAACGATTTTTGGCTACCCTCCCTCATCGTGAACATCAATTTCTACGAAATAATTGACCGTTTTTTTTTCTAATCTTCACATATTATTCGAGCAAGACATCGCCCTTTCAGACGGTAACGGTTTCAATCCAGTCTGATGCTGCTGGGAAAAAGTTTTAGCGAGACATACATACATACATAACTTTCGAAAATATCGGCGAAAAAGGCAACCCCTCCTTGTAGAAAAGTGCCCAGTTAAGGGTGAAAGAATTAATGTTTTTAGCCAATTTTTCGATATTTGTCGTCTGAAGGGTCAGGCTTCAAAATGATCCTGATCTCGCCAAAATCCGTCGCTTCTATCGAAAGTTTTTGGCATACATACATACATACATACATACATACATACATTTAAACAGACAGGTGAGATTTATATGATAGATTTTTGGCTCTCGGGCCACTCGATGATAGGGGTTAGAAGAAAATCTGCTTTGACGTTTGTCACCGTTACGAGAGGATTCAAAATAGTGAGTTGAATGGGCAGAGGAAATTTTTTTAAAGAGATCTTGATTCTCCAAGAGGACAGATAAACAAGTATTTGTTTGCATTAGACTTGAAGATGACCACGGTGCAGTCTTATTCCACAGATGAGATATATTCTCGGAAAGAAATTTTGTTTGTGAAACCTCGGTCTGGTTCTTTACTGTGGTTTTGACCAGACGAGTCTTGTTGTGAATGTTTTACAAAGGGGAGTTGGAGCCGGGTCATATAATAATAATAATAATAATAATAATAATAATAATAATAATGTAAATACTGACGCTATGGTCAAAGAGATGAAACGACAAACTACATAATAAGTGAATGCAGTAAACTTGCTCAAAAAGATTACAAGAACAGACACGACTATGTAGGGAAAGCAGTATACTAGGAACTCTGCAAACGACTGCACTTCGAACGTGCAGGCACTAACCGGAGACAGTACTGGAAAATGGAAACCACAAATTTTTTGGCACATGAAAGTACAAACAATTTTAACCTATCCAAGCAATGATACCGGGCATTATGATAATTAACAAAAAAAGAAAAGGAAATAATCTACCAAATTGTAGATCTTGTTCTTCCAGTACACCACAGCGTGAAGATCAGGAGACGAAAAAAAAAAAAAAGAAAAAAATGAAGCAAATACGCGGAATTTCTAGAGAACTGAAATAAATATGGAACATGAAGAAAAGCAATATAATACTAATGATCATAGAAACAATGGACAGTCGCAACGAATTTGGAAAAAAAATCGAAATCAAGAAGATTAAAACTATACAATTGACGTTAATGCTGAAAACGGTTGAAATATTAAGAGAAACAGAAGTAAAACAAAAATTTAGAGGAACCCCACATAAAACGAAGAAAACTGAAACGTAAAAATTTTATGTTAACTCCGCACCCTCATCCTTAAAAAAATTTTAGTTTCAGCATCGACTAGCATCACGCCAAATAGTCATTGAAAGACCGTGGAGATAAAGCATTAACCAGACCGTCACCGAGTGAATGCAAAGAAGACTGAGATTTTCGAGAGGCTTGTAGTCACCAAAATTCCAGTGAATGGTCATTGCCAGCGAGAAGTTTAATGATAAGCGGCTGTTGCGATAAGTACATTTGCAAAGGATACTGAAAGGGCTGTCGTCAGTTAATAATCTCTGATGGTGGCCTGTGTATGAATTCCTGGTAAGTACAAATAATAATAATAATAATAATAATAATAATAATAATAACCATTTATGGTAGCACATCTAAGACAGTAAACGACCAAGTTCTCTCCAATTCTCTCTCCTCTGATCTTGAGCACGTAGTACAATGGGGAAAGGAGTGGCTGGTTACTTTTAATGCATCTAAAACCAAGCTTCTCTCTTTACATCATCAACATTCTAATCCACATCTGGCATCAATTGAAATGAATGGCTCTCGTCTTCAGGAGGCCTCAAGTTTTGACAAGCTTCTGGGCTTGACCATTACTCCTGATCTTAAATGGAACACGTACATCAAATCTGTTGCCAAGGCCGCTGGAAAAATGGTGGGATTTTTCTATCGATCCGGTAAATATCTCATTGCTGATGCTATTCTCTATCTATATAAGAGCCAGGTACGTCCAAGGATGGAATACTGTTGCCACATCTGGGCAGGAGCTGCTAGAAAGGACTTGTCCTGCCTTGATAGAGTTCAAAATAGACTTCGTAGCCTCGTAGGAGATGTCCTTTTCTCTTCGCTGCAACCTCTATCTCACAGAAGAGATGTTGCGAGTTTGTCTCTGATGTATCGTTATTTTCATGGAAAGTGTTCGACTGAGCTTCAATCTATGGTCCCCCGTCGCCAAACTTTCACAAGAAACACTTGTCTAACTGTAAACACTATCAATAATTCCCTCCACTCTTTATCTGTGTCTAAACCTAAACGTAGATTCCATGAACAAAGCTTCTTTCTTAGAACTGCACGCCTGTGGAATTGTCTTCCGTTTTCCTGCTTTCCGTCTGACTACAATATGGTTGTGTTCAAGTCTAACGTAAATAAGTTCTTGATGAGCCGTTCCATATAAGTTATCAAATTTACCAAATTTTCATTACTAATGATTACTATATTGTCCAATTTCTACTGTACACTCTTTAACCCTTATCATTGAGTGGCCTCTTGGCCTTGATAATGTGGTGATGCCTATGTAAAAAAAAAAAAAAAATAGTGGGACCTGTGGACATTCCTCAGGGGACTGATCCATATGTAATATATTGATGTTGGTATTCTGTAGATATTCAGCATAAATAGAGACGCTCTGATATTAATGAAGCCATTTTGTTAAACCTGCAAAAGTATTTATCCAAGCTAGCAGGGGCGCCAGGCGTAGCCAAGTCGTAAAATACGCTTAAATATAATATTTTAATTCTCACAGATTTCGTATATATTATTATAGAGTTAATGTTCTATCGATTTTTATATATTATAAAGTTGCGATTTCAAAAATAAAAAAATATATCTAGCTTGGATTCACCAGCTTGAATCGAAACCAAATCCCAAACTTATGAATGAATGAATAAATGAATGAATGAATAAATGAATGAATGAATAAATGAATGAATGAATAAATAAATAAGTTAAATAAATAATAAATTCAGCTATAATCAAAACCGAAACCAAAACTTATGAAGAATTCTTGATAAAATTATTTATAAAAAAAAATAGATTACTAAGATGCCATCAGCTAAAATCGAAACCAAAACCAAGACTTATGAAGAATTCTTGATAAAATTATTTGTAATAAATAGATTATTGGCGTGCCATCAGCTATAATCGAGGCCGAAACCAAAATTATGAAAAATTCTTGGTAAAATTATTTATAAAAAAATTAAATGACTTGAGTGCCATCAGCTATAATCGAAACCGAAACCAAAACTTATGAAGAATTCTTGGTAAAATTATTTATTACAAGAAATGGAAGTACATAACAATTAAACAACCCGGATGTAAGCATGACACAGAAAATAACATACACGCTATCATATTAATATATAGATGATGATGATGATGATGATGATGATGATCATCATCATCATCATCATCATGATACAGACCTTCATTCGAAGACTATCCAAAGACGATGGGACACATTAAAAACCATCAAATGGAAGGAAATAGGAAGACGGTCATCATACTCCCCAACCTCAAACTTGTGCTTTCCTATGCAATACGGGGGAAATATAACATTATACAGACTACCAATGATTCTAGCAAAGATTGCCTGAACAAACGTGATATTATTATGCACTGATGAAGCAGTAGGTGTGTCAGAATTTTTGGGAAATTTTTGACACCCCTAACACAAAACTGCGAATAAAATATAAAAACTCGTAATTTCTCTTTTTAAAGTGGGTTGTTTATTTTCTTTGTGTAATATACTTCCCAAATAAACTATTAAAGTTGTTTAAAAAATAATAGAAATATTACTTTTTATTTTAAAAGACAGTGTTTACAAAGTGCCTGTGCGCATTCATGCAGCCATTTTTTCTACGTAACGAAATCAATTGAATCTTACGAGTTAAAAGTTGTTCAATTTTTTCACTTCAAAAATCTATCAAAATTTTTCTATTCGTTCAATTTTTACGATATTTTCAGGTTTAATGTGAAATTTTATGCTCTTTCCAATAAACTGAATTTAATATTCTAGACAACCGTTTTTTTTTAATTCGCCGCCCCATTTTGAAATATCTATTAAAATGAAAATAATTAATCTTCTCACCTCAGATTTATATATCACAAATTGAAGATAAAAGATCAATAAATAAAATAAACTAATTTAAGACAAAAAAAAAGAAGTTATTTGCATATTTACCTGTAAAGCCCAAAGTTTTAAACCTTTTTTTAAAACCACGTTGATTTGGGGTTTTTTTTAAGTGAAACCTTATAATCTTGTTATATTGTCCAGAGAATTTCGTACAATTACGACAATTTTTTCTATTTCATTCGATGTTTTTATTTTTTTTTTTTAGATATTTAAAAAAAAAATTCACTCCATAAAGAAGAAATAAAATATATTAAATCAAAAACTCATGTATTTCTTTGATAGAAGAAAAAAATTGAAAATTCGTCGAGTGGTTTGGTTTAATCGGCGAAAACTGATGAGTGAAATGGGATCATGTTTTACGTACGATAACCTATATCGACCAACTTTATTGACTTCAAGTATTTAATTAATTACAAAGGAGAGATAAGGGGAGATAAATGTTTGTTTCTTCATATAGTTACTATCGAGATTACTTTTGAAATATATTTGGTCTAATGTGTTGTTTTTACGTATTGGAAATAATTATTTATGTCCCTTTGAGGCTTCCGTATTTGACAACTTGAAAAATCGAAGAAACACCACTTTGGCTAATGGCGGATAACGAGTTGCGAAAACGTGGTTTTCTGGGACCGTTGCTTTAAAAAATCCTTTTATTTAAAAAGTACATGGACTATAAAATATAAATATGGACAAATTCTTATAAATGAAGAATGGAAGTACCCACTGCTTAGTATTTTTTATAGGTAAGTGATTTTGGGGCATTTATATATATTTATTAGATTTGGATTAAGTTTAAATTCGTTGAATTTCGTGAAATCTTTTTTAAAGAAAACCGATGAAAAAAAACTATTGTATATTTTTGGATTAAACCTTTTATTATTTTAAAATTTGGTCTTTGCTCATTTTATTGAAAAAAAAAATAGCGATTGAAATTACATTTTCATTTTGTTATAAGCTTCGAAACATAGAGAGTCTAATTAATCAAATGTTTATTCACTACTTTGTAATGGCGACTTCTGACACTGCTAATGAAGCAGTTTTATAAATGTATGTGCAATGAAAAAGTTTAAGACTGAGGAAGCTTGAAAGAAGCATTATTTTACTGAGAACTAAGCAGGGAACGAGTCGCTGCGAATCTGCAGTTTATTTAGAAAAGAAGGAAAAATGAAAGAAAACTCAAGGGAAGTTACTTACTTCTGGAGAGTATAAGCGGAAGATAAGAAGTTTTGGGTTTTTTTCCAGCACATTCTCCGCCGCTCAGTGAAATTTGAGGCCGTGTGATTTCTGGGGACGTAGGACTACATGGAATCTAATTTGCTCTTTCCTTTGTGGTCGAACATAAAAGAGACAGATTTTTGGTCAGTGATCAACTTAAAATGCTTCCCGAACAGTAAATATTGCCATTTTCGGATTGCCTCTACAATTTCATAGGCTTCCTTTTCAACCGTAGAACGCTTCTAATCGGCGGAGGTTAAAATTATTGAAAAGAAAGCCACTGACTGAGAGTTCTGGGTTAGAGAGTCAGCAATAGCATGCTCTGAAGCATCGGCTTCGACCTTAAGGGGGAGAGAAGAGTCTATGGCTGCTAGGGACGATTTAGCACTTTCTCTCTTCAGGTCTCTAAAGGTGTCGGTTTGTTAATTTTTGTTAGGGGGTGGGTGTAATTTCTCAGAAATGTTAGATATCCACTTTGAATAGCGAGAAAACATTCACATAGCTCGACGAAGAGAGGTCAAGCAAGTCCATCAATTTTTTTTAGCCTGTCAGAGTCTGGTTTTACCAAATCTTTGCTTATAGTGTACCCAAGTAAATTTACAGAAACAAAAGAGTAGTGACACTTGCTTTCGTTCAGTGTTAGTCCATACTTTAAAATTAGTATCAGGCTCAGCCTGATTTTCTCCACTAACTGTAACATAGTCGATGTAGGCAAAGTTTCCTCGGAGGTCTTCTCATTTAATGATATAATGACTCGTTGGAAGCTTGCTACTCCATTGGTTACTCTAAACAGAATTCAACGAAACTGGTAGAGGGATCCAGAAGCTTCGAAGGCTGGGTATTTTTGTTCTTCCGGTTTGATGGCAAACTGATGATAAGCATTGATTAAATCAAGAGTGCCAAACACTTGGTAAGTGGCAATCTCATTTACCATGTTTTCCATTCGAGGGAAAGGGTAAGCATCTTGGAGAGTGAAACGATTTATAGTTTGAGAATAATCCACAAGTGTCTTCTTGTGATTCTTAGGAGACACTACAAGCATCTGAGCTCACCGTGGAGATTGAGAGGGCTTCTATAATGTTGCATGCTGGGTATTATTTTTGAAGTACCAAATATGAGAGTATGTTTCGTTGTTCTTATTTAGATGACGACTTATATATTTGCTGTGATCAGAACTTGGCGAGACTGCTAACCCGAGCTTCTTAACTTTATCAGGGTGGATGAAATTTTCAGAGCTCCCAGTATCGACGGGTATCCTCATAGGTTCACTTTTGATTTTTCTCCATAAGGATGAGCGAGATAGACTTCCCGATAAATTTAAATAGGGGACTGATGAAGCAAGAAGAGACTCACCGTAATTTATAGCAGCTGCTGATGGAGATATGCAGACACGTGCGAAATGCCTCTCTTTGCCGTTTTTACATATTGAATTTCTGGCGGAGTACCTTGCCCGGTCATGACTTGGGTTTCTACAGAAGAAGCATTTCCGCTGCCTTGGACTGCTCGTGGTACCCAGACTGGTCGTCCTCTTCCTCTTGTTTTAGATGTGGATATAGATGCAGTCAAGGAGTCCAACCGAGCTTATGTTGACAATTGTTTTGGAACCGACTCCAACGTGAGAGCTTGGTCATACGCAGTATGTAGGTCGGGTTTCTTGTTCTTTAGCAGTCTCTGTCTGATGTGGGATGATGAAATTCCGTTTATGAATGCATCCCTGATGTACTCATCCCCCACGTATAGCACCACGGCCTGGAAATCACAATCCTTGGCGAGTTCTTTCAAAGAGTGTAGATATTGGTCCATACTTTCGTTTGTTTGTTGGTGACGAGTAGCCAATAAATGCCGGCACAATATGCTGTCTTTAGGTTGAACAAAAACCTCCTCAAGAGCGTTCATGGCTGTCTGGTAGTCAGTAATATCGGAAATGTGTTTAAATATCGCCAGAGACATCAGGTTAATTAATAAATTTAGTTTTAACTCGTCCGTTAATTGCGAACCGCTAGCCGCCTCAAGGAATACAGTGAATGACTTCTTCTAGTGTCTCCACATGTTGACAGCGTCCATTTTTGTAGGATCCAAATCCAGTCGTTCGGGTTTTAAGTATTTCTCCATTCTCAGAAAAATAAATTGTAATGAAAAAGTTTAAGACAGGAGAAGCTTGAAAGAAACTTCATTTTATTGAAAACTAAGCAGGGAACGAGTCGCTGCGAATCTACAGTTTATTTAAAGAAAGAAGGAAAAACGAAAGAAAATTCAAGGGAGTCACTCACTTCCCGAGAGTATAAACGGAAGTTGAAGAGTTCTTTTTTTCTTCTTGCAGTACAGTATGGAAGACTTTAACATTCCATGAATGTGCATATTTACAAAAGTGGGCAGAAGCAATTGCTTAAGAATATATATATTTTTTTAATTAATTAAATTATATGTAAAAGATTTTTTTAGAGGCGACGAACTTTAAATTAAAATAAATAACAGAAAAAAACAAAATTTTATTGTACAAATATGCAGTTTATTCCAAATACTAGTTTTTACATATCTCCAAAGAAAATAATCTACTAGAATTAAATCGCACAAACGATATGACCAGTTGACAAGTCCATTTCGTGAAATGATTAATTCATCAAATATTTCAAAATGATTTTCAAAATAAATTTGCACAATTTTCAAACGCTTCTCAGGTATTAGTCTCTTCATAATGAATTGTCAAACCAAGCTGAATTCAAAATAGCAGATAGTTGCCAAATCTGAAATTAAAGAAATTTGAAGTACACCACCTCTAAAAACTTCAAACTTCCTATACATCTCTGTCTGTCTGTCTGTCTGCCTGTCGCTCTCTCTCTCTCTCTCTCTCTCTCTCTCTCTCTCTCTATATATATATATATATATATATATATATATATATATATATATATATATATATATATATATATATATATATATATAAAGTGATGGTTGTGTTGTTCGAACGAGAGAAAAATGTATATTTAAAAGAGTGTAGCCATTAACAACTGTGGGGTTTTCAGCCTTTTATCATTTTTTATTTTAAAATATTTTCATAACGCGTTTCAAGCTTTGTACAGCTCTCTTCAGATATATTTTTATATAAAGGTTTTTTAAGTGAAGGGTTATTCTGGAGAACATTTTATATTCTAATGATTCTGAGTGTGTTTTTCAGAGAAAATTGGAAAAAAGTTTTTGCAATTAATCGACAAACACTTTCCTCCAGGTAATTTACTACACAAGAATTTTAACAGAAATACCATAAAAGTGAGTTACAGCTGTTGCGACAACTTAGAAAGAATTATAAAAAAGCATAACAATAAGATGTTAATGAAATCTAATGTTGCAACAGTTAATGATCCTAAAGTAGTTAACAACTGTAATTGTAAATTTCCTACGACCTGTCCCGTAAACAAAATGTGCCTAACACCTTCGGTAGTGTATCTAGCTAAAATATTCCCAGAAGAAAACCCTAATGATGAAAAATTTTATATTGGGAGTACAAAATTAACGTTCAAAGGAAGATACTACGGGCATAAAAGATCGATGAACAATCTAACTTACGAAAAAGATACTTCCTTATCTATACACTATTGGAAGCTAATTAGAGAAAACAAAACGCCTAGAATACATTGGAAAATAATAAAAAAGGCTAAAGCATGTTACTCTTTGCAGTCATTTTGTTTCTTATGCCTGCATGAGAAAATGGAAATTACTAATTTTAAAGACCGTGACAAACTTTTAAATATAAAACAAGAATCGGCCATCTCCTGCAAGCATTTTCAGATACATACGCTTAAAAAATTATAAAACGCACAAGTTTGTAAATAATATTTTTATAGTTTTTCCAGTTTCCCCCGCCCCTTTTATCCTTTTCCCATAATTAATTTTATTCTATACTGAAACTATTCTAAACGTTTATTATTTTAAACATTTATATTTTAGCATCAAATAATCATACCCTATACCTAATAAGTTAAACTTTAACTAAAGATATTTTTTATTTTTATTTTATTTATCTTTAATCGTAATGTAGTTATCTTACCATAATTATACTTTTCATAATCGTTTAACGTTTTAATGGTCACCTCATCGAGCCTAATTTATTTTATTTTTATACTTTAATCACCTATTTTTATACGTAATTTTTGAAACGTTAGAATTTACAAAAGTAATATTATACGGACACTAATTTATTTACACGTTAACCATTTATTTTATACGTAAGTTTTTTTAAACGTTAGCATTTACAATGAATAATATAACTGACATTATTTCGTTAATTATTCATTACATCGTCAAAATTTTTCAAAAAACGTAAACTATTTATTTTATTTTAAACGTTAGTTGCCTAATGAAATATTCCCATAACTATATATTTTAACTGATTAATATTAATGTTAATATATAATTATACTTATGATGTACATATTACAGTTGAATACAGCCGTTCCCTTTTTAAAACTTGGGTTCCTATTCTACACAACTTACCTACTGAACTAGGAATTTACTGATAATATTGAAACTCTACTTGAAACTCTTGACGCACTATAAATTAAAGAAAATAATAAAAAATAAATAAATAAATATAATTAACATAATGGATGATCACATCTTAATGTATATACTTTCTCTTTAGGTCCTGTCTCCCCCTTTACACTTAAATATGATGTAGTCCTAGTTATAAATAGGCAATGTTTGAGTTGAAACAGTCAGAGTTGTCCTTGGCCTGACGAAGCGATTCCCTTACTGGGTTTTGCTGAAAAATATATATATATATATATATATATATATATATATATATATATATATATATATATATATATATATATATATATGTGTGTACGAATATATGTATATGTGTATATATAAGGGTGGATGGATGGATGTGTATAAGTGTGTCGCTACATATGTCTCTATATATGTGTGTGTGTGTGTATATGGGCCTACATGCGTATACGTGTGTATGTGTATATGTATGCATACATATGTGTATGCATGAATGTATATGTATGTGTGCGTGTGCGATTGTGTATGCATGTGTGTGTGTATATATATATCATCAGTTATCTATTCTCCATCCTGTTTGTGTGTGTGCGTGTACTTATGTTTGGGTGACTGAGTGCACATATACATATGTGCTTCGATTAGAAAAAACAAACAAAACTTTAACCAATATGTATGTGGGTGTGTGTGTGTATGTATATGTATATGTGTGTGTGTGATTGTGGGTGCATGTATATATACATATATGGGTGGGTGGATGTATGCGCGTATGTATATGCATGTGTGTATTTTTATGTATATATCTATATGGGTGAGTGGATGTATGCGTATGTATATGTGTGTATATGTGTGTATATGAATGTGTGTATATGTATTCCCCTGTATATGTCTTTCTATATATATACGTGTGTGTGTATATGTGTACATGTATCTGCATGCGTATGCGTGTGTGTATATGCATACATATAGGTATATATAAGTGTGTGTGTATGTATATGTACGTGTGTGTGTGATTGTGTGTACGTGCGTGAATGTGTATATATCATCTGTTACCTATATTCCATCTTGTATGTGTGTTTAGGGGACTAAGTATATGTATGCATGTGTATTTATATGTATGTGTGTTTACGGGACTAAGTATATGTATGCATGTGTATTTTGATTGAGAAAGACAAAGAAAACTTTAACCAATATATGTGTGTGGTGTGTTAGTGGGTGGATATGTGTGTGTGTGTGTGTATACATTTTTTTATGCATGTATGTGCCTACATGTGTATGTGTGGGTGGGTGGGTGCATATATATATATATATATATATATATATATATATATATATATATATATATATATATATATATATATGCACGTTTCATTAAATAGCACAGATAACTCTTGCTTGTTTTTCTTGTAATCCTCCTTTTTTCTTTGTCGGACCATTTTCCGAACGTTTTTTCCGAGTGAAAAAAGAAATTTCTCATAATCGCGAACGTTTTCGACCTCCATTGGTCATCCTCAGGCGAGTAGTAAAAAATAAAAACAATAGTATCCCCTTCCTCGATATAGAAATAAAAGTCGACACCAATAAATTTATTACTCACCCATACAAAAAAAAAACTACCAGTAAGGAATCATGTCTTCTTAATTACAAAAGCGAATGCCCTGATAGATACAAAATAGCCGTTGTAAAAAATCTCATCTACAGAACTAAACGTAATTCCTCCACTAACGAAATATTCTATAAATCACTTTCGAACGTAAAACAAACTTTAATTAATAACGGCTTCCCAAACTACATAGTTGATCAGCAGATTAGACACTTTTTAACTACCATTAATAATAAGAATAATAATAATCACGATAGAAGCGATAATAACATTGACATATATTATTGTAACCAGATGCATGGGAATTACAAATTAGACAAAAAAATAATAAAAGGTATTATGCACAAACATGTCGTAACCACGGAAAAAACTCTAAAATAAGATTTATTATTTATGACAAAAAATTTAAAACTAGCCAGTTACTAATAAAAAATAACCCTACATCCGATGGCAGTATGCGGAAAACTAGAAATGCCGTGTACATCTTTAAATGCCCCATAGGAGAATGCGTCTCCAAAAATAATTCGTACATTGGCATGACTCGAACCAGCAACTCCCGTCGTTTAACATGTCACCTGTCTTCCCCGAATAGTTCAATCTATCAGCACCTCATAGCACACCACACCCCTAAAAATGAGTTTAGAGACATATTAATAAATAACACGGCCATTTTAACTGTCTCATATTGCGAGGTGCACATTAATAAACCAACGATTAACCAGACTCAAAACGAAACGGAGGGCACGCTCAAGTGCTTTTGAGTATTTTAGTGATTTTAAGCGATTTTAATCGCCTTTTAATCATCTTTTAATCGTCTTTTCATTTCATCTCGCTATTTTCATTTTTCAATTTCATTTTTTATTTTTTACTACTCGCCTGAGGATGACCAATTGAGGTCGAAAACGTTCGCGATTATGGGAAATTTCTTTTTTCACTCGGAAAAAACGTTCGGAAAATGGTCCGACAAAGAGAAAAGGAGGATTACAAGAAAAACAAACAAGAGTTGTCTGTACTATTTAATGAAACCTTCATAAAAGAAAAAATGCTGCCTAAATATACTAATATATATATGTGTGTGTGTGTGTGTGTGTGTGTGTGTGTGTGTGTGTGTGTGTGTGCGTGCGTGTATGTGTGTGCACGCGCGTATATATCAAAAAAGAAAGTCATAAAAAACAAAAAAAAATCTTTACCAAATGGATCAAAAAGCCCCCTCCTCTCCAAAAGAACTTTATTCTGACTGGACCCCACAACACACTGACCATTGGCGACAAAAGTCTGATACTGACATTTCTCTGAAAAACACACCCAGAATCATTAGATGTAAAATGTTCTCCAGAATAACCCTTCACTTAAGGAACCTTTATATAAAAATATATCTGAAGAGAGCTGTACAAAGCTTGAAACGCGTTATAAAAATATTTTAAAATAAAAAATGATAAAAGGCTGAAAAACCCACAATTGTTGATGGCTACACTCTTTTATATATATATATATATATATATATATATATATATATATATATATATATATATATATATATATATATATATATATATATGCTTTGTAATTCTTTTATTCGGCGCACATGGAAGTGGTACTCCCCCATCCTATTTATTTTTTATTTTCGTATTTTTTCATTTTTTCTTTCCTGCGGATTATTATCGAATGATTACCAATCACCTAGATTATTTAAAAAAATGCAAAAAATTCAACATTTTTAAAATTGGAGGGGTGTTCAGTCTCTAATACAACGTTCTAGTAAATCGATCCACTATTTTGAAAACATTGAATTTTATTTCGGCCAAATTTCACGAATTTAGTCTATTTTTAAAAGCAGTTTTACCTTCAAAAATTATTTTTAGCCTTTTTTTTTTTTTTTAAATATTTGACTCGCGTGTACGTGAGAAAGGTTAGAATTCAAGTTCTTATAATAGCTACTTCTTCAGAAAATCCGAGATTGGATTTATTAAAAAATAAATAAATAAATAACGATACAGCTTTACAATATGCTCAATCCAAAATATTAATTGCACAGAACACGTCGTGTTTACGTGGGGATTCTATGTATATTCAGAAATATTCAAATATTTGCTGTAGGTGTTGTAAAAATGTAAAAAAAAAAAATACTTCCCTTTTAAAAAGTTGGTTTTTAGGGATAATCGGTTCTGTATTCCGTATTGTTTTCACTGGTCGCCATGTTTGTTTTCGCACGCGCGCATTCAATTTTTTTAATTGAAAAACAAACATGGTTACCAGTGAAAACAATACGGAATATAGAACCGATTACCCCTAAAATCAACTGTTTAAAGGTAAGTCTTTAGTTGGTACCCTAGCGCACATGCATTGCCCTTAGATTGTAAATGTCGGGTGACGCAATTTGAAGAATGCGTATTAAAAAAAGAAAAGAAAAAAAGAAACATCGTATGGGCAAAACCTTTGTAAATGTTGGATGACGAAACTTGAAGATAACCATAAATATGTATATAAAATAATCGGAAAAAGTGAAATTTTTAAAAAGTTCAAACTGCTTTAAAAAGGTTAAATGCGCGAAATTTGGCCTAAAAGCGTGTTTCTAAAATGGGTGATCGATTTACTAGAACGTTGCATTAGAAACAAGTTTATAAATATGGATGTTTTTTTTTTCATTTTTGTTTTGATAATCTGTTAGATTAGTGTCCATTCGATAATAATTCGTCGAAAAAAAATTAAACAAAAAAGACGAAAATTAAAAAAAAAAAAAATACGAAGGAGGTCGCCGCTTTTATACGTGTGCCTTATATTCTAATATTCTTTTCTGCTAGAATAAAGATATCGTCCAGGCACCTGACATAAATGAGAGGTTTAGTGATTGTATAAAATGTTTTGTTTTCAAGATTAGACATGTAGAAATTACTGAAGGTCGGTCCGAAAACGGAACCCATAGAAACGCCATCAGTTTGTATTCAAATGTTTCCCCGTGTTGGTCAAACTTCAGTTGTTCAGATTAATAATACATTTTTAAGGATTTCAGGATTGATTTTCAAAGGTGAAAGGGGCGAGTTATTGTATATGTTATTAATTATGATGTCGATTATTTCATGAACTGGAACATTAGTAAATAGACTTTCAACATTCAATGAAGAAGTGTATTGTTATTCATTTATAGTTTGGTGGACTTTACACTATATTTGCTTGGTAAATACGAAGTTATTAGTTTATTGATTGTGTTAGTTAATTGATAAATAAAGGTTGTAACGTAATTATGGGACGGAGGTGGAGAGTATTGGGGTCTATGTTTTTTTTTTAGATCGTGGATTAAGCTTGCAGTGGATCATTATTTTTTATTGAATCTATTTTTTATGACTTCAACTTTGAGTAGATCTTTAATTCTGGGATGTGTGGTGATTTTCGGTTAGTTTTCTAATTTTACGAGGTGCCTTCAAGTTACTAAACTTTCTTGTACAGGCATTTTAAATTGTTGTAGACTTGAAAATTCAGCATGTTATTGCTATACATCTTATGAGATGACTGACCAATTTTTCTGATTTCAGGTTCAAATGAACAGCTACAGCAGGAATTTGAATACACTCTAGTAAAGCCTGATTGTCACAGCTGGTGAATTTCAAAAATGCAATCTGGACGTGAAGACACTTTAGAAGAACGATATGACATGAAACTATGTTTTAAACTTGAAAAAAAAATGCTACAGAAACGTATGGAATGCTTCAGACTGCTTTTAGACCATCTTTCATGAATAGAGCATCAGTTTTTGAGTGTCATGAGAAATTCAAAGAAGGTAGTGAATCTGTGATGGATGATGAGAGGTGTGAGAGGAGTAAAATCATAGTTGATTGACCAAATAAAGAATTTCATGGATAAGGATGTCTATAGAGACACAGTTATTTGCGAGGAACTGAAGATGCGGAAGATTTGTAAAGAGTTTGTCCCAAGAGTGCTCAGAGAAGATCAAAAAGAAAACATTGTCATGACAGCAAGGAGATGGTCGAACTGATCAATTCTGATCCTGCAGTTTTTGATGATCTGGTGACTTGCATTGAAAGTTGGATTTACTGCTATGATTCAGAGATCAAGCGACAGAGTTCTCAGTGGAAGCGTGCTAGTTCTCCCAGATCCAAGAAGGCCAGACAGAACAAATCCAACCAGAAACTTATGATGAACCATTTTATTTTTATTTTTTTTTTTTTTTTGACAGCATGGACATGATCTACATGCACTGGGCTCCCACTGAACAGACAGTTAACAAGGAATATTATGTTGAGGTATTAAGGGAGTTCAGAAAGAGATTCTGTCAGAAGAGACCAACACTCTTCAAATCGGGTCAATGGTATTTCCACCAGGACAAGGCACCAGTCCACAACTCCATCCTTTACCAACTGGCCGTATTTCCTCTGCCTGCGAACTATGTAAAATCTCTGCAGGACGAGCTGTCCATGCTTCTTAGGGAAAGCATTGGGTTTAGGTCTGTGTTCAACGTCTGTGTGAGGGAGGCTTGGGATTACCCGACGAGGTGTCATCAAGACAACCTTGACAGAAGAATCTGTGTAGAACTCTACAGTAGAAAGCGCCTTTCCTGACCTCATCCTCGATCAAGGCACGTCACAGGCCGTGAGGTGACACAGAGTTCTTGAAAGAGTGTAAAGCCGTGCTCAAGAACTCCCCAAGGTCCAGCGACCTTTCATGGCTTACTAGAAAAGAACTATATTAGGAACTAGTGAGGGAAGCCACCAACGATCCGCTCATCAAACGTTTGTGGTTGTTGAAGGAGAAGATCTGCTCCTGGTGGAGCTGAGCACCAGGTTCGAGTCATCTCAACAACTCTGAGTTTTCATTGAACTGGCGATTGGCCGAAAACATGTCACTCCTCAACACCATACGCCGGATGCCCTGTTGCAGGACCCCATCCAAGGAAACGCCAGAACATGCATTCTTCAGATGTAGCAGACTCAGACGGTGGATGTCAATGAGGTGACGGCTCGAATCGATCCCAAGCATCTTCACCCGCTGGACGTGTTCCATGTCATACACAGCGCCAAGCTGCTGTGGAACAGAGAGAGATGAATAGTGTTTCTCGCGATCCTGGCCATAGCCAGAATGGTGACATGATCACAGCTGCATGAGAAGCATGAGGATGAATCTTTTGCTGATCAGGATCTGATCCCTTTCTTCAAGCACCAGCTGAATATCTAGATCAGATGTGATAAGAAAAGATTACATCTCACGGCCAGTGACAGAAGATGGGTTAAAATAGTGAGTCTGTGCGTACGTAGAGGTGCCAAGTTAGAGTTTGTGTTTCCTGCCTAAGCATGGTGTGCACAGTTCCAGGTCCTGTCGGACTCCAAACCCCTTAAGTGTCTACATTAGGTGTCTTAGCTAGCCGACTGAATACCCTCCTCCATCCCCTCCGAGATGCTCACACCCCCATTTTTCTTTTTTGTTATCGGCCACCCCAATAATTGATTTCATTTTGGAGCAACATCATACACCCCCTCCCCAAACCTATTTTTCTTAGATCCCGTCTAGAATTCAGCCCCATTTAGAGATCGACCCGCTTATTTTCAGTCCCCATCAAGCTGGGTAGTCTACCATCTAGAGAGGGTTTGGAGGGACCTACTAACAGTTTGTATTTATAATTTTTAATCCTCCCCCCATCTCACGCCAATGAAATATTCATCAAACGCTTTTTATTATAAAACTAGCACTTCAACCCAGTTTTGCTTGGGCCCTATGTGCTGTTCATAACTTTATGTGCATATGTATATGCATATTAAAATGCTTGACGCATGTTCAGGTAACCTATAGCTAAAATTTCAAATGTTTACACCGAAAAATGGCGGAGGAGTTTGGTAGAGTCTGCAAAGGTCGACTCTTTATACTTTGACCTCTTGTAGCCAAAATTTCGCCCAAAAACTTATTAAAAAGCTTGCTGCATGTCTGAATACCCTTTATGTAAAATTTCAAATGTTTAGACCCAGAATTGGTTGAATAGTTTGCTAGAAAACGCAAAGGTCAAATCCTTTGAACTTTCACGCTTTGGTAGCAAAATTTTCGGCTAAAACAGATTAAAAAGCTTGCCCTATGTCTGAATACACTTTATGTGAAATTTCAAGTGTTTAGACCAAAAATTCGCTGAGTAATTTCGTAGAGACCGCAGAGATCAATTCTTTTTAAACTTCGACCCTAATTTTGACCCCTTAACATATATTGTTTTGGTCTCAAATTAAATCAAAAAGTTTGATCTATGTTCAAGTAACCTACATCTAAAATTTCAAGTTTTTAGACCCAAAATTGACGGAGGAGTTTGGTAGAGTTTTCAATGGCAAATTGTTGATTTTTGACCCCTTGATAGCCAAATATCTGGCCGAAAACAGATTAAAAAGATTTTCACAAATCTTAATACCCCTTATTTTTTTTTTTTTACATAGGTATATCAAGAGGCCACTCGAGGATAAGAGTTAAAGAATGTACAGTAGAAATTGGACAATATAGTAACCGTTATGTCAAATCTTGAGTCTGTAGACTGAAAATTGACAGAGTAGTTTAGTAAGGAAATGTACACACACAGACACACACACAGACAATTTCACTTTTATAGATATACTAACATGGGTGCCCGGCGTTGCCCGGGTATTTGGAGGTGTGTGTTGAGCAACAACAAAAAAAAGTGGTAGTAGGAAGGCATGCTCAAACCCTTACCGCAAAGGAGGAAAAGAACGTGAAAAAACGTGACGTCTTTGCTGTTACGACTACCGCCAAACCGGAAGTGACGTAGGTTTAAATTAAGGCTAGATAATCGAAAAGAGGGGATGACTTTCGAAAATATCGGTGAAAAAAGCGACCACTCCCTGTAGAAAAGTGCCCACTTGAGGGTGAAGATATTAATATCTTTAGCCAATTTTTCGGCATTTGCCGTCTAAAGGGTTAGGCTGATATTGTGAAAATCCGTCGCCTTTGTCGAAAGTTTTAGGCAGACATGCAAACATACATACATACATACATACATTTATATATTGGTAACTAAAGAATTTCGACCCAAATCGATTAAAAAGCTTGCCATATCTCTGAATACCCTTTATGTAAAATTTCAAATGTTTAGACCAGAAATTGCCTGAGTAATTTAGTAGAGACCGCAGAGGTCAAATTTTTTTAAAACTTTGACCCCAATTGTGACCCCTTAACATTTATTGTTTTGGGCTCAAATCAAGTTATTAAGTTAGATCCATATCTAAAATGTCAATTGTTTATACCAAAAATTAGCGGAGGAGTTTGGGAGAATTCTCAAAGGTCAAATCGTTGAACTTTGACCCTTAATAGTCAAATTTCTGGCGGAAAACGGATTACAAAGATTTTCCCAAATCTCCATACCCTGTATATCAAATTTTGATGCTGTAGACTGAAAATTTACAGAGTTATTGTGTAGGGAAATGTATAAAGACAGACAGACACACACACACACACACACACACACACACACACACACACACACACACACACACACTTTTATGGAAATATTTTAATTTTACATGTAATGTATAAATACACGTTTTTATTTATCTATTTAAACAAAAACGATTTGATTCGGGAATCTTAATTAGGACGACCCCCACCCCCGGTGTGTTGTGGTATAAGGGTGAATTAGAACTCTAGCTAGGATTAACATAGACCAACAAAAGGCGCAGTGACGAGGATGACCATAGACCCCCCTAATTTTCTATTTTGTAATATTTTCCACGAAATAAAATATATATACCTCAATGTCAGAGCGAGAAGAAAACTTGACTTTTTAAGTGTATATATAGATAGATAGACAGATAGATAGATAGATAGATAGATAGATAGATAGATAGATCATTTAAAGTTGCGTGCTCTTTGTAAACAGAAGGAATGTCTCTTAAGTTTGAACATGATATGCCTCTAAAATATTTCGCCGTTGTACGTATATCATAAAGCTGCTTTATCCTGTATATAATATTTTTATTGCAGAAATTCCCCTCTGCACCAAATTGCCGTAGGTTTTCAATAACAGATGCCGCATACAAATTTATTATGTCTAAACCTTCAATGCCTGTCTTATGTAACTTTACTACATCGTTTCATACACATTTATTCGTTATAATTAAATCCTATATTTCATCCTAGGAGAAGCATCATCACGATAACCACATCTACAGACGAAGGAGTTCCTATTTTTCTCTCTGATTATCGAGTCATACTACCGCTACAACTATACACCGTCTACTATTCTTCACTTTCCTACAATATTCGTATTACACCGCTCTTAACTGCTTATAACATACATAGACTAAACCTAAACCGTTTGTTTTCCTATGCAATGCTGAAAATACTGTCGAAAACACGTTTTTCTTTTTTGGGGTTCGAAAACAAACTACATTGCAGTTACATGGAAAACACGCGTGCGCGTTTTTGTGTATATATGTACACAATCGAGCGTGCGTGGGAGAGTACATAGACATATATATGTCTACACGCACATCGTATGCTCGATCACGCACTAACACGCACATACGTGTGTGCGCGCATGCACACTCAAACATGCACACACAAAAACACACACGCACACACACACACACACACACACAAACAAATTAACACAACACACACAATTTTTTATTGCAAGATTCCCTTTTTAAAAATACATCACTGGATCCGATTAAAAACCGTGTTATCAACATCCTCTTTTAGACAAAATAATCGTTATGTTATCAATTGATTATTTTATACGTTAAATTGACTTCATTTCACATTGTCGCACCACCCTAGCAAAAGAGATGATCATAAAGTGGGTTCTCAATTTACGTACAATTATTACAGGAAAGTGATCACCCACTTTTTTAAACTAACATTTCCGCATATATTAGAAATACGCATTGCCAGTATCGGTCGACCACACTTACACACCTGTGTGTGTGGGGAGGGGGTAAATTGTTATATTAGCTCGACAACTGCATTTACGCATTCCCTTACTTGCTTCTTTTTTATATTTCGGTTACAGTCGCCATGGCCGCTACTGTCCACAATTGGCCAGGGACGGCAGTGACCAACAACAACAACAACAACAACAACAACAACCGTAGTTTAAATTTATTACGAGGAAGGATCATGATTCTACCGGGCAACGGGTCATGCTAACATGCTAGTTGTAAATATTAGCGGTATATATATATATATATATATATATATATATATATATATATATATATATATATATATGATTAGTTTTTTTTGGAAAAAGAATTCCAGCAGAGTGCTCAATTAAAAGGAAAATCCAAATTTTAAGAGCGTACTTATATTTTGTGTACAGAAAGTTGTTAGTTGAGACAGATCATTGGTACCGTCGGTTTCAAGCCCGATAATAAGGCCCGTTTAAACGGGCCTTATTATCGGGCTTGAAACCGACAGTACCAATGATCTGTCTCAACTAACAACTTTCTGTACACAAAATATATATATATATATATATATACCCCCACACATACACTATCGAGCCATCTACGCATATCCTTCCCAAAGCTTTACAATTGTCTTGATTCTCTTTCCTGGTCGCAGTCGTTGACTCTTATATTATCTACAAAATATAAGTAGCATTTATTTATACACTAGCGGGGGGGGGCCGGCGTTGCCCGGGTGTTTGTAGGTGTGTGTATGGGGGGATAAGTAATAACCCTGAAACGATGTTAAAAAATCGGAAAAAACAAAACCAAAAAGAAAAAAACGCTGTGTGTATAGGGGGGGAAGTAAACTAAAGAATAAGCGAAGTAAAAATAAATAAACAAACGTTGCCCGCGTGTCTAAAGATGTAAAAGAAAAAAATAGTTTTGGTCGTGAGGCTGGATTGAACCCGGGAGCCTTCACGTGGAGGTGAAACAAGCTCCAACCACTTAACCATGTAGGCCAAGAGTAAGAGGAATTGATTATAGTGTTAAAATAAGTCTTATAAAGCGAGTGAAAGAGGTTTGATTGACAGATAGCCACTAAATGAGGTCATCGCGGGAGCGTTACGAGATGACGTAACGGTATTTTATTTTTTTATTTTATTTTTTTTTTTTTTTTTTTACAAAGGCATCACCACATTATCAAGGCCCAGAGGCCACTCAAGGATAAGGGTTAAAG
>NC_136485.1:69479520-69707020 GCF_053919585.1 Euprymna scolopes | reverse complement strand
GTCCACATTAAGAATCGAACCTTCAACCACCAGAAAAGTGTTATTTAGAACTTAATTTTACTAAGTACTTTAGCCGTTACCCCACGTTACTTCTACCTGATCATGGCTGGCGGAGCGAGAACATGCTATCCCTGTGCATTAAATAAAAGGTTTCATTCGAAATTCCCTGCAGACCACCAGGTTTGATAGAAAGATGTCAGAGTTCGACAAGATACACACGAAGAAGGTCGGAGGTTGCATCGACCAAAACGTTGTAAGAGTAACACTCAAGAGGAGAATAATAGTCCGAATATTTCAAATAATAAAAATTATCAATCCTCATCTGAAAAAATTCAGAAAAAAAATAAAACATTCGTTTTCTGCTGTTAATGATTGAACTAGATTCATAAAATCTGAAGTCGATAACAAATAGTGAGAAAATTTCTTTTGGAATTACTAAATAGCTGTATTCAATTTAGATGAATATTTTAGCATTGAGTCATTACGTATGCTGGCAAACAACGGCGTTCACCAAGCACAACTATTAGGTTGGAAAACCTTCATTATTTATTTACTGACTTTTCCCATTGTTTCAAGTAATTCAAAATGGCCGTATGGCTATCGCCAAACTTCTCAGACTAGATCGTGTGTTGTCAAGTATGAACTGGCTTCGAAGTGAACGTATAACATTGTCATTGTCGGTCCGTGAAGATCGACCACTAGAACTTCTCGAAATGTACAACGCATTATGTGTTGACAACACACATAATGCTTGGTTCATCTGACGTTGGCATTGGCCAGCGTCTCGGATAATCAGGTATCTGAAGCACGTGGGATCAATACCAACATGATTCAGGGATATATTCTGGACACAACCAACCCTTTTTATTTTTTATATCATATTCTGAGACCATTTATCGACATTTATGGAGACGACACGCATATTTATGATGGCAACTCTTCGAGGGTGATCAAAATCTTGTTGATTCTTCTGTTTTTGAATAATAATACGTAGACCCAAGATCAAGTGTAATATCAGTTCTTCAGATGCTGAACTTCAATTTCTTGTTCTCTCTCAGTGGAAGAGAAATCCTTCACGACTGAGACCATTTTTATTTTTGTTCCTTTTCTCCACATTAAAAACCGACCCTGGTGTCTAACTCTTTCCCGTGGAAAGGCATTGTAAATAGGAATACGTTGTGCAGTTGAGGAGTGGGGTGTCTTGTTAATTTTAACGCCCTTTAAGCCAATCTCATCTCAGAGGGATAATGTTTATCGATTGCATCCATAAGACACAATGTACACTATCACACACGCATAAAAGAATTATTATTATTAGTAGTAGTAGTAGTAGTAGTAGTAGTAGTAGTAGTAGTAGTAGTATAATCTAAATCCATACGCATACAAAAACTGCAAAAAATAAAGTTGTTTAATTATAACTTTTAATTAGCGCATTTACAGAAAAAACGGGTATAGTCGACTTACATCACGCCAAGGTCAATGTTCTTTTTCAATTTTGACATTTTAGCAGCTATTTTTACCGGCTAAAAACCAAATCGAAAGTGTGTTACACGTTCAAATACTCTTTGTATCAGATTTCAACTCTGTAGACCAAATATTCAGAGAAGAGTTTGGAAGTGACTTCTCGCACGCACGCACACACACACACACACACACACACACACACACACAACAAACACCAACAAGGTCACTTAGAGAGAGAGAGAGAGAGAGAGAGAGAGAGAGAGAGGGGGGGGAGAAAGAGATAAATATTTCCGTATTAGAATATATTCATTTTTAATTCTACACAATTATGCAGAATGTAGAAACTATGCATAAATAGAATTCAGCGTAACAGTGAAATGAAACGAATCATCTGATCAGAAACCATAAAAAATGAATAAGTAATTAATTAACGTTCGTTTTTTTTTTCAAAGGAATATGCAAATTAGTTAATCTTCATTTGATCGCTTGCATATTCATGACTGAGTATATTAAAAAGTTCGTTTTAATAATTTGTAAATAGAAAAAGTAGGCTTTTTAATATCAATGTCAGAGCGAGAAAAAAACTAAACTTTATATGTATATAAATAGATGGATTATTTTTATTAGTCATTATTATTATTATTCACTGGGAGTTTTCACACAGACCATCACCAAAGAATTCTCTTTAAAAACAATCTGTGGTATTCCCTGGAGTCTGAGTGACAACAAGTCTCCCCAGATTTCCAGTACTCTCCACCTCTTTCGATAACATTTGCAAATTAATTTCATTATCTCAACAGCAATTCAATATTAATTTCTTACTAGCAACGACCATTGGCTTTCACTCGAATTTGGATGGCACTAAGCCTCCCCAAAGTCTCAGTCCTCTTCACATTAAGCGTAGTCAATCCAATGGTGACGATGACTTACTAAAATTTCGGCGAAAAAAGCGCCCCCCCCCCTCCTTGTACAAAACTGACCAGTTGAGGGTGAAGGAATGAATGTTTTGGGACAATTTTTCGATATTTGTTGTCCGAAGTTTTCGTGAGACATAGACACACACACACACACACACACACACACACACACACACGCACACATTTTGACCTTGATATAAAGTAGCATCCAAAACTAAGGGACAAAATTTTAAAATCTAATATTTGTTAGAAATAACAATTGTGAAAAGCTGAAAGTTTGACAACTGGTAATCGTTATCATCCATAATAACATACTAAATTTTGAATCATTTGCAAAGGATAGAAAAAGAATTATTATAATTATTTATTTATTTTCAAAATAGGAACGTCCAAAAGTAAAATGATTCAAATTTTAGTATGTTATTATGGATGATAACGATTACCAGTTGTCAAAAATTCAGCTTTTCACAGTTGTTATTTCTAACAAATATTAGATTTTAAAATTTTGTCCCTTAGTTTTGAACGCTACTGTATATAGATAATACCTGTCCCATATAGCCCGTATGTTTACTGCAGAAATTTTGTTTTCCCATTCAATCTTGACTTAAGAACCAACCGTAGTCTTCTTTTGTATTCTTTTTCTATTATTTCTTTTATTTCAGCTTTTTTATTTTATCTAATTTCACAATTTCTAAATAAGTGTATCCGTCTTCTCCAATCTCTTTTATCATTTCCCTATTCAAAAGCTATATTGATTTGCTTTCAACAATTTTTCTTTCTCCTTTTCAATTTCAGGGCACCGCACTTCATGCCAAATTTCATACCTATGTCATTACTGAACATTTGAATAGCTCTCACAAACATACTTAGCTAGTCTTCATTCTTTGCATACAAGTCGTCCATGAATAATAAATAATTTATCCTGTACTCCTTTCTCCACTCACTACACGCATTTACCTTTAGTAATATGAACGACAAGGGTGCCATGCTCAAAACAAACAACAATTTTAACATGAACTTCCTTAAGATCTTCTATGTTTGATGTCAATGACACTTTCCATTGTTTCATAGTAATCTTGCACATTCGCTGCTATTCCAAATATTTCCATACATTCCTTAATCCAGTGGAACCAGATCATATCCTTTCCGGTAATCTATCCATGGCAGGCATAGATTTGTGGATCTTCTCTTTCAATCTCAAAGTATTATCAAAGTCGTATCAAATGATCTTTCTCCCCCTACTACCTTGGCTACATCCCTTTTGTTCACCGGGTAAGATCTCTTGCTGTTCCAGATATTGGTAAATCTTATCTGCCAAAATGCCTATAAGAAGTTTCCACATCAATGAAAGGCAGATGATGGGCCGATAGTTATCGACCGAAGTACCTTTTGATGTATCCTTCTGGTAGAGTACTGTTCGTACATGTGTGCGCCATTCAGTAATTAAATCAATTCCGTCAATTTGAGATGTAATCCTTTCATGCAAGTTGGTAAGGTTTCTTTATCCAATATCCCTGAACATCATCCGATCCGGGAATTTTCCTACATTGTTTTTGAACTTTCTCCTTGCCCACTTTTATCACATCTTGATTTTGCTTCAACTGACTTTCTGTTTCATTCTTCAAATCTTTCAGCAACAAAGCACTTCCGTTATGTTCCTTTTGAATACTCTAAATATCATCTTAAAACTTTGTGCATTCTTCTGAATTTGGCATTTCATTTAAACAATTTGATCTTTTATGTTTTTTATAGAACTTCTTCTGGTCCAAACCAAAAACATATTCCAACCAGCAATTATTATTATCATTATTATTATTATTATTGTTGTTGTTGTTGTTGTTGTTGTACTCATGAGGAGATCTCACACAAGTCATCGTCCTTGATTGCTCACCGAGTATGAGTGGCAACAATCCTCCTCAGATGTTCAGTGCTCTCTCCCAATCTTTTGAAAACGATTGCAAATTGCTTTGCGTTATTGCAACAAGTAAATATCATTTGTTTCTCGATGATCATAATCATTAATCTTCTTTGAGATTTGGGTGGCAATAGGCCTCCTCATGGTCCAAGTTTCTACACTCTTCCAGTTATTTTCAAAAACATATTATTTTTAATTTCCAAGATGAAATTTTGAATTGGCAAAAACTTTTTGCACCGACCTAATAGTTTTTTTTGTTACCTATTTTTAATCGCCATTTTTTATTTTTTTTAATTGTTCCTAAATATACCAAAGAGTGTTGTTACATAGTGTCAATTTATAACGAGTACCCCGTCAAACCCAACAAGCAGCAAAATCCCACCCTTACACTGTAAAGATCCCTAGACCATAAAGTCTTCTACTCAAATAGCTTCGTCCCTCAAATTGCTAGACTTTGGGATTCACTGTTGGGCCCCTGTATCCCTGGCCGTACTGACATGCAGAAGTTTAAGTGTAATGTAAACAGACATCTCACTGCCCAACTCCCTACATAGTATCTCTGTAAATCTGGTCCCAAATAGTGTTCCCTTACGACTTAGTGGCACAGTGCCTAGTTTGGGGTGAATAAATAGTAAAAAAAAAAAAAAAAACTTAAAAAAAAAAACTTAAAAAAAAAAACTAAAGAATTTTGTTTCCTCTTTTGCAGATTCCCCAAATGCCAGAATGCGATTTTGGCACCGAAATGTTTGGTTCTTTTGTGGCGTACTTTTCATGTTTCCGATTCAAACACGTAAGTTTGCCTTTCGTTTTTTTATTTATCGCTCCGTCCGTTATCATGCTGTGCATCCCTAAGAAAGGAAAGTGGAATACTCCAAAAAGTGGAATATTTCAAATAAACCTTGTCATATTTAAAATTTACAAAAAAAAAAAAAAAATTGGTGTCGCTGTTGAGGCAAAGCTAATAAAAATGATTTGTCTTTCTTGGCCTTTTGGCTAAGATCAAAGTGTAGTATCTATTCTTCAGGTGCTATATTTCAATTTCTTCTCTCTCAGTGGAAGAGAAATCCTTTACAACTAAGACAATTTTTTCTCCACGTTGAATAACGACCCTGGCGTCTAAATCTGTCCCGTGGGGAGGCATTGTGAATAGATAATATGTCTAATATAACAAAGTTTTAATATTAAAAAAGTAACTGGAAAAAGTTATTTCTGATTTAATTACAAAATGCCCTGGAAATGTCACTTCTGATTAATTATAAAATGCCCTGGAAAATGTCCGTTCTGATTATTTTTTTTTGTTTAATTACCTCCCCACAAGGGCGAAATTGGACATGAGGTCGGTTAAAAATTTAGGGGGAAACCAGCTCTCCAAAAGGGGCACTCTGGTCAATAACAAAAAAAAAGAATTGTATCAGTAATGAAGGATTTCTCCTCCATTAACCAAAACCAAAAAAGAGGGGATTTAAGTCACTGGAATGCTGAAACTGATACTACACTCAGAAATTCATGTTGAAGCAATGGTTGCCTAATCTCTAACTGTGTTAATATTTTTTATGTATTACTTTCAAAAAGCTGCTGAAACAGTTTATGATTTAAACATTACTTTATTTCAAGTATATTTTAAGCAGTGGGTTACGGGATATGAAGTCAGTCCCGGAAATTACTCAAACCGTTTACGATTTAAACATTACTTTACTTCATGTATATTTTTAACTGTGGGGTGGGGAATATTAAATCAGTCCTGAAAATGGGTGAAACCGTTTACGCATTACACATTACTTTATTTAATGTATATTTTTAGCATTGGGGTTGGAAATATGAAGTCGGTTCCGGAAATGGCTGCAACCATTTATGTTTTCGACATTACTTTATTTAATGTATATTTTTAACAGTAGGATGGGAGATTAGAAGTCGGTCCCGGAAATGGCTGAAAAAGTTTACGATTTATACATTACTTTATTTCATGTATATTTTAAACAGTGGGTTGGGGATTATAAGTCAGTTCTAAAAATGGCTGAAACAGTTTACTATTTAGACATTACATTATTTTATGTATATTTTTAGCAGTAGGTTTTGGATATAAATCGGTCCCGGAAATGGCTGAAACAGTTTACTATTTAGACATTACATTATTTCATGTATATTTTTAGCCAGAGGTTGGGGATTTAAAGTCAGTCCCGGAAATGGCTGAAACAGTTTACGATTAAAACATTACTTTATTTAATGTATATTTTCAACAGTGGGGTGGCGGATATGAAGTCAATCCCGGGATTGAATGAGATATGCAAATATACACTATCAGAAAGCGTCGCCCAGTATTGAATGAGATAGGTGGAAAGTATATAGTAGCAAAATACCCAGCATAGTCCGGGATCGAATGAGATAGGTGAACGATATATATTAGCAGAATATGCGGCGTCACCCGGGATTGAGAATATCCAGAATTAATTGATTTGTTTGTAATGAAATATATCAAAGTTATTATTTAAGTAAGGGGGAGCGACATAGTGGGTTAAAGTTATGAAAATTATTGTCGAAATTAATAACATATCCAAGAATTATGAAAAATGATGAAATGTGAGTTACTTGATTGGTGTGTTTGCAATGATATAATAAGCCCAGACAATATATCAAATATATTATATAAGTAGGAGGGACAAGCATAATGTGGTTTTTTAATTATAAAAATTATTGTCGAAATTAGTAACATATCCAAGAATTATGAAAAATGTAATATGTTATTTAATGCATTAGTGTGTTTGCAATGAAATACTCAGACCAGACAATATATCAAAGTTATTATTTTAGTAAGTGGGGCGATGATGTGGGTTAAAATGAGGAAAAATGATTGTCGACATTAGTAACATGTCCAAGAATTATGAAAAATGACAAATGTGAGTTAATTGATTGGTGTGTTTGAAATGAAAAAATCATCCCAGATAATATATCAAAGTTATTATTTTAGTAGTGGGGGGTTGATAATGTGGGTTAAAAATATTAAAAATAATTGTCGAAATGAGTAATATATCCAAGAATTAAGAAAAATGATGAAGTGTGAGTAAATTGATAGTTATGTTTTTTATGAAATAATCAGCCCAGAAAATATATCAAAGTAATTTTTAGTAAGAGAGGGCGACGAGGATGATTTAAATTATAAAAAATTATTGTCGAAATTAGTAACATATCCAAGAATTACGAAAAATGACGAAATGTGATTTAATTAATTGGTGTGTTTGTAAGGAAATAATCAGCCTAGACAATATATCAAAGTTATTATTTAGTACGAAGGGAAGGGCGAGAATGTGGGTTAAAATGATGAAAAATGATTGTCGGAATAAGTAACATATCCAAGAATTATGAAAAATGATTAAATGTGATTTCATGCATTAGTGTGTTTGTAATAAAATAATAAGCCAATACAATATTTCAAAGTTATTATTTTATTTAGGAGGGGGCGATAATATGGGTATAAATTATGAAAAATGATTGTCGAAATTAGTAACATACCCAAGAATTATGAAAAATGATGAAATGGAGGTAAATTGATTAGTATATTTGTAATGAAATAATCAGCCCAGTAAATGTATCAAAGTTATTATTTTAGTAAGGTTGGGCGACAACGTTGATTTAAGTTATAAAAAAATATTGTCGAAATTAGTAACATATCCAAGAATTACGAAATATGATGAAATGTGAGTTGATTGATGTGTGTGTTTGTAATGAAAGAATCAGCTTAGACAATATATCAAAGTTATTATTTTAGTAAGATGTGCGATATGGTGAGTTTAAATGATGAAAATTATTGTCAAAATTAGTACCATATCCAAGAATTATATATATATATATATATATATATATATATATATATATATATATATATATATATATATATATATCAAAAAGCAGTAGGCTCCTTCTGTCTTAGACAGACAATGGATACCCACAAATGGTTGCTTGCGCATGAAACTTTTGTGGCAGTAGGTGCGCAACGAGGGATCGGTTTTTGCATCAACATTTTCTCAAGTCATCGTCTCCATTGGATTGACTACGCCTCATTTCAATGTTTGCTACTTCTGCTTGCAACATGGAGGCATCGGTTAAGACATTACATTTTTTTTAACCTTCTTTTTCTCATTTGCGTTACGAGTTTGAGCCTGCCTGCCTACTACAACTGCCTAATGCTGTTTTGATTTTTCCCACCCAGCTACTACCACTTTTTATCCCCCCACGGGGTTCCCTACTACACCACCTACACACATCCGGGCAATGCTAGGTATCTCCACTAGTTATAATATAAATGTGGGACCATGTGTTTCCCTGCTTGACAACAACCACCGACCCCTGACGTTCTGTACCATGATTTTTTCTCTTTCATCTTCTCTTCTGACCGTGTCATCGTCTCTCACAGCCAAGAGAGTCAAGACAGCCAAGAGAGCGTGTACAGGTTCACAAAAAATGAAACAACTGAAAACACAAACTCAGAAGAAACAAAAGACTCCAACACATTATGTTGGGCTCTGGATTCGTGCATGACACCATCGCGGGAAACAGCCTTTTAAGTGTTAGTTTATATCTACGTCTTCTGTCAAGGCCATGTTCATCAGATGACAACCTGTGTTCAACTCCCTAAACTGCAAACTCCTCAACTGTTGCAAACCCAAGATTGTCCGTAAACTCTCCTTGACTCTCTTAAACTGTCTCCAAATTCACTAACACCGATAGTATCACATGAATAGTACCCAAAACACAACAAAAGATTTATTCCTCCAAATTTGAATGAAAAAATCAGAGTTATATGGATTCTATGAAATATTTCACATATGTCCAATATACGCAGTGCCTAAGACACAACCTCATTCAGACCCTTTTGCCATGAACAGACATCCTTCACCTTTGCAGAGCTTATATATTGTTCAAATCTGCACGCCCTCACAAAATGCATGCTTCGCAATCTTGTTTGACTATGTTCGAGCACACTCTAACACATAAAACTCTAACTCATAATGCGCACCACCCAAGGCTATAACAGTCAAAAGCATTTTGCAATTATGAGCGTGATCGTGATTCTTAACTTGGATAGCTGGAATATGAGTGACAGAAGATCCCGAGACAAAGCTGCTTGTTTGTTGGGATAACTTGTGGCCCTTAAGGCAGATATTTTTGCGATTCAAGAAACCCACTTTGGTTTGTATAACGATTGTCAAGTGCTGACTAATGACTTTGATGTCTTCACGCCATTTAGCGAAATGCAGTCATGATATCGTCTTGCTAGCCAGATGAATCCATGGGCATTGTTTATACGGACATGGAAGAACGGCTGGACGTAGTCGATGTTACTGTTTACAATAGTGAATTTCGGATGATTGCAGTTTGTGCACCCAATTCTGCTAGGGGAGAGGGTTTCCATTTTTTTCAGTGGTTAGAGGGGTTCTTCAGATTAAACATATAGTTTTAATGGGAGACTGGAATGCCATCATTGATCCTAAGGGAGATAAGGTCTAACTTTAGGGTCAGATTTATCTCCCTTGGATATATATATATATATATATATATATATATATATATATATATATATATATATATATATATATATATATGTTGTTTTAACGTGATAGGATCGTTCGTACTAGTGCGAGAGTTTGTAAGTGCGTTCTACCCACACGGTAGAAAATGAAAAACGATATTTGCTCTTTTAGACTCGACTTCCAAAACGGTCCGTGTACAACTTACTTCTAGTCGTTTAGAAACTGAAAGAGCCGGCGAATATTTTTAAAAATCTCAATCAGCAGCTTTTTTTTTTTTCGGTTAATCAGAAACGACGGAATATTAATCTCCGTATTTTACAATTTCGGCCGTAGCATAAAAACTCAGACACACCAAGGTTATCTCTTTCCAGTTTTCTTTTAAAGCTAAAGCCGCGAGCACATCCCTATATCCAGCCTCAGCCTTTGAATCGAAGGCAAGCAGAGCAGCACAAACAACCAGAAACTGTTGAAATGGAACCTCGTTCACTCGTCCCAATGCACTGAGTAACTGTCTGTCTTGTAACGTCACCGGTTCATCGTCTCTCTACCAAAAAAAATCCCCACTCCTCCAAGCGACCTGCTTTATATTACATTCACCCTTGTGAATCTCACGAGATCACATGAGATCGTTACTGTTAAATATCGCAGACACCATCTTGGTTTCTCTTTTTCCTGTCCAGCGCGCATGGCAGGCAGACACGTGGGTGCTTCACAGATAGGCCGTTTGTATGTCTGTTTCTATTTTTCTAATTACTAAACACGCAGCAACTGCTGATTGCATACATTTGTTTGTTGAGAATGAGATATTATTTAGTAGAATGTAATAATATTTATTTTATACGAGTGTTTACATGATTCATTAATTTTAACAAAGGTCGTCGATTTTATTGAATACTGTCATGTCGATTGCATATTTGGAGGCCTGGTCTTGACGCTCGATTAAACGTAGCCTCCTCATTGAATTCCTGGCTAAAGAATAGTGGTGACAATGTAGGAAAAATAAATTCTGGCGCAAAAAAAAAAAGGTCGCTTGTTTTAATGGCACCACTCTCGTCTTTGTCGCTCTTCGGTGTTTTTAATTAAAAAAATAGAACGACCCTCGGAGAAATGAGTTTTTTCTCCCCATAATCGGATGGTGTTAATGTCATGCAATATTCGTTGGAGTAGGCAATATAAAAATAAAGAGTGACAAAGTTTATGCATACAAAATAATTTAGTTTTTAGGAAGTTTATATGTGTCACAGGAAAACAGGGCATAATGCAGAAGTGACCATTTGCCCCCTCTCTTTTTAAATTTTATTTTGAATATCTATCGGC
Source organism: Euprymna scolopes (assembly GCF_053919585.1). NCBI lineage: Eukaryota > Metazoa > Mollusca > Cephalopoda > Sepiida > Sepiolidae > Euprymna > Euprymna scolopes. Next base: position 69,695,882 of record NC_136485.1, on the reverse strand, counting down.
CAGACACCCCACCCCATTGCGATCGAGACATTCAGCAAAGAAATACCTATGCATTAACCATAGAAGAAAACGAGTTAGATACCCCACCCCTATCTTCTCACCAAGTCATTCGTCAAAAACACATGCCGAGGTCATGACAAGAAATCATCCAGAAACCCCACCTCCACCCCAAACGAAGCAGCGTGCGAAAAAAAAAGGAGGAAGAAAACCCTTTTTTGGCGGGAGTGGCGTGCGAGGAAGAAGAAGCAGAGTGGCAGTTTAAAGAAAAATGGAGCTGATCACATCGTCGAACGAATGTCGATAATAAAAATGCGACAGATACCAGCCAATATGATTCGCTTCATAAATTGGAAGTGCACTCGACTTAATCCTCATTCCTGGAGTTGAAAAGGAAACACAGAAAAACTATGAAAACACTTTGGCTTAGAGATATCGGAATGGGACACATCCCCGAGTGGAGAGGGCGCGATGAACAGCAGCAACGCGATTTATGCCGTGAAATGGCGACTCTCTCAACTGAATCTTATTCCTGGAGTCAAAAAGGGAACTCATCAAAATTACGAAATTACCTTGGCTTGATATATGGGAACGAGATATCCGAACGTCGGTGGTTAAGAAAACAAGCAAGAAAGATAAACGAGGGAAGACAAGTGGACAAGCGAACTGTACGAGCCTTTTTCAAGTCTCACACAAAACACACATTCATATTTCAAGCTATCATATACATACGCGCACACAAACATACGCGCCCACGTCCACACATGTACACTTATTAACGTTCGCGTACATACACTCACATTCACGTATATATACACACACGCTTACGTATACACATGTACTCACACACGCGAATACGAACACACACATGGACGACGTCACTTCCGCTTTCTAAGGAAATACACATGCGCAAAATACACTCTGGAAACGAGTATAAAACAAGGCGATAAGCTGTTTCTAACTCTCTTTGGAACCAACTCTCAACTAGAGAGGTTGGGCGAACAAGCCGCGCGCCGTTTCGGCGCGCGCACGCGCACCTCACGCACACTTCCTACTATGTATGGGGCACGAGCTAAAGGCTGTATGTATACATTCTCACCCTTTCTCTTTCCACCTACTACTGGCCACTAAGAACACCTTCGCGTCGCTGACTACTAACTGATGACAACTCTGATATCCTCTCCTTTGTCTACACGCTAGACTACCATTCTCAATTTTCCTACAACATTTATTTCTCTTCCCACGCGCGGACATGTTATAACTAAAATGTTCATTTCTTTCAACAGCAAATAAACGACATTTATCTTATCCATTAATTGTGTCTTTGTTTCCTTCAATTCCCATTCGTTTCATTATTATTTTGTAACGGGATTGGGGTATTTATATATCCTAGTCCCCTACAGAACCTCGAAGGATATCGACTTGCGCGTCGGCAAAATGGGACTGCCTCACATTATAACATCGGAACATTGGATTTTATCGGATACCTAACCATCGGTTGAATGCACATCCTCACAGCTAAGTACTGTTCAATACCCCCCACCTATCTCACAAATGTTGGCTTGCTGGACTGAACTGTTTTTTTTATTATTTTGAATAATTTCTACTGTCTTATATGACTCCACCATTTTCCACGTGAAAAAAAAAGAAAAGATAAAAAGAAAAGGGAAGGAAAGAAAAGAGGCTATATTTATTGGAACAGTTTTCTTTATTGTTGCCCCCTCCACTCCTTTTGACCCGTTGGACACTGTCTGCGTGTTTTCTTCTTCTTCTTCTTCTTCTTCTTCTTCTTCTTCTTCTTCTTCTTCTTCTTATCTTATTATTATTATTATTATTATTATTATTATTATTATTATTATTATTTCCTTTTAACATTTTGTCTTGATTATTGAATTTTTAACGCACAATAAATGACATGCGTATAATATATATACAACCGTGTCGTTCCATTATTTATTGCCTGGTATTTCGTCAACCGTGAATCTCATAAGAAAATTCCACAACGAAATTACTGAACCTGGGTAAGTGCTACTTGGTTGTGATAATTTTATGGCCGGCACGTACATCCTTTTTTTTTTATTATTCTACGATACGTTTCGGGGATAAATTCCCTTTTGGGATTTTTCAACAAGGACATGTCACAACTATAATGAAGTCCAGTTACCATGCTGAATTATTTGTATTTCATCTTAGTCGAACCCCAAGCCCAGAGGCCAGGCGAGTTATGTTAAATCCCAAGAGAGAAGTTGGGGGCAGATCCAAGATCCAGGAAATGAGAGAAAGAGTTTTGCCGTTATTTTACATTTTATAAAGTCGATCACGTGACTGAGAGCTGGCTTCTGATTGGACAAGCCATAAAGGAAGTATATCAAAAATCTTAAGAATTCACTCCTTCAATCATGTCTGCTGCAATTTTTATTAGCAACTGGTTAGGACAACAAAAGATAAAGAGTTCATAGAATACGAAAGTTCAGAGTCTTAAGACTGTAGATTATAAACATTTTATCAAAAGGTAAATTAATGATGAAGTTTGATTTTAACATTTTATCAACTTTATTTGTGACGTGGTCGCTAGCTTTGGTAGAGGCCATCTTGGAGCGTCTTTATGTATTGCCAAGAACCATGCTGATATTTAATATGAATTTGGATATAAAAGTTATCTATTAGCAAAGGAATAAAATGCAAACATTTTATCAAAGCCGAATTGATGAAAAAGTCAGATTCTAACGTTTTATCAGCTTTATTTCTCATCTTTACTTAACCAACAAAAGAAAAAGTTACGAAAAACATTAGACGGTCAAACCCAATACAAAAGTTATCACTTTTAATGAGATATAAAAGTGGTCGAGATTATTTTTGGATATAATGTGTACAAAATCATAAGAATCATTGGAAACTTTTTCACATTCAAGATTAATTAATAGTTTGAATTTTAATCTTCAAATTAACTTGTGTATGCACAAAAAGTAGCCAATCAGAATACATTTTTCATTTATTTGCTTATAATGAACCAATCACAATCATTAATGTATGTGTTAAAATCAAGATGGTGGCTTTCAGCAAAAATAAAATATGTAAATAAAGATAAAACTACTTTTGATTTCATATTGGCAACAGAGATGCTTTTCACTCCCAATATATGTTAAATCTTGTGAGGTACTACACCCGGTGTGTACTTATTTCGATTGGACTGTCATTTTTCAACGACAGACAAGATGACTACAGAGTGTGAAAGCAGTCTTTCCAGAGTATCATCAGCTATATTGGTTCCACATACAGTGAAAAGATGGAACTCCTTGTAAAATGGCTTCTTCTTTTTTTTTAAACTCATTTACACCTCAAACAAGTCATATTGCCACTTGAACATAAGGGGCCACTATGTGGGATTATGTTTAAGGGGAACCATGCAAGGATATGAACGAGGTGTTAGTTGACATTACATTTAAACTTTTGCATGCCAGTACAGTCAGTGAAGTGGGTAACAGGGAGTGAATTCCAAAGTTTAGCAGTCCAAGGGAAGAAGTTATTAGAATAGAAGGATTTCTAGTATCTCGAGACCTCGACAGTGAAAAGGTAGGATTTTGTTGCTAAACCAGTTTGTCGGGTTATGTACGTCGAGAGGGTACAAGTGCGATCAGTTCATCAAAGCACATTCCATTAAAATACTTGTAAAACAGGCATCAGCTTGGTAAAGAATTTAGAGAATGGGTTAAAAGACTAAGGTCAGTTCACCTAAATCATCCAAAGGAAGGTCTTCCGAAAATATAGGATAGACTCGAGGAGTATTATGCTGCCTCCAGAATAGAGGATACATGCTTTAAACGAGACGACAACTGCCTCCACACTATCAAACGATTTCCCAAAGCTAAGGAAATTTGGTGACTTAGTTACAGAACTCCTGTCGGCTAAGGAAAATGGAGGCTTTTCCCGACCTTGCTTTCCTGGACACTGGGAGAGGACTTCACTCTTTAATAGCCAAGTTACAATCTTCATCCCCCATTTCGAGATAGATGGCTGTTTTTCTGTTCGGAATATAAAGAGCAACATCTCGTTATGTTCTTTCCCTTTAAAATATTTATGAACTTATGTCTTACAGAAAACTAAGCTAAAAATAATAACGGACGCTTTGACCCTCCCCCTCCCCCTCCACCGTCTAGTGAGCAGGTTCCCCTCACAAAACGACAAGAAAAGTGTAATGTCGGTGAATAATACTGAAGTGTCTCCCACGGTCTCCAACTTTATGTGTCGGTAAAACAAGGATGACACTAACTCTACACAAAATTGTCCCTTCGCTGCTCAAATGTTGTGTCTTTTGAGAGAACCTCTTGAAAAGGCACGAGACATTTGTGAAATATAAATGACATCTCCTTAAAATCTACGACACACACGTCAAAATTATGCGGAGCAAATATCAAATGCGATGAGTACAATAGTAAAGAGCCCAACACTGCCGTCCATCCAGGGCAACTACTTCGTACCGTGGACGTAAGATCTACATTTATTTTATGAAAATTGCTCCATACAAATCATGAAGCCACTTGATGTAAGGAAAAAAAAATAGGACTTCAAGGTGAAAATGTTATCGTCAATATGCTGATGACCATATATGTCATCTTTTATCGGGAATGGCAATTCAGCACAACTTTGTGCATTGTACTAGTTTATATCAACATGGTCAGTTTTGTTGCCAGCATCATATCTTTGATGGCAATCAGTATTAACAGGTATTTCCGAATATGCCGGTCGTTGCAGTTCAAGTCTATGTTCACTTTTTGGAAGATTATTCTCATGATGTTTAGTAAGTATTTTTTTTTTTTAAACAAATCTACGTTTGTTGTGGAAATTGCTCCAGACAAGGCATGAAGTCAGCAGATGTAAGAAGCTAAAAATAAAATAAACCACTATTTTAAAGTCAAAAACTTGCCAATGATAAGCGTTAGTTAGAATACATTCTGGTCCAGAAAGCAGCAATTCTTCTCCCTTTGTCAGAAACATCACTCATGGAATATGAGAACGAAAAAGTAGGAAAGATAACTTCCCATTAGCAACTGAAGTGGTTTCACGGATGCATACAGATTGGCAGTGGCATATTCCAAAATATGCCTTGTTAATTTTTATCTTATTGACCAATAGAACAAGGCAGTGCGGACATAGATATTCTATGGAGGATGCTCTACTCATTTTGGACCATGCCCGAACAACTTCTCAGTTAAAGAGTGCGATGACATACTTTTACAGAATGAAAGATCAATCAGGTGGCTGTGTGTTCTAACAGACCAAAGATGACGAAAAGGCAACGTCTTTCATTGAGCATCATTGTCCTTTAATTCATGGCATTTAAATTTAAACAACCCTGACTTATCTGATCCCAGGAGTCATTTGACTCATCTCAACAAGTACACTATTTCAAATCTATGGATATAATACTTGAGAAACAATCTAAGAATGAGACATCAAGAAGTGTGGCGGGAATAAAACATCATTTTTACATGCAAGAATCTTGCAGTACAAAAAAAATGGTATTTGCTAGGTCAAAAATTGTGGGTGAGGCTTACTATCACCTTTTGTCCCCTCTGTTAAATCAAGTGTTTCAAAGATTATATCTGATATATCTTCAGTCCATGAAATATCTTTTGTTAGATCTAAAAAAATACCATTTAAAAAAATAATGCCCTAATAGTCAGGTCAAAAACAAACACAGTGAATGATCACTTTACTATGAGGTAAAAATACCAGGTTGGGAAACTGGCACAGTCTATCTTTCTCTCGAGGGTAGATGGGTCTCTCTTAAGCCGCGTTAGGCAACCCATCTAGTGATGGTGTCACGATAAAAAATATCCTTAATAGCCCTGGTGAAGCATCAAGTATTCAGCTATGGACAAGACTTGAATTACATTACAAACTCGTGTAGTGAGTTCAATCTCAGCTGCGGCCACATGTTACGTTTTAAAAATGACAGAGCCTAGAATATTCTAGAACGTTGCCACTGATGTAGCCATCGTCCAAACTTAAAATTAATCCTGACAATAATCATCAGACAATCACTTCTAAAAAAGAATTTATTTGAAACTTCATTGGTCACCATGACTATAGCTGGCAAGAAACCGTTTCTGAATCCATTAAAGAATATAATGCGGTCGGCCGTCATATTGTATCTTCAGCAGCACGAAATTAAAAAAGGATAATCAACTAGATAGTGTGCGCATAATCCCACTAACTGTAGAAAAAACTTATCCTCATTTAATTTACGTGTAAATCAGATGATTATTGTTGTTCCCTAAAATATCTTGAAATTTTAAGCATCAGCGCTTTAGTGTACTGTCCCCCCTCCCCGTATAATTATATGTTTTGTAGAAACGTGTGCAAAACCTCAAACAATCAACTAAGCTCCTTTAAACATTCCTGTCAAACCCCAGACTCTTTAAGGTAAGCCTTTTTAGTTTCTTAGCTAGGCGAGTGAATGTCCCCCACCCCAACCGACAGAAAACCTCCAAAACGCCTGCTCCCCATTTTTTCTTTTCGCCCCTGACCTACGCCACATTCATCTTGGAAGAACATCACATACTCCCCAACTCCTTTTATTCTTTTCCCATCTAGATTTCAGGACTTAGAAATCGACCTTCTTGTTTTTGGATCCCATCAAGCCGGAAAACAGTGAGTGGTCTACCATTTAGAAAGGGTTGGAGGGATCTTACTAACATCCATTTGTATTTTTTGTTTTTCCCCACCCCACCCTAATGAAATTATTTTAATTAAAATGATTTATTTATTTATGTTTATATTTATTTTTTTTTTAAATCGATTTATGAATCTTAAGTAGGACAACCCCTAGAGTGAATGTAGTATTATGTATGGCCATTGAAGATTCTAGTTAGGAAAGTGATATGCATATGTAAGACACAGTGACAAGGATGAAGGCTCACACATGGAGAAAAGGCAAACAAAAATCTGCGAAATATAAAAATGATTGTAAAAATAATACAAGTATTGATTAATTTTATTCTCAGCGAGGTGAAGTGAGTAGAGAAAAAGACAGAAATAACCTTAAAAACGGAAGGCTTTAATACACGATAAAATATATACAGGACTGTTTTCTTTAGAATATAGTTCTCTACTGAAGAGCGTATAGACAAGGGGGAGATAATACACGCTAAGTCAACACGATTAAAGTTATTGGTGAAGGGGGAATAACTCCGTATCGCCATTACATTCTCCCATCCTTAAAAGATTTAGATTTCATCATATCGTACTGGTTTGCGACGCTCTCGTGTAGACCGTCTCAACTATTCAGGTTCCTGGGTTAATGCAGGATCCTCATCCTCTGCTGACGGGCGGATGCTCTCACCATTCGTCATGCTCGTCTCTGCAAAGGCGAATGGGAAGCGCGAATATTCGTCAATCACTACCAACATATATCGATTGTTGGAAGGTAAGGGTCCTTTGAAGTCCATGCTGAGTCGTTCCATTGGTTGTGTGGCCTTAATTAGTTTTGCTGCGTCTGGTGTGTGGAAACGAGGTTTCCAACGGGCACATACAGGACACTCAGCACATACCTTTTTAACCTCTTCTATCGAGTATGGCAGGTTTCTAATTTTTATGAAGTGAGTTAGTCTGGTGATGCCTGGATGACAGAGTCGAGTATGGAGGTCGAATAGTTTTTCTCTGCTAACGACAACTCCACAATGTGCTCTTGATAGTCTGTCAGCAGGGATGTTATTCTTGCCTGGGCGGTACATTATGTCGTAGTCATAACACCCCAGCTCCATCCTCCATCTTTGGATCTTATTGTTTTTAATTTTACCTAGTCTCTCTGAGTGGAACATGTAATGCACTGCTTGTTGATCGGTGACAATTGTAAAATGTCGAGTAGATAAATAGTGGGACCATTTTTTGACAGCTTCGACTATGGCGCAAGCCTCTTTCTCGACTGAGGCATGTTTACGCTCAGTGGGTGTTAGTGTACGTGAGAAGAAAGCCATAGGACGACCGGCTTGGTTCAATGTAGCCGCAACGGCTGTATCAGAGGCGTCTGTTTCCACTACCAGTGGGATATTCTCATCGATGAAGTGTAGTAAGGCACCCTTGATCTCTTCTTTGAGGTCCTTGAATGCCTTCACAACATTTTGCTTCAAGGGGAAGGAGTCAGCTATAATCAAGGGTCTGATCTTGTCTGAAAATTTGGGAATCCACTGAGAGTAGTATGAAAACAACCCGACAACTCGCCGTAGTGCCGCTTTATCTCTTGGCGTTGGCAGTTCCTTCAGTGGCTGTAGTCTTTCTGCGTCAGGTTTTATTTTACCCTGAGATATTGTGTAGCCCAGAAAATCAATAGATTCTGTTGATATAACAGATTTATTTTCATTGAAGGTCAGGTTGTGTAGCCGAGCTACCTCCCTGAATTTCGTGAGGTTCTTATCATGTTCCTGCTGGGTCATTCCTACCACTACTATGTTGTCTACATACACATAGGTACCAAGGAGGCCGTTTTGTTTTACTAGATTATCTATGGTTCTTTGGAAGCAGGCCACTCCATTCGTGACTCCAAATGGTACTCTACAAAATTGGTATAATTTCCCGTTAGCTTCAAAAGCCGTATACGGTTTTTCTTCCTCCTGAATAGGTATCTGATGATAGGCGCTTTTTAAGTCTAGTGATGTGTATAGTTTATATCGGGAGATTTCCCACGCCAAGTCATCCATTCTAGGTAAGGGGTAAGCATCTAGTTTTGTAAATCTATTGATTGTTTGGCTGTAATCAACCACCAGTCTTTTTCTTTGTCGTTCATTTGAGACAATAAGAACTTGAGCTCTCCACAGAGATGTACTCTCTTCAATTACTCCCTCCTGAAGCATCGTATTTATTTCGGATTCGATAAAGTTTCTTTCATTGCCTCCGAATCTCCTAGATCTAGTAGCAATGGGTTTGCAGTTAGGTGCAAGGTTTGAAAGAAGTGGGGGACTGTCTACTTAAGCTGATAGTACGCTGCATGCAGTAGGGTTAGGCACGACAAGATCTTTCCTAGGACCACCGAAAGCGAACAAGACTCCAGAATGTTGTCTCATGAAATCCTGACCAAGAATGACATCACTGCAAAGATAGTAGTAAAGTAGTAAAGATTTGGTAGTTCAGTGGTGAAGAGGCCATGGAGACGGATCCTGAAGCGGGTTTTATTTTTAATTTATTTCTTTTCGCGTAGTTGAGCGAAATGAAAGATCCAGAGCTCCCGGTGTCCATTAATGCCGCAGCTTCATTTTTTCCAATCATTATGTATTATGCTTGCCTTAGTATCGATGAAGAGGAACAAAGAGAAAAAGCTGCCGTTGAATCTGAAGCTACTGTTACGGGTGCAGACTTATTGTTGTTTGTAATAGTAGCAAGTCTGTGTGTTTCAGTTGACGAATGTATTGAAGCCTGGACCAACAGACTTTCGCGTAATGGCCGATTTTGTTACATCGGCGACACATGCTTTCCTTAGCTGGGCAGAATTGGCGATCGTGATGTGGTCCGTTGCAGAAATAACACCGTGATTTTGTGTTGGGGAGCGCGGCACAATTTTCCATCGTTGAAATGTTCCCATTCTCGGTTGTAGAAGCACTGACTGGTGGAAAATAGCGCGAATAAGATTCACAGTTTTTCTGAGCTGTGTCGAGTGCCCTAGCTTGGTCAATGGCAGTATCTAGGTCAAGAGTCCTGTTTTTCAATAACCGTTGTCTGATGGTGTTCGATCGTAGACCGGTAATAAAAGTGTCTCTTACACTATCATCCCGGTTTTGTGTCGCATCAACTGCTTTAAAATTATATTCTTTTGACAGAAGTCGTAATTCTTGTACGTACTCGTCAATGGTTTCTCCCTCTTTTTGTGTGCGAGTTGACAGCATGTGTCTGGCGAAAATTTCGTTGATGGGTTTAACGTATAATTCCCTGAGTTGATTTATTGCTGCCTCGTAGGTTTGTTGCTCCGCTACATATTCATAGACATCCGAGGAAATGTACGTAACCAGCAGGTCTAGTTTATCGATATCATCCCGTATTTCAGTTCTCCTCATCAAAGCCGAAAAAGTCTGATACCAGTGGTTGAATATTTTCGTAGAGGAAGCGCTGTTAGGAAGTGTATCCAGTTTGTCAGGTTTTAAGAATTTGTCCATCTTCATGCTTTCGTAGTTATATATATTTAATATTTTATCATGTATTAAATTGAAGTGAGTAGAGAAAAAGACAAAAATAACCTTAAAAACGGAAGGCTTTAATACACGATAAAATATATACAGGACTGTTTTCTTTAGAATATAGTTCTCTACTGAAGAGCGTATAGACAAGGGGAAGATAATACACGCTAAGTCAACACGATTAAAGTTATTGGTGAAGGGGAATAACTCCGTATCACCATATATTACACAAGAAAAAAGACATTATTTCTTACTAGCAATGCCCAAAAGTTAGAATATTTACAGACAGAAAACGATGGAATATTAACCTCACATGTTACGATTTCGCACATAATATAAAACCCCAAACATACCAAGGTTATCTCTTTCCAGTTTTCTTTTAAAGCTAAAGCTGCAAGCAAGGGTGCTGGAGGCAAACGTTTTATCTGGCTTACGTTGTCCGCCTGATAGTCAGGGACCCGAACCTTGGATTAATCACTAAAGAGGCTGTCCTATAAGCAGGTGCAAAGTACTGTGGTTGCTATATTGCCATTTAGTGAATGGATTCTGGACCATGTAGTAGCTTCTGGTGGGGCCTCACAAGATCTCTAGCTATGGTAAAGCTGGAAATATCTTAATTATTAAATCATTTCTCTCTGATAGGTTCATAAGAGTAGTAGTTGAGGGGCAAAATCAGAAGCTCACAGTATTAATGCTGGAGTCCCTCAGGGGTTCATCCTGGGCCCAATTTTTTTCCTGATCTGCATTAATGATCTTCCAAATCACATCCTTACATTATTTGTAGGCATTTATGCTGATGACTACCATTTATGGTAGCACATCTAAGACCGTAAATGACCAAGTTCTCTCCAATTTTCTCTCCTCTGATCTTGAGCACGTGGTACAATGGAGAAAGGAGTGGTTGGTTACTTTTAATGCATTTAAAACCAATCTTCTCTCTTTACATCATCAACACTGATCCCCATCTGGCATCAATTGAAATGAATGGCTCTCGTCTTCAGGAGGCCTCAAGTTTTGTAAGCTTCTGGGCTTAATCGTTACTCCTGACCTTAAGTGGAACACGTACATCAAATCTGTTGCCAAGGCCGCTGGAAAAAAGGTGGGATCTTTCTATCGATCCAGTAGATATCTCACTGCTGATGCATTTCTCTATCTATATAAGAGCCAGGTACGTCCAAGGATGGAATACTGTTGCCACATCTGGGCAGGAGCTGCTAGAAAGGACTTATCTTGCCTTGATAGAGTTCAAAATAGACTTTGTAGCCTTGTAGGAGATGTCCTTTTCTCTTCCCTGCAAGCTCTATCTCACAGAAGCGATGTTGCGAGTTTATCTCTGCTTTATCGTTATTTTCATCCAAAGTGTTCAACTGAGCTTTAGTCTATGGTCCCCCCTCGCCAAACTTTCAATAGAAACACTCATTTAGCTGAAAACAATATCAATAATTTCCCCCCACTCTTTATCTGTGCTTAAACCTAAACGTAGATTCCATGAACAAAGCTTCTTTCCTAGAACTGCACGCCTGTGGAATTGTCTTCCGTTTTCCTGCTTTCCGGCTGACTACAATATGGTTGTCTTCAAGTCTAACGTAAACAAGTTCTTGATGAGCCGTTTCATATAAGTTAAAAAATTTACCGAATTGGTTACTATATTGTCCAATTTCTACTGTACACTCTTTTACCCTTATCCTCGAGTGGCGTCTTGGCCTTGATAATGTGGTGATGCCGGTGTAAAAAAAAAAAGAAGAAGAAAAACATCCCTATAGCCAGACTCAGTTTCTGAATGCAAGACAAACAGCACAAACAACCAGAAATATTAGATTAGTACTGGAAAAGTTAGAAGCAACATTTTTTTAATACATTTATTTACCCCAAACAAAACACATGGCCAGAGAGGTATAAGAGACTTTAAATTTCGGTAGTTCTGGTATTTTTCTAATTCTTTTTTTTTTTCTAATCTTTTTTCAGATACTTCAGATACAATTTCCTGGAAAATAATTTGCGTGACGAGCCACGTGCGAATTGCTGAGTCCATCGCCGACCAACGAATGATACTTAATGGTGTGAAAGGAAACTCAAATACGATCAATCTTGACTGGACAAAGGGTCGCTTTAAGTTTAATGTCACCGACATTTTTTTTGCTTTAACTAAAGATGTTGGTCATCTGAAGAAAATAACCATGTGGAACAATGACAAAAGACCTGGACCAATATGGGTTGCGACTAACGTAAGCCACATTTCTTTAATCCGCGTATTTCGTCATCATTTTCTCCATTATGAAATGTGCATGTATATATATATATATATATATACACACGCACACACACAGAGGGTGACCAAAAAAACGGGCCCCGTGTACACTTTATGTGATATCTCCATTATTTATTCACTGATTGCCCTTATTTTACAGGACATGGTAGAATTAACAAGTGGGAACTGGGACAAAGAATACACTGTGTTAAAATTTACTACAAACAGGCTCATTTAAGAAAACCCAGGACAGTTTCATGCATCAGTTCGAATGTGAAAAGGCTCCATCCAAAAGCAGAATTCAGAACTGGGTGGACCACTTCGAGAAGTATGAGACCGTGGAGAACCTCAACGATGCCAGAGAGAACCATCCAAGCCACTCGGGACGTCCCAAGAAGCGAACAGCCGAGCTGGTCAAAAGAGTGAGAGAGTCTCTCCAGCACAGTCCAAAACGCTCTGTGCGTAAGCGAAGTCAGTCCCTCGGTATGTCCCGTGAGACTTGCAGGAGAGTGCTGGTGAACGGTATCAGGGCTTACCCATACAGAATACAGACGCTGCAGACTCTTACAGCCTCAGACAAGAAACAGAGGAGGGCTATGGCAGTCAAGATGCTCGAGAAGATCGAGGAGACACCAAGTTTCCTAACCTCTTTTGGACCTCAGATGAAGCCCACTTCCATCTCGATGGAAAGGCGAACTCCAAGACAAATGTCTTCTGGGGGTTCTCCAGACTACCAAGCACCTGCACTCTCCTAAGTGCATGGTGTGGGCTGCAATTTCGGCCAGAGGCATCATCGGACCAATCTTCATCGAAGAATCTGGCGCAGCAGTGACAGTCACCAAGGAGCGGGATGTGGAGGTCCTCAAAACCTTCAAGAGTGAGCTCCAGACCATCTACCCTTCACTCATGAGCAATTTCTGGTTCTAGCAGCAAGGAGCAAGTTCTCACACCTCAAATCTGTCTCGAGATTGGCTGAAAAAGAACTTCGGAGGCCGAGTGATCTGTCTCAAGACAAAATTTTAGGTGGGCACCCCCATAGCCCGGACCTAAGCTCCCCCACCACCCGATTTTTTTCTTTGGGGCTATCTTAAGGACAGAGTTTACGCAGGGAAACTCAGAACCATCATAGAACTAAAAGAAGCCATCAGGGAAGAAATGAGAGCCATTACCAATTCGGTCTGTAAGAACGTCATGGACAACTTCGTGCTGCGCCTCAAGAAATGCACAGAGCTAAATGGAGGCAATCTAGAACATATGCTGTGGAACGGAGAAAAAAAGGCCAAAGACCCTAGTATTTTGATGTGATGTTTTGAATATAATAAACTAGTTATGACCAAAGTTTCATTTCATTCGGACAAAACACTAAGAAACGGGGCCTGATTAGATTTGGGTGACCCCCAAAAAACGGGCCCCAACTCTAATTAGGTTTTTTGTGTTTTGTCCAAATGAAATGAAACTTTGGCCATAACTACTTTATTATATTCAAAACATCACATCAAAACACTATGGTCTTTGGCCTTTTTTTTTCTCCATTCTGCAGCATATGTTCTAGATGACCTCCATTTAGCTTTTGTTTTTTTTGAGTCACCTTATATATATATATATATATATATATATATATATATATATATACTAGCAGAAGTACTCGTCGTTGACTGGGTTCAAAAACAGCCTACAGAAAATGGACTCTGATTTATGAAAGTATGATAGGTAATGAAAAGGAAGGGTTGTAAAGAAATAGCTTTGAATTTGGGGGTATCAAAACCAAAGCAAAATATGATGAAAGTAAAAATAAAATAGATAAACCCCATAATTTATTATACCATACCTGCTCATACTGAAACACTTATCACAATATTCTGTGGATCTATATTAAAAAACCTTGTTAAATTTTATGACATATTTCCATTCTATGGAGGTCAGGCACGAACAAACACCCCATAATTTTATTATATCATATTTCTTCAAACTGAAACATAATTATCAAAGTATACTTATGCAGATAGATATGAAAAGTCTTTATTAAAGTTTGTGCCTATTTCCATTCTATGGATGCCAGGCACGAACGCAGACCCCACAATTTTATTATACCATCCCTATTTAAGTTAAAACATACTTATCAAAGTATTATTATGTACATCTATATCAAAAACACTTGTAAACGTTTTTTTTTAATTTTTACGCAGACCCCACAATTTTAATGAATAATTATGCCAGATCAAACATACCCATTCCTGTGTCTCGATATATCTTCTATCATTATATGTGAGCAGCTTTCTATAATAGTCAACCATATAGGAGCCTATTCGTGACCAGACACACACGTAGATGATCAGCTTTAAACAGAATGACCCAAAAAAACGGGCCCCAACTCTAATTAGGCCCCGTTTTTTAGTGTTTTGTCCAAATGAAATGAAACTTTGGTCATAACTAGTTTATTATATTCAAAACATCACATCAAAACACTAGGGTCTCAGAAAAACAATTGAATGTCCTGTTTTTTTTTTTTTGTCACAATTGGCCTTCGGGACAAGATCAAAGTGTAGTATCTGTTCTTCAGATGCTGCACTTCTATTTCTTGTTCTCTTTCGGTGGAGGAGAAATCCTTCACGACTGAGACAATTTTTATTTTTGTACCTTTTCTCCACGTTAAAAAACGACCCTGGTGTCTAATTCTGTCCCGTGGGGAGGCATAGTAAATAGGTATATATATGGGACGATTAATCGAAAATGGCATCGGGAATCAGAAAAATCAGAACTTTTAGTGGTATCAGAATTGGAAAAATGTGTACCAATTTTCCAATGCCAACAGCGATTCCTTTATTTATCGTTTATTTTATTTGATTTTGCTTGAAGCAAAATCTTTCACTGCTGGTAGTAATAATGAAATAATAAATATTTATTAATTTTAACCTACCAGTAAAGCTAAAAGCTATAAATCACCCCACAAGTGTGTTTTTTATATTTTGAGAAAATATATGCACATTTTACATGTGTTTTTACTGTAATCCTGACAAAATAACAACTTTATAGTTAAATATTTAGAGATTTATAAAGAATCGGAATTGGAATTGGAATTGATAATTGTATCGGAATCGGGAAATTTAGTACAGAATTGGTAATTGCATCGGAATTGGGAAAAATATTGGAATCGTCCCATCGCTCACATACATATATATATATATATATATATATATATATATATATATATATATATATACATGATATCTGTAAAGTTTTTTTACAATTAAAAAAGGTTTATTATTAATAAAATAGTTATATTGACTACTACATTTGTTTTGTTTCAATTAATGTTTAGCAATTTTTTAAAAAGCGTTTGAGAAAATATCTGAAATACAAAATTTTATCCTTAACCATATCGTCAATAAAAACTGATTAAAACAAAAGGAGACTTTATGGACACCCTGTAGTCAACCTCGTGTATTATATATAAAGTAAGTTTTGAAAATATATATGGCAATTAAGCTATACAGAATGTTCCGCATTTCATTCTTGTGAAGATTCGTCAGGCTATTGCATGGAATTTATGTCACCATATGCTTTTATGTATTCACGTGGTTCTGAGTTTGCTAGTTATCCAAGCAGATTCTTTGTTATTCATGCAGCCAATATTTGCACCTTTATCGGGCAAAGTTATACTCAACCTGTAATTCACCCCTTTCTCTGTTCGTTTTTTGGAAAGAATAGAGCTTTTCTTTGTGTGGGAAAGTGACCTAGTTTATATCTGGATGTCTTATATTTTTTTTTTTTTTTTTTTTACATGATAGTCACCTCTTATCAAGGCCTGAAAGCCACTCGGGGATAAGGGTTATTGTGTGTACAGTATACTTAAGGTTGCACATTATTGTTTTAAGAAGTGGGGGATCACTTTTCTATATTAATTTTATGTAAAATGAGTACCCACTTAATGGAAACTTTGGCTATAAAATCGGTGTTTATTTTACTTTAAATTAATATAGAAAAGTGATCCTCCACTTTTTAAAACTATAATTTAATCATATCATTGAAATTACTCGTTTCCTGGAATTTTAATTGTTGTTTTCGTTTTCAGCACCCTCAGAAAACTGTAATAGTGGTAATTTTAAAAGATTTTTTGTCGGTAGAAAGATACTGCACTGTTACCAATACTTCAGTCATAGTCATTTGTTTTCCTAGTTTTGCATATGAATTACAAAATATCTGATATTTCCCCAAAACCTCTGGCCTTGATGGAGGGGAGACTAAAACTTGCTACTATGGTTTCAAATGATCTGAAAAAATGGCAAGGCGAGACTTGATTCCAAATATTTCACATATGTTATATCTCCACTTTTTGATTTTCATACCTAAAGTAAATATCACAATGTATAAAGATTATTTGATACTGGAGATATTCATAATCGTACTCTATTTTCACAAGAAAGTAGATATAACATATCAGAAATATTTGGAATCAAGTCTCCCTTTGCTGTTATTTCAGATCATTTGAAATCATAGCAGCAAGTTTTAGTCTCCCCTCCATCAAGGCAAGAGATTTAGGGAAAATATATATATATATATATATATATATATATATATATATATATATATATATATATATATATATATAGGTATGAATTTGCTGATACTTGCATAAATTGAAACTGCATTATCTGAAAACTAGTCATAAATGCAAAAAAAGTTTTAATGCAAAGAGTTCATGAAATGGGCGAAAAGAAATAAAAAATAAAAAATGTGAATTAAAAATTAAAAATTAAAATTCCAAATGAAAGGACATGGAGTGGTTATGTATTTCCAAGACGAAATGATCATAAGAGTCAATGTTCTCATAAGAAGTCAGATTAATAATGTTGACAAACAGATCCAAATTAAAAATCCCAAATGTGTGCAATTCAAGTCTGTAGAAAGATCGTGTATGCAAGCAGTTGAGGAAAAAAGATTATTTCAAATCGTTAAAGTTTTATCACTTTGGGAAATTTTCATGATTCCATATGGTCTTTCTTTGTGTTTTACCTCTGTAGCAGTTTTTATATGCCTAGCTAATGCCTATGAATCATATGTATTAGTCTCCGCATTCAAGAGTTTTCCTTAATATTTCAGCCGTTTTCATTATTGTTATCCATTGTATCTTCTCAGTCAATTCTCTGATTCCAATCTCTCCCATTCTATTTTTTTTTAAAAGTTTTTTTGGTATTGCTCCTAGTACTCCTACTATTATTGGTGTTATGTTAACTTTCTTCATCTTCCATTTCTCTTTCAGCACTCTGGCCAGTTCCGTGTATTTGCTCTGCTTCTCTGTCTCTTTGATCTTCACTCTGCCGTCTGCAGGAATGGAAAATCAGGCAGAACTTTTCCTTCTTGTTAACTATTATGACATCCAGTCTTCTTGCTTGGATGGGCATATTCGTTTGTATATCTATGTCCTATAGGGTTTTGTGCCTTTTATTTTCAAGTACTGCTGCCTTTTAATAATGAGAGTGCCTATTTTTGGTTTATTAAATAGTAAAAAACAAAAGCAGGAGGAGTGATTTAAGCAACATGTCCTTCCAACAATCCTGTAAATTGTCTTGTGTGTCATTTACTTATTTTATGATTAGCAACTCAAATTCATGATTCCCTGTTTTGTGTTAACATAGATTACCATTGAGAACTTGGATGATGGATCTCTATATCAGACCACAGAGAAAAAAATTTATGTTGGAAGAAACAAAATTGACTATTTAGGTATGTATATAAAACTTTGAAATTCTTTCTGAAATCTTTCATTAACAAATCTAATTTGTAATATATATATAACAGCTGTCCTTTTTTTTTCTTTTTTTTTTACATAGGCATCACCACTTATCAAGGCCAAGCGGCCACTCAAGGATAAGGGTTAACGAGTGTACAGTAGACAATTGGACAATATAGTACTCGTTAGTAATGGAAATTTGGTAAATTTGTTAACTTATATGAAACGGCTCATCAAATATTATGTTAGACTTGAAGACAACCATATTGTAGTCAGCTGGAAAGCAGGAAAACGGAAGACAATTCCGTAGGTGTGCAGTTCTAAAAAAGAAGCTTTGTTCATGGAATCTACGTTTAGGTTTAGGTACAGATAAAGAGTGGGGGGGAATTATTGATAGTGTTTTCTGCTAGATGGGTGTTTTTTGTGAAAGTTTGGCGAGGGGGGACCATAGATTGGAGCTCAGTCGAGCACTTACCATGAAAATAACGATACATCAGAGACATGCAACATCTCTTCTGTAAGAAAGAGTTGCAGGGAAGAGAAAAGGACATCCCCTATGAGGCTATGAAGTCCATTTTGAACTCTATCAAGGCAGGATAAGTCCTTTCTCACAGCTCTTACCCAGATATGGCAACAGTACTCCATCCTTGGACATACCTGGCTCTTATATAAATAAAAAATTCCATCAGCAGTGAGATATTTACTGGATCGATAGAAGTATCCCACCATCTTTCCAGCGGCCTTGGCAATGGATTTAATGTATGTGTTCCATTTCAGATCAGGAGTAAAGGTCAAGCCCAAAAGCTTGTCCTGTTTTTAAATCTCCGAAACAGCTAAATGGTAAGCAGCTGAGGATCCCCGTTTTCTAATTTACAAAATTTTAGTTATAGTTTTGTCTTTTCATCCTTATATAGTTAAATTCTCTTTCATAATTGAAGACTCTGTAGAAATCGGCTTGTGCATGTGCTAAATCTATTTCTATTCTACAATTTAAATCGAGGCCATTTTTTTCATCCTTACAATATATATGAATATAATTTTTTTTTTTATTTGTGTGTTTTCACATTGAATATAATTTTTTGTTTTACTTGTTTGTTTTCACATTGAATATAATTTTTTGTTTTATTTGTGTGTTTTCGCATTGAATATAATTTTTTGTTTTACTTGTGTGTTTTCACATTGAATATAATTTTTTTATCTGTGTGTTTTCACATTGAATATGATTTTTTGTTTTATTTGAGTGTTTTCACATTTTTTTAATATAATTCTTGTTTTATTTGTGTGTTTCCACATTGTTTGAATATAATTTTTTGTTTTATTTGTGTGTTTTCACATTGAATATAATGTATGTTTTATATGATTTTTTGCTTTATTTGTGTGTTTTCACATTGTTTTAATATAATTTTGTTTTATTTGTGTGTTTTCACATTGTTTTAATATAATTTTTTGTTTTATTTGTGTGTTTTCACATTGAATATAATTTTTTGTTTATTGGTATGTTTTTACATTGAATATAATTTTTTGTTTTATTTGAGTGTTTTCACATTTTTTTAATATAATTTTTGTTTATTTGTGTGTTTTCACATTGAATATAATTCTTTGTTTTATTCGTGTATTTTAACATTGAATATAATTTTTGTTTATTTATGTGCTTTCACATTGAATATAATTTTTTGTTTTATTTGTGTGTTTTCACATTGAATATGATTTTTTGTGTTATTTGAGTGTTTTCACATTTTTTAATATAATTTTTGTTTTATTTGTGTGTTTTCACATTGTTTGAGTATAATTTTTTGTTTATTTGTGTGTTTTCAAATTGAATATAATGTTTGTTTTATATGATTTTTTGTTTTATTTGTGTGTTTTCACATTGAATATAATTTTTGTTTATTTGTGTGTTTTCACATTGAATATAATTTTTGTTTATTTGTGTGTTTTCACATTGAATATAATTTTTGTTTATTTGTGTGTTTTCACATTGAATATAATTTTTTTGTTTTATTTGTGTGTTTTCACATTGCTTGAATATAATTTTTTGTTTTATTTGTGTGTTTTCACATTGAATATAATTTTTTGTTTTATTTGTGTATTTTCACATTGAATATAATTTTTTGTTTTATTTGTGTGTTTTCACATTGAATATAATTTTTTGTTTTATTTGTGTATTTTCACATTGAATATAATTTTTGTTTTATTTGTGTGTTTTCACATTGAATATAATTTTTGTTTATTTGTGTATTTTCACATTGTTAATATAATTTTTGTTTATTTGTGTGTTTTCACATTGAATATAATTTTTTGTTTTTTTGTGTGTTTTCACATTGAATATGATTTTTTTATTTGAGTGTTTTCACATTTTTTAATATAATTTTTGTTTTATTTGTGTGTTTTCACATTGTTTGAGTATAATTTTTTTGTTTTATTTGAGTGTTTTCACATTGAATATAATGTTTGTTTTATATGATTATTTGTTTTATTTGTGTGTTTTCACATTGTTTGAATATAATTTTTGGTTTTATTTGAGTGTTTTCACATTGAATATAATTTTTGTCTTATTTGTGTGTTTTCACATTGTATTAATATAATTTTTGTTTTATTTGTGTGTTTTCACATTGTTTGAATATAATTTTTGTTTTATTTGTGTGTTTTCACATTGTTTCAATATAATTTTTGTTTTACTTGTGTGTTTTCACATTGTTTGAATATAATTTTTTTGTTTGATTTTTGTGTTTTCACATTGTTTTCTGAGATATATCTTAATTTCTCCTTTTTTTCTCTCTCTTTCTTTTTTTTTCTTAGTCATAACCATATCAAAAACAACTACTCAAAGCCCAGAACCAACATTCTCCCAAGAAACTTTGATGCCATCTTATTCTTCCTCACAGAGTTCTTCAACAGAAACGGAAATCATAACTCTTCTTGATACTTCTACTGTGGAAGTGACTGTTCCACCAACCGCTTTTGCTTCTGAAGAAAGTGCTTCCACTTTGGATAATGGTATTTCGACAGATGATACAGTTAATACTGTCACAACTGATGATCTAATTAAAAGTGTCACAACTGAAGCAACAAGTAATACTTGGACAGATGATACAATGGAAATTGTTACAACCAATACACCAATTAATGTGACCATAACAACCACTACTAGTAGAACTACCGTTGCAATATCTAATGCTACAAATGCGACAATAAATTCCAGTACTCCAGTCCCTATGTGCGTATGTCCGTGTGCCAAGAAACTAACCAAAGAGGAACAAATTGAACAATTAAAAGAGATTAAAAAAGAGTTGACGATTGAAAAGAAAAAGACGTCACGTTATATCCGAAAGAAGATAAGCGTTCCGGACAACCGAATCTCAGCCAAAGCAACGGGTTACGTCGGTATCATCTTGCTTATCTGCCCTTTTGCTGCCATATTAGCGTGTGACCTAATGGATCTTGCTGTTTACTTGAAGGCAAAGTATAACGCATCGAAAGTTTAATCTGCAATATTATCTGTATGCATCTGATCCTTTCAGACTGAGGGCTTACCATCCTAAAATCAAAGCTACTTATTTATGCTTTAAAAATTAATAACTTGAGGCAAAGCTGATGGAAGACAAAGGATATTTATTCCACTTGATCTTCGTCCCAAATCACTGATCAGTGGTCATCACTTTTTAATCATATGTTGTCAACCCATTTCATTTAATGACCAAATATGCTGCATGCTTCTCCAGATTACCTTTGTTGCTAACACCCTCTCTCTCAGAGCCATGTGACGTCATATTCACTTGATATTCACAGGATGCAGCGATTTTTGAGTTTGGCCTATAGTGTGGGACCTATTAGATTCGACACTTTTTGTGTGCCCTGTCTTAGAGTGAGAAGCTAGTGGTAGATGCACCAGTCAAGAGGTGGTAACAATATTCCATGCATGGGTGAATTGTGGCCTTGTAAAGATATAAGATACTCTCTGGTGTGAGAATTTTCTAGCATAGTAGAGGGAGCCCACTTTCTTTACAGCAGCCTTGGCAATGTTCTTGATGTATTTGTTCCAATTCAAGTTGCCTCTGAATATTAAGCCGAACTGTTTGAAGGATACGTTGTAGGTAGGGTGTTATTTGTCATGGCGATCAGTGATTGAAATCTGGTTTTAACTATCAAGATGTTTTTATACAAATAAGTTCAAAATGAGTAGGTAACTCAAAATATATATTTTTTTTTAATTTTCCAATTGTATTACCTTTAAAATAATTCCTGTCGGACCCTGGGTGAAATTAGCTAAACTCTAAGAATATACTATCGAGAATTTATTGCTGTAAAAAGATATACATTTTTACAATTTTCGGCGCTTATGCACTTATTGGACCATGCTGAAGTAATAACGTTATTATTTAGAAACCCATTCTTAACACGGGGAGAGGAGAGTGTTTTGTAACTATTCTGTATTTTCACCTAACAATTTAATGAAAAAGTATACCCGCAAAACTTGAATTTAGCTTGAAAATACTATTTTTTTTAAATAGCGCGTGTGCATAAACATCTAATTTTCAATTAAAAAAAAAGAAAAAAAAAGAAAAGACGTGTTTGGTTTATTTAAAGACTAAAGAAAATATTTAACCGACAATGATAATTATTTTAATGGGAGAAGAAAGAGACAATTTTTGCTTACGATAAACCTTATATTTAAAACGAAATACCAATTTCCAAGGCACAGTGCTCTCAATGATATCGTTGATCCTCGAACCATTTTGACTGGTAATTCTCTCCCTTGTTTGTTATTTACTTCTTAGTGTGTATATAATTTTTAACTGTAATCAAAAGTTTAATTTGTTGAACAAATTTTTCTCTGTTCAAAACAGATGCTATTATTTCAAACGAAATATCATTAACAGTAAATTATGCAGAAAGATGGAAAAAATAGCAAGGGTGAAATTTAACTGGCGCCACTAAGTTAAAAAGGAAAAAAAAAACTCACTTTACATTTTAAAATGAATTGTTCCAAAATAATATTCCGTCGTTCCATCGACTAAACTAGTTTTAAAACCTACATTTTGCATTTGTTTTATTTTAATATGATTTTAATACACATCTAATAGTTACAATTTTAAATAAATAAATTGAAAACACAAATGTTTTTTTTTTTTTTTTACAGAATATTTAGTTGACAATTTTTCTCGCGGTAATAAGAAAGGGACACTTATTTAAAGAAAAAAAAATTAAAAGGTTAAAACGTCCGTTTCATTTAAAAAGGAAAATAAATTTAGTTGCCAATTTTTATTATTTATTTATTTATTTTTTATAACAAGTGATTAAATCGATTTTGCGCGCTCAGAGTTGAATACTGTATGAGATATTTTCAGAGGTCACAAGGTCAAATTGGAAAAGGCACAAAAATTTGAAGGGGCACAAAAACACTTTGGAACACACAAAATGTAAGTTGAAGTAATGTGAACTTTATAAATGCCAAGACAGGAATATGAAGAAACAATTTGGATGAAAACGCTTCTGATTTTTAACATTCGTAGGAAACACTTTATGATTCATTTGTCACAAATATTTAGTTGACAATTATTATCACGGTAATCAGAAAGAGATACTTCAGTTAACCCTTTATGGCCTGGTTAAACTAATTCGTTCAGTCGTAAATAAATGAATATAACGGCATAAATAAATTCGGAATTGATTCAAACACGCCTTGTACGTATTATTTCAGTATCTGGGTAGATGCCAGATACCTCCAGATTGAAACTGTCCATTGCTTACATTCAGTATACCGCCATCTGTCTCAGAGTGTGGAGGGGTTCGTTTGTTGTCATAAACACACTTTTTTCAAGCACCATAAATGATAAAGATAAGTTTACGAAATGCAAAAATTCTCAGTAATAGTTTAACTCTATTTTTCCAGTTTAAAAACAACTATAGTATCATTGCTCTCTACCAACTAAAATTAACACTAAATATAGTTTTAATCATCTACGTCATAATTCAGGTCACAAAGGGTTAAATTGTTGCAGTAAATAAAAAGACTAAAACGTATGCTTCATTTATTCAAAAAAATAAATGAATTTAGCTGACACTTATTTTACGGTAAGAAAAAAAAAGAATGTTTATTGTTTTAAAAAGATTTAAATTGTTAAAACTTTTAATAAATAAAATGAAGTAGAAATATATTCGCTTTATTTCTTTAAAGAATATTTCTCTAACAATCGCAATTATTTTTCAGGAGAGTAACAGGGCAATATTTGCTAAATTCAACCTTACATGAATGTATTATTTCAAACGAAATATCATTAACACTAAAATATGGGCATACATACGTGGATTTTCCACAGAATGCAAACATGGGCATACAAACATGGATTTTTCACAAAATGCTGCTGTAGGCGTGTCAGAAGTTGCCATTAAAAAAGGAATGATTAATTAGACTCGCTATCTTTCGAAGCTTATAACAATATGAATAATGTAATTTAAACCTTAATTTTTTTTCGATAAAAGGAGCAAGGACCAAACTTTAAAATAATTAAAGGTTTTATCGAAAAATATACAATATTTTATTAAAATCGGTTTTCTTTAAAAAAGACTTTACGAAATTCCACGAATTTTAATTTAATCTAAATATAATAAATATAAATTCCAAAAAAATCACTTACCTATATAAAATACTAATCAATGGATACTTCCATTCTTCATTTATGAGAATTTATCCATATTTATATTTTATATTCCATATATTTTTTAAATAAAAGAATTTTTTTAAGCAATCATTTGAAAATACCGCCATTACATAAGCATTAACTGGTGTTAGCAAGCCGGTGTTTCTTCCTGTTTCGAAATACGGATGGATAAAAGAGCTATAAAACGTAAAAACAACACATACACGTGAGCCGGCAAGCCTTGTGCGTGAAAAAATATGGGTTACCGTAGTTAAAAAAAGATGATCACATTTTACTTATCAGTTTTTGCCTTAAAAAAAAACACTCAACGATTTTCGATTTTTTTTCTTCTCTCAAAGAAATACACGAGTTTTTGATTTGATATATTTTATTTCGTCTTTATAGAGTGATTTTTTTTTAAATATCTAAAAAAAAAAAAGAAACATTGAATGAAATAGAAAAAATTGTCGTAATTGTACAAAATTTTCCGGACAATATACCAAGATTATAAGGTTTCAATTAAAAATTGAATTAAAAGTGAATTAAAAAAAGCGCTTGTCTAGAATATTATATTCGGTTTATTGGAAAGAGCATAAAATTTCACATTGAACCTGAAAATATCGTAAAAATTGAACCAATAGAAAAATTTTGATAGATTTTTAAAGTGAAAAAATTGAAAAAAATTTAACTCGTAAAATTCAATTCATTTCATTACGTAAAACAATGGCTGCATGAACGCGCGCAGGCACTTTGTAAACGCTGTTTTCTTTTAAATAAAAAATAATATTTCCATTATTTTTAAAGAACTTTAATAGTTTATTTTGGAAGTATATTCCATAAAGAAAATAAAACAACCCACTTTAAAAAGAGAAATTACGAGTTTTTTTTTTTTCTAGTTTAATCGCAGTTTTGTGTTAGGGGTGTCAAAAATTCACCCAAAATTCTGACACACCTAATGCTTCTGATACGTTATGGAGGGTATGAGGTCTATATATATGTAAGGCGCTGTATATAAAGTACATTGGGTATATGATGAGCTATGTATATAGTGAAATTTCTTCGGGTCGTCTAATGTTCATAAATCCTTGTGAATGTGTGTATGGCATGGGTTACAGGACATTTACAATACGGATAACAGAAAGGGGATGGAACACAGTTTGGGTGGTTATGCATCTTACCATTAAAGAAATTATACCTTTGTTCATCCGAATCTTGGTTGATGAATCTGCCAAAAGCTGAAATGAACATTTTTCCAAAGAAACGACCAGGAGTCTTCGGTTATATTTTAGACAAATTTTATTTCACTATGTTTCCTTTTTGGAAGATTGCGCGCTTGTCTTAGACTCTGCTCCACCCCTGTACAAGGCCATTACAGGCCCTGTCTTCAACACTCCAAACTTTCTTCGTCCGTCTAGCTCTCTCTCTCTCTCTCTCTCTCTCTCTCTCTCTAGCTCGGTCTATTTTAATTCCTAACTCTCTTTGTATATATGTAACTATTCCTTTGTGCTTACGTCACTCAACCACACAAAGACCCAACACAAATATATTGTAAGAAATTATTTCTCACATCCCAATTTCCTCTCGGCAGAAGCAAAAGAATCCACAAATACAAAAGCCATATCTTTCAAACTCAAAATTTATTCACAAGTAACAGCAATGAAAGTTTATTGGTTCTGGTATTGTCCTTTTGCAAAACGGTGGCCTGTTCTGCTTCCATACGCCTGGAGCCATTAGTATGAATTCCTATTGTTGGAATGTTAGTTCGTTGTTCCTCAGAAGGATCCATGAATGTTCATAGTACACTCGGCAGGAATGTTGGCGCCTATAATTAGGCATAATGTGAGCCACTTTGGACTCAAGATGAATTGAGATAAGATCCAATATTTGGTAAATATACATGAAGAACAGTTCTTGAAAGTCATCCTTTATCTTGATGGTTTCAGCAGTATAAAGTAGTCTCTGCTTGTAGAGACGCGGTTCCTCGTTCATCAACTGTTTGGTGTTCATGAAGGAATTGTCTTAGCTCTCTCCAGTGGGAGCTGCTGGGGTTTGAGTCTATCCCAATGCCGAGTTCTGTGTAGACTGAAAAGAAAGCATGATACAAAAGCGCGCCAAGTGAATCACCTGACACATTCAAATTTAAACCAATGACAGCCGACCACTACAATGCGTGGGCAGCTAAACAAAAAGAAAGATAGCGACTGTATATGGAATTTCTCACAATATGTCACAGTGAGGAAATAGAAAAAGTCACGTTTTCTGGTCAAATTTATTGTTTTTATACATATGTTTGAAAACCCACTCTGTTTATGTCCACCATATTCTTTCCTTGTTATTGTTTCTAATTTAACCAAAATAATTTACTAAACATTCCTTTGTTTCAATAACATTTTCTCTGCATACCTTTTTTCTACATAACAGTTACAAAACAATAATAATGTTCATTATCTAACATTTTACGTTTTTAATAATAATCGTCGATTTCCTAAATTAACTATCAGCAAGGCCAGTCGATGTTGCCCCAGCATAACATAACATTGCTAGTTGATAATAGATACTAATAAAAATTAAACCTATCAAGGAAATAACATTAGTCTAATATATAAAGTAAAGTCACCTTCTTCGTTAATTCTTGATGCCGATAGCATTCTTCCTACAAAATCAATATTTTATTCTGCTTCATCAGTTTTTTCTTGTGGGCCGTTGAAGCATGTTGTTAAGGCAAATAAAAAGTAATTCAATTTAATTTTCTTAGGAAAATACTTTGTCCGAATCGAAATTATTTTCAAATGGCTGATATCTTAAAATTGAAATTTAACTTTATATTCGTTTATGCAAACAAAAAATAATATTTTAGAAAGAGAAAAACTACATTTTTTTTTTAAAGAAAAACAAAACAAATTGTACTTCTGAATTTTTTTAGATGAGGGCTGATTGTTTATATTACTTTATCAGACTATTGTTCTCATATCAAGTGTTATTTGTGCAATGTTTCAGTTGAATTAGCCTTTGACCGTCCTCAGGTGTTGGTTGACAAGTATGCAAGGTGGAGAGTTATGCTACTCAAAGAGGTAGCACATATGCTAAAAAAATACAAGAAAAATTTCTAAGCAGACTAAGCCTAGAGATTAGTAGCATTTGGGAGCCTCTAACTGTACAAAAAACAAACATTGTACATCCTAAAAGTTTTTGACAGTAGAAGGGAGATAATCCCATGCCAATCTTTATTAGAGTTGCCTGCCCTTTGTCAACCAATTTTTCACAAATACGAAACAATAACCATAAAATATAGACTAACTCAAAGAATACGAAAATATCTACGGAGCCAGTAACTTTTCTCTTTTCTTTTCCAAACAACAACTAAAATGTCTGAGGACGATCGAAGGCCAATCCGACTGAAACGTTGCACAAATAACACTCAAGATGAGAACAATGGTCCAATCAATATAAATAACATAAAACAAATTGTGTGTAGATATATTACCAGGCAACATCAGGTAGGGAAAGCTTGTTTATTAAATTTGCAATCAAACGCATACGATATGGCTATTTGCAACAAGTTTTTAGCACGCTTCAATTTAGCTGGTGCAAATAAATAATGAGACATTCTTTTTAATCATTTATTAAAATAATATTTACCAGCGTGACAGAGCATGGACGTGTGTATGGTAGCTGTATGCAAATGACCGAGCCGTGTGCAAAGTAACGTCACGGTGAGAAAATAGAAAAAGATTATAAAAAGAAGAACGTATGCACAGACCGATCATGATGATCATGTTAAAGAGATGGATATAAATGTCTCTTGTTTCAACAGAAAAAAAAGTGAGTCGAGTTATTCCCTGTCTGTTGTTTCGTGTGACGGACTCGACCTGTGTGAACGTGTGCATAAGGACTACGTTACACCAGATACCATTTTGAGGAAAGAAGAAAAAGACAATATTTCCTTAATATTATTAAACCATACTTGCATTTGAAATTTAAAGAGAAATATTAATAAAGCTTTCTACTCGGATAGCTTTGTTCCCTCGGACTGCTGCACTTTGGAATTCCCTCCTGGGCCCCTGCTTTCCTGACTGTTCTAATATGCAAAAATTCATGTGTAATGTGAACAGACATCTTGCTGCCCAACTCCATTTTCAACTCTCATTGTTACAAAAAATCTGGCACATACTGTTGATAGTCAATCATAAGCAATTTGTCGTATGCCGTGGATTTCTTGTCCATCTTTAACAATCCTTATTCTGGCCATGTCGTCATCATCTTTTTTACACTTGTGATCGTCGATCGGGACACATGGATCCACAAAGAGAAATATAAAACAAAACACAAGAAAAACACAGACACTGATGCTTCCCATATATGTCAGTTGGACTCAGGGTGGGGGTAGGGGGTATGTTTCTACATGCTAAGGTTATTTACATCCTGTAGAGGCTGGGTTCGTCTATTGCACTGGTTCATCTTGATCTCCCAAAGCTTTTCCGACCTGGTCCCAGCTACGATCTGTTTCCAACAGCAATCAAAGTATAACTGCTCAAGCATCCAACTCAATTTTCAACTCTCATTGTTACAAAAAAATTTGACATACTGTCGTCGGTAGATCATAAGATGACATTTGTCCTTCTTAAATCATGTTAAGAACATCATTGTTAAAACTTATTAGCACTCCATAGCGTCATAAAACTAAATATCTCTATCTATCATTCAGTCCTTTTTCTATCATCATTTGTCACGCTCGAATTTAAATCTACCTCACTTTGTCTATGTTACGAACAAATTTCTGTCCATTGTCTATTGATAAATCTATTTCCTCTATTGTTTTCTGACTTCTTTCTTTATCCCTACAAATCTAGCCCCAAATACTAGCCCCTCACAATTAAGTGGCCCTGTGCTTTGTTTTGGGTGAAACGTCAATATTTTTTTTTTTTTTAAATTAATAATAAATTATACAGATAAATGAAGAACGCACATGCGGAATTTCTGCAGACTAAAAACTAAATACTAATAAAAATGAAACCAGGAAAATAATATTAATCTAATATATAAAGTAAAATCAGTCTCTCCATTAATTCTTTGTTGGTGATAATATTCTTCCTACAAAATCAATATTTTATTGTGCTTCATCAGTTTTTTCTTGTGGGCTGTTGAAGTATATTGTTAAGACAAATAAAAAGTAATACGATTTAATATCTTTCAGGAAAATACTTTTTCCGAATCAGAATTATTTTCAAATATCTTTTATTGCTTTGTATAATGTAAGTAACATGTCTTTCATAAATGTAAATTAAATTTGATAATCATACTTGTTTGTCTTTGTTTTTTGTTCTAATGATGAATCTGTTTGGAATATACGTTTAGTATATGAGCTGTGAGTTAAAATAACGTATATTCTAACAACATTTTCCTAATCTTTAAATGCAAACACATTTTCAATTAAAATCAACCTAAAAGTGACAACTGTGTTATACATTTTTTTTTCTTTTGCAATCATAATTGATCAAATCGATTATACATGCTCCGAGTTGGGTACTGTAATTCAAGGATTCTCAATAAGGACCATGAGATATTTTAAGGGGTCAAAAGGTCACATTTGAAAAGGTAGAGGGTGGGTAAAATGCATATATAAAGTTAAATATGGTCTTTATGAGTGTCAAGACATGAATATGAAGAATAAAATGGATGAAAATGCTTCTGTATAGATCAAGAATTATGATTATTATATAATTACAACTGAAAAAGAATTACTTTGTACTGAGGACATAATGAATTGTAATCGTCCATTGAATGTTGTTACCCCAAAATGTCGGCTAAATAAATGTAAAGGACACAATTCTGTTCAAAATATCTTTGAGGTAAGAAAGAGAAGTTATGAAAATTCATAATCTTTTATTGTAATCGAAACATATTTGATACAAATTAATTTTAGTCTATCTTTGACCTGTCACCCAAGTTTCAGTCATGAATGCCCAACAATCTTTGTTGTCATTCAGTGCTATGCACGGACACTTTGGTAATCATCTCTTCAGAAGAAGATATGATCCTAAAAGGGCTTCATGGGTAAAAGGCAATTTCCATAATTGTAATCACTGTAAGGCAATCATAGATTGATCCCCCAACCCACTTCACCCCCACACAACCCTACCCTGAAATGTCACATATGGAATTGTTAACAAATATTACAATCCTTTCTGTAATCCAACCATATTTGGTAAAAGTAAATTCTGATATAGAATGACACTACATGGCCCCACTAGCCGACGATCTTACACATCGTATGCCATGGATTTCTTGTCCATCTTTAATTGTTCTTGTTCTGGCCATGTCGTCGATAGGGACACATGAAGCCGTAAGTAGAAAAATAAAACAAAACACAAAAAAAACACAGGCGCTGATGCTTCACATATATGTCAATTGGACTCGAGGTGGGGGTTGGGGGTATGTATTTACATGCTAAGGTTATTTACATTCTGTAGAGGCTGGGTTCGTCTATTACACTTTGTTCATCTTGATCTCCAAAAGCTTTTCCGACCTGGTCCCAGCTACGATCTGTTTCCAACAGCAATCAAAGTATAAATCTACTCTTACCTCACTTTGTCTATGTTACGAACAAATTTCTGTCCATTGTCTATTGAAAAATCTATTTCCTCTATTGTTTTCCTACTTCCTTCTTTAACAGCCGTAGGTTGATCATAGTATTATACTATGTCTGACTTGTTTATTGGCGAAAAAAGCGACCCCTCCCTGTAGAAAAGTGCCCAGTTGAGGGTGAAGGAATTAATGTTTTTAGCCAATTTTTCTATATTTCTCGTCCAAAGAGTTGAGCTTCAAAACGATACCAATCTCGTGAACATCCATCGCCTCTGTCAAAAGTTTTAGGCAGACATACATACATACATGCATACATACATTTAAACAGACAGGTGACATTTATATTATAGACTAGCCGGAGTGCCCGGCGTTGTCTGGGTGTTTGGAGGTATGTTTGTTGGGGGGGGGGGGTAAAGCAGAACAAAATGGAAACTTAATCCTGTTTAAATATTTAAAAAAAAACGATGTTGAACTTCTTAAAAAAATAAAACAAAAACCAGCGATTTCAATATTAAAACTTTAAAAATGAAAAAAAAAAAGAAAAAAAGCCAATAGGCTGACAACATACAACTGCGCTGCAGTGGCGGAAGTAATGTAAGACATTAAATTTAGTGATTAAAAAGTGAATGTGTTCAAACAGGGTTCTTGATTTTATTGAGGTCAAACATCACACCATGGGAGAATGAACTATTTCTGTGAGACAGTTTTTTTGGTTTTATTTTTTCTCTCCCCAACTTGTTAGGGGGGGGGCCAAATGAATAGCAGTTGTCTGATATGACGGTTTTCACCGACATTGATCAAAGCACTCATTGCTTTTCTGAACGTGCCGCATGAGTGCCGAGGTTTGTTTCAGATTCGCCTTTTTATACTGAAAAGCCAAAGACACACGCGTGGGTCAATAAATATGGCGAAAATCATGCATAAAAGTTGCCCAAATTAAAAATACACGCCGAGTCGTTTCGTAAATCTTAGATACTATCTCGGTAGCATATAAAAAAATTATAAGAATGAGCGACCAACCCGAGAACCACCCCGAAAAAAGCCTTTGCCGGACATACACAAAAAATGCACACACAAACACACTAACACACATTTTGCCTTTCATGTATATAGACTAGCAGAGGTGCCGGGCGTTACCCAGGTGTTTGGAGGTGTGTACATTGGGGGGGGGGGTCACAAAAAAAAAAGTTAAAATTCTTTAAAAAATCGGAAAAACAAAAAAAAAACTGTTCGGCGTCGCCCGTGTGATAAAAGAAAAAAAAAGTTTTGGTAGGTAGGTAGGATCGAACCTGAAACCATGAGGTGAAGGTGGAAAAAATTCCTGACATGTAAACCCACTCGCCCACCACGGCAGAGTAACAGAAAAGTGATTTAATTTAACAATTAAAACTTAAATGCACGATTTTAATGATAATGAGGTCAAACATATCTTAGTTTTCACTGCAAGGCTGTTTTTTTTGTTTTCTTTCCCCAACTGTGGCTGCTTGTTTTCCCAAGATGTTGGGGAGGGGGAAACCAGCTCCCTATAAAAAGAGGAGTGTCCCAATGAATAGCAATTGTCTGATATAAGAGATTTCCCCCACATTGATCAAACTTTATTGCTTTTCTGGACGTCCCTGCCACGAGTGCTGGGGGAACTGCTGATATGGATTCAGTTTCGCTTTTTTATACTGAAAAGCGAAACAAAGACACAGTGATTGAAAAATATCTCAAAAATAGCGTGTAAAAGTTGGGAAAATTAAAGATAGACGCGACCTCCGTTCATAACTCTATATATTATGATTTAGATAGTATATAAAAAGTTTTAAGAAGGAGTGACCCCACTGAGACCCCCGCCCCCCGAAAAAAAGCCTTTGGTGGACGGACATACAGAAAAAATGCACACACAAACACACACACATTTTCGCTTTTATATATATAGATGATTAACAAAGGAAAAGGATTAATTTAATGCTAATTGCCTCAAGTGCACTTACCGGTGGATGCCGGCAGGGCTGCTGAGGCCATAGTATACTTATCTTAGTGCTCTAGCTCCTTAAAGATCACAACTGAACTTGACCTTCTTAAAACCACATCAAACTTTGTGTTTGACCTCCTGGCAAGAGGATAAATAATATTTTGTAGAAGATTAACATCAATGCTGATAATGACACTTTTTATTTTCGTGTTGTTGTTCACTGATCATGACTTGTAAATTGGGGTAAAAAATGATTTCATTCTGTTAAGGGTCTTTCAATCATAGGCGTGTTACCTTTCTTTCTGAGATTCTCATGGATGGCTTCATTCTGAAACTCTTTCCCATCAAATCTTTCTTGGAGTTCATATATTAGGTACACCGCTATTTCTGCATCTCATTCTCTCTATCTGAGACTATTCTCTATCTCTACAAATCTACTATTAGTCTTTGTGTGGAATACTGTTGTCTTAATTGGGCTGGTAAATCTCCGTCCCATTTGAAGGTTTTTTTATAAGGTTCAGAAATGTAATTATGTCAGCCACACCTTCTCTCATACAGATGTGATGTTTGTTAGTCTTAGTCTTTTCTATAAATACTATTATGGCATGTGTTTTTCAGAATTGTTTGACATATTCACTGCTTCCTTTGTTCAACCTCTTTCCAAGAATTGCCTGGTGCTACCAGATCAGGCTGTCTGAAGATATTGGCTTCCTAAGACGAAATGCACCTAACATTGATGTTTTGTGTCTTTTTACTTCCTTTTGCAAAACTTAATTATGTTCTGCAAAACCAAAACCAACATCAACCCACCTTTTTCCCCTTTTCCTTCTTCCCATTCCTTCCTACTCTTTCTACCTCCCCTCACTTCCTGACTGGTTACCTAACTTAAAATGTACCAAACATTAATACTGTAATCCTTTTCCCTCTCCCATTGCATAACTCATCCATGTTCTGCAGGGCAGGGAACAAAAATGATAAAATCCACTATAAAACAATGAAACTAAACACTACAAACTAGCGATTGAAGATACAAAGAGCTTGAAGAATAAAACTATTTTACAAAATAACTGAATGCAACATGAATACTATTTCCAAAATAACTGGATTCGGCATTAAATGACCTGAAAGGGGTTGATACGCCGTAAAACAAAACAAGCAAACCAAGAACTGCAGACTTGTTGAACTCTCTTTCTACTGATTGTTTTCCTCCTACCTTGATCTTTTTAAGGCTTAAGATCAATAGGCATCATAATTCTTTTTAGCTCCTTACATCAAGTGGCTTCATGTACTGCCTGGAGGAATTT
Source organism: Euprymna scolopes (assembly GCF_053919585.1). Classification (NCBI taxonomy): domain Eukaryota; kingdom Metazoa; phylum Mollusca; class Cephalopoda; order Sepiida; family Sepiolidae; genus Euprymna; species Euprymna scolopes. The sequence continues at coordinate 69,661,253 of NC_136485.1, read as the reverse complement.
TCATTAAAAAAAAAAATTTAAAAAAAAAAAAATGCTAAACAGTAAGCTACCCATCCTTTTAAACTTTTAGTAAAATTGAAATTTACAAAATAAAAAAGATCTTATTTACTTTACTGAAGTGTCACTTTTTAACTGAAGGTTAACTATCCTCTGTATAATACTGAATATGATTTCCTGTTAAAATAACTTTCAGACGAAAACAAAATTGCTACTTTTACCTGGATATTTTACTCAGAAACTAATGAGGAGGGCTTACCTGGATGTAAAATACGCTTAAATATATTTTAATTCGTGCAGATGTTGCATTTATTATTACAAAGCCAATTCCTTATTGAATATTATACTATACCTAATATGTAGCACGGATTCTAAAAGTTTCATCTAGAATCAAAAAAAACATTTAACATTCCAGCCGCGTTCCTCTACTGTTGGAACTAACCTGACAGATAAGAAAGATTTAAAATCAAACTAATTTTTGTTACGATTGAATTTATGCATGCATAAAACAAATTTCAACTTGCTGACATTTCTATACGTGCTATTCATCCAAAAACTAAGATTTTACTCATTATGTATATACACCCTTGTTGTATGAGAGTCTCCAACCTGATAGGCCCTGAACTGTCATCTAAGCTGCAACTACTGTCCACCTGACGAAATGTTGCATCCCTCTGCCAGTTCTACAAGTATTTTAACGGTGAATGCTCTGATGAACTGCAAGCACTTGTGCCCCCACGACATAAATATCCTCGACAAACAGCTAAATCCCACCTCTACACAGTGGAGATCCCTAGATATAGGAGAGCTTTCTACTCCAGTAGTTTCTTCCCCAGAACCGCTAGACTTTGGAATTCCATTCCGGTTCCCTGCTTCCCCAACTGTATTGACATGCAGAAGTTCAAGTGTAACATGAACCGACATCTTACTGCCCAACTCCCTACATAGTACCCCAGTAGCTTATGTCCCTGATAGTAGACCCCTACACCAAAATGGCAATGTGCCTTGTTTGGAGTGAAAATGTAATAATAAAAAATAAATGAATTATAAAAAAATGATTACTATTTACCGTGAATTTCAGTGTTATATGACCACTAGTTTAAGAGTTAAATATTTTCACACAAACACATACATACATCTACTGTTTTATTTAGATAAGATAAAATTTTGCCCTCCTCCTTCAAGAACAGTTTTATCTGGCTTGCTCATGATTAATCAACATCTGTTCCAAACAAAAGAAAGAAAAAAAATTATACAAATTTTGTTTATGGAATAAAATTTAAAACAAGATTACATAAACCTAACAATTGGATATGGAATCACCATATAGTTTGTTATGCTGGACGATCTTAAAAATAGTCTTCCTTCGCTTATAGATAAAAATGAATAATTTTTACAGGGAAATATTTCTCTGTAAAAATTATTTTTTATCTATAAGAAAGACTATTTTTAAGATTGGATTTTTTCGATACTTATGATAAGAATTTCTGTACAAAACATGTCTAAGAACACTGCCAGACATATAAATTACCTTTGTGCAAAATTTTCAAAAGATAGGCTCAGCTGTTTCGGAACTTATGAGAAAGGAACTCACACACACACACAAAGTGACTTTTATATAATATATATATATATATATATATATAGATATAGTTTCTAAAGTAATTAAATATATCTTGTGTAACTGAAGTAAAATAATCTATATAATAATACGCTAAGGAATTTTCATGTTCACACGTATATTATCACCTTTTATGCACATTTTTATAAAATGAATGATCAGCGAAGCAAGTGATTGGTGATTAATCTGATGCTATTAAGGTAAAAATAAAATTGACTTCACCTATTTTGAAATTAATTATTCTAAAATCAATAAGTCAGAAAAAGTAGCACCTTTGGTTGAAGTAAGTGTCCCTAATGATGGAACAGAGCTGAAAGAGAGAAACAGACCAAATATCAAGGTCTCATGTATATGAAAAGAAACTGTAATGTTAGGGAGATATCAATCATACCAGTTATTATAGGTGCTCCGAGACTTATGAAGAAGAACTTGAAGTCCTACCTAACTAATATACCTGGTGAGCCAAGTGCAAGAGAAATCCAGACAATTGCACTTAAGAGAACAATGAGGATACTAAAAAGAGCTCTCGGTTGGTTTCAATAAAACGCAAGGGAATGTTGACAGCTGGTTTGGCTGCTTTATACTCAGCATTAACATCTTCAAAGAAAGAAAATGAAAAAGTCAAATTATACTGCCCTCATATAATTTTAAATAAGTACATTTAAAAAAAAAAAAAAATTTTGAAGAATATTTAACTGGCAATTATGTTAATAAAAAAATATTTGTTTTAAAAAGAATGACATCGCTAAAATTTGGAATAAATATATAAATATAGAATAAGCATATTCGTTTTATTTATTTTTATAATATTAAGCTGATAATGAAAATTTTATGAAAAAAAAAGTGTCGACTCTGACAGACACTTATGATATAAAAACAAATATTATTAACACTAATTTATATCAATTGAATATCTACGGTCCGATTAGTTTTATATTATTTTTTTCTATTATATGTTGTTTACAGATTTCTCTATATTAGCTTTCGTAGAATTTAATAATCGACAAATAATAATGTTATGAAATTATCTTTGTGATCTTTAAAAGTAATAAAATGTCATATCTGGGTTATAAATTTTATTGTTGTTTTATCTGAACTTAGTTGACATCATTTTTGTTTCATTACTTAGAATTGATTTTAACTTTTGTATCTTAGATTCATTTCTTATAGATTTAATTATCAATTTTACAAATTTTTCAAATTTTATTTGTTTATATAAATACTTTGTTAGATGTAAGCCTAACTTAATCATAACTAGGCTTAGCAGTAAAAAAAAAAAAAAATTTAATTGCCCTGAAACACTAGAATAGATCGGAAACGAGGATTCATTTTATGTTAAATTTATATATGAGGCTGATCTACCACCTAAAATATTAAATAAAGTAATTACCTAAAATAGAATATTATTTAGTGGGAGGGTTAAGCAATTTGGTATTAATCTACAAATGTACAAAACAAAAATCTGGTCAGACTTTTTAAGAAAAAAAAAAAAAAAAAAAAAAAACATGTAACATTGTAGTATAATAGGTTATACAAAAATCCAAATTAACCAAAATTTCAAGAAATTTCAAAAAAGACGTTAGCTTTTGTAGAGTTTATTAATTGATAAACAGTTTTGTTTATCAAATCATCTTTTTAATCTTTTAAAAGATATGAAAAGTTATATCTTGGTTATAAATTACATCATAATTTTAACTTAGTTGACATAATTTTTGGATTCATTACTTGCTTTTTTTGTAAAATTGTGTAATTTCATTGTGACACCATTTTTTGTTTTACAATTTTCAGACACATAAAGAAAAATACAGATGATGCCTCTGTGCTTATATCTTATAGTCAACAGAGTTCCCCATAGTTTATCGTAATTCTGGAAAATCTGATAAGTTTCTGAATTTTTGAGATGAGAATTGGTTATTCGTATTATTTGGATTCTTCGGACTATTGTTTTCATCTTGAGTGTTATTTTCAGTGTTTTGGGTCAATGTAATCTCCGACCTTCTTCAGGTACATCTTGCCGAATACAAGGTCCCGTGGTGCAGTGGTTAGAGTACTTGGAAAACATTTCAGTTGTAAAAGTAATATTCTCCTGAAGGTTGAAGGTTCAATCCTCAGTGCAGGTGACCGAAAACATGATTGCAAATGACTTAGGACCTCTATGCAGTCACGACTGATGGAACGAGAATATGCTACCCTCATAAAGTAAATGAAGGGTTCCGTTCGAAATTCAGTGCAGATTCTGAGTTCAGCAGAAAGATTCCCAAGTTTGACAAGATTCACCTGTAAAAGGTCAAAGGTTACATTGACCGCAACATTATGAAAATGACATGAGAACAGTAGTCCAAAGAATCCAAATATGAACTAGCGGGACCTATGGAAATTCCACAGGGGACTCATTCATATGTAATATATTGATGTTGGCATTCTGTAGATGTTCAGTGTAATGGAGACACTCTGATACTATTGTAGCTCTTTTGTTAAAACTACAAAAGTATTTATCTAAGTTAGCACGAATGCCCGGCAAAGCCTAGTCATAAAGTATGCTTAAATATATTTTAATTCTTGCAGATTTCGTATATATTATTATAAAGTTAATGTTTTATTGATTTTTATACATTATAAAGTTGCAATTTCAAAAATAAAAAAATATGTCCATATGACTTGGGTGCATTAGCTTAAATCGAAACTGAAATAACTTATGAAAAAATTAAATATATATATAACTGAATTCCTTCAGCCATAATCGAAACCAAAACCAAAACTTGTGAAGAATTCTTGATAAAATTATTAAAAAAAAAAAATATATATATATATATATATATATATATATATATATATATATATATATATATATATATAGATAGATAGATAGATGACTTTAGTGCCATCAGCTATAATCGAAACTGAAACCAAAACTTATGAAGAATTCTTAGTAGTTTGACAAGAAATGGAAGTACATAACAAATAAACGACCCGGATGTAAGCGTGACAGAAAATAACACATGCGCTATCATATTCATATATAGATAAGTCTAATTGTTATATATTGGGGCCCTAGGCCAGTAATTAGAGATTATGTCAGCTAGTATGAATTTTGAAAATGTTTCATTAATGACACATGTCAGGAAAACTTTGTAGCGGCAGAAACAGACCTAGTGCACCTAGCAAGTGAGAGGATAGGGTTAGTCTCTCAACAAAATATGCTAGAAAGCAGATTTTGGTTTGTTAGAGTGAAATTGCGTCACATGTTGGCACAGTTTGAGCAGTTTTGCTTCAGGGAACCTAAGAGACAACACATGTCAACAATGTAGAAACCAAATAAAAATTTATTCAAGACTTATCCATTCGTCAATCAATTATAAGTTAATTAAGGAAAATAAGTAGAAAGAAATGAAGGCGCTTGTTAAGATAGGATCAACATCGATTTTTTTTTTTTTTTTTTTTTTTTTTTTTTTTTTAAATATGTGGATTTAATAAACAAAAACAGTACTTAACTGTCATGTCAAAAATAGTAATATAGCCAAACATTACAAAAATTCATTGAGTAGAAAATTATTTATTTATAGTTAAAAGTATTATTTATGGAAAATTGGAAGAAATGGCATTTTTGTTATATGTGAACACCTTGTAGATTGTGAATAAAGGGGACATACTTATGTTCCTTTTCACAACTTTAATGGCCGACATTTTGTTTTAGCGATAGACTTTTTCTTTCTTTTTTTTTTTTTACTAAAAAAAAAACAATAGCAGTTGTTCTACTCAATGAATTTTCATAATTTTTGGATATATTACTATTTTCAACATGATAATTAAATAAGTACTGTTGTTTTTACATAAAACCACATATCAAAAAAAAGAAAAAATCGATCTGTCACTTAACAAGCACTAAAATTAATTTTAGACTATCTTTTATAAATGATTAATTTTTGGTCTCTCCTCATAAACAAATCTTTTCTCCCTAATAAACCTTTTAAAATCGCCAACAAATTTCATTGTGTTTCCGTGCATGAATTTTAATTTTTTTTGAGTTAACAAAAAAAAAAACAAACAAACTCAAAGCTACTGGATGATCCAAACAAATAGCCACACACAAAACGATGATAGAAAGAACAAAGACTATACCACACGTATATACTGAAGACTTTTATTTAATTGAATTGCTGCTTGATCGCTCACCAGCAATAATGCACAAACACATGTGTTTGTGAAAAGACTGTTCCCATATGCTCCTATTGTTTAACATTCGTTTAACGATTGTTTAGTGAAATGTTACATAATTATTAGGTCTATTTGGCCATTGGTCATATACTGAATTCAACGTAAACTTACAAAAAGTGACTTTCAAAGGGTACTTTTTGATTTTCGTAACAAAAGGAAGGAACAAGTAACACTTTTTTTAGCAAAGGATACATAGATTTATATAGAGTAACATTATAAAAAAAACAAAAAAAACTTAATTGCCGATCTCAATATGAGACATTAAGTATTTGGTTCTTTTCGTAAAAAATGCAACCAACTGCAACACACTGTACAACAGTAGTGAACAGTACAACAGAAAACAAATATATGGTCCAGTAATAATTAATATAAAAGGTGAAAATTCAAGCATTATACCAGATTATTATTAGCATCATGCCAAATTATTTGGTACTTATACAGATAGACAGATGGAAATCGCATTCCAAATAAAAACTTTTTGATATACTAACGTATGAGGAAAAAAAGTAAGTAACCTCTCCACAAATTACGAGAAACTATTATGTAGGCATTGCCAGATACGTAAGTATATGAGAATTTTTATTTGGAATGCGATTTTCGTCTGCATCTGTATCTGTATAAGCACCAATTATTCTTTAGAAGAGTGGTATAACCGCTTATGTCTATGAAAAAGAAAATATTACACTAAACAACTGTTTATAATATAAAATAGCCCTTTTTACTTAAGGGTGGCAAAGTAAGGGAGATAACTTATCTCAATTTATTTTTCAGCAATTAATTTTGATAGATTTTGTTTTAAAAAATAATTTTAAGCAAAGAATTTGCACTAAAAAAATTTATTGAATGAAAACCTTTTCAGTTTTACATAAAGGTTTGTTGGGATACAGAAAAAAAGATATAGAAATTCTTAGAGACCCAACTTATTTTGATTACATTTGACTGAATTTATGTGGCGCTGGCAAGAAAAGGAAGAAGAGTTTCTGCAAATATTCTTTTGTTGTTTCCAGATTTCATAAATTTTATTTCAGTGTCTTAACACTGAAATAAAATTTTTTTAATCAATTGTTATAAAAAATATAAAAACAGGTTGAGATAATTATCTCCCTTACTTTGACAAAAAATAAAAAAGTAAAAAAGAGTTTATAAAATTTTGTGCAATATTTTTTTTTTTAGGTGTTAGCAAATTAATGCTTAAAAAGAAGGACAATTTAATGTTTATAATTTCATCTGAACATTAACAATTTTCTAAAATGTTTTCTTTATTATCATCTTCGCCATTTTAGCAGTGTGAATAAAAATAAATAATAGTCCTTTATTGAATTTATAATATTTATATAATTAAATTAGGACTGATAATTCAATTCTTAATCCTATCAAGATCACAGAACTATTCATAAGAATTAGAGTATCAATTTTAAAGTAAACCACTCCATTTTCTTAAATTATAGGAGCTTAAATATTTATTTATATTGTTTTAAAAATTCATTTGCAGCACAAAAATTTGCAGAATATTAAATAAGTTTAATTTTCAAGATTTACACGCGTTTCTGGCTTACAGATTCAAGATTAATAATAATAAAAAAAACAATGAAACGTCATTTTTAAAAGTCTATGGATTTGAAATGGATAAAATGCTTTCTAAGAGGATTTCTGCATCTCCTCTTTCCTAGAAACCTATGAACTTTCAGCTATTATCCAGAATTCTCTCTATATACAAAAAAAGAAAAATCAGTATGACGTACATACCTGTGACAAAACAAAAACATTTTATTAAAAAAAAAAAAAAAAAAAACATTATATTAAAAAAAAAAATCATGATTCATCAAGTCATTTTTATATAAAAAACAAATAATTTTTAAGTGATAAATAAAAATTCGTATGAATTATAACAAAACAATTTTGGGAATCTTAATTATTGTTGAGTTATCTCCCCTTTTTTGAGATTGCTTTCTAAATAGTCACTCCTCGTTTACTCATAAAAATTTGATTTTCTTATTTAAAAGATAAAACTCAATCAATTTACGTGATTTTTAGAATATATTTTGTTTCATCACAGATTTTTACATATATTCGGTTTTTTTTTGTGTTTTTTTTTTCAATATAGAGGGAATTCTGAACAAGAACAAAACTTTCAAATGATATACTTCACACGACTGATTGATGAATGAAAGATGGCAAACCTCTTACTTTCACCTGAATCAGATGATGAGACTCGCTTTGGTCTGAAAAATATGAGAAAAATTAGATTGTGACATTGCATTGCATTTTTTTTTTTTATATAGTTAGTTCAATAGTAACTGAACCGTTTTCTGAATTTTTGAAATGCAGATTAATAATTTGTATTTCTTTGACTACTGCTCTCATCTTGAGTGCTATTTTCACAACATTTTCATCAATGCAACCTCCAACCTTCTTCAGGTTTATCTAGTTGAACTCCGGGATCTTTCTGTTGAGCAGAAGAATGTGCGCGGAACAAGAGCATGCTACCCCCATAGATTAAACAATTGATTCCATTCGAAATAGCAGATTCCAGAATTCCACAAGATGCACCTAAAGATGGTTGGTGGTTACATCAGCTGAAACATTGTGAAAATAATAGTCAAGAAGATGGAAACAGTAGTCCAAATAATCCAAATATGAAGAACTAATCTGTACTCTCAAAAACGCGTGCAATTCTTGAAGATTAAAAAGAGTCGATACTCTGGAATTTTTTAAACAATACAAATAGATATATTTATTTATTTATATCTGGGGTTATTGTCAAGATGAGCTATTGCCAGATATTGAATAATACAGGATAAAGTTCTAAAATAAAAGAAATATCGTTTATTTAAATAATTTGGAATCGATTCATAACAGTATTATTGGTTGGCCGACAACCTTGTTCACAGGAGGGGAGAGGCAATTATTTGGTAAAGCCGAGGCGTTGATTCATTGGATTTTCAGAAGACTTCATCCATTCCTTCTTCAACATGTGTTTGATCTGCGACAGGCGCATGTTGGGATTTTCTTGTTTCAGTTGTGGCAGGCGTTCTCCTTCATATTTATTGTAAGCGGCTTTTATCCTCTTCTCGGGATGTTTATCAACCTCAGGTTCTTTGACACTAGAATAGAAAAATAAAATGTATTAACAAAATGATTAAAAATTAAATAAAACGTAAGTATAAACAGTTTAACATCTCTATTATTTCGATTACTATGCTCATTTTTAATAACTGTATTACAAGGTGGAACAATAAATTTGTCACCCTAAAGTAAAATAACACTACAGCTTTATTTTAAACTTTTATTGAAAAAATCAATTCAGGTAACTTGATTATGTAGTAGAGCTGACATCTATTCAATGTAGCCGCCTTCAGCCTCAATCACCGCTTTGATACAGGTTCAGAACTGGGAGCATGCCTTTTCCACAAGCACCGGTGAGAGCTCATTGAATACTCGGCAGATGGCAGCGATCACGCTGGATTTAGTGTTGTAGGAGATCACGTTGGTGTTGCTCTTGATGTATGACTAACCAAAGTAGTTCAGCAGGTTCAGATCTCCAGTGAGAGAAGGATACAAAGTCGTAGCACTCCTGAAGCAAAGCCTGAGTCTCTTTGGACTTGTGGTCGGCGCCAGGTTCGGCTGCCACACCTAGAATCTGCCAGCAGCCACCTGAGGGGATCAAAACACTCTTCAGCACATCCAGGTACACTTTGGTATTGACTTTCAAGCCAACTTATATGCCTTTTCGAGGTAAAAAAAAATTGAACCTTGATGGTTTTTTAATTAAATCATTACGGATGTATGTTTGGAGTCTTATGATTTGATCATTGGTACTTGGATTTTTTTTTGGAATCCACTTTGGTATCTAGATAAAATGTTATGTTTTTCCAAATGCCAGATCAATTGTGTGTTGACCATTCTTTTCATCATCTAACAGATGTAGCTTGTTGGGCAATGGGGTGGTAGTTTGTTGGGTTAGAATATCTTTTCCTTGTTTGAGGGATTGAGACAATAGCCTGAAGCCAGTGTTTAAGGAAACTGATCACCATATGTCATTGTAAATTTGAAAAAGGATCGTAATGTGTTTAAAATATTTTAAGCATTTTTTTTTTCCTAGTGTTTATTGCTTCTCGGCATTCTTCTGTGAACTAGAGATTTGCTTTTGTGTGAGGCTTGGTGGAGGATTTGGGGATGGTTTGTTTTGCTTTTTTGATTAGGTGAAGGTTAACATTGGGTTTGGTTTATTGAATATTTCTTCCATTAGAGTTGAACAGAGTTTGTTGAATTTGGTTCAATCTGCTTTGTTGGTTATCCATTTTGAGTTTGTTTTCCCTGATGAAGGGTTTTTTGATTTAAGGAATATTGGTGAGTGGTCACTGCTGCATGAATCATAGTGAAAATCCATAAAGATTAAAGTAAGGTCAATGGCTGATGTGGTTCCATTGCTTGGATGAAGGCAAGTGTGGGTTTTATCACTGAGAATACATAGTTCGGGTGATTCTTGCATGGATTCAAGAATTTTCCCAGTTGTTTTGAAGTCGTTTCATCCCCACATTTTGCTGTGACCGTTAAAGTCTCCCATTAGTATGATAAAGGTGAGGAGTTGATCCATCAGGTTTTCAATTTTGTTTTTATTTATTTTGTGTTTTGGAAGAATGTAAATTGAACAGATGTTTATTGTTCTGTGAAGTGAAGCTTGTATTGCTATTACCTGGAAGTTTGTTTGTAGTGGTAGTACAGTATGTAGTATTTGGGAGATTCTAACATGGATTGTGGTATTTGATTTTTGATTATTATGGAGTTGCTGTCAATAGGTTGGTTGTCTTTTGTTGATTTGTTTGTTTAGTTGTAACTGTTGCATCTTTTGAAAATAATGTTATGTTTCTTCGAGTAAAGTTTCTTGTAAGCATATTTTTAGGTTGCAGTTTGTCATTATGCATTTTATTTTTTTTTTGTGGATGGGTTTTATGCATCTGCAATTCCATTGTATTGTATTTTGTTTTTTGTTTCAATTTGACCCTTGAGTTAGTGCCAGATTTCAAATATTTGATCTCTGTTCTTCTGTGTTCATTTCCTCAAAACTGTTTTAAGGTTTGGTTCTTAGTCTAGAATTTGGTTGCATGTTTTGGTTGAATTTAGGTTTTTCTCTTCTACTTTTGGCTTGTCTTCTGTTTGATATTTTGTTTTAGTTTTGTTGTTTGAGATTTTGGTTCTGGAGTTAAATTGAGCTCGTTTATCTGTTTCGTTTTGGTTTGTTTTTTTCTTTTCTCTGGATGCATTTGTTTGTTGATTTAAATTTTGTCCGATTTCATTGGCTAATTCAATTTGATTATTACTGGGTATTCCCTATTTTTTTGTTTCAGTTTTTTTTTGGGGGGGGGGGGTGAAAATTTTACTAATTTGTTTGGTTTTGGAGGTGTAGTGTTTATAAATTATTTTTTTGAAGTTTGGCCATTCGTTTGATTCAGATATAAGTTTTTCTATAAGTTCATTATATTTATCTATCTGGTGGTGGTGGGTTTTTACTATTTTTGCATAGGTACTATTTTTCATGTATCCTTCGACTATTGCTTTGGTCTCTGGTTAGGGTATATTTCTTTTGAACTTTGCTCCTAAGATGTTTTTTTTTTTTTCAGCATTTACATATTTTAGAGTAGGCAGGGTGATCCCCTTGCAATTTATGCGTTTGATCTCATTGCATTCTTTTCCATTGTGATTTGATTTTTTTTTTTATTCATATTTGGCGCATGTGAAGTGACCTTTGCATATGTCTCTGTGATGGCCAAATTTTTAACATTTAAAACATCTCAGGCGATCTGAGATGTATATTTCTACAGGTTCTATATTATATCCAATTTTGAATATTTGTGGGATTTGCGGTGTGTTGAATGTGAGTACGTATGTGTTTGTGGGTATCTTTTCATTTTTTCTATAAAATTTCTTTCATGATAGAGAACTCCTTGATCATTTAATTCATTCTGAATTTCTTCAAGAGTAGCAAGTGCTAATTCTCTACTTCTGATGACTCCTATTGATTTAGTTTCTTATGCGGACTAGTTTTGATATTGAGATGGTGGAAAAAAAATTTTTTTTTTTCTATTCTCTCACTTTGAATCTTTGTTTCAATTTCTAGTAATAAATTTCCATTTTTAGTTTTTTAATGGATAGCATTTGTTTGATAATGAAAGGGGGATTGTTTCGACGTATGGGTTTCCTTCAGTGATTCTATTATGCTGAATCTGGGAAATTCTAGGTTTTCCTCATTTTCCAAATTGATAAGGGTTTGTTCAGGATTTTTTATTTTGTTTTATCATAGAGTTTATTTTGCTTTTTCACTGTTTGTACTCTCCACCCATTTCGGAGCCTGATATTGGAACCTATCAAGGGGTAAACCCAATCGCCTCGACAAGTCAGTGCTACACAAGCAATATACTCGATCCAATAGGAAACCCTGAGCATCTGTCATTAGTTTTGTTCCCTACCAAAAGTTTAAGTGAATCAATTAGTTTGCAACCATGTCTGGGTTTTGAATTCTACATTTCATTTGATGATTTACCCTTAGCCAGCACCTTCTATTTTCTAAGTAGGAATTTTGGGAACCATACATCTCTTTTTGTTTTTCAGATGTACAATCTTATTCTTTATAACTATTAATCATTACTATATATATATATTAGTAATTATTAGGGCTATGACAACAGCATATTCTTTTCATTGTTTTGACTCTCGAGTATATATCCAACACAGACAATCAACCGAGAAGCACATCACTCTACATAAAAACATAAGATATCAATGAATATATACCTGAGAATCAAAACAAGGAAAAGAATATGCTGTTGTCATAGCCCAAGTAATTATATTCTATATCGCAGCATATGATTTTATATATATATATATATATATATATATATATATATATATATGTGTGTGTGTGTGTGTGTGTGTGTCTGTGTGTGTACATTTCCCTACGCAATAACTCTCAATTTTAAGTTTACAGACTAAAAATTTGATATACAGGATACTGAGATTTGGGAAAATCTTTGTGATCGGTTTTCAACCAGAAATTTGGTTGTTAAGTTCAACGATTTGACCTTTGAAAACTCTACCAAACTCCTCCGCCAATTTTGGGTCTAAACACTTGAAATTTTAGATATAGGTTCCTTGGGCATGGATCTAACTTAATAACTTGATTTGAGCCCAAACAGTAAATGTTAAGGGGTCATAATAGGGGTCAAAGTTAAAAAAAATTTGACCTCTGCGGTCTCTACCAAATTACTTAGACAATATCTGGTTTAAACATTTGAAATTTTACATAAAGAGTATTAAGAGATAGGGCAAGCTTTTTAATCGGTTTGGGTCGAAAATTTTGAGTTACCAATATATAAATGTATGTATGTATGTTTGCATGTATGCCTAAAACTTTCAATAGAGGCGACGGATTTTACCAAGTTCAGTATTGTTTTGAAGTTCAACCTTTCAGACGACAAATATCGAAAAATTGGCTAAAACATTAATATCTTCACCTTCAACTGGGCACTTTTCAACAGGGGGGTGGGTCGCTTTTTTCGTCGATATTTTTGAAAGTCATCCTCTCCTTTCGATTGTCTACCCTTAATTTAAACCTACATCACTTCCGGTTTGGCGGTGGTCCTAACAGCAAAGACGTTAGGTTTTTTTCCCGTTCTTTTCCTCCTTCCTGGTACGGGTTCGAGCCTGTTTTCCTATTACTACTTTTTTTTTTTTGCTCAATATACACATACAAACACCCGGGCAATGCCGGGCTGAAATGCTAGTATATATATATATATATATATATATATATATATAAAATCATACACTGCAATATAGAATATAATTACTAATTACTTAAAACTTCTATCCAGTCATAACTGACAGAATGAGAGCATGCTACTCTATGGATTAAATAAAAGGCTGTTTGAAATCCTGTGCAGGTTCCAGAATTTGATAGAAAGATTCCCCCCGAATTCAACAAGGTACACCTTAAAAAGATCAGAGGTAACATCAGCTGAAACATTGTGTGAATAACACTCAACATGAAAACAGTAGTCTGAATAATCCAAATTATCAATCCATATCTCAAAAATTCAGAAACATAATAAAATAAATTTGAATTTAATAAAATCTTATTTTATACATCAATCAAAACTTATTTAAGCAGTTTTGCTCTACCAATAGAGTTAAACAAGTTGGCCAATAAACAAGAAGTTCAAAATTATCACTACAATCCAAATTTATTTGTCACAATTAGTTTGAATTTTTTTTTTTTTAATCCAAGTGTCACCAATTTCAATAATTAGCTAAAGTTTCAATTCGAAGGATGTTATCAAAGCTTAGAAAATAAAAGGTGTACCCATTCCTCCCCCCCCCCCTCCCCACAATAAAAAGTTAATTTTCTGAATTGACTATATTATATTTTATTTCAAAATTAAAAAACATCCCAAACTGACTTTTAATTTATTTGGAAATATTATTTAATAAAAATCAAGTGTCCATTTTATATATATTAACATTAAAAAAAAAAAAAAAAAAAAAAAAACGTGTACAAGTGCGCAAATCTTTACTGTTTTCCACTGTTTATTTAAATTATTAAAAATCTATGTGTGTTTTGAATTTCAATAACTAGTAAAAGATTCAATTCAATGGATACTAGCAAAGCACAGAAAATAAAAAGTCTACCTGAGCAGAGAGAGCGCTTCATCAACAGTTCTAGCTTCCAGGCCATCTGGAATAAGTCTATTCATATTCTCCTCCAAAGGAATCACGTCAGGTGGCACCTCTTTCTTTTTGGGCACTGGAAAAGAAAATTTTGTTTTCAAGATAACAAAGCAACAAAATATTTTGATAGAATCAAAAGTAAAAAAGAAAATTTGATAAAACTTTGTGAAAAAGGAAAAATGTTGGTCAATTAAAAACTCAGTAACAAGTACAAAAAATTCAAAGACGGGATTGGTTTCTGTGTATCTTTGTGTGTGCGTAATATGATGATGTATGGAAGCGAAACCTAACCAGTAAGGACGGAGGACAGATGTTGCATGAAGGGAAATGATATGAGAATAATATAAATCTTTTTTAAAATAATTACAATAATTTAAAAATTAACAGTTGAAAAGATCAGATAAGTGCAAAATCGATTTTAATAAACATATCTATACATTAAGATTAAATTGAAATTATGTTTTTTTTTCAAATGTTCAAAATAGTAAAATTTTTTCAGGAAATAGTTTTTTTTTTTGTTTCTTCTTTCGTGCCATTGTGCTTTTCAAAAAGTGGATTTCCTATTATTATTTGATCCATGTGTACGACCAATGTTCACACTGTTAGGAGACATTTAAACTTCATTCAGCCTCAATTTTCAACCTCCGAGGACGTGCTAGGAGTTATCTCCTCCACAATGACACAAAAGAAGAAAAAAAAAACAAACTATTTCCTGAAGAAGAATATTCGGTACTTGTACATAATTTGAACCAGACGTAACTCAACATCCAATCGGCTTTGCTCGGAACATGTCATGTGCTCGGGGGTGATCGTAATCTGACGTAAGACAGAAAAATTGTTGATGACGCCAAAACAGGTCGTAACCTAATGTCAAGAGAAGAATTGCTGCAACAAAAAAATGCGATTCCTGTGGCTAAAAGTGCATCATCACCAAAAGAAGATCGGTCAAGTATGGATGTGGGTGGAAATGCACACGCACATAATGTCGGCAGTGGACCTCATAAGGGCAGACATGTTTTTCAGCAAGCAAAGCTTCAAATTGCCACCGTAATAAGGTTCATTTACCTGTAGGCCTACAATATGACACCTCAAAAAAATCCTATGCGAGAATGTGGGGTAGGCTCTGCGCATACCATAGCAGACTGGGAGAATTTTATATGCAACATATGCCAGAATTATTTCTTCAGACATCCTCAGCAGACTGGTGGCCTGGGGCATACCATAGAAATAGACAAGTCCGTACCGTATTTAACCCTCGGAAACAATATCAGCCGTCTACTCAAGCCATTTTGAGTGTTTGGTGGTTATGACCCCGTGGTGAAGGGGAGTTTCCTTGTCGTGGTCCCAAATAAGAATGCTGAAACCCTCTTTCCTAATCTAAAACAGTATAATCTGCCAGGAACTACGGTCATGTCAAACTGCTGGAAAGCATATAGCAGAGTGGGAGGAGAAGGATTTCACCATTTAATAGTGAACCACAGTCTTCACTTCGTCGACCCTGATACCAAGGCTACCACTAATCATGTGGAATAGATATAGAAGGAAGCCAAACAGAATAAAAAAGAATGCGGGATCAGCTGGAAGCTTTTCGACATTTATCTTTCTGAGTTTATGTGGAGACAGAAATTTGGTCATGACCCTTTTGTCATGTTGGTGAAGTTTCACATCTGCTCTCTTTTCTCACCCCACTTTGACATCGTCTGATGTGACCGTACAAAAGTCTATCCAAGCCTAAGGGAATATCCCAACAAAAAAAAAAAAAAAAAAAAAATGGTTGTCCAGCCCCACCTTACTGAAAAAAAAAAAAAAAATATATATATATATATATATATTAAAAATTACATAAATAAAATGCTTTATAAACCTTCTTGTTTGGGGGGGGGGTCGATTTTTAAGTTTAAAAAAAAAAAAAATTATCTGTTTATTCTGTTTACTTTTTTGCAATTTTGTTGGAGCAAAAAAAAAAAAAAATATATATATATATATATATATATATATATATATATTACAAAAACAAAAAAAATTGCTTAATTTAAAACTTTTGTTGGAAAAAAAAATTACAAAAACAAAATTGCTTATTTGTTCAATTTTGTTAAAAAAAAAAAAAAAAAAAAAAAAAAAACTTGTTTTTGATTTTACCCAGCAAAATAAATATTTACAGTAGAACCCCGGGATACAGCATTAAAAATTAGTAACAAAATACAGTACAGTATATAATACACATGTATATAATCAAATAATATTATAAATAACACCGTAAGGTGGGGCAAATACTGTAGACAGGGGCCGGAAAAACATTGTATTCCACATCGTAACCTGAAAAAAATATATCCTACGGCCACCGTATCCCGGATTCTACTGTATTACAAAAAATATAACAAATTGTTACAGTAGGTCATCGTTTCTTTTTTATTTTCATGATTTTTTTCTGTTAATTTTATTATATTCAAATGTTTCCTTTTCATTCAGTATTTTTTGAGTAGCGTTTGTTACGCTTTCATAATCAAACACAGACGGTTGACGTCATGTTCCAAGCAAAGCCAATCAGACGTTGAGTTATGTCTGGTTCAAATTGTGCCCAAGTACTGAATATTTTGCTATCTGGAAAAAAAAATTTCAAGTTAATTTTAATAAACAGATATATTTATTAAAATCACTTTTGCACTTGTCTTGTCTTTTCAACCGTTAAATTTTAAATTCTTAATATCAAGTGCTTCTCAAACAGTAGATTTCCTATTATTAATTGAAATAATGTTTGAAGTAATAAGTTTATTGATTACATTTTTACAGGATTAAATTAATAAAACTATTTTAGATGCTTCTACTAATAAGGGGCACAGATAAAAATTACAGTTCCAAACAAATTAACAGGAAAACTCTTTAATATCCTTACATATCAAGCAAAAATAAGAATCTAAACAAAAAATTAGAAAAAAGTATAGAGTAGAATTTAAATTAAAAATCAGTTTTATCATGTTTTGCCAATCTGCCATTAATAAGACCAAAAATTCTATAAACCAGGGGGAGATAAGTCAGTATGCTATTTAAGTAATAATGCACGACTGAGCAGCAAAATACGAAAACTGTCTTATCTTTAATCAAATTTCTACTCAATTTTTTCATAAGATTTGGTGAGGATACTTATATTTGCATGATACACAAGATATCAAAGACTTTTTACTTGGACTGCGATTTTCACTTGTGCCACATACTGTATAATTACTTAACTATATTGAAGAGTCTACCAGGTATGTATACACAGTGTGATAATGTATTGAAATGAAAACTTTTTAGGGTTAGGATTGGAGAGAAACAAGATTTCATTACTGATTGACTGATTGCTGCCTTTTATACGATGCAATATTTTTATGCACTTTTTATCACCAATCACAGTTGTAAGTGGAGGAGGGGGGGTCTATTCTTTGCCATTAAACAGACAAACTCTATAAGGCAGTCACGACAGTTTACAAAGTTATGGTACTTAAAGTCACGCATCAAAGATTTAGAGAATGCATGAGGACTAGTAAATATTAATTTTTATTTAATTTTTTGCTAGTGTGATTTCAAGTGTTAGGAGTGGATGGAGTTATGTTCAAGGAACTTCTGTCATCATAAACCAGCAGAGCATTACTATTGTTAATCAAGGGAACAATCTATCAGGCACATATGCACAGAGTTATGATGTATAGAAGTGAAACCCAAGAAACGAGATGAGAATGATAGGATGGATGTGTAATGTTACTTCTAAACTAAAATGACCTAAGAGGAGGATTAAGTCTGGACAGTATAAGGAAGCATGCAGAACAGGAGACTTTATTTGTATGGTGAGATCACATTGAAAGAACAGATGCAAGTTTTTAGGTTAGTGAGTGTAGAACAGTTGAGGAAGCAGAGTTAGTTGATAGGGGAAGAATGAGAAAAACATGAGGAAGTGATGAGGATGTACTTGAAATAAAGAGATAAATGAAAAGGTTGATCAGAGATGGGTTAGTTTGGAAGTCAATTTCTGAAAACCATCTAACAGATGCAAGAAGGTAAAATGGACATGAAACTGAATATGATGATAATGATGAGGATCAATGACCTACGGGGGACACTTTAGTGATAGTCTAATAAGTAGGAGGTATGATTCTGAATGGTTTTCACAATCACCAGGCCTTCAACTGTTCTCCCAGTCTATTTTTATCTTTGCATCGGTTATCTCAATGATCAAAACAATCATCAAACTATTCCTGAATTGAGGAAATCACAACTAAAATCAGGACAGTGCTAAAAGACAAGAGTTAGTGACAAATTTTCAGGCATGTTCACCATTGAGCAGTGATAAAAAAAAGACAGTTGGATATTCAGGCTTGAAAAACAGAACTTGAACTGAACAGAATGATTCACTAAAATAGGTTTTGTTAATAAAAACCATGCAATCTAATATAGAATGATCTTTTTTCTTACAGTCACTTTCTCACAGAAGAGGCATTCTTAGTCTCTTTCGTTATTATCATTGAAGTGTTAAACTGAGTTTCAATCTTTTGTTTCCATCAGATAAATTTTTCACAGCAAAAACCCATCTTCCTACCACCACGGTAGAGAACTTTCCATTCTTCCTTGATGCGCTTAACATAAAACAGAATTTCCAGGAACAGAATTTCTTTCTAACATGATGTCACACGATTACTTCTTAGAGTTCTACAATATGGTCCTTTGCAAATCTAATGCCAATAAATATTTGCCATAAACCATCTTTATAAGTCATTAATCCTTCAAGACTAAGAGTTACTTAAGGAGAAGTGGTGACTTATTGGTGGTTTAAAAAAAGTGGAGGAGGTGTCTCCTATTATATGAAGTGACAAGTAGTTATGGTAACAGTGCTTAACACCATGAACTGAAAACCATGTCTGAATCTTGTTCGTTCCACAGAAACATTTTCATCAAACCTACACCTGACCTTGTGTCTAACTGCCTCATTGGGGGGGGGGGATAAAATAAAAACAGGTAACCATGAATATTACAGTAAACACTGTTTAAATATGCCCAATGCTACTTCCGAATTGTGTGAATGAACATGTATCGCTTATCACATTTTCAGAGTTCTGTATCGGCTAACTATCATGATGTTCCTAAGTTTTACGCATTCCCTAATTAGCTTAGTAGCCTCTGTTTATTGGTAACAATTTTATGACCATCTATATATATAAAAGCAAAAATGTGTGTGTGTGTATGTATGTATGTTCGCTTTTTGTGTATGTCTGCAAAAGGCTTTTTTCCGTGGCCTTCTCGGTCGGCTCGCTCATTCTTAAAACTTTTTATATCACGTCTAAATGATAATATCTATGACTTAACGGGGGTCGCGTGTGTATTTAACTTTTACCAGCTCCCCGCGTCTTCAAAAAGCGAATGATGGGGCGGCTGGCTTGCAGCGTAAAACTAGGTCAAATATCACGCCACTTACTCACACCTGTATATTTCAGTTTATAAACCTTAACTGAACATACTTATCAATTCCTCTCCCCTTGTGGCCGAGATGGTTAGGTGTCTGGCTTTTTTCCCCCTTTCGTTTCCACCTTCGCGTCAATGCTTCGGGGTTCAATCCTACCTTCCTACTAAAACTTTTTTTTTTTTTTTTTTTTTTTTACACCTCCAAACGCCCGGCCAACGTTATTTTTTTTAACACACACACCTCCAAGCACCCGGGCAACAACGCCTGGTAGCCCCCACTAGTTGCTTAATAAAGGGAGAAAAAAAATGCCAGCATCATCCACTTTATAATAAAGAGCGATGTGCACCCGTCCGATTATACAAAAGTCTCCGACAAATAAAAATCTATATTTCCATAATCAGATATTTTTTTTTCTATACAGATAGATTAAAACTTTTTTTTTTTTTTTTTGCTTTCTATTTTTCTTAAGTTTTCTAGCTTTGGAGCATTTGCTTTCTTATTTCTTTATTTAAGCAATAGCTGTTCACTTTTAATTTCCTTTTTAACTTCCATTGACATTTTTAAATTAATTCACCATAATTCTATTTAATTTCTACCCTTCCCCCCCCCCCAACACATCTTTGTAATACAATTTTTAAAAGCACAAAGTTGTATTTTTTCTTCTTTAGTTCATAAGAAATAACTTGCATTTTTTTCTTTCAACTTGAGATAGTTCAGTCCTATTCTACTGGCAATAAAAAAAAAGTACTAGAGAGACTTAGATTAGAAAGTAACTATCAAGTCAGGCTTAATTGAATTTAGAGTGATAATTTATAATTCATGTTCTAAAGAAAAAAAACAAAAAGAAAAATATTTTATATTATTGATTGTGGATAAATTTCAGATAAGCTGTATTATAAGAATCGGAAACCAGATGACCTAGTTGGATAGGAGGGGGCGCTTCAAAAGTAATACCTCCTATTTCTTTTTTTTTGAAATTGCATTTTTATGATGACAACTTATGAATTCATGACCTGAAAGTTTCATCTCTCTGTTGCAGATATTAACGACATGAGACTAAGAAAGCAGCCCCTTTCATGGACACATGTCAGAAGCAGAGATGAGCCATTGAGTTCCGAGCAAAAGTACACTGAGAATGGCAGTGACTGTAGAAAAATGAATTTTGCATCACAAAAGGTCACTCATTTTAAATAGTACCATTCTCATTTTCGTAGCTCTTCAACTTTTCGAGTTAAAAAAAATAGGAGGCTTTACTTTTGGAATGACCCTCGTACATCAGACATGAGATTGCAAGTGATAATAAATGTATAATAATTAAGATATGTTCTTATAGCATAAGCATCTCTCTGTTTCCTCTTTTTTTTGTATTCAGCACTAGATGATCAACACCTTCATTAGAATGTGATTAGTTAATTGATGTAATCAGTATGTGTTTGGGATGGTTTGATTATAACTGCGATATTTGTTCGCAATCAGACAAGATTACTAAAGCACACATGGACACCAAGACACCAATTGAAAAAAAAAAAAAAGAAGCTATATTTATAGCAGGAGTTTAGACACAAGGTTAGGTAAGTTTTGAAAAGCCAGCACACTAGGCAAAGTGCATTCAGGTTTACAAAATACCAACTCCTTCTTAGGGAGAAGATAAAACCTGAGAAGGTGAACTGCCTAGAACTTAAAAGAATCACATCCCAGTCTGACAGCAACAAAGCCACTGTTGGACTGATTGTCAAGGACGTATCCCCAACTGGTACAAACACCTACCCAGCCGTGTCAGGTAAACTGAAAAAAAAGACAAAAAAAAAACAAAGTATGATTTCAATTAATTTTCTTTCAACAGTTAACTTCTAATAATTATATTTATATACAATTTCTAACCCTAACATTGTTTGCTGTGGTTTTCTGCTTCATGTTATCTTTTCATTATGTCTGTATCATCTTGCATTCAGAGTGAGTGCGTGCATATGTGATACCATTGTGGAAAACAACTCTCCAAATGCTAACATCCACATCTTAGTTGAGTTCCAGTGTATGAATTAAGACCCAGTTGAGATAATCTGGCTGTCAAGTTGAAGCCACCTCATCATCTAAAACTTTGCTCTATTTGTTCAGAGGTACAAACTGTCGTCAACTGTCCCAGACTGAAAACTGTTGTTAAACGGACTCCTAAACTTATTGCCTTAAAATCAAAAATCCTATGTCCAGTTGTTTGTCTAAGAGTGACCGTTAAATGGAAATTGACTCGCCCTCTTGTCCATTTTCAGCTGACCACTGTGATACATTTATGAAAATGTATAATAAATTATTTTATTGATTTTTAGTCGAGAGGAGATATATTTTCACTATATTTTATTTACTGTGTTATTTTTGCGCCAAAAAAGTCCATTTTCGTCTGCTTGTTCACATTTTGTAAACAAAACAGAAAAAATGGGGAGGAGGAGGCCTGCGGGCAAGAGGAGAAGGAAGAAACAGAGATACTGTGAACGAAGGGTGGAAGAGGAAAGAGAAAAAAAGCTCATAGACAAGAAAGAGAGGAGAGAGAAAAGATAGAGAAATAAACTGTATAGAGAGAGAGCTAGGCCATAGAGAGATAAACAGTATATAGAAAGAGAGAGGTAGACCGTATAGAGAGAGAGGGAACTGGAAAAAGTTGTCAACAGTCAGTGGAGCTTTGCGCTTCGAAGCGACAGGCCGTAAGAAGCGAAGGTGGAGGCAGTGAAGGTGGAAGACAGCATTGGTGGTGTGGCATCGCTATAAGCGAAAACAGCGGTGACAGCCAAAATCTGTTTTGATCAGCGGTCAAAGTTAGAATATCGACTGAAGAAGAAAGAAATGAAGGCAGCGAAGGAAGGCTCAAAGGAGCAGTGAAATATTTACTATAAATCAAGGACTTAGATGAGCTTCAGAAACAAATACTTGGAGCAATTAACACACGCGCGTAATGAAATGTAAGCAATCCGAATGACAGAAATATGAAAACTAACCTCCGCGCGCGTAATCAAATATAAAGAATTTACAGGAAAGAAATATATATAAAAAAAGGAGACAAGAAAGGACACATTTCAAAGGACATTCAGCGAGTTTTTCAACCAAAACTTTAATTTCTCTAACATCTCTCTCTTACCCTAAAACCTGTATCTAATTGAGCAGACGATTTCTTGTCTTTAATGTGAACATTGACTGTTGATAATATATTTTTCTCTCGGTAGAATTTGAATCATTAAATCATTTCATTTAGTTAGACATGTTTAATTTTCCTTTCTTTTCTTGAATTTTATTTATTTTTTTATATAAATAAAGTTTAATTTTTCGACGATATTTGTCCTCGTTATTTCTTATGTGATTTTGTTGTCCAGTACATTTCATTTTATTGTTATCTTCGAGACGGTTATCCCATTCCCATAACAACACATTATCAAGGAACCTGGGAAACTTTATTTTTTTTATATATTTCGTTACGTCACCCATCTCTACCGTCCCCAGTAGGGCTGGGATACGTCGTAACACCACTTATCCCATTTCCAACTGCCGTGTGCGTCTTGGTGAATCATTCTCATGGGCCTTCTTTTTTTTTTTTTTTTTTTTTTTTAACTTCTGACAACTTATTCTTTTTTTATGAATCACTTGGTAACAATCCAGGAGGGGGAAGGGATAGTATCACAACATTATAAACAATTGAATAACACAAAGATCCAAATTTAAGTAATTTTAGATGAAAGGAAACTTAAAAGATTTTGTCATCCTATACTCACAATTGCTCTGAGCTTGAAGGTTGTTCTCAATCTGACTGCGCGTGATCTTAGTAACAGTCGTGGTTTTGCCTTTCAAACTGTTCATCTCATCATCATGTAATTGCTTTAACTGCTGCTTCCGCTCCAAAGCCTCCACGCGTTTGCGATCTTTCTCATCCTTAAACAAAAATAATGTGAATCCAAATTAGAATATGTCCGAGAAGAACAAATATTAAAAAGAAAAGAGTGTAATCAGCAGTGAGCCGATATATGTAAATAATTAACGTATTCCTTATCAGAAGGATACTAACAAGTTACTTTGATATGGAGAATTTGGAATACTGCATGGCAGAATTGCTTGAAATATTTTACTGGATCAAATTGACTTGAGTCACCCCAGATTGAACAACAATTAAAAGGACACATTTCGTCTGAACACCAATTTTAACATTCAGTTTTATTGTGTACTAGCAGGACTACCCAGCATTGCCTGGAGCAAAAGTGTTAACATTTCTGCTAAAACATATCTTTCTCAATTTTGGTTTCCCTTTCACCACCTACTTATTCTCCAACCAACCCTTCCTTACTCTGGACATCCACGCAATGAATGAGTCGGCATAAGGGAAATAACTAAAAAAATATTAGAGTTACTTTCCCTTAATACATTAAATGATTAGAAAACAGACCCTCCTCCAATGAAATCTGTGCCAGTTTAGAGTTAAGGAATAATTTTTTTTAATTTTAGATATTATTCATCTGGTGCAATGCAATGCCAATCAAGAAAATACCAAGTTTGTTTGTTTTGTAGTCTTAGAGTTTCAAATATTAGTTGAACATACACAGACAACTGCCCTTTATATAATAGATAATAAATTAAAGCTTCTTACAGCGTAAAATGCAATATTTAAAAATCATTTTTTTAATCCAATTATAATTTTTAAATAGTTTTATAAAACATTAAATCACTCAATCTTGTAGTGCATGTCAAGTAATCAAATTAAAACAAAGAAAATTCCAAAATTGTATGGAGGTATTTTTTTTAATAATATGTTTGTATATATGCTTCTAGTTTTTAATGATATGCTTTTAAAAATATGCTTCTATTAGTAAGACATTTTCTAAATGAAACACTTTATATATATAAAAAAACAAAAAAAAGAAAGAAAACGGAGCTTCTACAGAATTGGGACGAAATTTTCAGAAATCATAAAACTGAATTTCACATGAAAACAATAGTATCTACGTATTCCTCGTATTTTTAAGATGATTATATCCAAAAAATTACGAAAATTGATAATGTAGAAAATTTTTTGTTAAAGAAAATAAAAAATAGAATTTGATGAAAACAATCATAGACCAGGAGAGTTCAACAGGGAGGTAATTTTCCGTTTGAATTAAGCAGAAATGGCAGCAATTTTTCACCTGCTAACATGATTAAAGTTGTTTTTTTAATAATTCAGTAACATTCAGGTGATTCCGACTGCATAATTTGGAAGCTACCATTGTAACTTATTAGAATTGACAAAAAAATCAGTTGAAACCATTGTTTCTTTATCTGAAAACTCCATTTATCGGCTCCAAAATCTCGTCCCAATAATGTAGAAGCACCAAAAAAACTGCATACAATAAAAAAGAGTTGAGGCAAAATGTGTCTTTTTGGCCGTTGCAGATGCTAGAATGCCTCAAATCCATTGGATCCCTTATAAAAAGATGGATAAATAAACTCAATTATTCCAATAAAATATGTGCATAAACAATTAATAAATTCTATTAAAAGAAATCAAAATGATAGCCAATCAATCCAATGCTGTGGCTAATCAGATAAGAGATAAGCTTTTTATAATAGAACTAAAGTGCCAGTGATCCGTTGGGTCAGTATTTATAATAATAAATTTAAATAATAATAAAACATCCCCAACATTTGTTCATAAATATTTGAAACTTCCAAGTTACAGCTGCTGATCTATATAATACTAAAAGAGTGAACGCATGTATCATGACATCATAAAGGATGGAGTGACACTTTTCTCAACACTTGAAAAAATAAAGTGCATTTTTTGACTTTCAACATTTTAAAGTATTTTTTTTATTATTTTACAAAGGAGTTACCACTTATAAAGGCCTGGAGACCACTCGAGGATAAGTGTTAATGAGTGTACAGTGATCAAGGGGAACAAACATGTCAGTCATCTTTAGTAGTGGAAATTTGGTAAATTAGATTACTTAAGGAGATGGCTCATCAAGAATTTGTTCACATTGGACTTAAAGACAACCATATTGTAGTCAGTTGAAAAGCAGGAAAACGGAACAGTTTCACAGGCGTGCAGTTCTAAAAAAGAAGCTTTGTTCATGGAATCTATGCTTAGGTTTAGGCACAGATAAAGAGTGGGGAAAATTATTGATAGTGGTTTCAACTAGACGAGTGTTTTTCATGAAAGTCAGACCAGGGGGGACCATACATTGGAGCTCAGACGAGCACTTGCCATGAAAATAATGATAAAGCAGAGACAGGTTCACAACATCTCTTCTGTGGGAGAGAGGTTCCAGGGAAGAGAAAAGGGCATCCTCCACTAGGCTGTGAAGTCTATTTTGAACGCAGGATAAGCTGCTTCTAGCAGCTCCTGCCCAGATGTGGTAACAGTATTCCATCCATGGATGCACTTGGCTCTTATACATGTAGAGAATTGCATCAGCAGTGAAATATCTACTGGAACAGTAGAACGATCCCACCATTTTCCCAGCAGCCCTGGCAATGGATTTGATGTAAGTGTTCCATCTCAGATCAGAAGTAAAAGGTCAAGCCCAGAAGTTTGTCCAAACATGGAACCTCCTCAAGATGAGCTATTCATTTCAATTGATGCCAGATGGGGATCAGAGTGTTGATAATTGAAAGATAGGTTTAGTCTTAGATGTATTAAAATTAACCAGTCACCTCTTTCCCCTTTGCACAATGCACTCAAGATCAGAGGAGAGAGAGAGAACTTGATCGTTTATGGCCTTTGAAGTGTTGCCATAGATGGTAGTGTCATCAGCATAAATGTCTACAAATGATTTGGGAGATCATTGATGTAGATCAGAAAGTGAGTTGGGCCCAGGATGGATCCCTGAGAGACTCCAGCATTAATTCTGTGAGCTTCAGATTTTTTCCATCAACCACTACTCTTATCATCAGAGAGAAATGATTTAATAATTGAAAAGATGTTTCCAGCTATACCATAGCTGGAGATTTTGTGGAATAGACCTTTATACCATACCCTATCAGAAGCCTTTGATACGTCAAGAGCAATTGCCTTAGAAAGGAAGCTGCCATCAAGAGATTCACTAATCCTATGAGATAACTGTTAACATATCAGCTGTAGATCTAGCAGAACGGAAACCATATTGCATGTCATTGAGGTTATTTTTACTGAGGTAGTTGACTACTTCTCTATTTAATACAGATTCTAGCAACTTACTCATGATGCACAGGAGACTTATTGGTTTGTATTGAGAGGGAGATGAGCGATCACCTGAATTTTTAAATACGGGACATACTGATGAGGTTTTTCAGGGTGTTGGGAAGCAATTCTCCTTAAGACAACGCTTAAATAGCTTTGTAAGTATGGGAGTTAGTTCTGGTTAAAGGTTTTTGAGCAATATAATAGAAATACCGTTAGGGCCAGTTACTTTACTGAAATCGAGGTTTTTGATTAGCTTGGCAACATCATGCACAGATATTTGTATGTTGCATAGAGTGTTTTCAAACAGGAGGAAATACAGGAGATTGCCGGCCCTGATCGCATAGGGTAGAATTAGCTGCAAAGAGTGGCTTTGTCTGATGCTGACGAGATTACTTCACATCGTATATACCAATCACTGGACAAAGCGGGGGAAGGCAGAGCGGTAGCTCTAGATATATCTAAGGCTTTTGACAGGGTATGGCATGAGGGTCTCCTCAGTAAAATCAGATCATACGGTATCACTGGTAGAATACTTAACATAATTAAATCCTTCTTAGATAAGAGAAAAATCCAGGTAGTCCTCGACGGTCGCACATCTAAACAATATGATAAATGCGGAAGTGCCCCAGGGTTCTATCCTTGGACCTCTATTGTTCCTGATATTCATAAATGACCTCCCCGACAACATTGCCTCTGAGATGGGTATATATGCTGATGACACTACACTCTATGGCAGACACGACAGGAAGACGAATGAACACATTTCTAAAGAAATGGCAGAAACACTAGAGGAAGACCTCCAATCTGTAGTGGAATGGGGACAAAAGTGGTTGGTCGCGTTCAATGCTGCCAAGACTAAACTAGTTTCATTCAATAATTACAAGAAACCCTCTCTACCACCAATAGCAATGGCCAACGACTCTTTATCTGAGAGTCCTTCTTTCAAACTCCTTGGCCTAACGTTCACAGGAAACATGAGTTGGAACAATTACATTGAAGGCATTGCCAGGGCCGCTGCAAGAAAGGTAGGCTCTCTCTACCGTGCTAGAAAACTACTAACACCCGAAAGTATTCTGTACCTCTATAAGGCCACCATTCGCCCATGTATGGAGTATTGCTGCCACATCTGGGCTGGTGCATCTGCTACTAGTCTCTCGCTCCTTGACAAGGTTCAAAAGAGAGTCGCAAATCTGATAGGCCCTGAACTGGCATCTAAGCTTCAGCCTCTGTCCCATCGACGAAATGTTGCATCCCTCTGCCTGTTCTACAAGTATTTTAGTGGTGAATGCTCTGATGAACTGCAATCACTTGTGCCCCCACGACGCGAGCACCCTCGACAAACCCGACAGGCTACTAGATCCCACCCCCACACTGTAGAGGTCCCTAGATGTAAAAGATCTTTTTACTCCAATAGTTTCTTCCCCAGAACCGCAAGACTCTGGAATTCCATTCCAGGTCCCTGCTTCCCCAACAGTACTGACGTGCAGAAGTTCAAGTGTAACGTGAATCGACACCTTGCTGCCCAAATCCCTACATAGTACCCCAGTAGTTGTTGCCCCTGATAGTAGCCCCCTACACCAAAGTGGCAATTTGCCTTGTTTGGGGTGAAAATGTAATAAAAAAAAAAACAAAAAAAAAAAAAAACATCCATTGATGATGGTTCGGATAGAGCACACATTTCTATTCAGGACCCTGTTTGTTATTTGCCAAAACTGGTAGGAACGAAGCCGCTGCTCAGCTACTTTGGACTTAACGAACTGAGCATACAACTCTCTTGCAGTCTTCATTACTCTATACAGTGGTTGCTGGTAGTCCTGAAAGCAGCTTTAGTCTCAGTAATCTAATACATTGAAAGCAATGGAAATAGTGATTTCTGTGCGCAATAGCACCAGCACATTCTGGAGAGAACCACGGCTGGCTGTTAGGTTTTTGTTGGAATTTTTTGGAGGGTATGAATCGGTCTAGACCTACAATTAGCCATGCAGTCAGATATGATACTATGGAGGACACATTCTTTTTAAACATGGATCGAAGAGGTAGATAAATGTATGAAAGCTATCCCAGTCAGCCATAGAGTTTCGATATACTGTACGATGGAGAGGTATGTCGGAGGATTTATTACATTGTGTTTTCATCTTAACGGAGATAACCGAGTGGTCTGAAGATCCCAGTGGAGACAGAAGGGAAGACGAACATAGCTCAGGGCAAGTTGTAAGACTTGCATATTGACCATCAGTGTTAGGCACACGGGTGGGTTCGTGAACAATCTGAATTAGGTCATAAGCAATAGAGAAATCGTGACAGAACCTCCACTCATCATCTGTCTTATTTGAATGGGATAACTATTCCACATTGTGAACATTGAAGTCTCCACAGACGTGAATGTTAACTGAAGGATGGGCAGACAGGCTGTGGTCAATTTTCTCAGATATGCTCTTAAATATAGTAACTCCACTGTTATGGGGGTGATAGAGGGCAAATATAAATGCAGTGGTGTGAGCAAGTGTGATCCAAAAGCACATATAGGGACATTTGGGTCTTCTCTGGAGATGTCCCTACCACATGGACAGCCACCTCTAATGTAGGCACATATTCCATGCCTATGTCAATCTTGGAGTCCAGATTTGGATGTTAAATTAGAATATCTTTTAATTACAAACTCATCTAGGGAAATAGTCGGTCCAATGCCAGTTTCGCTTAGGAAGAATAGGTTAGGTTTGGTCTCCCGTAATTGGATTTCAACCTTCCTTTGGAAGGTTGGAATGTAAACCTCTGATGTTAGAGAAGGAGACATGGTAGTGGGGGTCTAAATTGGAAGTTGGAGTTCTGGGTTTAATCGTGTATTTTTTCTGGAGACTTTTCATGGAGTTTTAGGATTTGTGGAATAGGTCGACAGACTTGGATAGAGCAACTCAAAGAGGGAAACTAAGGAAGAAAAAGAAGTGAATAAATATTTTTTGTTTGTAGACCATGATAAGGTAAAGCTGTAATAATTACCCACTAATATGGCATTGAGAACCAGAAGTTACTGTATGGTCCAGAATCCACTCACCAAATGACAATACAGCAGCCCAGTACTTTACACATGCTGAGAGGATGGCCTCCTTAGTGGTTAGTCCAAGTTCGGGTCCCTGACTATCAGGCTGATAACATCAGCCCAAAAAAACGTTTACCTCCAGCACCCTTACTAGTGACATGGCTACAAGGATAGAAATAGAAACAGAAAAATTTCCGACATCTCAGGCTACTGCTAACAAAAAATTCTGCTGACCTAGAATACAGCTTTTTTTCTTCTCCCTTTGTCAGAAAAATTACTCATTCCAAACGAGGACGGAGAGACAAATTAGGAGAAGCAAGAGTTATGGGAGCTGTCGACAACGCATCCATAATGCATTATCTACTCTCCATTAAAAAAAGAAAGAAAGAAACTGATGCTAATATTAAGTATTCTACTTAATATAGTACAATAGGCCTGTTTATGGGAAAATATGGTAATAGGTTCTCCTCTCACTAACTCAAATATAGAAAGAATTAAGCTGACAAATTTACCATCTGTAATTCTTGAACAGCTTGTCTAGAATTCCCTCGAGTCGTTCCGGACTTGATTTGAATGAAAATAATCTATCCCTTTTGCTTACGTTCGACACAAGACGGCGCATTTATTAGCATGTCCATTTTAAAAGAATACTAAAAAAATGGAATGGCGTCGGCAGTTTTTTTGGGGTTTTTTTACATAAGAAATGTGGGAAGACGTTGAATTCAAAATTGGAGAAGGTGTTTATTTTGAGGAAATTTAGTGAGCGAATTACAAGCCGCCTTTCTCACTCCCTCATATATATATATATATATATATATATATATATATATATACACACACACACACTAGCAGGAGACATGATGTTGCCTGGGACTGAATGATGATCAACAAATATTTCACACTCCTATATTTTTATTGTCATTGAAATCCGTGAAATTGCTCAGGAGGAAGCTTCACATGCCTCCATGCAGTAACTTAGTCCAAAATATGTTATTCTACATTGCACTCTAGAGAACCTACTGTTTCTTTTATTTTATATAAACTTCTTTCCAGTTAACAAAAAGCAGGGTTAGAACCTACAGACCGCGTCATGCAAAAAAAAAAAAAAAAAAAAAAAAAAAAAAAGGAAATGTAAATTTTCAAGTCTTATAAAATTCTTTGCAGTTAATGAAAAAAAATTAAGAAATTATGTACAGAGTTTGAACCTACAGACCACATCAGGCAAAAAAACAAAACAAAAACATACTACCAACAGGAGAATTTTCACATCCCATTGTTTCAATTATCGGTAATTATTGGGGGTATTCTGAGACAAAACTTAACTAAGATCATTCCCAGACTTATACACTTACATTCTGTAAATTTTAAAGAAAATCTGTTCAGCCATTTTGGAGTCTATAAGGAACAAACTCACACGAAGTTGCATTTATGTAATTGTAGATCATATATATATATATATATATATATATATATAGTTTTTCGGTGGGAAGGTATCTAAAAATTGAAAATAATCGAATTTCAACAAGGGTCGTTGATAGTGCTCAATCAAAAAAGAGCAAGTTATATTTTTTTATTTTTATGTAAATACAGTCATATTTGCTACGATGTGCAGACCGTTTCAATCATATTAGATATCATCAGGTAAGTAAAATTAAAGTACAAAAACTGTACAAAAATTTTGAAAAAAGAAAGATCACCATGTGTGACGATGGGCTAAGTTTAAGTTCTTATGAGTATATGTTAATTCAGAAGATTCAGTTTTCATTAAGAGGAGGAATAGTTTAAGGTTAAGGAATTAGTGAGGAGGGGGTAATATAGTAATACAGAGGTGGAGTGTGAGGGCTGTGGGGAGGGAGGAGAATGAAGGCTAGGGTAGCAAGGTTCTTATGGCTACCGATAGTGAGAATCAAATTTCAGGTTATTTAAAGGTGTTACAGCTATGGCCAAATGTTACTAAATTTGGGTCAACTGGTCAGTTGATAAAGATTTGATGGTTTTTAGTTTAATTTTTTTTATTATTATTATTATTCTTATTGTTTTGAAATTTAACTGAACTTTTTCTACTATTAACAAGTTGGATGTTTAATCTATATATATCTATGCCTTGATGTTAAAGCTTATTGAATGATGGTAATATTATCTATTTTGTTTCCTCCTGCAGGCATACATACATGGAGGAATACACAAAAATGAATAATAGATACTATAAACTTATAAATTTGCAGACGGACATATACATGTACATAAATGTATATGGAAGAAACCCAAATATCGTCTTCAGGACACTTATTATTAGGGTTATGGATCTGCCATATATATCTACTAGTTTAATTAAATCAATCATTAATTTGTATTTTGATTTTATTCTGGTTGGTACTTTAATAGGTTAAAATATTAAAGCTTATTGAATGATGTTAGTATTAGCTTTCGGTATGCTTAGGTGTCTATAGTGATATATATATATATATATATATATATATATATATATATACATAGGAATTTACATATATCATGTGTTATCAAGACCATTAATCTACCTTTATATTTGTGTATACATTATTATTTTTTAATTTTTTATTCCTTATAATTTTTACCAATGTGAATTATTGTATATTGATATTTTTTATCATAGTCTCATATTGAGATTATTATTAACGGTTTTCTCGGGGGGGGGGGGGGGGGGAACTAAATGTACGGTTGAGGGCTCATTGTGATTTCTACTATTTGATGGTCATTTCTGGAGGTTATAAAGTGTTTTATTTTAGGATCTTAATTTATGTTATTTTATATTTTAATTTTTTTTTATTTATATGTTGTAGAGGTAGATAAAACTGTAAGGGAAATTCTAAATTTGTATATTTAGTGCTAAATAAGGTAAATTAAGCAGTGTCTGGGGAAAATCCATTAGTTTGGGTGGTTAGTTTGTAGGGGGTGTTGTGTAATTTGTGTTTTTTTAGTTGTTGGGAGTAAGTTTATACACATACACACATACATATATAACTATAAATAATTATTTGAAAACCTACAGACATTAGTATTTCATGCTTTCGTAATCATCAAGGAAGTGATGATTGCTACTAGTTGAGGGATTGCACAAAGCTACCTTTGACTTCTCTAGCAAGGAATGTTGTCCTTAGGCAACCATCAACTGTCACGAGAATTTAAGAGCAATTAACATTTATAATACCAAATACAGACAACATTATTAAGACAGTCTATAGTGATCAAGCAACTGTAAATCGCGATCTCGCACAAGGTCAACTGACTGCATTTACTTCCCAGCCAGTGCTCAACTTAAGAACTTGCTTCTTGAAGAGGTAAAATAATTATAAATAATTATTTTAATACCTACAGACACTACTGTTTCATACTTTCACTACTTTAATACCTACAGACATTACTGATCGATATATAATTTATTTTTTTTTACTCGCGTCTCTTAATTTGTCTTTCACCTTCTTCCACTGATTCGTCCTTTATGAAATTATCCAGTGTGCATGGTGACACTGTAACTAGGTATCCCAAACTAGCCTAGTTTAGGATGCGAAAACTGGTAGATAAAGTTAATTTCTCTTAACTTCAACTTGCGATATCTCGTTTACTTTTTGGGTTATTTTGATAAAGTTTTGATTTAAATAAAATTTAATCTTTTTGCTTTATAGATATACTAGCGAGGGGTATCTGGCGTTGCCCGGGTGTTTGTAGGTGTGTGTGAAAAAAACCCGAAATGTGAAAAAAAAAAAAACGAAGCCTTGACAACGCGCAGTTGGAAAACAGAAAAGTGTGAAAAAAAAAAAAACAGGTGCGCGTTTTTGATTGATGTGACGGCGATAGCTATTCAGCAGTTAGCATTTTGTGCGGGACAGTTTTTAATAAGGTCAATAAATCGATTTGTTTGTTTTTAAAAACCCGCTCCCTGTTTATTAGGGAGAGCGTCACGTCTCGAAATGAAAGCTACCGTCTGATATGACGAAGTCGAAATTGACCAAACGTTACTTAGCTCTCTAGAGACCACTGGCTTTCGGCCAGTGGTCTCTAGAGTCGAGTTTCGCTTTTTTTTATACCGAAAACCGAATGTAACGCGTGCCGATGCGGAAAATGTGAATAATTAACGTTTGAAAGTCAATAAAATTAAATAGACAGGCGAGCTCCGTGATTAACTGTGAGATATTATAATTTATAGATGATATAAAAAGTTTTAAGTTGTGAACCGAGCGAGCGCTTCTCTGAAAGAAGCCTTTTGTGGACATTGTGGAAAAGCGTACATACATACATTTTCGCTTTTATATATATAGATAATTCTTTTTCTTGCGTCTTTAATAGTTTTTTTTTTTTCCAGGCTATTTCAAGTCATGTCACTAATTTTGGTGAATTCTACTTTATTTCTTTATTTTTTTTTTTTACACAAAAAAAATGGTGTTTTTCAAATTTGGTGCGCGCAATATTGTGAGTCTCTAGGTATAAAAAAAATAGTACCATTTTAAAGAAAAAAGGCCACTTATCAATATGGTGAGCTTAGAAAAGGGGTTCAAGTTGTTTTTTACAACAAAAAAAAATTCAACTTGAAAACTTCAGTGAAAGAAATATGAAAGAAATTCAGTTGAAAAAATAGCACTGTTTTGTAAAGAAATGTCTCCTCTTTAATAATGTTGGCGTCATATTACTATGCTCATAAATCAAGGAGCGCCACTAATAAAAGTGACTGTACCTACACATAGAGATTTACAACTTAATCCCAAGTGATGGAAGTAAAAAGTATCATCTTATCAATCAACTGTCAGAACGTAAATAAACGACTTGTTTCACTATGGATATATCAAAATTCTTAGATGAGTTTGTTTTTGTTTATTTAAAAGTTATAGAAAGTTATTGTTTAAAATAATATGTTTAGTGTTTCTATAAAAGAAATGAAAATTTACAATTTAAAAAATAATGTCAGTTGTCTATTTTCTATATCTTCTTTCAAACTTTCATATGTTCTTTGCTTTATCTTCTTTCGGCTGAATAAACCTCAGCATTGTTAAATTATCTTTTAAAAATTAAACTGGGTACATTTTAAACCAAAAACCATTTTTAGTTGCTTGTGACTGACAGAAATTTTTTTTTCATTTTAAAAAAAATGTGCCTCATTTTTTTTTTTTTACTTATTTAATTCTCTTATGTTCTGTCGGGCGTTTTTGATACATTAAACATTTTCTTAAATTATTATTTTTTTTATTAGACTGTACAGTTACATTACTTTAAAAGAAAAAAAATAACAAAATATAACTAAGCTTAAGTTATGTGCAACAAGTCATGTATTAATGAAAAAATTAATTTCACGTAAAAATGTGCATTTTTTTTTTGTTTATGTTCTATCGGGCGTTTTTGATAAATTTGAAGATTTTGTTAAATTATTTTTTAATTACACTGTACATTACTTAAAAAATAATAACTGAAAATATCAAGTTATGTGCATGTAGCATGTAAATGAAAAATTATTTCACTGTAAAAATCATTTTTTTTTTTTGTTTATTTAATAATTCCCGAGACGGTACTTCTACAGTTTATCGCCGAAAATGGAGATGCCATTTTAAACTATGACCGAAGTTAGAAATAAATAACAAAAAAATTAAACTAGATATTAATTACTTCCGGAAAGAACTATAAAAAAAGTAAATAAAGAAAGTGAAAGAGAACATATATCCGTAATTATTTAATTGAAAATGTTTTTCATTTTATTAATGAAAACGGGAATGTTTTTCATGAAACGTATACATATTTTTATTATTAAAAACAGAAAATGAAAATGACATATTCATAATTGTCTAAACTGGGCAATCGCCATTTGAAAACCAAAACATTTACTGTATAAAAATTTATCAAAATATAATTGTAAAAACATTTATTGAAAAGTTTGTGTAAGAAAATATAATTTTAATGAAACAGTTTTTTGAATTAAAGCAACTTTAAAGGATCAACAAAAAATTAATTTAAATGAAACCGAAAAATCATTATCTAGTTTAGTTTTTTTGCTATTTATTTCATGCTTTGGTTATAGTTTAGAATACTGATTTCTCCCTCGCATTTTAATGACAGGTGCGCAAAAAAAAAAAATGGTGTCTGCATTTTCGGTGATAAACTGTAGAAGTACCCACGAGACGTATATGTTCTATCAGGTGTTTTTGATAAACTTGAACTGAGATATCTCAAGGTTGTGTTGGGTGTCAAAATCAACACCAGTGGAAATAAAGTTCAACTGGAAGCTGCTTTCTCTGACTACTTAAGAAATCCAGTTAATTCATTTCCACCTCCAAAGCAACAAAAAAGTCCCTTAGTGAATCTGCTGAACATTCAGATAACTCCTGCAGTTGTGATGAAGAACCATCTCAGGATATCTTCAGTTATGAGCATCAAGGACAATGGGTTGCTGTCGACTATGACACCAACTTTTATATTGGCCAAGTCATTAAGGTTATATCTGCATCCAGCGCTGTAATAAAATTTTTATCGCAAACAAAAGGTAGAAAAGATTTTTTTTGATGGCCTTTGTCAGATGACATTGCACAGGTAGAGTCAACATTTGTTTACAGATGAGGTTTTGAGGGAATGCCAGTATATACCCGTGTGATAACTGTCTGATACAACATGACTCAGTTTATACGTCAATATCATATCCTCCGACTAAACAACAATACATACAATTTATACGTTTATAACAGATCTTCCCACATCTCAAGACAAGATAATTGTTTTATAATATCAAATCCACCTTGTTATATAACAGTATTTATGCTCCACCCTGTATTAACAAGCCAAGCATGCGAGATCTCCCACCATGAGTGAAAAATTTACTTTCACCATGACTAACGTTTGTGCAAATTTTTTTTCTTTAATTCAAGGAATGGTTATTGAGAAAAGTGCAAACAAATGAATGGACGAATGATTTGGGGGCAATTTTACCCCTATAATGGCCTCGGGGGGATGGGGGGGGGGGGCAACCAGAGTTATCCCGGAAAATCTGTTCTAGCAAAAATTTACTTTCACCATGACTAATTTTGTGCAAATTTTTTTTTTAAATCAAAGGCGTGGTTATTGAGAAAAGTGTGAACAAACAAACAAACGAATGAATGGGAGTAAATTACAAGGTCCATTCCTTCCTTTGTCGGGGGACCAAAAATAAAAATGAACAAAAAATAGAAGAATAAAACTCTTACTTTTCGCTGTTGTTTACGTGCTGCATTTTTGTCATCATCCTCCCAAAGTTTGTCCTCGGCTGCCTTTGTTTTGCGCTGAATCTCTTCCTGGCGCTTCACTTCTTTGCGTGCGCGAGCTTGAACAGCTTTGCTGTTTTCTCCTTGGAATTTCTTTGGCATGTTTTAATGTCAGCTTGTCCACCTAAAAGAATTATATTACAACAACAGGGCCAATTTATTGAATGAAACAAAACTGAAACACAACAAAGATTCAAAATTAAGAGGATATAAATAATCACTACAAAAGTAAATTACATTCTTATTAACAATTTCAAGCTGTCTACCATCAGATGCAACAGAATACTTATTCAAAACTGAAACAATTTATAGAGTCAATAAATTTCCTTGCCTTGCATTCAAAGAATAAGTTTATTGGTGGTTCATTCTTACTATTTTATAAGTTTTTATAAAAAAAAATAGAGCTCCTTCAATCTTTGACAGACTATAGATAACTACAAAGTTTAATACCAGTTGTAAGTGAAGTGTCTGTACAGGACGAATGAAAACAAATGCTGAGATAAGTGGAGAGCACATATAGCGCCTAGAATTCCTAAATGGTCACCCATCTGGTACTAACCAGGCTCAATGTTGCTTAACTTCAGTGATTTGATGAGAACTGGTGTGTCAACGCAATTATGCCATATATGTATATATTGTATTCTATACAATACAAAATAGCGTAAAATTTGAGATTTTAAATTTTATTGCATCTGGCTTATTCAGTTCTTTGATTGTACGGATGATATTTCGAGCATCTGTGAGTGTATTATATTTGTCTTTGAAAAACTTTACAACAGTAACCATTTGTAGAAATGCATTGACTATTTTCTGCTTTTCTAGCAACCACACCATTTATAAAAAAAATTCTATTAAGAATCAGAACAGCACAGTGTAACCACGCAATTCAGTGATGGATTTTTTTTTATCCAAAAATCGGCTTAAGATTTAAATATTTAACAAGAACTCGTCTTTATACCACTACTGCAAAGAACATTGCTTTTTTTTCCACTCTGTATCTAACAAATAAAATCTATACAAAATCTTTATTTTTTTCAAGAACTTCCCATCTGCAGAACACATTGCCACAAGATTGCTTCTCCGAAGATTACAACATCGTCATTTTCAAATTTAATGTCAATAAACACTTATCATAAACCTTTCCCAGAATTCATCAAATTTAATTCATTATATTCATTATTTTCAATCCTTTCCTAATACTCATCATCATTTAACTAGCAATTTATCTCTGATTAATTCTTAACCTCAGGTGACTTTTAGCCTTGATAAAGAGTGACTCATCAGGAAATAAAAAATTGTTTTGAATAAAAATATTTTTCAATCAACCGGAAAGTTGAGATTTCTTCCATCTATAAATATAAAAGCGAAAATGTGTGTATGTATGTATGTATGTATGTACGTATGTATGTATGTTCACTTTTTGTGTATGTCTGTATATAAGGCTTTTTTCGCTGGACTTCTCAGTCGGCTCATTCCTTCTTAAAACTTTTTATATCACATCTAAATGATAATATCTAAGAGTTAACGGGGGTCGCATGTGTATTTAATTTGCCAGACTTTCACGCGCTATTTTTTCCAGAATTTTAGATTGTCACATGTATCGTTCGCTTTTCAGTATAAAAAAAGCGAAACTGGATTCGAATTGGCAGTTCCCGGTGGTCTCCGGAAAGCGATGTAAACGTTTGGTCATGGTCGGCTTTTTTAGCATCATATCAAACAATTGCTTTCATCTGGACACTCCCCTAATAAACAGGGGGGAGCTGGTTTTCCCCAAAGTTGGATAAAAACAAACAAACCGAGTTACTGACCTCATGAAAAACTGTCCTGCAGAAAATGTTAACTGCTGACTAGCTATTGTTTACGTCATCATAATGCTCGCAGAAAACGTTAACTCCACGATTTCCACTTGACCTCATTAAGTCATTAGGTGCTGGCACCTGTCAATTCTCTTCCTACTTAAATAAATTCAAACGTCTTTCAGTAACTCTTTCTTGCTGACCGATTGGTTAACGTGTCATGTTTTTTTCACATTTTATTTTCCAACTTCACCTCAGGGCTTTGGGTTCAATCCTACTTACATACCAAAACTTTTTTTTAACCCGCCCGCCCCTGTGTTTCTCACCCGGGCAACACCGGGTACCCCCGCTAGTCTATATATATAAAAGGCAAATGCGGCGCACACATTTTTATACGTCCAAAAAAGGCTTTTTTCGTCGACGATCCCGGGGTCGTTACTATCGCTTAGAAGTGTTTATATACCCCTTAGATAATAATATCTAGGATTTGGGAACGCGCGTCGCGTCTAGATTTATTTACAGCGACTTTTACAAAATTATTGCTATTTTGGCTTCTCACATGTTGATTCAGCTTTTTCGTATAAAAAGCAAAACTAATTCAAAGCTAAGACACTGTTATCGACAATCGCGCCGGGAACGTCCAGAAGCAATCAGCTTTAATGCGAGGAAAATTCCTTATATCAGACGATTGCTATTCAATTTGGACAATCCTCTTTATGGGGAGCTGGTTTCTCCCCAACATGTTAGGAAACAAAATCAGCTAAAGTTGAGTAGACAAAAAAAAAAAAAAAAAAAAAAAAAACCCTGCAGTAAATGTTAACTCCGGTACTTCTATTTGACCCCATTAATGAGGTCAAATAGAAGTAACGGAGTTAACTTTATTGCGGGCACCTGTCAATTCAAACATCTTTCCGTTACTATTTCTTGGTCGGCGAACAGTTAACGTTGCACATTTTTTTTTTCACACTTTATTATTTTCCAACTGCGCCTCAAGGTTTCGATTTCGATTCTTCCTACTTACCTACCAAAACTTTTTTTTTTTTTTAAACAAACACCCGGGCAACGATTTTTTATTATTCTTTCATTTTGATTTACCCAAAACCACACACACCTCCAAACACCTGGGCAATGCCAGGTACCCCCCTCTAGTCTAATATAAGAAAAAAAAAACTATTGAAAAACTTACAAAGTCCAGAGCAAGTCAGTTAAAATATATCATTCAGTTTACTAGCATGCTTACCGATTCACACAGAAATAGAAACTTAAATGCTTACAAACAAGACCCTCAAGTGTCTAAGGTCTTTCTGTACAGGAATTTCTCAGGACCACTTGGCATGAAGATACCTTTCCCTACAAGTAAACCCTAACCAAATATTCAAAATCACATGATATTCGAAGTCCAAATAAGATCTCCTTGGCATGTATAACTAACATTGGTTTTTACGAAGAATGGTACACCTTCTCTAAGTGATCTTACCTCAAGTAATAGCATGAAGCTGAATACTCCACCAAACAAGATGAATTCTTGTCCTGGAATCCAGTAAGACTAAGAGACCACAAGAAAGGTATACTACAACATATTTAAATGATCAGTTGGGGAGAGGACAATGATATTCTCAACTTTTTTACTAACTCGGTGTTTGAAAGGTAAGGAGAACTTTAATGGAACATTCAAATACCTATGTATCTCATAGAAATCAAGTGTTAGTCCCGGGAAGGGGGTCCCCTTGATTTCTGAGAAATTCAACTGAAGTAAAATGAAACATATGTAAATAGACTGCTGAATTCACGCAAACGGTCACACCACAACCTTACGCATATAATGACTTTATTTTTAGCAAAAAAAACGTTGACAGGTTTCTTCTCATATGAATGAACTCCCTTGCTATTTAGAGCTGTGTTTGTTTATTCATTAAACTGCAATTAAAACGATAGTATATAAACTGCAAAGGCTCAATGGTGAAATTAATAAACACTTAAAATGACATCTTTATCATCATTACATTCAGTTTAACATCCTTTTTAAATACTGGCATGTGTTTGACGGCTTTTAGAAATTGGTTTGCAAATGAACTGTTCTCTGACCATGTTTTTATCCCTTTTTATGTTAAGTCAATTCTTATCACCTCATATTTTTCTTTGGCATTCCCTTGCCAACTGGACCTGCTACCTCAACTGTTCTACATCTACTAACCCAAGAACAAATAAAAATAAACATCTATTATAATTACATCTGTTTAAAGATCTAAGGCTTCCTTTCAGCCTCAAGAGACAATGAATATCCTCTCTAGGGATGGTTGTATAGGGTATCTAAAGTGAAGCAGAGTTGCACAATCACCATCCACACCTCTCTCAAACTCGTATTGCACAAATTCAGTGGAAAGAAAAAGTTCAGGATGACTGGAAATAATACTGAGATAAATAGAGAAAGACTAGTGTTATTTTAGAGTTTCCCATTTCCCAGACTAGTTGCACAACCATGGCTTGAGAGTCTAGTCTACTCTACTATTAAATCCATAGCTGGAAAGGAGAAAATATGGATCCATATCTTTCCCAAAGGTATTAATGAAAGTGATGAAGTAGCCAGACAGCAGTCAGACCTAGAATGACAAGTCCACATGTGTAACCATTACATCATGACATTTCATAAATTAAACACAGAAAGAAAAACTCAAATTTCAAAGCCAGTTTCAATTCCTGGGCACACAAACCTAAAGAAAAAGATAATACTTAACTGTTACTGGCAGCACTCAAATAGCAAACTTTTTAAAAAGATACTTGTTAAATCTTTCTTTGGTTTATTTCTTTACAATTATACACCCTGCATCAAAAATAACAGAAAAAACATTATGCTTTGTCAGTGTTCACACTAATATTCATATAAAATAACTATTGTTGGGACGATTAATTAGAATCAAAACTTTTTGGAAGATCAGAATCGATATCCAAAAAAATTTGTGCCTATTGTTCAACTCCAAAAACAATTTTTAAATTATTATTTTTTGTTTATTATTGCTTAAAACTTAGTTTTCTGGTACTAATTATAAAATATTAATCGATTTTAAAATACCAGTAATATTAACATCTATAAATTATCTTCCCACAAGTATATTTTTATGTTTGCAAAAATATATGCATGCAAGACATGGGTTTCTACAATAGTCAGAGAAAAAAAAAAAAAAAAGACTCCATAGTTAAATATTTGGAGATCTTAAAGAATCAAAAACAGTAATTGTATTGGAATCAGAAAAAAATATTGGAATCTAAATACTTGAAATGGATTTGTCCAGCAGTTTTTTTTTGTTTTTTTTACTCACTAACTTTTCTGTGATGGGACAAATATGTAAGAGGTATATGCACATTTGAACTAAGATTGAACATACATCTGAAGAATAGAAATTTGCATCAGAAAATATACTATACAGAACTTCCATAAAACCATACCGATACAAGTAAAATACATATATTGTATTAATAAAGTGAAAAAAGGTGAAAACTGAAAAACTCATTACACCATTCAGCCCATTATACTTTTACATAGTGTTGCATTCTATAAAGTGTTTATACATACACACACACACACTAATAAATATATGTGTGTGTGTGTGTGTGTGTGTGTATAAAGGTAATTTATAGAATTACTAGCCTGGGTGCCCGGCGTTGCCCAGGTGTTTGAAGGTGTGTGTTGAGCAAAAACAAAAGGAAGTGGGAGTAGGCAGGCAGGCTCAAACCGAAAAAAAAGAAAAAAAAAAGAAAAAAAGAAAAAGAAAAGTGACGTCATTGCCGTTGCGTCCAACGCCAAACTGGAAGTGGCGAAGGTTTAAATTAAGGCTAGTCAATTGAAAAGAGTGGATGACTTTCGAAAATATCGTCGAAAAAAATGCCCAGAAAAGGGTGAAGGAATTAATGTTTTTAGCCAATTTTTCTATATTTGTCATCCGAAGGGCTTCAAAACGATATTGATCTCGTGAAATTCTGTCGCCTCTGTCGAAAATTTTAGGCAGACATACATACATACATTTAAACAAAAAGGTGAGATTTATATTATAGATTACACACACAAATAAATACACATTCTATATTATAAATTGGAAACCTGGAAGCTCACATGGGTTTTTTTTTTTGTACTTTATTTTTCAAAATTATTAAAAATTATAAATTATTTTAGTTTATGAACTATTTTCTTTTCAATTATTAAAACTCTTAATATTATTTGGTAAGATTTGATGAAAATAGCAAACTAAAAGGGCTTCAGAGTTTGAGGTTTCGCAAGGGGTAAGATTCATAAGAATGAAATCAAAATCAAAGTTATTAATCTGTTGTTAAATAAGAAAAAAAAAAACCCTGAATATTGGAAGACTTTAAAATAAGGAGTCAGAGTTGGATATTTTTGGAATGTTCAGAGTCAGTCCAACCCAAGAGTTCATGACTCTGCAACACTGGTTCCTATCCAGGAACCAATAACACCAGAAATAAAAAGCATGGTTAAAAAATAAAAGGTTTTTCATGGCCTTGAACAACAAAGAAATGAGAGAAAGAATAGTGTTAACAATTTTGAAAAGCTAAGATAACGTTATTTACTTTTCACCAAACACTAATAACAGTTATTTGTTGAACGATCTCATTAACAGT
This sequence comes from Euprymna scolopes, assembly GCF_053919585.1. Lineage (NCBI taxonomy): Eukaryota > Metazoa > Mollusca > Cephalopoda > Sepiida > Sepiolidae > Euprymna > Euprymna scolopes. The sequence goes on along the minus strand of NC_136485.1, from coordinate 69,617,370 downwards.
AAAGCTGACATTTCTGCAGTAAGAAACGTTAAAAAAAAATAAATAAAAAAAATCAAAGCTAATTAAATGAACATTTCTGATGAAAGAAAATATCACAATTTCTGGAACAATAGTCAGGATTTTTTTTTAGGATTATTCTTTGTTAACTTCTTTAAAGTTTTTGTTCTTTTTTAATCAGTAACTATAAAAAAAAAAATATATCTTGACCTCATTCAAATATCTGATGTGGAAGTAAACTGACAAATAGTCTACTCACTGCCAAAACAGTGTTTTGTAGCCAAATGATATGGTATAATTGACGTGAGAATATTCAGTAAAAATAGTAAAATTGATTCAAGGCAAAAACCAGGATATTCATGATTTATACAAATCTCTAAAACAATATCTAAATTTTAAAAGTAATAGACATGAAATACGAATGCTCGACAGACAAATAAATAAAAATGCCCGACACATCAACAAACAAACGAATATACAAATGTTTCACAGCTCAACAGACAAAAATAGCATTTACAAATATCCTTATTTAGTATAAACTTACATAGCAAACTACCTTTGATATTTAGCATTAAGTTTTAGTTGTTTTATTTTAAATATCTTAAAATTACACACACACACACACACACACATATATATATTGGTATATTTAGGCAGCATTTTTTCATTCAAGCAGACATTATTATACATACAATGAAGATACTTTGCTTTATGATTCTTTTTTTATTTTTTCGATTTTCTGTATAATCTTTTTTATATCAAAATCAAAAATATTAATAAAATTTCCATAGTTATCACGAGCGCTTTTGATTCAATTGCTAATCATCTTCAGATGGAACTGAATAGGAGCGAAAATGGAAAGTAGGAAATTGAAAATTAAAATACACAATACATAATAGTATCGAGTGATGGAAGGTGAAAAGTATATAAAAGTAAATTAAAGCTCAGGTTCTTATTTAGAATTGAAAGTGAAAATTAAAATACACAATACATCGTATCGAGTGATGGGACGTGAAAAGTATATAAAAATCAATTAAAAATTGGTGAAAAACTAAGTCAGTTAAAAAATCTGAGTTTTAAAATCAACAAGTCCATGGACCAATATTAGAAACGTGCTATGCCAGACATTTTAATACATTGTTGCTCTGCTCGAACACGATGTTATTAATAGTAGGGTGCTGCGTTCTAATATAAGTTTCATAGTTATCATGAGTGCTTTTGATTTGACTGTGAATCATCTTGAGGTGGAATTCATGTAGTTGAAGTGAAAGTGAATAGGAGCAAAATTAAAAACATTACAGAAAAATCCTTATGACCATTACAGAACAGAAATGTCATATTCCAAAAATCATATAAATTGATCAAGTATTATAGTTTTATTTTTATAATAAAAAAAAATCATTTTTAAACGTTTTTAAACAATTAATGTAAAATGGGTAGCATTACAAGGCTGATCTGACAAGTTTGAATTATTGTGGACTTATTTGCTTGTTCTTTTTCAAGATGATGCTGCAAGACCACTCCCTTTTTGCTTACTCATAAAATTTGATCAATTTACCTCATTTTTGAATATATCTTCATTCTATGAATTCTCAATAAGAATCACCATAAGTCTGTTTAAAACAAATTTAATCTGAAAATTTGCATCAAAATTAATTTATTTAAATAAATAAAATTCTCAGGCAAAAAAAAGTTTAAAAAAAAAAAAGTAAACCTTTGTAACACACTTTACATTAAATAAATTAAAAATAGCACCATAAATCTAAGTGCGTAAGTACCCTTTTTGTTTTTACAAGTAAACATTCCTAAAAATGTTATGCCAAAATCGAGAGTATTATTATTTTAGGTGATTTTTTTTTACCTATTTAAAAAAGTTTTAACATTTACTAAGCATTAAATAAAATTTTCACATCTAAATAAATTATCAAATAGCTTAATCTTGATGTGACCACTTCTCTAGTGACTGTGCAGGTGTTTACATAACTTATTTTTTTTAGCGAATGTTTATTGAAATGAAAAAAAAAAAAAGTGTGTTTCTAGAATCAAAGCAAACAAATTTTGGTCAGTGTCGATGCATACCAACTCACGTTTCAAAAACTGGTTTTTAGGGATATTCAAGTCTGCTCTTGAATGAATATCACATTTAAAATTGTTGCCAAAAAGTAGTTTTTATATTAATACCTTTATTATCCAATGTATTCTCGAGTTTTTAGCAGAGAAGCCAACAAATGAAAAAAAAGGGTAAAAAGTTCAACTATATAGCAAATAAATGTTACCAAAGGCAAGATATGTTACTCTTCTTACTCCCAGATTAAGTTGTGCATGTTTTAACATATTTTAAGGCTTTTATTCGGTTCGAAAAACAAGTAGTGCCAAGTTGGTAAGTTAAACCGACAACAACCATGCACTTTATCTTTTCTGTCCTCGGTTTGTAGATGAGAAATCCTTACTGACTGAGACAATTTTAATTTTCGTTCCTATTCAGATTGCCCCTTTTTGGGGAGCTGGATTTTCCACCCACATTAAAAACCGACCTTGTGTCTAACTCTGCTCTGGTGGGGAAGCAAGTAAATAGGAAAAAACCATCTTTGGAATGTCATTAATAGCTCAAAACTCGAAAAATAAAGTACAAATAGAAATTCACCCAATAAGTGTCAGCAGCGATAACTGTACAACCCCCAACACGATACTATAAAGATCTGTCCACACAAATGTGATGTAACTGCATAAAAAAAAAAATATATATATATATATATATATATATATATATATCAGAGGCTTCCAGAATGTTTGCTCCCTCATCCCTTTATCTTCCAGTAACAGTGAGAAGCAGAATGCTGATAGAACTTTGGAGGCAGAAGTTGGATTGGGATGATGAAGTTCTAGAGGAAGCGAAAGAAAGTTGGAAAGCGTTGGATTTAACTGAGTTGGACTGTATCATTTCCAAGGAGAGTCCTAAATGAAAATAAGTCGATAAAATTCTTATTTTGCGATACCTCCAAAATTGCATACAGCTTTTTAGCATTTGCCGTGCAGGATGGGCAGTTTGTGCTGGTGTTTGCTGAAGCCAAAGTAACACCCTTCTCTGCCCAGTTTGGGGCTTTTATCTGTATTCCTGGCATTAAAATGTTTTCCCTCTTTAAAGGAAATCTCTGATAGAAAAATATGTATATGTAGTTACAGATGCTCATGTTGTACTGGCTTGGATGGATATTGGTCAAATCAATAACAACAAAAAACATCTTTGCACACAATAAGCTGCGAGAAATAGGTAAAATATCTGCAATGATCAGGTCAGAGTTGAAGTTGGGATTGAGTTTCCAATATGCACCAACTAAGGAGAACCCAGCGACTATATCAGAAGAGGACTAACCTTAAAAAAATTACAAGAAAACCTTCCTCATTGGTACGAAGGCCCTGCATAGATAAAGCAAGAGAAGATTCAGTTGAACAAGGTTGAATTAGGTTGCCTCTCAGAACAGAAAGAATGCGTTCGTCCCTCAGTAAATTTGTTTATGAGGAATGAAGATAGATATCTTCCTGTTGTCCCTATAGAACGATTCTCCAGCTTTAGTAGGTTAATGTTAGTACTTTAATTTTTAAGTTTTTCAACAAGATGTTGGCAAAAAAATTATTTGATAAAAAATAATACAACGGGAATCTTTTGCATTAGAATTAGATTTTTTGTTGCATCCTGAAGGCAAGAGTCAACCAAAACTGGTGAAAAATCTAAACCTCTTCTTAGATCCCTCCAATATCATTCGTTCGAGGGGAAGAATAGTTGGATCGGAATATCATCCTTATGAGGTTTATCCTATTCTTTTAGGAAAAAAAAAAAAAAACACCATATAACAAACTTAAGGGACTACCACAACAAAAAAAAAAAAAAAAAAAAAAAAAAAACATTTAGGCTTTGTAACAACCTTAAATGAAATAAGGTTACAGGGTTATTGGATACCACAGGCCAGGCAGGCTGTTTTAAAAAATAGTGAGCACTTGTACGAGGTGTAAAAAATATAATGCCACTGCCTTTTCAACACTGAATGCAACAGACCTTCCTGGCCCTCGGATGAATTTGGCAAGGCTGTATCTCCATACTGGCATGGATTACATCAGTCACATCAGTGTTAAGGGGGAGGTGAATGACTATAACATGTATATTCTCATCTTCACCTGCATGACTATTAGAGAGCTGTTCACGTAGAACTAGCCTCTGATATGAGCGTAACTTTGTTTATACAGGCCTTTATTCGCTTCACAAATGTGAATTGAATCCCCTCTGACAACGCAAAGATCTTCATTTCTGCAGCTTAAATAATTGATAAGGGGGTGATCACTAATGAGTACCAGAAGTTTGGTCCTTATCTGGAACATTGTACCATTTCCCTTTATTCAGCTTGGTACGGAGGTACTTAAAAAAAAGGACAATTAAGACAATTAAAACCTGTCTATGTAAGACTACAAAAAGGGGAAAGGTGGGATATTTTAGTCTACTAACCATATTATCTGATATTCAGTATGCCATTAATAGTTGCCCCTTGACTTAGAAAAGCTAGAATGATATGGATTGTCTAATTCCCAATTCTCTATTGAATCCAAATGTGAGCTAAGGTACAATAATGATTGGAAGATGAAGATCTGGGACTAACAAAGCCACTCGGCAATTTAGAAAAATTTAGAAAGATGTGGCACAAAGACTACCTGCTAAACACAAGAGAAAGAACTCGAGTTATCAAACCTTTCATTTTATGACATCATCAAAAGTATTAAGGACACCCTCAAAACTAGACCATTTTGGTCTTCTAGGCAAAGTCTTTGAATTAATTAAAGAAAAAGATCAATTGGTGCATTCAGCGAAGGTAAGAAGAAAAAAAAAATGGATCTATATTGATCCATTCCATCAACCATTTATTTTCTCTAAAGATGAATTCACATTCAGAAGATGTGGATGAAGAAATTCCTAATGAACCAGAAGACGTGCCACACCAAATTCGATCTTCCCAACCCAATAAGAGCATCAAAATCTGGATTTGTCCTGCATGTAATATGTCTGAAGACTTAAGACCAATGGTGGCCTGTGATCAATGTAACGATTGGTTCCACTTTGATTGGGTGGGTTTAGTAGATACATCCCCTGAGGAGAAAGAATATTACTGCTCAATTTGCAGGCCAAATTGCTTGGATAGAGCCAATTTGTTAGGGGTATAAAAAGAACCAGAAAATTCTGGTGGAGGTCTCAAACTGTGACTAGAAATGATGAATTCCATTCTCTTTTCCCTTACCTCACATCCTATAAAAGACTTTCTTTTTTTTCCTACGGGAATGTATAGTAATTTTTTACTTATCAGAAATCAATGTAGATGGAGTGTGGTGGTCGTTCAAGCAAGAAATCGGTAACTGCTTGATTGACTAACTTTATAGTTTGTTGTCCACCCATATGGATTGGATGAAACATTTGCATAGGATAGACTAAGAGATTATAAAACACCCCTTTAGTCGATCCGTTGCTAGTCTTAGTTCGTTTGTTTGTTCACTGACGGTTCTATTTTTTTGTTACAATTAAAAGGATGAGTTGTCATTGTAAGTAACGAGGTAATTCATTGCAACTCTCATAAGTTACCCAAAAATCGTGAAGGAGTTACCACACAAAGTGGCGATTTCTTTTACGTAGAGTTCAGGCTTTGGTGCTTCGAATTGCCTGAGCTGTCCCCTCCACCCATTTCATCAGCTAAACTGACAATACATAAAACAACATTTTTAATCTCCTGAAATAAATATTGGGAAATTTTACTTGGTTTCCACCTTAACATTTTTCTTTTGGGTATGCTGAAAACGAATATCGCATTTAAAATTTCCGCAAATGAGTAGCTTTCTGGATATTAAGCAATGTAATTCTTTATGAAAATGTGCTGGCCTAGGTGTATCAGACAGAATTTTTGTAGGAATTTTTGACACCTCTAACACGAAACTGCGAATAAAATATAAAAAACTCGTAATTTCTCTTTTAAAAGTGGGTTGTTTATTTTCTTTATGGATTATACTTCCAAAATAAACTATTAAAGTTGTTTTAAAAGTAATAGAAATATTTTTTTTTACTTTTTAAAAAACAGTAATGAATTTTACGAACTCAATATTTTTCAATTTTTAAACTTTAAAAATCTATCAAAATTTTTCTATTGATTCTATTTTTACGATATTTTCAGGGTCAATGTGAAATTTTATGCTCTTTCCAATAAACCGAATATAATATTTTAGATAAACGTTTTTTTTTAAATTCACGCCCCCTCCATTTTCAAGTGTCTATTAAAAAGTAAATAATTTACTCACCAAAGTGTTATATATCACAAATTGAAGAAAAAAGGTCAATAAATAATATATTCAAATTTAAAAAAAAAAAAGTAGTGTTTTTTTAGAAATTTACCCGTAAAGTTCGAAGTTTAAAACCTTTTTTTTTTAAACCACGTTGTTTGTTTTTTTGTTTTTTTTTTTTTTTAATGAAACCTTGTTCCTTGCTCCTTTAATTGAAAAAAAAAAATTAGGGCTTGAATTACATTTTTCGAGTAGTTATAAGCTTGGAAAGACAGGGGGTCGAATAATTCACGCCTCCCATTTTGAAATGTCTATTAAAAAGTAAATAATTTACTCACCAAAGTATTATATATCACAAATTGAAGAGAAAAGGTCAATAAATAATATATTCAAATTTAAAACAAAAAAAAAGTAGTATTTTTGAGAAATGTACCTATAAAGTCCGAAGTTTAAAACCTTTTAAAAAAAAAAAAAAAAAAAAAACACGTTGTTTGTTTTTTTTTGTTGTTTTTTTAATGAAACCTTGGTCCTTTAATTGAAAAAAAAAATTAGGGCTTGAATTACATTTTTCGAGGAGTTATAAGCTTGGAAAGATGGGGTGGAATTATTCACTATTTTTCACGAAATTTCTGACACACCTAGACCTAGACTGCTGGCTGGGCTGGCCATTGTTGTACGTGCAAACGCATGCACATTTCTGACACTTGTGCGTCAACGCCACTTTTAAAATAGGGAATTACATTGCTTAATAATGGGAAAACTACTTATTCGCGGAAAATTTGAATGCGATATTCGTTTTCAGCATATCTGAAAACCTAACAAGGTGGTCATTTTAAAGGAAAATGGAAAACAAATAAAAATTTACCTCAATATTTGCACATACTTTCATTTTTATGTTTGCTCCTTATGAGTTTTGAATAATTTTTTTTTTTTTTTAATGGTACTTTTGCATTTTACGGGCGTGCTGAAATAATATTTGGAACATAATGAACATATTAACATGGGAAAGGGGTTCGTAAACTACAGAAATACCGATTTAAAAAAAAAAAAAAAAATTCTGATATATATATATATATATATATATATATATATTACGAAATAAAAGCCATCAGGGTGCTTATGCACTTAGATTACCATGCTATTTTTTAAATGGTATTTTCAAATTAAATTTAAGTTTTACGATATCTTTCATTATTATTATTAAATTTTTAGGTAAAAGTACAGAATAATTACAAAACACCCTCCCCATGTTAAGAATGGCTTTCTAAATAATATTTCAGCACGGTAACAAATGTATCGGCGAAATAAATTCTGATGGCAATACAATGTATCGCCGATACATTGTATTGCCATCAGAATTTATTTCGGTTTCGTTGTAAACAACTCATCCATTTTAATCTTTTTAAATGATTTTTTTTTTTAAATGAATTACTTCCTGAACCTCCGAAATTTGAGAGCATTTAAAATGTTAAATAGAGTAAGGCTTTAACGTTCATAAATGCTCGTACATTAAAAAAAAAATTATATAAAAAATATATTATTCTTTTTCGTACCTCTGTCTATTATAAAACAACCTCCAATTATGTCATAAATCAAATTAAAACATTTTAAAAGGAGTTAACAATTTGGTTCAAGTAATAATAAATGTAATGGCAAAATTTAACTTTCTAAATCTTTAATTATTTTGAATGTATAATTTTATACGAAAATATTAAAAAAAAAAAAAAAAAAAATACAAACTCAAAAGTGTTTATGCGATTTAAAGAAACAAATAATTAGTGTAAAAAGACTCCCGGACAACGTCAGGTAGGTATAAATATTTTGACTCATAATTTTCTTCAGCTTATCGTTTTTTTGCATGCTTTTTAGGAAAAAAGTTACTAATATTTAAATAAAATCAAATTAAGAATAAAAACTGATAGAAAAACAAAATTATTTTTTTTTTTTTTTAATAAATTAAATTTAAAAGAAGTGAAAAAGTAAGTGCGAAATTTCTTACCGGATGTCCATATCTTTTCAGACTGAGAAAAGAAGAATCGCCAACCTTAACTGAAAAAACTACTTGTCGTCAACAGCGATTCGATTCAAGACCACTTAAAACTAAAGGGCCTTCACCGAACAGCCTGATATTCTGAATTAAAAAAATAAAGTTTCCAAGTGTATGACGGTACCCACGCACCCTCTCTCTCTCTCTCTCTCTCTCTCTCTCTCTCTCTCTCTATATATATATATATATATATAGATTTAATTGTACAGAAGTTCAGAAAAACATTGGTACCGTCGGTTTCAACCCCAACATAAAACGTAAATAATGTTAGGCTCTCGTCAGCCATAACGAGAGCCTTAGCCTAACATTATTTACGTTTTACCATTAACTGGTCCCCTTTATGTTGGGCTTGAAACCGACGGTACCAATGTTTTTCTGAACTTCTGTACAATTAAATAAATAAATATTAAGCTCTTATATCGAAAAAGTTTTTCTTTGTAATCGAGCACTTTGTTGGAATTCTTTCCCCAAAAAACAGTAAACAAATATATATATATATATATATATATATATATATATATATATATATATATATATATATATATACGTGTGTATATATATGTGTCTCTATATATGTATATATATGTATATGTATCTATATATCTATAAAAGTGAAAGTATCTTTGTGTGTGTGTGTGTGTCAGTGTACATTTCCCTACACAATAACTCTGTCAATTTTCAGTGTAGACTCGAAATTTGATATACAGGGTATGAAGATTTGGGAATATCTTTGTAATCCGTTTTCACCCAGAAATTTGGCTGTTAAGGGGTCAAAGTTCAACGATTTGACCTTTGAGAACTCTATCAAACTGCTCCACCAATTTTGGGGATGAACAATTGAAATTTTAGATAAAGGTTCCTTGGACATGGATCTAACTTGCTAACCTGATTTGAGCCCCAATAACAATAAATGTTAAGGGGTGCGCGAGCCTTTTCTAGTCTCACACAAAAACACGCGTTCACATTTCAAGCTATATTACTTGTCACATACATACGCACACACAAACATACGCGCCCACGTCCACACACGTACATATATTCACGTTCGCGTACATACACTCACATTCACGTGTATATACACACACGCTAACGTACACACATGTACTCACACACGCGCACACGCTAACGTACACACATGTACTCACACATGCGCACACGAACGCACACAAGGACGACGTCACTTCCGCTTTCAAGGGAAATCCACACGTGCGCAAAGACGACCGGAAACAAGTATAAAACAAAGAGCAACAACCGGCTTCTTCCTTTTCGAGATTAGCCTCCTAGGTGGTTGGTCGGCGCGCTAGCCGCCGCTGTTTCGGCAGGCGCGCGCACACGTGTACCAACAAACCGTATGTACACATTCTCACTCTTTCTCTCTCTATCTACTACTGGTCCCTGAGAACACCTTCGCGTAGCTGACTGCTAACTGACGTCAACCCTCAATCCTCTTCTTTGTCTACATGATGGACTGCCATTTCTCGTTCTATTACATTACTCACTTCAATTCCCACGTGCGAACAAACGATAGTGACCCGAACTTGAGATGAAAACACATTTCCTTTTTCTTTCTACAACACCAGTCCCGCAACGAACATTGGTTACACACGCGCGGACATGAACACATGTTATATCTAAATCATTCTTTGAACAGTAAATAAACAACGTTTATCTTATCCATCAATTGAGTCTTTGTTTCCTTCAATTCCATTCATTTCATTATTTTCTTGTAGCGAGCTAGTGTATTATATCCTGGTCCTCTACAGGGGTCATAGTAGGGGTCAAAGTTTGAAAACATTTGATCTCTGCGGTCTCTACCAAATTACTCAGAAAATTTCTGGTCTAAACATTTGAAATTTTACATAAAGGGTATTCAGAGATAGGGTAAGCTTTTTAACTGGTTTGGGTCGAAAATTTTAGCTACCAATATATAAATGTATGTATGTATGTTTGCATGTCTGCCTAAAACCTTTGACAGAGGCGACGGATTTTCACAAGATCAGTATCGTTTTGAAGTTCGACCCTTCAGACGACAAATACTGAAAAATTGGCTAAAAACATTAATTTCTTCACCCTTAGCTGGGCACTTTTCTACAGGGAGGGGTCGCTTTTTTCACCGATATTTTCGAAAGTCATCCCCTCTTTTCGATTGTCTAGCATTAATTTAAACCTAAGTCACTTCCGGTTTGGTGGTGATCGTCACAGCAAAGATGTCATGTTTTTTCCCCATTCTTTTCCTCCTTCGCGGTACGGGTTCGAGCCTGCCTTCCTACTACCATTTTTTCTTTTTTTTTTTTTTTTTGCTCAACACACACCTCCAAACACCCGGGCAACGACAGGCACCCATGATAGTATGTATATATATGTATACGTATATGTATATATATATATATATATATATATATATATATATATATATATATATATATATATATATATATGTGTGTATATATCCGATCCCGCATTTTGCTAATTCCTACCCTCTGATGAGAAGGAGAGTATTTCTTCGAAACTCCACGGATTAAGGACTATCCATTTATCTAGTGCTTCCTTTTCAGATTAAATATGTTTTTAACTCATTTCAAAGTGTTTTTTAACATATTTTATTAACTGTTTGCTCATATATATATATATATATATATATATATATATATATATATGTCTATATATATATGTCTATATATATGTATATATCTATATCTATATACATATGTATATATATATATCTATATATATGTGTGTGTATATATATATATATGTGTGTGTGTATGTATATATATATATATATATATATATATATATATATATATGTATATGTATATATATATATATGTATGTGTATCCTGGCTTGAGGCAGTTGCTTTCTAGCCGCACTGATGAGCTGTGAAACAGCGAAACAGCGCTGTATGTGAATGACTATATATATATATATATATATATATATATATATATATATATATATATATATATACATATATATATAGCCAGCATTTTTTTTTCTATATGGCATATTTCATTAAATAAAATAGACGTTTTTTATCTATTAATTCTATTTTCGATCCTTTCCAACTTTCGAATAACAGTTTTCACTTCTGGCGGGAACTGGCTGATGTAATCACCATATTTATCATAAGTCCGAGTACTTTCCAATCCTTCAGGATTCATCGTCAGGGATAACTTAATCTAACTGGTTTTGAACGATTTATAAAGTTGTTGGGTTTTTTTTCCTCTTTATGATTAATTATTTTATCCTTTTTTTCTATTGGTTAAAATTAATACCATCCTGAAATGTTTGCAAACCTATTAAAATAAATAACTCTTCAAATATCATTTCACAATTAGCAACCCCTACTTATCAACTCTCTAAAATTATAAATTAAATGATATCTCCCTATATTCCAAACAAATATAGTATAAAATCTACAGAAGAACTTATTCAGCCTCTTAGGAACAAGAAACCTGAGAATGGTACCATTGTTTCCTTAGATGTCGAAAATCTGTTCACTAATGTTCCAGTAAAAGAAACAATAGGTATCATTATCAAAAATATATATAATAATCCTAATCAATCCCTACTTAAAATTAACTCTAACATCTTACGCAAACTAATGTTGGCCTTTACAATAGAAGTCCCATGATCATCATGGCAACATCTTTGTACAAAAAGATGGTGTTGCCATGGGCTCTGTTTTAGGTCCAACATTCAGTAACTTCTATATGGTTAATTTAGAAAACGAAATCTTTAGTCTCATAAAAAAACATTAATCTACTTACTCTATGTGAACGATATTTTAATACTTACTAAAGATAAAAACGATATTAGCACCCTACAGTCAGCTTTCTGAAATAACTCTGTGCTTAATTTTACTCATGAGTTACACAAAGACAATATAATCTCTTATCTAGATGTGTTAATAGATTGCAACAACAACGAATTCGACCAATAAAAAAATGGATAATAAAATCCCTCTACCTATTTAAATGAATGCTCCTATTGGTAGAAAACTGATTTAATTAATAATTTACTAACCTGAGCTAACTTAATATCCTCTTCCCTAACTATTTTAGAACAGGAATTCAACAATATTAAACAAACGTTAGTAAATAATGGATATCCCAACCATGTTATTGATGAACAAATTGGGAAATTTAAAAATATTAATCTTGATAATAGAGGATCCACATCTACACTTACTACATATATAAAACTTTATTATAAAAATCAAATGCACTATAATTATAGAATAGACGAAAAAGTATTAAGAAATATAATTAATAAAAATGTGCAACCTATAGACCCTAATTAAATAAACTTTCAAGGTGATGTTCTCGATGGCAAAGTTCACACTGATGACCATAAGCAGGACACTGAGTCTTACAGATTTGTGCAACACTTCTCTCGCCATGGCCATGTTTACCACAGTAAGAGCACATTACCTGATTGTCTGTGCTTGGCGTTTGCTTTGATTTTCTATATGAACTAGCCACCTCAACCGAATGTGAATCAAGTAGCCTTGATGCTGATCGTTTTCCTGCTTCCTTAGCTTCGACAAACTGGAATACTTCCTCTAGGGACATGTTTTGATTCTTATCACCAAGCAAGAATGTCAGGGTCTACAACACCTCATGTGAGAATGTCCCGCATAATTGTCTCTGTGTAGTTCACTTTTTCCAGTTTGGCAATGGCCGCAACAGCAAAGATGTCAGGTTTATTTTCACATTCTTTTCCTCCTTCACGGTACGTGTTTGAGCCTGCCTGCCTATTACCACTATTTTTTTTTTTTTGTGCTCAACACACATCTCCAAACACCTGGGCAACACAACAGCAATAAAATAAAAAGCTATAGCAAACATCTAAATGACTACTTTAAATACAGTTCCTGATTTCAAAAAAAGAAAAACCAAAAGATTCATCTGCCTTACTTTTAATGCTAGGTTTATTTTTGGTGTCTTTTCAATTCAATAGAAATCCTCCTAAATTTGCTGATGAGGAGACCGTGCTTACCAAAAAAACTATGTATAATTATTCTACGTGACTTCATGTATGCCACAAATAAAAAGCACGGATTTCCGAAACGATCGTACAGATAATTGACTTTGTTGTTGTTCCTTCTTATGAAACTGATTTTTAATTTAATTAAATTTTGATTTTTAAATTTTAAAAATTTTAAAACTTTTAAATTATAAATCACATTACTTAATATTGAATTAGCTCTAGGACATTTAACTATCGAGCTTATTATATATCTAAATTACAATGAGCATTTCCTGTATTTTAATTAAACTAGTAATTTCACTATTACATTAAAATACACTTAGCTCTTTAGACTATTATTCTAATCTCCTTTAAATTATATATATATATATATATATATATATATATATATATATATATATATATATATTGTTGTGGTTGCAAGGTTGAACAATAATTAGTAAGGAAATACAATGAAGACGCAAACAACAAGATAACGCAATAATAAGTGTATTAAAGAAAAGGTATATTTACAATATGTACAAATGACGGTGTCGAGTCAGAGAGTCTTGGTGGGAGGACATGTACGCTCTTCGGCGTCACTTCCGGTGGCATTTGAGTAAGACACACCAAGGCCAACCTAGGTTTGCCATTTATAGTGTTGTGTTATTCGCATATGCAAATAAGTGGTTGCCACCACAACACCCCCCTCCCAAGATTTGAAGTCACACAGATTTCAATATCTTTTTCTTTTTGGGTTTACCATTAATGGTTCATTCACTTTTCTTTTCCTACCTGATCTTCGGGGTTCAGGTGCATTTTGAGGCGGTTCCAAATTAAAAGATTCGTATATGATATCTATGGTGTCCTCCTCTTCGACTGTTGTCATATCATCATCATCTTGGATATGACGTTTTTTTTATCTGATTTAGGTGCCTTTTATGTATATTCTGTGGACCTTTAATCATGTATGTACAATCACCCATGCGTTTATCCACTACTCCACATTCCCAGTAAGATGTGTTATTTCTGTAGCACTTAAAATATACTCGATCTCCCGAGTTATATTTCTTTCTTCTCATGTGTGTAGTGTTTCGGATAATTGCCTGCCTTGGCAATAGTTTGTCAAACGCTGATTTTACCTTTCTGGCAAACATTAGATCAGCTGGTGATATGTTTGATGGTGTACTAGGATGTGGTGTAATCCTATATACTTGCAAGAATTGTTGCAAAGCTTTTTCTGTTGGTGTTCCAATGGATTTCTTTAACGCTCGTTTTAGCATGTCCACGGAGCTTTCCGCGAGGCCGTTCGACCTTGAATGATATGGCGGAGTCGTGATGTGCTTCACTCGGAATGTGTCGCAAAATTCCTTAAACTCTGCGGATGAGAACTGCGTTCCGTTGTCAGTGACCAGTGTGTCTGGTACACCGAATCTTGCAAACAACTCGTGTAAGAACCCTATTGAGTTGTTCGTTGTTGGATTCCTGCAACGCATTACCTCCGGCCATTTTGTGAAACTATCCACTACAATTAAATAATAGTTTTCACCTACTGGACCAGCGAAGTCCATGTGGATTCTCGACCATGGTTGGTCGGTTTTCGGCCAAGGTTTGTGTACTATAGGTGGAGATTTTGCCGCTAACTGGCATCCTTTACATTTATCAATTGTTGTCGCTATGTCAGTGTCCATGTTACGCCAGTACACGTAGCTTCTCATTAACGACTTCATTCGATTTATCCCCGGATGTCCTGTGTGGAAATCTCTTAACATCCTATTCTGCAATGTTTTGGGTATTACCACTCTCTCACTGAACAGTAACACATCGTCACATATGGAGAAAACTTCCTGCACCTTTGTGTCCGTTATAATTTTCTCTTTTATCTCCTTTATATATTCGTCTTTCTCGGCTTCCCTTTTAATGTCCGACAAAGTTACGGGTAGTTCCTTAATGATGTTTGCTACCATATTTTTTACTTCAACATTTGTCCGAATTGCTGCAATGACTGATTCTTCCAGATCGTGTTTCTGTGGTATCAGTCTTGACAGTCCATCCGCATGGCAAATCTTTTTTGATGCTAGATGTTGTAGCTGGAAATCTTTATTAAGTAGTATTGTACCCCAGCGCAGCAATCTATTTGTGGTGTATACCGGCAATCCTTTTTTTGATACATAGATCGTGACTAACGGTTTATGGCCGGTTTCAAGTATGAATTGTCTACCATATAAATATCGGTGAAATTTAGTCACGGCAAAGATTATGCTCAACGCTTCTTTTTCGATTTGTGAATATGCCCTTTCGGCTGGTATCAGCGTTCTCGAAGCGTGCGCTATTCGTTTTCTAGACCCATCCGGCATAATATGTTGAATGCATGCTCCTAAGCCGTAGGAGCTAGCATCACTAGCGACGACTATTTTTAAGTTTGTGTCAAAGTGCGTTAAGAATAATTCGGATGTTAGTGCGCTCTTTATTTTGTCAAAAGCGGTTTGACATTCTTGCGTCCAGTTCCACGGTGTATCCTTTTTAAGCAGATTATTTAAGGGGGCTCGCAAGTTATGCATTCCTTTAATAAAAGATTGGTAATAATTTGCGAGTCCTAAGAAACTCTGCAAGGTTGTTACATTATCGGGTGCTGGCATATTTTTTATTGCCCCAGATCTGTCTGGGTCTGGACGTCGTCCATGTTTGTTTATTATGTGTCCAAGATACTTAATCTCGCTCATAGAAAAGTCACATTTACTTTCTTAAAGCCGAATTCTTGTATTCGAGTAAATACTTGTTTCAAATGTTCCTTATGTTCTTCTAGGGATTTGCTCCTGACAACAATGTCGTCCAGGTATGCACATGCGCACTCAATACCACTTAGCATGGTGTCCATCGCTTGCTGAAAGATGGCAAGCGCTACTTTGATGCCAAAAGGCAATCGGTTGTATTTGTATAATCCCTTATGCGTATTGATGCATAATATTTTTGAGCAATTCTCCTCGACCAGTATTTGCAAATACGCGTCGCTCAAGTCTATCTTGGAGAAGATATTACCCCCATTCAACTTCATGAATATTTCCTCTGGGCTTGGTAGGGGGTAATGGTGATCTTTTAATAGGGAGTTGACCCCGGTCGAAAAGTCTGCGCACACTCTAACTTCGTCATTCTTTTTCTTTACATATACGGTGGGGGCTGCCCACTCGCTGTGTTCTATTTTTGATAGAATTCCCGTCTGTTCCAATCTATTTAATTCTTTATCAATCTTTTCCAACCCAGCGAACAGAACATTTCGCTTTTTTCTAAAAATTGGGCTGGCATTTTCTTTAAGTTCAAACGAGGCCTTGAATTTATTGCAGCGACCTAAGTTAGTCGTGAATGCCTCAGGAAATAATTCTTTTAAATCGTCTTTTATATTTACTGTTGTTGGAGAAGAACATTCTAATTTTTTACAGAATGTATTGATTGGCTTATCCCATAGTCCGAATTTCTCAATTAAATCTATTCCAAACAGATTTTCACTATTTTTTAGTACGAATATTTTTAATTTCTTCGAAATCCCTTTCAATTTTATCGGGAGGACAACTTCTCCTTCAAATTTTATACCACCACCAGTTACCATCTGGGCTGCTTTACTAGTTTTCATCATGGCCGGTTTTCCCAACTTTTTCCACGTATTCAGGTTTATTATAGAAACATCGGAGCCAGAGTCGAGTTGTAACTTTATTGATGTTTTAAATATTTCCACTTTTACGTATTTTCGCCGATCTTTGTCTAATTTTGTATTTGATTTTGTTTGTTGTACTCTCTTTCTGGTGTAATCTTTATATCTGCAGCAATCGCTTTTGTGTCCCACCTTCTTACAAATGTAGCATTTTTTCTTCTTATAAGGACAATCTGATTCCCAATGCTTTTCTGCACATCTCTTACAGTTATATCTAGGAAGAGGCTTGTTATATTCTGTACTATATTTATGGTTATTATCTTCGGAATATCCCGTTCCATTGCTTTTCTTTGTAAAGTTCTTGGTTGGTGCGTATGGTTTTCTAACTTTTCTTACATATGCCACTCCGGATTCTTCTATATTTTTTTAATCCTTTTTTAGTGTAATGGCCCTTTCACAGTCCTCTGCTAGTTTCTGGAGGGTTAAATCTTGCTCAGATTCCAGCTTAGACAACACTCGTCTGCGTATTTCTGCATTTTTCGTGGAAACTAACCCTTGAGCGAAGATTAGACATTTAAAATCTTCTACCGTTAGTTCTGCAAGCTTAAAATTATCGCAGTTTTTATTGACAACTGATGCATATGTCAAATAATCTTGGTTGTCCATCTTTCTTAGATTCATGCACAGCCATCTTTTATGAAAAAGAGATATATTTGGATTAAATAATTCTTTTAGTAAT
The DNA here is from genome assembly GCF_053919585.1 of Euprymna scolopes. Taxonomy (NCBI): domain Eukaryota; kingdom Metazoa; phylum Mollusca; class Cephalopoda; order Sepiida; family Sepiolidae; genus Euprymna; species Euprymna scolopes. The sequence continues at coordinate 69,599,660 of NC_136485.1, read as the reverse complement.
TTTACAGCTTCCATGAACTCTAATTCCGCAGTTTTTTTAGGTAATATGTAATCTACGAATGTGCTGTGTTCTGATGTACCCAATTTTCTGAGTAAGAGGCTCACTTTCTGACTATTTGGCCAATTTTTACAGTCCAGTTGAAAAACATCCTCGTATCTTGTGTAGTATGCTTCAAAATTCTTCTCTTCCTCAGGCACATAATGAAATGTGTCCATGCTATTAAAAATAGTTGTATGGGAGAAATTAACACTATCGACATTTTCTCGATTACTCTTTAGTAGTTCCAGTGTTTTAGTAAAACGTTCATCTTGTCTTTCTTCATATTCCAATTGTAGTTTCTTAAGCCTTTCTTCCTGTTCCAATTGCAGTTTTTTCTGCTTTAATTGTGCCATTTTCTGCTTTTCTTCTTGTTCCTGCTGCCATTTCAATAATCTGTCCTCTCTCTTTTCCTCGCGGTCAGCCTGTGCCTGTATTTGTGTTTGCCAAAGCTCGTTTTGTGTAGCTTGTCTGCGTTCATCCCACTCAGCCTGTGCTTGTAAAAATTGCATGAACATTTTTGATAAGTCTTCCATGTTTTTTTTTGTTTTTTTTTAGTGTGTAGTTAAAAAAAAATATTGTACCATGTACAATATACACCGGTTTGGGTTACAACAAAAAAAGCAATTGCTGTAAGCTCCTCTTTTCAATAATAATATCGCTGCTTGCAATAATATATTCTTTTTGCGAGTCACGCTGCAAAAAAAAAATAAAACAGGTTTATCTGGAATCACAAAATGAAATTGACTTTCCGTTTTTAGGCACTTACTAATAAGTAACTCTTTCCACAAAATAAAAGTTTGGGTTTTTTTGGGTTTTTTTAATCGAGTCACAATTGAATAAATGTATGCAGTACATTTAGTCCTTTGAGTTTTTTTTTTTTGTCTAGTATTTTAGTAATTAAAATACCTCTTAAATTGAGATTACCTCTTTTTTCCATGACGTTTTACTGTATTATCCGTTATTCAGTGACAACTTCAAGAAAAAAAATCCTTTCCTTGAATTTTAGTTTTAGCTGTGGTATTTCCTTTTAGTACCGACGTCAAGCAAAACATTAATTAAAAAGTCCTTTAGTTGTTGTTTTGTTTACGGAGAACAGTGATTAGAATCCACTGGTGAACTTTTTCCGTAGGTTACTTCCTTGCTTTTCGTAATACGGGTCTGACCTGTCGTTTTTGCGACAGAACAAAGTTCGCTTTTCGTTTGCAAGTTGGTCCTTTAGTAAGATTTGTCGTGTAGCGACAAAACAAAAATTCACTTTTACATTCGTTTGCAAGTCGGATTCCCAGAAAACGGCGTACATTGTCGCTTTTGCCACGTTAGAGTTTTTTTTTTTTTTTCACTTGAGTTGAAACTTCTCTTTAGCGTAAAATCCGTTTGCTCGTCAACACTTAAGTTGTTTAAAAAATAATAGAAATATTATTTTTCATTGTTTAAAAAACATTGTTTACAAAGTGCGTGCGTGCGCTCTGGGAGCGATTCTGTTACGTAGTGAAATCAATTGATTTTTATGAGATGAATATTTTTCAATTTTTAAACTTTAAAAATCTATCAAAATTTTCCTATTCGTTCAATTGTTACGTTTTTTTCAGGGTGAATGTAAAATTTTATGATCTTTCCGATAAACTGAATATAATATTTTAGACAAACGTTGTTTTATAAATTCACCCCCCCAATTTGAAATGTCTATGAGAATTTTAATAATTAATTTTGGTCGACACGTTTTATATATCACAAATTGAAGATAAAACATGAATAAATAAAATACTCACATTTAAAACAACAAAAAAATATCACTTATCTGTAAATTTACCGGTAAAGTCCAAAATGTAAATCCTTCTTTTTTCGATAACCACATGTTTTTTTTTCATTCCTTAAAAAAAAAATGGTCAACCTTTGCGTTGTACTTTTTTTTTTTTTAAATAGTTCTTCGTCAAACTGTTATATTTGACGCTTCATATTTCGTCGCCAACTGTTGTGGTTGCAAGGTTGAACAATAATTAGTAAGGAAATACAATGAAGACGCAAACAACAAGATAACGCAATAATAAGTGTATTAAAGAAAAGGTATATTTACAATATGTACAAATGACGGTGTCGAGTCAGAGAGTCTTGGTGGGAGGACATGTACGCTCTTCGGCGTCACTTCCGGTGGCATTTGAGTAAGACACACCAAGGCCAACCTAGGCTTGCCATTTATAGTGTTATGTTATTCGCATATGCAAATAAGTGGTTGCCACCACAACATATATATATATATATATATATATATATATATATAATGTATATATATATGTATATATATATATATATATATATATATAATGTATATATATATGTATATATATATATATATATATATATATATATATATATATTGAACTCACTCTTTTTTCCTTGTACCCATATGTGAATTATTTCACGGAATTCTGCCTTTTGGATGACATCAAAATATCTTCCCATAACGTGATTCTTTTGAATTTTTACTTCTGGATGCCGAACTTTAACTTTTCTTGGATTTTACCGTTATTAGATATTCTACTCTTCACCCGACCATCCATTCAGGTGAAATCGTTTTTTCTTTTTTTCCCTCTGCTTCACTATTTTTTAAACTTTTACCAAGTAAGCTCTATGATTTACTTGTTTCATTAAATACTTTGCTAATTCCTACCCTCTGATGAGAAGGAAAGTATTTCTTTTGAAACTCCGCGGATTAAGGATAATCCATTTCATTTGTGTTTCATTTTTGAAAATTAAATATTTTTGAACTCTTCTTAAAGTGTTTTTAACATGTTTTATTAATTCTTTGTCCTTATATATATATATATATGTATATATATATATATATATATATATATATATATATATATATATATATATACTAGCAAAAGTACCCGTCGTTGACTGGGTTAAAAAAAAAACAGCCTACAGAAAATGGATTCTGATTTATGAAAGTATGATAAGCTATGAAAAGGAAGGGTTGTAAAGAGATAGCTTCGAATTTGGGGGTATCAAAACCAAAGCAAAATATGATGAAAGTAAAAATAAAATAGATAAACCCCATAATTTATTATACCATACCTGTTCACACTGAAATACTTATCACAATATTCTGTGGATCTATATTAAAAAACCTTGTTAAACTTTCTGACACATTTCCATTCTATGGAGGTCATGCGCGAATGAACACCCCATAATTTTATTATACCATATTTATTCAAACTGAAACATAATTATCAAAGTATACTTATGCAGATAGATATGAAAAGTCTTTATTAAAGTTTGTGCCTATTTCCATTCTATGGATGCCAGGTGCGAACGCAAACCCCACAATTTTATTATACCATCCCTATTTAAGTTAAAACATACTTATCAAAGTATTCTTATGTACATCTATATCAAAAACAATTGTAAACGTTTTTTTCTTTTTACTTTTTAAATTTTTTATTTCCATACTTTGTGGACCAGGCGCGAACGCAGACCCCACAATTTTAATGAACCACTGTTCTGGCAGATCAAACATATCCATTCCTGTGTTTCAATACATCTTCTATTATTATATGTAATCAGATTTTTAAAATAGTCAACCATATAGGAGCCTATTCATGACCAGACACACACACACACATACAGACATTCAGCTTTATATTATAGATGATATATATATATATATATATATATAGGCTAGCCCACTTAAAAGTAGCCCGATCTCTCTAATCTTTCTCTTAACGACCAACTGACACCACAAGACAAAATGCAATTCTTTTTCCAACAAGATGGTGCTACATGCCAGATGTTTCACAGAGTTCATGATATGTTTATGGAAGACAGACCAATAAGCAAAGGATTATGCCCACCACGTTTCCGGACTTTTCATCATGTGATTTTTATTTTTGGGGAACTTTAAAACAAAAAGTTTATGCAAATAATCCTCACACTCTAGACTAACTAAAAAAGAACATTATCAACGCTATTAGGAGAATCACCAGAGTGATTCATACGTAGTTCGGTAAGATAACACAGTCATGCTATCACTCGTAGACGTCGGGTGATTAGAACCCTTTGTGCATGTGTGCATTTTTTTTTTTTTTACATTTGCTATGAAGGTCATTTCGCACCTTTTACAAGCAGCCAGATATTGAGCGCTACATTGGCGAGATGTTATTATTACCTTGTTGGTAAGTGATGATGTTTAACAACACAGACTTACAACCTGTGTATCCCAAGTTCGAATCCAGTTCATTCCACAAAAATACAATTTCACTTCGGATGTTGGCAACCTTCATGTGGTCCCTCTAGTAAGTATCTGGTGTCTCTCTAGAAATAATTCAGAGCTGCTGGAATGACATTGGCTAAACTGAGGAGGACCAGCCAGAACCAGATCCGTTAGAGGAGCATCGTTGTGGCTCTATGTTCCCCAAGGAATCAAGAAGCTTTAAGTAAAAAATAAAAAGACTCTTGACAGCAGTCATAAAACCCTTCTTCTTCACTGTTAACACGTTGAACAGTGACTACTTCTCAGCACAGCCTCTGATGGCAGCAAGATGAGAGTCATTATTCATCCTCTAATTTCCACTTACATTGCTTACTAAGGCCAAGAAGCAGAATAAATTTAGGTTCACACGAAAAGAGCCAGAATTATGGGACGTACATGTGCAACCTGTTACTTGAGCACGTTTTCATGAAGCACATTTTCGCAAACCTAACAATCTTCCTCGTTTCTGAACATTCATCTTTGTCTTGTATTACATGCTTTTTTTGCTCACCCAGTAAATTTCAAGAAACCAATGGTATCTACTTAATTGGCATGTTGCAGTAATGAAATTATCCAAAGATTATGAAAAAATGATGAGGTAGAAAATTAATTATTAATGAAAACAGTTTTCGAAGACAATTAACATAGTACTCTCTGACTATTCTCTTGAAAGAACCTTTGGCAAGCTATTAAGGAGCTCCAGAATTCTGCAAAGTATAGTCTTCTTTAAATTAAGTTATAATCGCTCAAAGGCAATAGCAAGCAGTTTAGCCGTTCTCTGCTTTATCATTATTTTCATGGCAAGTGCTTGCCTGAGATTCAATCTATGGACCCTCTTGCCTGACTTTCATGAAAAACACTTGTCTAGCTGAAACTACTATCAATAATTTCCCCCCACTCTTTATCTGTGCCTAAACCTAAACATAGATTCCATGAACAAAGTTTCCTTTTTAGAACTGCATGCCTGTGGAACTCTGTTCCATTTTTTCTGCTTTTAAACTGACTACGATATAGTCGTCTTCAACTCCAATGTGAACAAGTTCTTGATGAGCCATCCCCTTAAGTAATCCAATTTACCAAATTTCAACTCCTAACGATTCCTACAATATTGTCCCATTGACTACCATATATTCATTAACCCGGTAAATATGAAGAATTACTCTACCCTCGAGAATTCCTTTAAAATTTTCACTTTTGTAGGTTTTTGGGGGCGCTGAAAACGGAAATAATGTTTAAAATTACAGCAAATAAATAGTTTCCAAGATATGAAGAAATGTTAGTGGTCAAAAAGTGGAGGGGGAGGGTCACTTTTCTATAATAATTTAACCTAAAATGGGCACCTACTTCATGGCCACATTGAGGGGGGAAGGCAATGTACAATGAACACAATTTAACATAAAATACTACTAACAGTTAACATTCCAGGAAACAAGTAGCTTCCATGAAGAAATGCACCCACTTTATGGCAACCTTTTCTTTTTTTTTTGTGGGTGGGCTGCCGGTTTATGTTTTTCAAGAAGGATATTCAATTATAGAACTTGTATATTTTTTTAACAGGTGCTTCTACAGTTTAATTAACCGTTTTAACGGAAGTAACGCACTGACATTAACTGTTTACATTTGGTGGGCAGCGGTGGAGATGCAGGGCGTATTGTGGCGGCTGCTAAAACGTTTAATTACCGTTAAAACGGTTAATTAAAAGTAAAGGCGCTTCAGACGATTAAAACGGTTAATTAAACTGCAGAAGCACCTGTTAAAAAACTATACAAGTTCTATAATTGAATATCCTTCTCGAAAAATATAAACCAGCAGCCCCTGCCCATGCTTCATGGAAGCTACTTGTTTCCTGGAATGTTAAACATTAGTAGTATTTTACGTTAAATTGTGTTCATTGTACGTTATCCCCCCCATGTGGCCATAAAATGGGTGCCCATTTTACGTTAAATTATTATAGAAAAGTGAGCCCCCACTTTTTGGCTCTAACATTTCTTTATATCTTGGAAACTACTCGTTTGCTGTCATTTAAAACGTTATTTCCATTTTCAGCGCCCCCGAAAACCTATATAAGTAGAATTTTTTTTTTAAACTGATCTCAAAGGCAAAGCTACAACAAAGTAAAGTAGGAACTACAAACATATCTGCATTTAAAAAGATACATCTTCTGATCAATCAAGGTGTTTCCCATTATAAAACATAGTGAAAAGCTACAAATTCTTTATAAAAGAATTCTTTTACGCTCCTTAGAATAATTAAAATGGATAAAACTACTCACACAAGTGGCAGTACATCTGTTTGGCCTGTCAGGTGCTGAAATCAAGGAAAGAAAAAAAAGTTAAAAAAGTTTGTTTGTAGATGGATTCTTTTTATATGTGGTTTTAATTTGCATATGAGGGGAATATCTGCTTTAAGAAGGATGAATTGGGGAGGACAGACACAGTTGAGTGTTTGAGAGCTGACAGAAAACATCAAAGCTGAGATTTGTTGTTGTGATTTATGGTTTAAGTGCAGAGAAGTTTTGTCAGTTTTCCTTTTAGGATTACAGCGTTTTGTCGGTGTGAATTACAGCATTAGTGAACAGGAGTACTGTCAGATTTTTTTTTTGGGGGGGGGGATTTTTTCAAACATAACTCAATCCCAAAACCAAGGAATATATTACATTCCTTGGATTCACACATTTACATTTGTCTCCTCAATAATTCATATATTCAATATTGTAATTAGTTAGGTAGCAATATAAAATTAATACTAACAGAACCAACTTCTTTCTTTTTCTCCACTTAAAAAATAACTCCATTGAAAAAGGGAGATGGATAGATATCAATATGTCCACTGATATATGTTGGGGACAATCATTGTAATCTGTTGTAATATATCCATGTATGTGTATATATGAATGAATATGCAATCTGTGTTTTATTTCTATTTGTGGCAACTGAATTGCAAAGTGATTCCGACATACACTAAAAAGCAAATGGCTCTAATTGCTCACCCTCTTTCTTTTTCTGCCTCATTCGGGGGTATTTAGTTCTTTCCCACTGCAAGAACTGTGACAACAGGGTCGGAAAATAGAATTGAAAAATCAGCATCCCCAGAGGAGGGGCGTTCTGACTTACAAAAAGTACCTGGGTAGCCCCGTCGGCATTCCCCAGTAAAGGCGCTTCAGACGATTAGCTCTAATCTCTGTTGATTTTGGGAGCCAAATATAAAAAAATATTGCCGGATTTCTGCTTTCTTTGGATTCCCTCTCTTTTTCACTTCCTAAAACAAATTAGTTTTCACAGGAACGTGTTGACTCAAAGTATTTTCCACCAATAAAAATCGTTTCATACCCCAAAGGTAGCAAGTCTATGTGACAGTAATAGTCGCTGCAAATTTAGAAACTACTGTTAAACAAACAGCCAAAAGCTAGAGAGAGAATTCTCAAGCCTACTACACCTCAAACAAGATCCCAAGAAAATACACTTAACAACCATCTCTGCCTTGTGCCTTTGAAAAGACCTTGATGACCCATATACATGCTTTTTTCATTTCACACACATATTCTTACACACTAACAAGAATCTGACGAACAGAATCCAATTGTTACTCACAACTATACATGCAACAAAAAACAAGGTAAACCAACACACATACACAATGCCACATTACCTAAGACTCACGTACATATATTTTATGTATGCATATAATTCACGCTATGAACATATTGACTTATGACTACTAACTTTACCAAACACTAATTTGCATAAATGAGCATTTTCATGATTGAAAGTAACTTTTATATTCTGATCTCTTGCATAAAAATGTTTTGTTATAAAATTTCTATTTTCGCAATACTTCATTTATTTTCATTTTTATATGTATGTGTGTTCCATATATATCTTTCGTTTTCTTCCCTCCCTAAAACCTAACTTTTATATAAATTGTCCGCGTGGTTCTTGGCAATACCCAAAGTTGCTATCGTCATCCAAAATGGCTTCTACCAAATCCAGGGACTATGCTATACATATTATTTCTTTATGACGCCTGCTTTCATTATCTTTAGGGGTGATGAATACATGAAGAAACTACATCTACCTTATGACCTCATTCTCGAGAAGTTATTCTACATAACTAATAATGTTTCTTTTTTAATTTAAAATGTGTAGCACCAAAGTTTACCCTTCCATGTTCAAAATGAAAATTGTTAAACTCATTTCTGTGCAGCCAGATTCGTGCAGGCATCCATCTGGAGTAGTAAAAACAAATAATTCTGTTTTGGACCAATCAAAGAATTTTCTTAATTTATTTGAAAATATTCTTTCTGGAGCCACCTCAACTGCATAAAAGTCAGATTTTTCCTATAAAATAGCAGTTGAGACAAAAAAAATTAGACAGTGCTAACATTAATATTATACAAGGAGCCTTTAATAAGTTTCCAGACCTTTTTCGCACAAGCATTTAAAATTGTTGTAGACTCTTGAAAATTCAATATGTTGTTATTGTTATTGATAATATGCTATTATGAGATGACTGTCCAATGTTTATAATTTCAGGTTCAAATGAACACTTACAGCAGGAATTGGAATGCACCCTACTAAAGCCTGATTGTCACAGCATGTGAATTTCAAAAATGCAATATGGACACGAGTACACTTTAGAAGAACAATATACAATAAAATTCTGTTTTAAACTTGGAAAAAATGTCACAGAAACGTATGGAATTCTTTAGACTGCTTTTGGACCATCTTGCATGAATCGAGCATCAGTTTTTGATTCAAGGAAGGCAGGGAGTTTGTGAGGGATGATGAGAGATGTGGGAGGAATAAGGAAGTCAGAACACCAGAGATTGGCCAAATAAAGAATTTCATAGATAAGAACTGTTGTGTGTCTATAGAGACAATAAGTGCACAGTTTGATGGGAACAGTAAACACAATTATTCACAAGGAACTGAAGATGCGGAAGATTTGCACAAAGTTTGTCCCAAATGTGCTCAGAGAAGATCAAGCTATTTGACCAAGATGGCATTAAGACAGTTTCTCAACTTACTTATAGTCCAGACCTAGGTGTGTCAGAAACTTTGTGAAAAATATTGAATAATTCGACCCCCTGTCTTTCCAAGCTTACAACTACTCGAAAAATGTAATTCAAACCCTAATTTTTTTTTTCAATTAAAGGAGCAAGGACCAAGGTTTTATTTAAAAAAAAAACAAAAAATACAAACAATGTGGTTTTTAAAATAAAGGTTTTAAACTTCGGACTTTACAGGTAAATTTCCAAAAACCTGTTCTTTTTTTTGTTTTAAATTCGAATATATTATTTATTGATCTTTTATCTTCAATTTGTGATATTGTCGCGGTTTCAAATCACCGCCTCCATTTTTTTCTCCTTCTTTCTTTCTTCACCCCCGCTCCTTCTCTTACCGGTTAAACACAAGTGAAACGATCGCCAAACACGAGTGAAACGTTCGCCAAACACAAATGAAACATTTGCCAAACATAAGTGCATTCACCAAACATGAGTGAAACGTTTGCCAAACACGAGTGAAACATTCTCCAAACACGAGTGAACATGCGTGAAACGTTCAACAAAAACACGAGTGAAACATGCGGCTAAGCACGAGTGAAACGCACGAACATATATCAACAAAACACCAACAAAACAGGCGATTTAATTTTTACCCTTTAGACGAAATTAATTTAGATGCAATCAACAAACTCCCAATCTACTCTTGAGTGCATAAATTTCGTTCAAGAATTAAATAGAGTCGTTTGTTTGTTTTCGTGGGGACCAACCTCACTAATATTACGTCGGCAAAATGAATACAGCTCATTCTGGCCAAGTCGGGGCACTCCTCCAGGGAGCAACGACTGACGCTACCAGTCATGTTGTCTGAACCCACCAGCAGCAGGAGCAGCCATTCTGAGTAGCAGTTCAAACAGTCCTTATCAGGGCTAATAAGTTTTTCACAAATGCGATTCACCACTGCTTGCTTCTTGAGACCCATCGGCAGCGAACTTCACTTCCAGTCTCCAGTGCTCCAGCGCCTCCAGCTCACTCCTGCAGCTTGCCAGCCCTTGGTGTCTCCTGCAGCCTCGCCTGTCACCTGGCTCGCACTTGGCTCCCTTCCAGTCGTACGTTCCTAAACACTGATCCCTCCGTTCTCAGTGTTGTCCGTTCTCGGGGTCGTCCGTTCCTAAACACTGATCCCTACGTTCTCAGTGTTGTCCGTTCTCAGGGTCGTCTGTTCCTAAATACTGATCCCTCCGTTCTCAGTGGTGTCCATTCCTAAACACTGATCCCTCCGTCCTCAGTGTCGTCCACTCCTTAACACCGATCCCTCCATTCTCAGTGTCGCCCGTTCCTTAACACTGAGAACGGAGGGATCAGTGTTGTCCGTTCTCAGGGTCGTCCGTTCCTTAACACTGATCCCTCCGTTCTCAGTGTTGTCCGTTCCTAAACATTGATCCCTCTGTTCTCAGGGTCGTCCGTTCCTTAACATTGAGAACGAAGGTGTTGCATGAACAGCAACAAGTGTTTCACTGTTTGGAGTAACGCCCCTTGGAGGTGACCGGTGTAAGAAGAGTATTAAATAAAGATGGTTGCTGAGTAAACACAACGTCTGGTTTTATGTTATATTTTATCCGTGGGCATCCTCACACATGAAACATGGTGATGGCGGTGAGATGTACAATAAAGAGAAGAAAAAACAAAACAGTGGAAAGGTAGCAGAAAAAGAAAAAAAAACAGATAAGTAACGTTTAATTTTTCGGTGTGAAAATTATGACACCACGAGGTGGTGAGGAAAAAAAAAAAATGTCGGAAGGAGACATGAGTGCAATAAACAGACCGGTAGCTGGCATAAGACCACCACCACCCCTTTGTATGGAGCAGAATTTGACAGAGAATTGGAAGCTATTTAAGCTGAAATGGCATAATTATTCCCAAGTGGATGAATCCATCAGCCAGAACTCTGACAGCATTATAAACGAGTTCAGAGATGTATTTAAGGAGGAATTGGGTCAGTTACCTGGAGTGGTACATTTGGAGGTGGATACAGCAGTAACACTAAATGTAGCTGCAGCACGAAGAGTGCCAGTCGCACTGAAAGACAAATTAAAAGTTGAATTGGAGAAACTGGTTAAAAAGAAAGTTATTGAACCAGTAAGTGAGCCAACTCCATGAGTAAGTGCATTGGCATTGGTGATGAAGAAAAATGGAAATCTAAGGATTTGCATAGACCCAAGACCACTAAATAAGGCTTTAAAAAGGGAACATTTCCAACTACCTACATTGGATGATTTGCTGCCAGAACTGGCTGACAGCAAAGTATTTTCCACCCTGGATTTACGAGATGGATTTTGGCATTTGAAATTGGATGAAGTCAGCAGTCGTTTGACTACATTTACCACGTCATTTGGTCGGTTTCTGTGGAAGGTTTTACCATTTGGGATTACTCTAGCTCCAGAGATATTTCAAAAGGCCCTCTTTAACAATGTATGGGATTTAGAGGGTGTGATCAACAAAGCAGATGATCTTCTGGTGATTGGGAAAGGTAAAACAATGGAGGAAGCAACAGCTGATCATGACAAAAAACTGAGAAAACTGTTGCAGAGATGCCGTGATCGTGGGATTCGATTGGATGCTGGAAAATTGAACCTATGACAAACATCTATATCTTTCCTAGGTCACACAATAACCAGTGATGGGTTACTTCCTGACCCTGGGAAGGTAAAAGCTATAAAAGAGATGCCATGCCCAACAGATGTTAAAGGCGTGCAAAGATTGGCTGGATTTGTGAACTACTTGGCAAAGTTTCTGCCACATATTTCCGACGTGATGGCCCCAATTCGGAATTTAGTGGTGGCAGATGTGCCATGGACGAGGTCCCAAATTCATGAAAGAGCTTTGGAAAAAATTAAAAGGTTAGTGAGTGAGGCACCAGTATTGAGATACTATGAACCCAACAAACCTTTGGTCATTCAATGTGATGCAAGTGAGAAGGGTATGGGGGCTGCACTACTGTAGGAACGTCAACCTCTAGCCTATATCAGCTGTGCGCTGACTGACACAGAAATCCGATATGCGCAAATTGAAAAAGAACTGCTAGCAGTAGTCTATGCTACTGAACGGTTTCATCAATATATGTTTGGTCGACAGATAACGGTACTGACTGATAATAGGCCATTAGAAGCTATCATGAAAAAAGAGTTGGGAAAATGCCCCAAACGACTGCAAAACATGCTGATGCGATTACAGGCTTACGATGCTACCATTCTGTACCATCCAGGTAGGAAGATGTTCCTTGCAGACACGCTATCAAGAGCATATATCCACGGAGTGAACAGCGAAGATATGGACAATGAAGATGATGTCAAGGAAGCTGAATACATTCCTGTAACAGAGAGGAGGCTGCTTGAACTGCGCTCAGCCATAAAAGAAGACCGAAGCATGCAGCAGTTGCAGCAAGTAATTGTGGAGGAATAGCCAGACGAAAAAATACATCTTGACCCAGAGGTGAGACCGTTTTTTGGTATACGAAATGAAATGACTGTACAAGATGGGTTAATTGTCAGGGGTAATCGTGTAGTGGTTCCAATTACCCAGCGGGCCATACTGAAGGAGAAGCTGCATTCTACACACCTAGGAATAGAAGAATGTTGCAGAAGGGCAAGAGAATGTTTGTATTGGCCAAACATGAACAGTCTGATCAGAGACTATGTTTCAAAATGCCCCACATGCAGAAAATACAAACTAGCCAATCCAGCCGAACCATTAATAGCTCATGAAGTTCCTGACAGACCCTGGGCGAAAGTGGGAGTGGACCTGTTTAAGTTTACAGATAGAGACTATCTTTGTACTGTGGATTACATGAGCAACTTCTGGGAAATTGATCATCTTCAAAATACAGAAGCTAAGACAGTAGTAACCAAACTGAAACATCATTTTGCTCGACATGGAATACCAGATCAGGTGGTAACTGATAATGGGTCTCAGTTTAGCAGCCAGGAATTTTCCACCTTTGCTAAAAAGTGGTGTTTTATACATACTCCTGTCAGTCCATACAATAGCAAGGCGAATGGGAAAGTGAAATCTGCAGTAAAAATGGCAAAGAACCTTTTCCGGAAAACGATGGAGGATAAGGCTGATCCATACCTAGCAATGTTGGATCATAGGAATACACCATCTAAGGGTCTCTTATCACCAACTCAGAAGCTGATGTCAAGGAGAACAAAAACGCTTCTCCCAACTAGAGAGGAGTTACTCAGACCAGAATTGGCCAAAAACCTCAAAAAAGTGTGTCAAACGAGACAGCAGAAGACAAGAACAGTTTTTTAACCACAAAGTGAAACCACTTCAACCGTTACACCCTGGAGATGTAGTACGGATGAAACCCCACATAAAGGGTCAGAGAGAGTGGAAGAAGGCAATTGTATGGGAGAGACTGGATGAGCGGTCATACAATGTAAAAGTGAATGGGGAGCTATATCGACGGAATAGGGTCGACTTGAAAAAAACTGCAGAAGCACCCCCACTTACATCGTTGATTCACCAGCCATGCGGAGTGCAGAGCGAAATAGTCAGGAATGAAGATAACGGCATAGAAGAGAGAGATGACACAGGCCAACCTGGGTATGAAGGTGAATTGGGAGAGGGAGTTAACCCGACACCACCCCCAATGATATCAAGCCCCGAACAAACAAAAGGAAGCCTACGGACAACACGGTCGGGAAGAGTAGTGAGAGATCCTGTGAGATTCAGGGACTACGCAAAATAAAGTAGGGAAGGGCAGAATAATCCCTGTTAGGCAGGAGGGTAGTCTGCCCAATGAATGCCTAGGTCACTTTTTTATATATATTTTATTTTAATTCCGTTCAGACGTGTTTTTTGTTGTTTGTTTTCTCCTTTCTTTGAGAAAAGGGAAGATGTTGCATGAACAGCAACAGGTGTTACACCGTTTGGAGTAACGCCCCTTGGAGGTGACCGGTGTAAGAAGAGTATTAAATAAAGATGGTTGCCGAGTAAACACAACGACTGGTTTTATGTTATATTTTATCCGTGGGCATCCTCACACATGAAACAGGAGGGATCAGTGTTGTCCGTTCCTAAACACTGATCCCTACGTTCTCAGTGTTGTCTGTTCTCAGGGTCGTCCGTTCCTTAACACTGAGAACAGAGAGATCAGTGTTGTCCGTTCCTAAACACTGATCCCTCCATTCTCAGTGTTGCACATTCCTTAACACTGACCTTTCCGTCTCAGTGTCCACCATCCGTTCCAGACCGCTTTGACGTCCAGCTGATCACTCCAGACCCAGCAAACAACCCTGAACCATGCTACGTCTAGAGTACCTGTTCCCAACCTTAGCCTCCAGTGACGTGCGGCCTTCCAGGCGACCAGCAACCCGATCCAACGATTATTTTTTTTGCTTCCTTTAAAAAAATAAAAGGTGAATCCTCGCCTTTAACCAAACAACCCGTGTCTGTCATTCTTCTTTGCCTTTTTGCTGTTTACCGTCTGCCTGTGTCTACCTTGTTAGTTGTTGGGTCGATTGTCCCTGGACGACTGGCCCCGCAACAATATATAAAACTTTGGTGAGTAAATTAATTATTTACTTTTTAATAGAGACTTGAAAATGGGGGGGGGGTGAATTAAAAAAACATTTGTCTAAAATATTATATTCAGTTTATTGGAAAGAGCATAAAATTTCACATTGATCCTGAAAATATCGTAAAAATAGAATCAATAGAAAAATTTTGATAGATTTTTAAAGTTTAAAAATTGAAATATACTGAACTCATAAAATTCAATTAATTTCATTACTGTTTTTTTTTAAATAAAAAATATTTCTATTACTTTTTATACAACTTTAATAGTTTATTTTGGAAGTATAATCTATAAAGAAAATAAACAACCCACTTTTAAAAGAGAAATTACGAGTTTTTTTTTAAATATTTTATTCGCAGTTTTGTGTTAGGGGTGTAAAAAATTCCTACAAAAATTCTGATACACCTAGTCCAGACCTTACTCTCTATAACTTTTGGTTATTCCCTAAGCTCAATGAAAACGTTAGAGGCTGTGGTTATGAAGCAGTTAAGGAGATGACGAGGATTATTGACACGCTCACACAAGAGGACTTCCATGGGGTCTTCCAGAGGTTGTTGGAATGGTCTAACAAGTGTATTGCAACTGGAGGAGATTACTTCAAAGGGGACTAGAGTTTTATGTGTGTACTATCAATAAAAGTGCCCAAACGAAAAGCGTCTGGAAACTTATTGAAGACACCTTGTACGTTTTCATTTAATTTCTACAATTCTCACTTCATTTAATGATATACTGTCATATGTGTATGCCCGCTTACAAAACGTACACATGACTGTTTGAATTCCTTCATTGTCGTCTGCTGATTTACGCTGATTGTAAACAAATGTATAAACTTATGCATTTTAACGCTTGTAACATTTCCACTGATTATTTCTACAAAAAAAAAAAAAAAACTTGCACATCAAATGAACATTACTTTTATTAATAACTTTAAAGGAAATCTTCACTACAATTCAATTTTTTTGCATGTGATTAAAAAAGTTTTATTTGACATTTTTTACAACCCTGATATTTCACAGCTGTTAAATTGTCTCATCAGACTTCTTCAATATCTCGGCATATGAACTTTACCTTGCAAAGACTATAAAATATTAAGAAACTTTTTACGTTTACATATCTACATAAACTTCCATTTTTAACATACATAAAATATATAAACTTATGCGTTTGAACTCATCATTTTGCTTGTGTTCATCATGTAACATTTCTCTTGCTTTCTTACATTTAATTATAAACCTAAAAACCATTTTCACTGAAAATGTTTCTTCTAAAATCGGCTCATCCCAAAAATACCTTGCCCAAAAGAAACTCTCATCCCCAAAATACTTTGCCTAAAAGAAACTCTCCAACACTGGTGACTTCTAAATTGGAACCTTCAGAAGTCTGTTATTTATGATGTCCACACAAATATATATAACTAATCTGTTGGTTCCTACCTACTTTATTTTCGTAATGCCAACCAGTATTATTTTGATTATTTGGACTACTATTCTCATCTTCAGTGTTATATTCACTACACAGTCATCATAATAATACTGGCTAGAAATCGTTTACCAATCAAATTTGATCTGATTTTATAAAAACAAAAATACTGGATGAATTTGCATTGATTTTGGTGTATAGATTTCCTTCTTCTTTTTTTTTTTTTTTTTTTTCCTTTTTAACAACATTCTTTGTTCCCTTTCTTTTTGAAAAAGAGATGATATTCTAGAAATATTAGAGACTTTTACCATCCTGATTATCTCAAACAGTAAGTCTCATATTTACTGATTTGTATTTGTGATTGTTTTTAGAAAGTAAATGAATATACAAAATATGAAACACTTTCTTTCGCTTATTCATTTTTGTTCATACGTCACATCACTTCAAGTGCAATGAGTTCACCAGAGCATATTCCATTAAAATAACTTGTAAAACAGGCACAGGGATACAACATTGTAACAATGGGACAGGGGTTGGAGCCTAGTTGACAAAGTGGGACCTATTAGATTGCAGACCCTTTTCTGGACCCTATCCAAGAGGGAGAGGCTAATGGTAGATGCACCAGCCCAGATGTAGCAACAATACTCCATGCATGAGTGAATGGTGGCCTTGTAGAGGTACAGGATACTCTCAGATGTGAGCAGTTTTCAGCAGCCTTCGTAATGTCCTCTATGTATTTGTTCAAGTTCATATTTCTGGTGTTAAGCAGAGGAGTTTGAAGGAAGAATTCTCAGATAGGGAGTAATTTGTCATGGATATCGGTGGTTGGAGATGCTTCTTGTAATTGTTAAAGGAGAGTAACTTAGCCTCACTAGCATTAAATGTTACCTTCCATTTACATCCCCATTCCACTATGGTCTGGAGATCATTTTTTAAGGATTCAGCCATCATCTTCGATCTGTGTACATCCGTTCTTCCCTTATGCATGTATCATCAGCAAATATATCCATCTCGGACTTAATATTATTGGGGAGATCATTGATGAATATCAGGAATAATAATGATCCAAGGATCGACCCCTGAGGCACTCCTGCATTAATGTTATGCTGCTTGGATGAACATCCATTAATGATAACCTGGATGATCCTATTGTCTAAGAAGGATCTAATTATATTTAGTATTCATCCAGTTTTACCATATGATTTGATTTTCATTAGCAGACCTTCATGCCTGACTTTGTCAAAGGCTTTGGATATATCTAGGGCTACAGCTCAGTTCAAAGATTTTAGCAAAGAGGGGGAGGAGACTGATAGGGTAATAATTGAGAGGATCGGTCCTTTCACCAGAATTCTTGTACACTGGTACCACAGAGACCATCTTCCAGCTATTAGAGAAGCAGGATTCAGCAAGGTATTTGTTGTAGAGTTTGAAAAATACTGGGGCTAGCTCAGCTGCGCATTTCTTAATTAGTATAGCAGGGATGAGATCAGGCCCACACGCCTTGGACATGTGTAAGTTTTTTATAATATCGTTGACATGAGAAGGAGTAATTTTCAGATCATTAATTGTGGCTTCTGTCCGCATAGAGAAATTGGAGAGGGGGGGGGCGCGTTGTTTGTTGGCTCTAAGGTGAAGTTGGAGGCAAATTGCCAAGCAAGCAGTTCCACCTTTTCGGTTTTTGTGCATTCAACCATCCGGTTGTTGGATAATGAGAATTACTGATTGTCCTTTATTATTATTATAAATTTTCCAGAAATTGCAAGTTCCTATCTTCTGCGATTCTATGTGTTCCCTGGTTGGTTATTTCAGCATGTCTTCTTTTGGCTTACAATGGATATCATTGCCCTTATATTAATAAATGAAAATTCCTTTATATATAAAGGGTTTGCATATTTTCATCAAGTGGTTCCAATATGGCGGATCAATTTACTAGAATGCTGTATTAGAAACTAAGCACCTCTTACAAATACTGAAAAAAAAAATATATGGTAAATTAGCATCCAATCGATAATCTGTTGAAAAAAAAAGACATGTAGAAGAGATGCATTGTATAGGTCCACCCTAGTTTTTTTGTGTGTGTTAGCAGCATTAAAATATCAGGAATAATCATCCACACACTACCATGTTTAAATACATATGGTTAAGTGGCAGTTTTAGTCATTTAGAACTGCATTAAAGCTTTGCCGTGAACTCATTTTTCGACCAAATTTCAAACAATTATGACAGTTTATAGATCACCTTCTCAGCTATATTTAAAAAAAAAAAAAAATCTTTGTTCAGTAAAACAAAAGTTATGATGAATTTTCTGCTGTTCAAAATCGTACATTAAAGAGGTGAGCGATGCTTCTTATGACTAGTTTCCATTGCAACCACATCGCTTCAGCGACTACTGTTGCTACTAATTCACTGCTGTCTTGAAAAGAGAAGTAACAATTGAAACAGAAAGAATGAAAGGAAAATAATTGGGGGGGGATTTTATTGAAAACAGACGAGTGCCGTACATTATTACATATGTGTTTATGGGAGCAAAAAATAAGACTGAAATTAAACAAAGAATAAGTGAATTTATTGGAAGCCTGGAAAAATCATAGAAAAAAATGCGAGCATGAAAAGTAATATGGTTAAGCTTAAACATGGAAAAGTATAGTACTAGTTGTTAAAACTGGAAAAGAAAAGGACAAGATATTCTAGTAAAAATGCAATAGATTTATAATTTAAAATACTGTATCATTAAGATTTGTTTTAAATTCAATTGATAACATTATATAATCAATTTTTTTATGTTACAATATTATATTTTTACTAGAATATCTTGTCCTTTACTTTTTCAGTTTTAACAACTAGTCCTTTACTTTTCCATGCTTAAGCTTAACCATATTACTTTTCATGCTCGCATTTTTCTATTAAATTAATATTTAACGGTGAGATCTTATTTTAAAAAAAAAAAGTGGAAATTGAGGAGTTATAAATTTTAGGGTCCCCTGCCATGTTTGAAGTATTTCTACGTGTTTTTAAGATGTTTGGAACTTATGACACCTCCTAGTTACCTTCTCCATCCCCCCCCCCGCCCTGCCACCAAACTTGAAAAAAAAATGCTTACATGTCTCGTTGACCATTGTGTGGCCAAGAAGTGGGTGTTCATTTTATGTTAAATTTATATAGGAAATTGATCCCATTTTAAAATTATATTATTTTTTAAATAATTCCTGCTTTCATATTATCTTTAAAGGCCGTTGAAACGTATTAGACAAAAAAAAAATGTACATTTTGATTTCTTTTTAGAAGGTAAACTACGCTGGCTGAGTTAGGTCATAAAAAAAAAAACTTGATCAATTTACGTATTTTTCGAATATGAGATCTTTATTTTGTGACGAGTACATACTCCATAAAAAAATTTTGTGTATTTATGTTTTTGTTATTTTTAATAAATGTAATTCTACATAAGCACCACTGGAGACACGCTATTTTTCAGCGGTCTGAGAAAATGTACGTTCCGGAGGCTAAAAATACGAAGCTAGTTAAAGAGTTTCAGTTCACTTTTAATAGAATAATGTATACTTGTTTTGGTATTTGTCCAAGTAATAATATTTTTTATCTATAATTATTATTTACACAGTTAAAAAGACAAAATATATTTATCATATGACTTTTTTTCTTGAATGAGATCATATACGTTTAGGCGGATTGAAAAAGAACGCTAGTAAAATCTAACCGCGTTTCAATTCAAAGTAATAACGCAGTGAATGTCCATCTGCGTTCTGATTAGCTGGGTGTTATTTTGTTGGCGGCCATATTGGGAGGAGGGGAAAAGAAGAGAAAAAAAGAAACAGTCTTACTTAGACACAAAGTGTCTAATACCTCTATTAAAAAAAAAAACATTCTCTTCTTGCTCGTTCTCTTCCCTTCTCAAACATATATTGTACGGTCTGGATAACGGGATATGTCGTCGGAATCGGGAGTGACAGCTGTGTCATCTGCCGTGATGTCTCGGGTGGACACTAGTGTCCGGGAAGAGGCCGGAGGTGGCCCAAAACCAACGCAGGTAGGTGAAGAAGACGAATAATCACCATGATGGACGGTTTCCCCTCTCTCTCACTCACAGTAAAAAATAATAATAAAAAAAATAATAAAAAGCATGAATACCACCGACTAACAAAATCTTATGTTGTCAAGCACACATGTAGACTACAGATATATTTATATAGACTTTTAAAATAAAAATAGCTATTTTTAATATTAATTTAAAGTTGAAATCCCGAATTAACGGTTTTCCTACGATGTTTACATAATTTTTTTTTCCACCCCTAATTTCTTGATTAGATCGTTTTTGTTAAAGAAAAACACTTCCTCCAATCTGACACAACTAAAAAAAAAAACATGATCAAACACGGTATTCATGATCGAATTTTAGCAAAGGTTAAAACGTTTGGTGCTTGTACAGATCAACCCCCATGGCTGTCAATATTGGTTCGGTAAAAATAAATAAGTTACGGGGGAAAATAAGCGACCATACAAAATTAAACCCTAGTTCATGTAACGAAACAAAAAAAAGAAGAAAAAAAAAAAACGCTCTGCATTTTATTTCTAACGAAAAAAAACAACAAAAAAACAACCTGTCCGCGTAAAACGCAACAATTTTTTACAAAACAAATGTCCGCGTGACTTAGTCTTTTTATTTTATTTTTTTTAATAAGACTAAACCGCAATAATTGAAGCGGAAAGCTCCCAAATGCTATCTAATCGACATTTTTTTTTTTCGCAGCAGTGATAATTAAAATAAATAAAAATTGCAACGTAAATAAACCTTTATTTTATTTTTTTGTGTCCGTATGATAACTTAAATTTAATTTTGTATGGTCACCTTTTGGTTGTTGTAACTCATTGAAATTCACTGAGCCAATATGGGCAGCCATTGGGTCTAATCTATATAAGCACAAAACGTTTATTTTTTTTTTTTAATTAACATAATTTTAATGACTTTACAAATCTGTACATTTTTTTTTAATTAATTATTCTGGTAGTCTAAGTATCTCTTATTAAAAATAATAAAAACGCTTAATCAATCTAACCCCCTTAAAATCAACTTGGTAACTGAAAATGTTTTCCATTTATTTATTTTAGTAAAGTTAAATTTGAATATTATCCCCATCCACTATTTCTTGTGTCAAAATATTTGTATCCTCGGCTTTTTCTGACGTCACTAATTCAAATAAACATAACCACTTCAAGATATGAATTTTGGGTAAAATGTTACTCTTTACCCCCACATTGTCAACGGAATATGTGCGATTATATGTTGAACCTGGAAAATTAATTTTAAAGTTAAAAACAATTTTAGATTTCAGAATGAAAGTTTAAGCGTTAAATGATCGTTTATTTATTCATTTTTGTTTTTCCACCATAGAACTGGGTGATAAATATCGCTCCCTTGTCGAGAAGTGGGTGATCATTTTACGTTAAGTAATGGTTCGGTTCAATGCTCCCTTCCTATTTTTAAGAATGAATTTCTAAATAATAACGTTATTTCAGCACGGCCCTTAAACTACACAAGTACTTTTTTTTTCTTATTGTGGTGACATAATAGTTAAAAAAAAAAAAAATAAATGAATAAAAAATAGAATCTAATTTTTATTTTTCTGTTTGTAGCATAAGGCTAAACGATAAAAAAAAAAAAAAATACTGAATTTTTACAGGTGTTCGATACAGGAAAATAAACTAACCAATAAATGTGTTCTTTGAGCCTTTTATTGTCCCCCCCCCTTAATCCTAATTTGTAATTACTGTAAAAATGTAAATTTAATAAAAATGTAATTATCTAATAAATGTTAGTCTAAAAAAAAAAAAAAAAAAAAAAAGACTAGAAATGAAAATCCGATTGTCTAGTTATTTAATTCCTCATTTAAAACCTGCTTGTGCTGGTAATCTCATTTTTTTTTTACCTACACTTGAGTATTATAAATCAGCTGCAACTGTAAGGCGTTGCCCGGGAGTCATTATTTTCGTTTTTTTTTTATTTTTTATTTCTTTAGCTTCATATAAAAAAGCTTGGAAATAAAGAGGAAATTTGTAGATTAAACTCAATTGAATCGCACTATCACCAAAATGAGATTTTACTTTTTTAGGCGATTACGTGTACCTGAAAAACAACTAAATTTTGGAATTTTGTGTGGTGGGTCAATTTCGTTTAATGTAAAATGAATTCTAACTTTTTGAAGCAGGTAATTTTTTTTTTTTTTTTTTTTTACCATTAACCTGAGTGACAAATTCGTAAAACCATGAATAAAAAAATATATATATATATAGCTCCACCACCACCCAATAAAATGCACAATTTATCTTCAGAAAATAGAAAGTTGGTTAATTGCCCTAAAACGCTAGAATAGCTCAGAAATAAGAGATCATTTTACGTTAAATTTATATGCAAAAACTACTGATTCCTAAACTCGAAAATAACGCTTTTGTTTTCTTTTTGCCAAATTTTTCAGAGTGTTCGCACGTAATTGTCTTAAAAATAAATGTTTTTGTTTTTTTCTTTTTTACGTAGTGAGTGAGCGGAATGTGTAATTTATAATACCAAAATAAATAAAAGGTGACGGTTTATTAGGCGCATTATTGTTGAAATTGGCATTATGTTTGAGTTAACCATATCAATACATATTTTTGAAAATAACATATCAAGTGGTTATTTATTATATTTTAATTTTAAACAATCACCCAGTAAACATCTTATCGGATTTTATTTTCAAAATCTAATCAAAATAATTCCGTATGTAATTGAGTTTTGCCAACAACAACATAAAACGACCTTCAGAAATGAAAATTTATGCAATTTTCGCTCCGTTTAAGTTATTGCTCTCTTTCGGGACATGAATTCTCAAAAATGTTAGGTATAATCTTTTTAAAGTCTACGCAATGTTTATCTTTTATTTCGTGTCTATGCAACAATGGATGACAAATAAAAGCGGGAAGGGGGGGGGTCTCCTTTTTAATGATTTCCATTTCGTGTCTGAATCACGTGCACGACGACGGACGGACGTATTCTTTTCGGTTTAATGGAAAACTCCAAACAATATTTCACCTAGAAATGGTGACGACGTGGGATTTCATTTATCAAACTCGTCTTTATCAGTATAAATAACTGGCGTTATCCGGGTGTCTTTTTAGTACTTCCACAGTTTATGGACGGTGTTATTTTTTTAGATCGGATTTTCAAGTTATATTCGAAATTTACGGTAATATTTTGTTACATTAAAATGCTAGGTGAAAGTACAAAATAGTTAACAGAGCCCCCCCCCCCTCTTCCCCGTCCTCGTATTAAGAATACGTATGCTGAATACGGATCGTGCTGAAATAGCAGTGTGGGACTGTGGGGCCGTGGGGGCGTTTTGTAATTCTGTACTTTCTAACAATTTAAAGAAAAAAAGGGTAAATTTTTACGACGTGCCCCAGCGTATTATAAACACTCCAACCTCCCCATATTAAGAACTGGTTTCGGAATAACCCCCCCCCCCACCTCGAAAGTCGTTTTTAACATGGGGAGGTTGGGAAGGTGTTTATTCTGAAAACCGTTCTTAACATGGGGTAGTTGGGTGTTTATGCTACGTTGGGGCAGGTCGTAAAAAGATACCGTAAAAATTGAATTCAACTTGAAAATACTAAGATAAATAGTATAGTCTGTATTCTGCATAAGTTTTCAGCAAACTGCAGAAGTGCCATATATTTTAATGATTTTAAGTTTACATTTTGAAGCAAAGTTCGAAGAGTTACAAAGTATTTCGTTCGGTCAATGTGCACTGGTTGTCCAACCTGCAAAGGGTGTTTATTTCGATAGCCGTTCTTAACATGGAGGTTGGGAGGTGTTTATACTGAAAGGCATTTTCTTTTCAACCTCCCCATGTTAAGAACAGCTTTCGGAATAAACACCCTTTGCAGGTTGGACAACCATTGCTGTGCTGCACTGCTGCACATTGACCTTTTTGTTCTATTTTTGCTTTTTAACTATTAACAAAACGATTACAAATGTCTGTTTATGAAGAAATGGAAATGCATTGCGATGAATTTATTTGAAAGATCGTTTTAGTTCTTTGGCAACGCGAGAAGTGGTCACAATATTTTGTAATATGGATAAAATTATCTGATCGTATGTGAAAATATGAAAAAAAAAGATTTGTCAAATTAAAATCATTAATTAAAAAAGAAATATAATAAATTCAACTTTCAAAATACTATTTAAAAATAATTTGGTTTAGTAAACAATTCCAATACCATTCATATTATTTGGAACGACCAAAACCAAGTTTTTTTTACTTAAAATCAATTAAAATCCATAATTCTTGAGCAACCTTTTTTTTTCCAGAAAGCTAAAAGCCTGAATTTTATGAAAAGCAGAATAATATAAAACTTTTTCTGATATTTTTAATAGAATTTTAAATTTAAAATTTTTCCAAAATCACACCATTCACCGTCATTTTTGTCTCGATCGATAAAACGTTAAAATATTTTAACCAATTTTTTTTTTTTTTTTTTTTTCTAAAATAAGATTTAGGATTATTTGTTATAAGAATATGCAAAATATTTTAATATAAGTTGAATTTCAAATAATTCCAACTTTTTATATCACTATAGATTTGCGTAGCAAAATTTAAAAAATTTAATGAGTTTAAAATTAAGTATGGAGGTCTGTAGGGGACTAAATTATATGTAGCTATGTATTTTTAAAGTTTGATTTGACGATTAAGTGAAGGGTTTAATTCTTTTTTCATAAGCAATATTGTTGCCTACGTAACCCCAAAGTTAAGCAATGATGCATGCGGCTGGCCAGTACTAGATGGGTGACCATTTTGGGAATGCTAGTTGTCGTATGTCTTGAAAACAACTGCATCTAGTATCACTGTTAGGTTACTATCGGTGAATAAACAAGAAATTGCTGAAAGAAATTATCGCATTTTTAGCAAAATGCGCAATTATTTATTTGTTTCTTTTCTTTTTTTGGTATCGATTCTTCAAAGCATTTCCTATTTAATCATATATTAGCAATATTGGGCCCACTAAAAGAAAATTATTAAAGAAAAAATTGATAAATAACTGCACTTTTTGCTAAAAATATGATTTCTTTTGGCAATTTGTTACATGATATTGCCTCACCTATGGTAGACCATAAGGCCTACACACAGATGTTTGTATTTACACACAGTTATCTCCTCCTTTTCCTTTTTGCTGTGACTTTCACTTAGTTTAAAGTGTGGAGGACTTGCATCTACCACACTCTCATCCAGAAACACTTGGTCCTGATGGCAAGACAGTCAAGATGACCAAATGTGATATTAGATACAGGAGTTGTCTCCAACACATACAGCGCCTAGCATTCCCAAAATGGTCACCTATCTGGTACTGGCCAGCCTCATTATTGCTTAACTTTGGGGGTTATGTAGGCAACGGAGGCAACATATTGTTTATGAAAAAAGAATTAAACCCTTATCAAGTTAATTTTTCACTTAATTGTCAAAACAAACGTTAAAAATATATGAGAATTTACAGGACTAAATGAGCTTATTGTTTTTTTTAAAGCTATCATAGTTTCTTCCAAACTACCATCAAATTTAAGATTTTCTAATTTCACCACTCAAAATTTATAGTGAGATAAAAGTTACTATTTTTGCATATTCTTATAGCAAATAATCCTAAATCTTATTTTAGACCAAAAAAATTAATTGGTTCAAAAACCTTTTAAAGATATTCAAATGTTTTATCCATTGAGACAAAAATGTGGTGGTGAATGTTTTTTTTTTTTTTTTTAAGATTTAAAAATTTAAAGTTCTGTTTAAAAAAGCAGAAAGTTTTATATTCTGCTTTTCATATGATAAAATTCAGGCTTTTATCTTTCTGGGGGAAAAAAAAAGTTGCTCAAGAATAATGGATTTTAATAGATTTTATTCGTTTAACCCCCCCCCCTTTTTTTTTCGTGTTTATATATATATATATATATATATATATATATAAACTGCATCTTTGTGGTTTGTGAATATTGTCGGATGGAGGAGTTAGAGAAAAATAATTAAAACTATAATCATGTTTAGATTTTGAAAAATTCAATTTAGTTTTGCCTTATTTTATTTCTTTTAAAAGTTAAAAGAAAAGTATTTATCCAGTTTAAATTTTAACATCCATTTACTGCCAAAAATATGCTTTTATGTATTTTCTGAGGAAATTAAAACAGGAAAATAAATTAACAAAAATGAAAGTAATGACTGATTACATTAGTTTCCCCTCTTTATTAAGCCGTAGTAATAACTGTTAGCAATAGACAGAGGCTACCTAGCTAAAAAGGTGACAATGATACATGTTCATTCATACAGTTCCGGGCCAGCATGTTTAGAAATGCAGAACACAATGCAAAAGGAGATCGCTATGCATCCCTGAGTAAACACCTGTGTGATTATGTAGAGCGTCTAATGTGAATGTATATTGTCGCAGGTTTGGTCTGTTTAGCTGCAGTGCAGGATAGTATTTAAGTATTACATTGGAGCAAGAACCATGAAATAATCTGTCAGCAACAGATGCAACTATCACATTCCGGTAAGTAGACAGCAGATCTAATCCAAGTAGATCATATGCTCCAGTAGGGTAGGTCGATTTTGGAACCCCGGCGAGGCAATGGTGATGATAGTTGAGGTTTGACATAGAAAAGAGTTACATGAAATATTTTTTTTCAAAATCATTATCTTTGCTTGAGGAAATGACTTTAAAAGTTGAAAAATTGAAGCTATTAAAAGTTTTTCGGTGAATTGGCCAGAACGTCTCGTCATCAAAATAAACCGTACTGTTACAAAAATGGAATTTTAAACTACATTTTTAAATAAAATGAGTGAGGATAACGAATTAATAAAATAAATATTAACTGTAAAGGCAAAGTTATGTTTTTTTTAAATAATAGCGACCAAAGTTTTCTTTTTCATTTCAGGAACTTTTTTGAGGTGGGAACATTTTAGATTTACGCTTGTTATTGATATTGAAAATTAACGTTTGTTATTTAATTTAAAAACCTGACAATTTAGGCTTAATTATTTCAAAAGGAAAAACAAAAGACTTGTTTAAAATATATATTATTATATTTCAAGTATCTGCAGGGAATTTAAACATTCGTTTTATCTTTTGTTTTATTTGTTTTTCTATTAGGTTAGTTAAAAAATAATGGTGTTTTTTAATGTTCAAATGAACGTCAACAAATGACATTATTTTTTAACCAACCTAATATTTCACATCAAATTCTATTTGAAATTTTTATTAAAATATGGTAATACTCCAGTTTTATATTTAAAAATAAATAGTCCATACAATTTTATTCTACACATTCTTTACAGAACATGACCACGTAAATTTTCAAGTTTTTCTACTTAATAGAAAATACTTTGCAGAAAAATAGTATCAAATTTTTATTTCTTTTATTTTCAGAGAGTAATTGTTTTTAAGCAGTATTTTTCTTCTAAAATTATAGTTTTAAAATCAGATAACACACAAAAATTAATACAAGTAAATAAGGAAATTGCTTTAAAGATTTTCCTTATTTGTGCATCTATGTTATTGTGCTAAAATAACTTTATTATTTAGAAAACCATTCTTAACATGGGGAAGATAGGTTGTGTTGTAACTATTCTGTACTTTCACCTAAAAATTTAATAAACAGAAATTTCATAAAAATTAAATTTAACTTGAAAATACTATTAAAAATAGCATGGTAACAGATGCAAAAGCACTGGTTTTTCAAACTCTAAACACTCGTTTAAAATGGCACAGCTACAGCAAGAATGGATCTCTTTATGAGTAAATTCATATTATCAAAGGAGGAGCTAAAATCTGCTAAAAATGTCTAAACTAAACACTACTATGCCTCTGATTTGGTTTTGTCCTCACTCTTCAATACATCTAATGTAACTCTACAAAGTTTTTCATTATTTCTTATAACTAGCGCTTATTTTTTTACATATGTAACTGGAAGATAGCCTAAAACAGTTTCCTTCAGTTATAATCCATTTATTTATTTTACTTTTCAGATTAAAATGTCAGTAAAAGCACAACGTTCAGTTTTATTCCGTGGTTCACAAAATTTGCTGGTCCACCTTATCGTTTGGATGAAATAGCACCTCCAACTTCACGACAAGTCATCCAGTTTAGTTATTTCCTCGAAAACAGTTATCCCCACTTAAAAAATAGTGAGATTTCTATGTTAATTGCTAAGGAATTAGTATTTGGCAAGTAGTTAATCCACAAATTACCCTTGTTAGGGGAACGTTATATAGGACAGAATGTCAATATATTTTGCTATAAGGGGGCCAAACATTGACAGGAAATCTCTTGCAGCAACCAAAGTGAAAAAAAATGAAGGAACTGCAAGACAGATTGTTTGATATGTTTTCTTGTAGCTGTAAACTTCCTGACTTGAGATGTGATGAATTTGTAGTAAAGTGCAAGACAGGAAATTGTCAAAAAGGCACATTGTCTGCACTTGTCCTGCTAACAAGGAGGTGAAATTCAGGTTCCACTAGAACTGCCATTTAGAGCAATTTTTAAATTAATTGATGGAACAAAAAAAAGTCTAACAACATTTACTGGTCCTTTGGGGAAAATTTGTATCAATAATTATCAAGATTTGCCTCAAGTAGAATTCTAAAAAAATAATGTCCCTCCTGATCATCATTATCTGACAGCAGAAGAAACAAATGATTTAAGTGTGAAGACCAGAGACTACTTTTTGAGAATATGCTGTTATTTCTCGAAGTTAAACTAAGATATGCAGCTTAGAAAATTGGGTCCTTGAATCAAGCAAGATGGCTAACATAAGCCACAAGGTGTTTGTGTTTATGGACCAGAGGTGTCTATCCTCAAACACTGATGAGACATTCTGGTCAAATTTATCATCCAAGTGTATGCAGTTAGTTGGTTTGAGATCAAAATCGACAATTTTTTTAACCAACAGTATATTTTAATATGATTCAGAGAACAAAACAGTTAACTGAAATCCAAATTAATTTTAAACAGTTTAAAATATAGGACTTTTGCACTACTTCCGGAAAATATAATATCGATGATAAACTCAGATGAATTGGATGTGAGAGAAGAGGGCATTCAAAGAATTTCGTCCATTGGGTAAATAAATATTTATCCATTAAATTTTATTAGTTTTCTCAATTTACCCAAACAATAGTCAGTTTTATTCATATTTCATCACAAAAATATAAAAAAATAAGTGTTTTCAAATAATTTTTTGTGTTGTTTTTTCCAGAAATGGTGAACAACTCAAAAAAAAAAAAAAAAGACTGAAAAAGATTACTGCTATAAATTTTGCAACCAAACACTGATTTTTTTTTTTTAAAGTTGTATATGGGCAGGAAGCAAGATATAGATACATTATTATAAATAAAGTCATCATGCCAGCAAATTAGACCTTCATTTTTCTTGAAAAGAAATTATACAGAATAATTTAGTTCTATTATAACAGTTTATATTATTGGGTTTAATAAAAAAAAATTAAAATACATGGTTCTGTAATTTGTATCAAGTTACAGAATTACAGTATTGTGTAATACATCTCCACATATCTTTTTAGATTGTGAAATTTAAAAGACTTAGTTGCTAATTAGCTTTTTTTACAATTTTTGTTTAATCAATGCAGTAAAAGTTGATATCTTGCTAGTTGTGATTCATAATTAAAATTATAATTCATGTATTTATTTTTCTTTCAATGTATTTCATATAAATATATCAATTTTAATTGGATTTTTTATAAAAATAGTGAAATTTCAAAGTCAGTGTTGTGTAAGATGCTATGAAAATGAAGGATTTCTCAGCATTTTTCTACACAATTTTTAAAATTAAATGCTCAATTTTCTGTTCAAGATAGGAATCTAATTTTTGGTATATGTTCTTATCACATCAAATCCCAACTATCATCACCAGTGCCATGTTGATTTTCTGAAAAACGTTGCAAATCAACCTGCCTTAATGCTCCAGAAGGAATAGTCACGGCAAGGGATATATATCTGATACCACAATGCTGTAGATGCTCAAAAGAATCGGAACACCCTGCCAATTCTGGCGAACACTAGGGTCCCATATTCCAAGTGGGGATGAATTATTGACTTGTAAAGCCTAGTTAACAAATGCCATTCATGAGTAATTTTGTAGCTTAGGATACGCAACATGTAAAGCTCCCTATTAACCCTGTTCAATACATAAGACAAGTGGTCGTCAAACCTGAGATTTTCTAGATATTATTACTCCCATATAGTTATGACATTTCAAAAATGGCACAAATGTGTCTGGAAATATCACATCTTGTGCGTTTTTCTCACCTACACAGTACTTTGATAAATACATATTGATTTTTTTTTACTCAAATATTTATTGGAATAAAAAATGAGGAATTTTTTTTTTTTGTGTGTGTGTTTTTAATCATATTAGAAAAAATTTAAACATGACAATATTTTTTATTTGTTTTCTCGGTTCTTAATTCAACCTAATTAAAAAAATATATATACAGAAATATCTTTACGCAACGAAGATGTCATATTCCAAAAATAAATAGTAGTTTTATTTTTAATTAATAAAATCAAATTTTATGAGTAAGCAGAAAGCGTCACCATCTTGAAAAAAAAAAACAGGCAGATAAGTCCACAATAATTTAAACTTGCAAGATCAGCTTTGTAATGCTACTGATTTTGTATTAATCAGTTTAAATCTACTTGGTTAATTTACATGATTTTTTGGAATATGATATTTTCTTCCGTGGCAGGTACATACACCATAAAGATTTTCCTGTAGTTCTTTTTTTCTTATTAGGTTGAACTCTAAATAAGAACTGTTTTCTTGAAGCACTCTACCATGGCAGTGCCGGGTAATTCCATTTTTTTTTTTTTTTTTAATAAAATTTGTCCATTAACAAGTACATATATAATATTCTCTTCAAAATCCGCTGTTTCTTTTTGTTGAAAGTTCTCACAGATGCATGGAAATACTCTCTTCTTGATGTCAACATAATCATAAATATACTCAACAACGTCGATCATGATATAATACCACTTTTACTTTAAATTTATTTACCTACCATAATATTCTCATTGCTTTTTTTTCTTTATCATTCATTTCAATTGGAGCAAAGTAAGGATCTGAGTGTTGGTGGTAAAAAAAAGAAAAGCTTGGTTTTAGAAGTATTAAAATCAACCAGCTAATTTTTCCCTTTTTGAATCATATGTTTCAAGTTGGAAGAGAAATCTAAAAGCTTATGATCATCAACGCTCTTCAAAGTGTTGTCATTAATGGTTACCATTTGTATAAATGCTAACAAATGATCTTAGAATGTGATTTGGGATATCATTGAAGTTCAGAAAGAGGTTTGGGCTAAGAATGGATCCTTGGGAAACTGCAGCTTTGATATTATATGCATTAAGATTACTGCCCATCAATAACTTTTATAAATCTATCAAAGAGAAAGGATTTAATAGTTCAGAAGAAATTTCCAGATATTCCATAACTAGCTAGCTTGTGAAATAAATCTGTAAAACTCTATCAAAGGCTTTTTATATATTCAGAGCTACTGCTGTAGAAATAAAGCTGATCAATAAATTCACTGATTATGTGTGATATTACAGTCAGCACATCAGCTGTTCTTCCAGGATGAAATCCATATTGCTTTTGAATTTCATCTTGTATAAAAAATAAAACTGGTAATTCTCTACAAAATAACACAAGCACCTCAGTTTCTTTCAGTAATTCTTTCTTAAACTCTATATATCAGTAGTGTCCCATTGATGGTAGTGTAACTCTTCATATTCATCCATGTCATGACCATTAAGCTTATGAAATTTCTTCAAATTAACAATTTTCCCAACAGTGCATCATGTATTTTTACTATTGGCATCACAGTTTTGTTTTTAAGATATTTGTATGTGATATCCTAATCAATAGCATCATGTTTTTCCTTAAATTAGCTGTACATTTTTTAGATTATAGAGAACGAATGATTTTTGCTTCTAGACTGTTACAGATACTGACATGATCCTTCTTGCTAAGCATTTGGCAAGTGATCTCATTAGCTTTATAAAAGTTTAAAAGATCAATCATTTCTTGGAGAATAGTTTTTATCTTTTCGCAAGATTAGCCATTATGCCAACATTCTCTTTGAATTTTTGAGCAATTTATACCATGACATCGTTCAGACTGGATTTTTTTTTCGATTACTGCTCTCCTTGTGACTTATTTTCACATTTTGGTAGATTGTAACCTCCAACCTGCTTCAGGTGTATCTTGTCAAACTTAGAAATTTGCACAGAATTTCAAATGGAACCCTTTATTTAATCCACAGGGGTAGCATCATGGTCACTGAGATATAGATTTACTCTTGGTGTGTTACATAAATCTGGCTTGTAATCATCTAGGCTATATAAAATGAACAGTTATTTCATTTAAAAAGACTACGAGACACTTTTCTTTATAATAAAGACTTTGTTTATTTTTATATACACTTCAACAAATGATGGCGGTGGAGTTTAGTGGCAGAAGGTGGATCGCAGAATTCTGTATCTCGCTTCTGTCTGTCTGTCTCACTGTCTTTCTCTCTCTCCTCTTTTTATTGGTATCACTTTGACCTATTAACCTTTTTCTCGCCAGCTTGTTTATTGCACTTTTGCTAGTTTTGGTCTGACCCATGATCGATTGACATCATGGGTCTAGGTCGTTCAAAATCCCGGGATTTCCCATCGTTTCTCTTTTTGTTTGCCTGGATATAGCTTAGGTCACCTTTCCTGAAACTGACTCATTGTTTCTTCGATTGCCCAGAATGCCCATTGTTTCCTTCCTTCCTGCTTGCCTGGATGCAGCCCAGGTCACCTTTCCTGGGATTGACCCGTTGTTCCTTTGATCGCCTGGGATTTCCATTGTGTTCTTTTTGTTTGTCTGGATACAGTGACCGCCCGCACCTCTCCTTAACAGGTGGCCTCCGTAGCATGCTCTTGTTCTATCAGCCATGATTGGATAGAAAGTTTATATAATTTGAAATTATACCACCTGCATTGAAGATTTAGCCTTCAACCTTCAGAATAGTTAAACTTAGAGTTGAATTTACCTAATACTTCATCCATTACAGCATAGTCTTTGCAACCTGAAGGTCAGTTACATCAGCCAAAACATTGTGAAAATAACACTGAAGATGAGAACAGTAGTCTGAGTAATACAAATAATAAAAAATTATCAATCCTCATCTAAAAAATTCAGAAATAATTGTTTAGAATAGTTCTTTAGTGACCATTTATCAAGAGCTAGTGTGAGAATTTGTATCTTTTCAAGTTCCAAAGCTTTTAGTTTTGCTCTCATGGTATTGTGTTGTCCTTCCAGTTCTGCTCTTTTCTTTTGTACCTTATTTGTTTTGACACAATTAGTTTCTTCGAATTAATCCATATTTATTTGGTTCAGAATTCATGTACATCTACATAACTTTTTCAAGCTTTGTTTTGACGATTGTTGTTTGACTATGCGGAGACATTTCAAGCATATTCTTTGATTACTAAATATTTACAAACTTGTATTGAATCTTTTTAATGTTTTGCATAAATCATAGTTCTCATAATTTGGAACTTTATTAACATCATTGGTACTCTTGCAGAATTTGATTTGGATCCTCCAGATTTTCCGTCATTTATGGCTCTGACTCGACTGGCAATCTACTGATTAAGCAGAGTGTTGTTCAAATGTTGAAACACCAAATCAACATTTGTTTTTGTTTTTTTTGTATAAAAAATGTAATTTTGACATTTTTGGAGTGATGGGGAAGGGGTCTGTTTTATATTTTTTAACATTTGTTGACAAAAAATAATTGTAAATTTTCTTGAAAAACAACTTTTCTGTACTTTCACCTAACAATTTATGGTTTTCCTAAAAATTATTGATCTTTTCTTATAAAAAAACTATTTACAAAAAGAAAAATAAACGTTTACTGCTAATTTTCTTAAAAAAACAAAAACAAATGTAAGTTTTCTTGAAGAAAAAAACCTGTACTTTCACAATACAGTTAAAAAAAAACATCTTTTTTTTGGAAAAAAAAAAACCCAACTTTTAAAAAAAAATTGCAAAATAATAAAAGTAAAACCATACTAAATGCAACTTTTCTTAAAAATAAATATGGTACTTATGCACTTATGTTACCATCCTGAAATGTTTAGAAAGCCATTTTTAACATAGGTAGGGTGTTTTGTAATTATTCTGTACTTTCACCTAATAATTTAATAAAAAAAATTGTAAAACTTGAATTTAACTTGAATACTATTTTAAAAAATAGCGTGTTAACAAAAGTGTATAAGACCCATAAATATAAATATATAGTAAATTTTAATTTTCATAGTAAAATAAAAAATATATTCAGTACAAAATGAATATGTATTATATACATTTGAAAGCCCAAATCATGACTATTGTTTAAAATTAATATTTCGAAACAATGCTTCATCTTTAGAATTTTGTACATTTTCTTTTGTATTTTTTTTTTCCTTTTCTTGCCAAGGTGTTGAATTAACATTGCGTCATGATTTGGTTTTTCAAATGTATATGGTACATATGTATTCATTTGAAACTCTAATCGATGCTTCTAATACGGAATCTAGAACTTTAACTGATATATTCAGTAAATCTACAGTAGGTTTATTTTTCGTTTATTGTATTTCTATTTTTTTCCAGTTTGTTTGTTTTAAAATTTTTAAAATTGCAAAGCACTTTTCTTTCTTCCACTATGTGTCTAACATTAAGTGGAATTTCAACAATTTTTATCTGTAAACATGTCACAAGATTGATTCCCTAACGTCTACAACATTACAGGATCATCTCCAAATATAATGTTAATGAATAATTGTCATAAACTATTCTAATAAGTTCTTCAAATTTAATTCATTTCATTATTTTCAATCCTCTCATAATATTCATCATTCAACTGACACTATCTCATTAACAATTAGCTTTTGATAAATCAGTAGTAAATAAAATTTTAAAAATTTGAAGTTTGTCTTGGTTAAACATGAAGTCTATAATAACTGGACAAAATGCCATTTTTGATATTTTGTGGGCCAACGATGAAAGAACAAGACATTTTCGATTCCATTCACGATTGTAGTAGGGGAAACACTAACAGAATACGCTTATATTTAACTTATAGTGCCACATTTTTAAACTATTTCTCATATGTTAAAATGACCTTAAATAGTTATATAGCTCAGAAATGGTTGATTTCTGACTTATTTATATAATGAGGGGGGGGGTCTTACCGGTTGTAAAATATGCTCAAATATATTTGAATCCAGATTTCATATTTATTACTGAGCCAATTCTCTATTGAATATTGTACCTAATATAGTACTGATTCCAAAAGTTAAAAAAAAATGACTTTGGTGCCATCAGCTAGAATCGAAACCAAAACATTTAGTGCTCTAGCCACATCTCCTACTAATTTAGCTATCAAGAGATAGATAAGAAAGATTTAATATTAAACAACTTGAAGAAATGAACTGAATTTGGGCATATGCAGAAAGAAGTAAAGATGTCGGCAAGTTGAAATGAACATTTTGCATTTTAACTTGCTCATATGTCTGTATGTGTGTTTCATCCAAACAAAGATTTTACTTGTTATAAACACCATCCTTGGTGTCTAATTACTATTTCCTGTTAATGTCAGTGTTATGTGACGAGTAGTTTAGAGTTTAGTTTATGCACAGACATACATCTGTTTAATTTATATAAATATTTTTGTTTTATTTGCGTTCAAAACCTTTCTTGTGCAAATTTTTGTGGCTCTATCATGTCTGGATGGAATTTTATTGAAGAAAAGGCGATTATTTATTTTTAGGCTAAATTTTCTCACATATTCCAGTTCATGGAGAATCTTTAATAAACATTTTTTTCTGAACTGCTTGAACTTGGTGACCACAGTTTTCAAGATTGTCGTGTTTTGATGATTACAGCTGGCTAAAATTTGGAGGAATGTTGACAAATTTCCATTTTTTTGATTTGATATAATCATTCCCTATTTAGTTGTGACTTTAATCATTAAGAATAGAAAATGATTGTTGTTTGTATTTATTTAATTTTACAATGATTATGTTCACATATTAGAATTGGACAAATGTACCAATGTACAGATTATGAAAATCTGCTTTGTCAAGTTCCAGTCATATTGGATATGTTATGTTTACTTAAACACTGATTCAGAAATGTTATGAATCCATAGTCTTTATCCCAGCTAATCCGTTAAATTGTTTATATTTTCTTTTCTTATAATAAACTAGCAAAAATATGCTTCCTTTGGATGCATATTTTTTGTGATGCTGGGAAAATGGTATCATGGTAAAGAAACATATAATAAACTGACCCCCAAAGAAGGTTGAGAACATATGACGAACGAACACTACACAGAAATGTAGTGTTCGTATCATCATATCCAAAAGTAGGAGTTTGTCTGAGGTGATATGACAACAGAATAGATAGTACACCTTCCCATACACGCACATAGATAATAAAGGAAAATATAATATCGGAGATAATTAGCTCCACCCCCTTAAATAAGAGGAGGTAATTCCTGGGAGGACTGTCTTATAACAAGAGAATTGATACTTCACAAACCATACCCATTAAAACATAATGCAATAATAGATTAATGCAGTTTCTTTTCTTTTGTCAAAATCTCAGTAACATCTGACATTCTTGGCCTTTTGGCTAGGAACAAGTGTAGTATCTGTTCTGATACTAGACTTCACCTTTTCTGACCTTGATCAGTGGAGAAGAAATTCTTCTAAACCGAGGCAATTTTTATTTTTGTTCCTGTTCAGAGTGCCCCTTTTTGGGAAGCTGGATTTTCCCCACATTAAAAACCGACTTAATTTTTAAATCTACCCTTATGGGGAAGAAGTAAATAGCAACATCTGACATTTTATTAACAATGAAACTATTTCTTATATATAAGAAAATGACAATGCAAACTACAAATGTTATATTACAGAATATTAATTTATTAGAAACTGTTTAAAAAAATAAATATGCAAATTAGCAATTCCTAAAGCAGTTTATAGGGGTTTAGTGGATAAAGTATTTGGTAAAATTCATTTATAAGCTGCACTCTTCTGGAGATTGAAGATTCCATATTTAATGAGAGCAACATTAAAAATACAATCGCAAATTATAGATGTTTGCAAAAATATTGGTATGATATTGCAAAATTATTTGTATGAAAAAAAAAAACGAGGATATTGTGCTGTGAATATAAATAATTATTTTAATTCTATTTAAAAGAAATATTTGCTTATGATGTTTTCCAGTTTGTTCAGCGAAATATAGACCAAACTTTCAAAAGTATTTAAATTAAATATATGCCAAATATTTATTCTCAAAATTTAAAATAGAAAAAAAAAATATACAAATTGATTTAAAATGTTCAATGTACCTGATATTACCCAACTGCCAACAAGACAAAGTAACCAGTATGTGGCTAGAGATTCTGACCACGTTACCTTAGTCTTACCCACTACATCAGAACCTACCCCAGGGCTAACACCCAATGCTCAACAGCATCTCACTTATTGCAAGGTTCACAATGCTCAAATTGTGTTACACAAGAAAGTCTTACCGTCAAGTAGCCAGACACTTGAGGAAAGCCAAGAGTGTACCGTTGCAAGCGTCATGATGTGCAGTAGCCCAAGCGGCAATAATGCACAAGAAAATACAGGGTGACCTCTACTCTAATTAGGCCCCATTTCTTAGTGTTTTGTCCGAATGAAATGAAACTTTGGTCATAACTAGTTTATTATATTCAAAACATCACATCAAAACACTAGGATCTTTGGTCTTTTTTTCTCCATTCTACAGCATATGTTCTAGATGGCCTTCATTTAGCTTTTGTTTTTGTTTTTTTTTTTGGAGGGGGGGTCACCCTGTACACCACAAACCAACACTGCTACTCAAAGCAATGGTATATAGAGACCGGCAACAGACATAACTCAAGAGAATGCAGAGGTCTGATAAGAGAACTGTGATCACGGGCGAAATAGGAAGAGAAATAGTATTCCTAGTGGAACAGGCAAATACAATATTAACAGGGATAAGGAACCATTTACTTACCCGGTTTGAGAATATCCACGTGAGTACAATGTTCCGTTACCTATAATAATAAACAGTAAAGAATATCCAAACCATACTGGCAGAAAGGAACTCTGAGCAAACAAAGAGGTTGATGTTTAAATATGCCCAGGAGTTAAGATATAAAACTCCCATGCAACCAGGCATCTAATTAATATATTTAGACGAATCAGGTTTGGACCTACAGTTGATGAAGCAAAGGGGTAGAGCACTATCAGGAATAAGCCCAATGACAACCGTGAAGAAACCTAAGCTTATTGCAAGCTGTTTCAAGGGAAAGGGTGTTGTACTATAAGGTATATATTGGTAGTATAAATGCTGAAACATTCAGGTAGTTTCTGGTTGATTTGGAACCTACGTTACCTGATCAGGCCCCCACCTATTCCTGCTTCCATATTCGCTGTTCTTGAACCCCATAGAATTGAGTTTCACAAAGATTAAAAGGAAAGTGAGATCATCGCCAGTTAGGTCACAGAACGAGTTGATACAAGTGATGATTAAAGGTATCCAAACTATAACCAGAGAATGTTTGAGTGGGTTTTACAGACACTCTGACGGATACATTGCTCTTTACCTGGATCATGCAGATATTGAATATTACATAATTAATATAATCTCTTTTTAATGTGCTATTTCATATTTTTGTACCATTTTTTGGCAAAACAATATCTTAACACTATTTCACAACTTCTATTTATTTTTTTCATAGCCCCAGGCAATGCCAGGTAGACCTGGTAGTATCTCTATAAGAATAAGAGAACGTCTCTAACTAACCAAATTACAAAACTTCAAATGTTTACTTTTGAAAGTGTGGTCCATTATTTCAATGAACAAACTGTACAAGGTGCCTTCAATAAGTTTCCAGACATTTTTGTACAGGCATTTAAAATTGTTGTAGACTCTTGAGAATTCAATGTTATTGCTATACATCTTACCAATTTTTATGATTTCAGGTTCAAATGAGCAGCTACAGCAAGAATCTATGGTCCCCCCCTCCTCGCCATACTTTCACAAGAAACACTCATCTAGCTGAAAACACTATCAATATTTCCCCCCACTCTTTATCTGTGCCTAAACCTAAACGTAGATTCCATGATCAAAGCTTCTTTCTTAGAACTGCACGCCTGTGGAATTGTCTTCCGTTTTCCTGCTTTCTAGCTGTCTATAATATGGTTGTCTTAAAGTCCAATGTGAACAAGTTTCTGATGAGCCGTTACACTTAAGTTAACAAATTTACCGAGCTTCCATTACTATCGATTACTATATTGTCCTTTTGACTACTGTACACTCTTTAACCCTTATCCTTGAGTGGCCTCTTTGTCTTGATAAGTGGTGACGCCTATTTAAAAAAACAAAAAAAAAACAAGGATTTGCTAAGAATTTTAAAATGAGAAATGACTTTCTCTTCAATAGTTTGAATACATATAAAGTCATTTTAAATTTTGAAGGGAGATTTTTTTTTTTTTTTTTTTTTTTTTTTCAAGACATTAAAATGATTGACTTTTCTACAAAGAAACATGCATTCTGGTAGATTTAAGTTTGTAATACAAAAATTTTAACAGGATTTTTTTGTTTATTTTACTTGAACACATTTTCATAATAATGGTAAATAAAAAAATAATACATTTGACTTGGTCACACAATTTATTATTAAGAGATTATTAATAGTAGGTATCCCAAACCAAACTTTTATTTTCGCTGTATCTAAAAAAAAATTAATGTGGTCATATAGATTTTTGTAAACCATAAACAAAAGTACCAAATTTATTTTGGGAGCTCAATTAGCCATCAAGTTATTATTGCTCAAAGTTTGTCGGAAAGTTGAAAATTTGCTATCATGGTCCAGAAGCCAAATTTCATAGTATATAACTAAAAATGTAAGCTACTAACAAGTGAAAAATCCTTAT
Source organism: Euprymna scolopes (assembly GCF_053919585.1). Classification (NCBI taxonomy): domain Eukaryota; kingdom Metazoa; phylum Mollusca; class Cephalopoda; order Sepiida; family Sepiolidae; genus Euprymna; species Euprymna scolopes. The sequence continues at coordinate 69,559,299 of NC_136485.1, read as the reverse complement.
AAATGTAATGTCATCTTGTGGTAAATGAAAATTAATACTAATGAAAGCAATAATTATTAGATGAAACCAACCTAAACAATAGACAAAATCCCACTACCAATGGGGGGGGTGCAAATATGACACGGAAATCCAACTTTGACTGTTCATATCAGTTTCATTTTAATAGCTAATGTATTGAATCTTCTTAGTATGATTTATAACACATTAGAGATCAAGATAATTTTTTTTCTTTTAATTATAAATTGGTAAAAAGGGTTAAAAAAAAAAAAAAAAAAAAAAAAAAAAAAAAGAGTCAAAAGTGTATGTTACTGAAATTGTGTAAAAATGTAACCATTGGAGGTAGAAGCTTGAAACTTGACAACTTTTTGGGTGAGGAATTGAAAAAATGTTTGCCTTGTTTCTAATAAGAAAACTTTTTGCCACAGAAATATTTTTACTTTGGGGAATTTAAACTCACCAAAAAAGGACCGACAACAATAAGATTTAGAAATTTGTTATACAAAAAATCACAAGTCTTTTTTTTTTTTTTTTTCAAGCATTGAAAAACTTCAACTTAAAAAAAAAAAACATAAAGGATATTTTATAATATTTTATAGGCAGGTCTTACTACAATTCCTTTCCTTATTGATTTTCTCTCAGAATTCTTTCATAGGCTTCTGCTATGGTATCAGGAACACTCTAAATCCTACCATCATTTGAAACTGGCATTACCTCAAAACCCCATCTGTAAACAAATGCTGACTCTACCTGGGCAGTGTCATCTGACAAAGGAGTTTGAAAAAAATCTTTTCTACCTTTGGTTTGCGATAAAAAAAATTTATTACAGCACTGGATGCAGATATAACCTCAATGACTTGGCCAATGTAAAAGTTGGTTTCATAGTCGACAGCAACCCATTGTCCTTGATGCTCATAACTGAAGATATCCGGAGATGGTTCTTCATCACAACTGCAGGAGTTATCTGAATGTTCATCAGATTCACTAAGGGACTTTTTTTTGTTGCTTTGGAAGTGGAAATGAATCAACTGGATTTCTTGTAGTCAGAGCAATTTCTAGTTGAACTTTATTTCCACTGGTGTTGATTTTGACACCTAACACAACCTTGAGATATCTCGGTTCAAGTTTATCAAAAACACCTGATAGAACATATAGGTCTCGTGGGTACTTCTACAGTTTATCGCCGAAAATGAAGACGCCATTTTTTTTTTTTTTTTTCGTATCTGTCGTTAAAATCCAAGGAAGAAATCAGTATTTTAAACTATGACCGAAGCATAAAATAAATAACAAAAAAAGTAAACTAGATAATGATTTTTCGGTTTCATTTAAATTAATTTTTTGTTGGCCCTTTAAAGTTGTTTTAATTAAAATTATATTTTCTTACACAAACTTTTCAATAAATGTTTTGGTTTTAAATGGCGCTTTCTTCTTTCCGGAAGTAATTAATATCTAGTTTAATTTTTTTGTTATTTATTTCTAACTTCGGTCATAGTTTAAAATACTGATTTCTCCCTCGGATTTTAACGACATGCGCTCCAAAAATAAATGGTGTCTCCATTTTCGGCGATAAACTGTAGAAGTACCATCTCTGGAATTATTAAATAAACAAAAAAAAAATGATTTTTACAGTGAAATAATTTTTCCATTTATGCGCCACATGCACATAACTATATTTTGAAGTAATCTACAGTGTAATTAAAAAATAATTTAACAAAATCTTCAAATTTATCAAAAATGCCCGATAGGAACATAAACAAAAAAAAAAATGCATTTTAACATGAAATTAATTTTTTGTATTTACACATGACTTGTTGCACGTAACGTAAAACTTAGCTATAGTTTGTTAATATTTTTTTTAAAGTAATGTAACTGTACAGTCTAAAAAAAAGAAAAAATGATAATTTAAGAAAATGTTTAATATCAAAAACGCCCGACAGAACATAAGAGAATTAAATAAGTAAACAAAAAAAATGAGCCATATTTTTTAAAATGAAAAAAATTTTTCGTCAGTCATACGCAACTAAAAATGTTCGTTTTTGGTCTAAAATGTACCCAGGTTAATTTTTAAAAGATAATTTAACAATACTGAAGTTTATCCAACCGACAGAAGATAAAGCAAAGATCATATGAAAGTTTGACTGACATTATTTTTTAAATTGTAAATTTTCATTTTTTATTGACGCACGAAAATATTATTTTAAACAGTAACTTTCTATAACTTTTAAATAAACAAAAACAAACTCACTTAAGAACTTTGATATATCCATCGTGAAACAAGTTGTTTGTTTACGTTTTCATTCGGTCGTGCGGCTCGCTTGCGCTGACAGTTGATTTTCGTGATGTAGTGTTAGGACGATTCCTAAATTTTTTCAGATTGTGATATTAAGTACGATTCCCGTGCAATTGTTTTGAAATATACCATTATATAATCGAAAGGTTTTGTGTAGTGAAAAAATTTGCTACAGCAAAAAAGTGGAAATACAATTAAGGGAATTTCAAAAACGATTTGATTTTTTTCGTAAAATTTCTTTCATTGCAGATAAGTTAAAACAAATATTTTAATCCTGAATTAAACATGCACCATGAAATTAATAACAATCAATTTCAGGAGTTATTTTATATATTAAAAAATATAAAGGAAAGTAAATCCTGATTAATTAATTCCTTCATTCGCAGAATATTTTAATGAAATGTAAATTTCTAAAAGAAAAAAATTAAATTCACTTATCACATTGTTCTATTAAACCTTTTATTGTTTAAACAATTAATCTCACTTTAAACAAGCAGTTCAACTTAAAAATATAAGAGAATCATAATGAAAGAATTGTAAATCTAAGGTATTTTTAACGATGCGATTCCGATTCCCCCCAAAATACACAATTCTTATGATTGACGATTCCGATTAATTGTCCCACCACTACTTCGTGCTTCGCATTAAGTTGTAAATCCTGATGTGTAGGTACACTCCCTTTTATTAGTGGCACTCCTTGATTTATGAGGGTAGTAATGACACCAACAGATTATTAAAGAGGAGATATTTCTCTACAAAATGGTGCTATTTTCGGAAATTTTTCAATTGAATTTTTTTCACTGAATTTTTCAAGTTGGATTTTTTTTTTTTTTTTTTTTTTTTGCGAGAAACAACTTAAAGCCCTTTTTTTAAGCTCACCATATTTAGTGACCTTTTTTCTTTAACATGGTACTACTTTTTTATACATAGACTCACGATATTGCTTCACCAAATTTGAAAAACACCGTATTTTTATTTTTTTTGTGTAAAAAAAAAAAAATAAATAAATAAAATAAAATAAAACGACGTTCATCAAAATTAGTGACATAACTTGAAGTAGTCTTGGAAAAAAAAAAAACTATTAGACACAAGAAAAAGAATTATCTATAAATATAAAAGCGAAAATGTGTATGTGTGTTCGCTTTTTCTGTATGTCTACAAAAGGCTTTTTTTTCAGAGAAGCGGTCGGTCGCCTAACAACTTTTTAAAACTTTTTATATCACATGTAAATCGTAATATCTCAGAGTTAATAACAGAGCTCGCCTGTCTATTTAATTTGCTCGACTTCAGGAAGATAAATATTCAACAGTTTTCACTCGCCGCATGTGGGTTAGGCCTTTTCCTATAATAAAAGCGACACTAATTCTTGCGTTATTTTTCGGTCTCGATCGCCGGAAATGTCCGAAAGCAATCAGCTTTGATCAATGTGGAAATATTATTTCCTTATATCAGAAGACAATTGCTATTCAATTTCAACAAGTGGAGCTGTTTCCCTCTACCCTCAACGTCTTGGCGGAAAAAAAAAAAAAAGCATTCCCGCACTAAATGAAATGCTACCCCGCAGTCAAAAGTTGACCTCATTAAGTCATTAAAAACGTGCACCTGCTAATTTAAGTAATTAAATAAATTCAAACGTCTTTCCGTTAGCATCTTGCGGTGGCCCAATGGTTAACTTCACACTTTAATTTACAACTTTGCCTCAAGGGTTCGGGTTCGATCCTCATACTTACCTACCAAAACATTTTTTTACCCCCCCCCCCCCCAGTTTTGATTTACCCAAAACCACACACACCTCCAAACACCCAGGCAACGCCGGGTACCCTTCGCTAGTATATCTATAAAGCAAAAAGATTAAATTTTATTTAAATCAAAACTTTATTAAAATAACCAAAAAAATAAATGCGATATCACAAGTTGAAGTTGAGGGAAATTTAACTTTATCAGTTTTCGCATCCTAAACTAGGCTAGTTTGGGATACTTAGGGTAGGAATTTAAAAAATTCAATTCATAAGTTTGGGGGTTAGATATAGTGAAGTTCAGGTGGCAGGTTCAGTTCACAGGTGAATGCTAAGGAAAATATGGGAGAAAATTATAAAAATGAACTTGTGAGAAAGAAGGATAAATAATGACCTGGTCAGAGCTAGGTAGTTTGAAAATAAATTTCTTTAAAGCCATTGAATACAGGTCAAATGAATATTAAATTAAATAAGACCACCCACACATATTTAAAAAAAAAAAAAAAAATTACCTTATTTATAGATTAAATAATTTCTGTTGAAAATTGAACCTGTGACCTCAGTCAATGAACTATTTGATATGAATAGTTATCTGATCAATTTTATCAATCATTTGTAAAAAGTTCAGTGCCCAGTTATATTTGATAAGTAATGAATTAGTCATATGTAAATCTAAAAAAAAAATTTAAAAAAAAACTGCTTTTCACAAATCTCTTTTCATAAGATTGTTGTGATTTTATATTTTAAGATAAATCTTTAGTTAACAGATATGAGATCTTTTAATATCTTGATTTTATGATTAAAAAACTTGGAGCAAACAAGTTACTAAGTTTTTTTTTTTTACTTTGGTTGAATTATAAAATCTTATTTTCAAGACTAAATTTATTTTGACTAAAATCCAAGGTTAAAATTGCATTTAAAGCATGTATTTCTCCAGTTTTAATTAGTGTTGGGACGATTCCTAAATTTTTTCCGATTCTAGGAAAATTTGGATTAATGATTTCGATATCAAGTATGATTCTGATTCCAATTCCTGTGGAATTGTTTTGAAATATACCATTGTGTAGCGAAAAAATTTGGTACAGCAAAAAAGTGGAAATACAATTAAGGGAATTTCGAAAACAATTTGATTTTTTCGTAAAATTTCTTTCATTGAAGATAAAAGTTAAAACAAATATTTTAATCCTGAATTAAACATGCACCATGAAATTAATAACAATCAATTTAAGGAGTTATTTTATATATTAAAAAATATAAAGAAAAAGGGCGGACGTACACGAATGCTACCCTGTAGCAAAATATGCATCGGCTCAGATTTTGTATGTTGTTTGACTGTGGGAGAAGTTATTATTACAAGGAAAGAATTTTTGCATGTGTGATCTAGTTTTTTTTTTTAATTATTTATTTTGGCTTGAAATTTGTGCATGATTTTTGTTATGATTTTATCTGTTTTGTTGATAGAAATTTTTTGGGGATTTCAAAAAAATATCTTAGAGGTAAAAGATCCTATTAATATCCTATATATAATATTTTGATGGCAGAAATTCATCTCTGGACCAAATTACTGTAGGTTTGCAAGAACAGATGCCACATAGAAATTTATTATTATCCACCATTTTATGTAACTTTAGAACAACTTTATAGACACATTTATTCATATATATTCAACCCTATATTTCATCCTAGGAGAGGCATCATCATGATCGTCATCATCTACAGACGAAGTATTTCTTATTTTTCCCTCTCTATCTACAGTACTCTTTCCGCCCCCAGTCTACACCCAGAAAATATATACACATTTAACTGTTTTCCAGCACCCTTCTTAACTGGATCATAAACTCCTATACAAACCATTAATTTTCCATTTCCCGTTACACAAAATAATTTTGTCCCTTAGTTTCAGTACTTCTCATTGGTTGTCAGCTCTCAACTCGCCTATTTGAGAATAGACACCTTACTGAATAAACAAACACTCTAGATGTTTAAAAACATGGTCACTCTGTATACACGCTACAATAGTTAAAACCTAGAACAAACCAATTTGTTTTTTTTTTGTTGTTTTATTTCCTTTTTCCCAACTATATTACTACAATTCTTCTACTGTTAATTAAAATTTTCTGAAAAAAAAAAAAAAAACATTTGAGGTTTGCCATGACAGTGAGTGAATGACAGATTTTGTAAACACACCGAGACAGAGTAAGAAAGACAGATAGGAAGAGAGGCAGATAGACTAATACCTAGATAGAGAAACAACTTTTTGAAAAAGATTACACACTTTAAATTTTAAACACATTAATACACATAGTTTTTATATTTTTAAACATTAAACCTTTCCTTTACTTACAAACAATATGGACAGAACTTTTTTTATTTTTACTTTTCTACACCAAACTTTTTATAATTTTAAACGGGGGAAATAACATGCTGACAACAAATACCACATTTTAATTGTCTGCAAATAAGTTGTTTTTTGATTATTAAGCAATGTAATTTTTTTATGATTATTAAAAAAAAAAAAAAAATACCGTAGGGATAATCTACGTGCATAAACATAAAATTATTTTTATAGAAAAGTTACAAAATTATTTTTATAGAAAATAGTTACAAAATTATTTTTTTTAAAATCCTTTTGGTTTACCTACGTTATTTTTTACCTATTTGTGTTTTAAGCACAAAATTATTTTATAGAAAATACAGTTGTGAAATTATTAAAAAAGAAAAAAAATCATTATTGTTGACCTACGTTATTTGTGACCTGTGCCTTTGAAAAAAGAATACCGCATTTTAATTGTCTGCAAATAAGTAGTTTTTCGAATATTAAGCAATATAATTTTTTTATTACTATTTTTCGAAAAAATACCATTGGAGTAAATCAAGGGGCATTAAGTACAAAATTATTTTATAGAAACTACAGTTGCAAAATTATTTATAAAAAAAAATTTTAAGGTGGAAGCACAGATTATTTACAAAACACCCTCTAACATGTTCAGAATGGCTTTCAAAGTCATAACATTATTATTTCAACACGGTAACAAAAATACATAAGTACCCAACATTTACATATTTTTCCGACTGACATTGCATACCCGAAATTTCCAGGTTGGTTCATAGTATTTGTGCGTGGGGATCGTGACAGCAATTATCAAGGTTAAATTTGGGGCAGATATTTTGACACCCCCCCCTACACACACACACACACACACACACACACACACACACAAAATGCGATGTCTATTCCAAAAATCGTTCTTAACAGGGGTAAGTTGGGGCTGTCCATTTCGAAAGTCGTTCTTACCATAAGGATGTTGGGGGTGTTTATTCTAAAAGCTGTTCTTAACATGAGGAGGTTGGGGGTTTGGTAATAACAACAGCCGTACCTAAACTTTTCCACCGGGCAACATCTGTTAACGGGTCCTACTAGTTAACAACAAATAATAGTAAATATCTTAATTTAAAAATCAAAATGGCTGTTATAGTTCAGGAAAAAAATCTCACTTCAAGTGTTTCTAAGATCTTCATACATATGTTAGGATAAATAATTTTATGGAGAAAAAAAAAAATTATCAGAGTTGTCTTATCTTGTATAAATAGATTTTGTCTGCCTGTCCATCCATCTGTCATAATTATTTTAAACATGAATACATTGCAGAATTTGTCTAATTTTGAAATATCAGGAATCTTATGTATTCTTCCACTAAATAATAAATTCCCAGCAAATAAAGCAAATGTCATGATCAGAACCGAAACCTTGATCTTCAGTCCAATGTTCGACCAACTGATTTTTTTTACTTGTAAAGCTTAAAACATTCACAAAATATAACTTTGGCATGACATCATAAATATGTTTCAAAACATGAGAACATAACTAATAATAAAAAGGAATGGGTAATCATTATCAATAGTGTTGGAAATTAAGACAATTTTGTTTTAATCATGTATTGCATGTAGTGCTTTCACAATTATATAAGCTTATCAAAAATTTGCTAGTTTTTTAAGTGAAACGAGTGTCTCTTAGTTTATTTATTAATGTAAAATTTTAGCAATTTAATTGTTTTTAACATAAATATTCTCATTCTTACCATAAAAATAATTGTCAACTGAATCAAACAAAAGTCACTTTTTGAAATGTATTTAAAGTTTAGTATTTTTAGTTTTTCAAAATTTAATAGAATTTTTAAAAAAAATTATTTAAAAAGCCAATCGATTCTCTATTATGGTGGTTCATCTATGTTGATCAGCAGTTGAGTCTTTGGGATACTTTAGTCATTTCCAGTTACAGTGACGATGACCAAAAATACGGAGAGACCACCTATCATGTTTGCCTCCAGGTGTATTTGGAGCCAGTAGCTTGGAGATAGGTTTCTCTCCAGGCCGTCAACGAATGAATCCAAACCAGTGAAGTCTCCTTTTCAAAAGAGTCTTCATGATGCCAGTGATGTCGCATCTTGCATGACGATGCAGTTCAGTATTCAGAGAGGTAGATGCCTTGTAAGTTGTACATGTCACAAATTTTGTGTGAAGATCCAGTATAACAGTATTGTATATGTCAGCATCTTGTATATATTCTAAATCTTGCTGAGAATTTAATCTCTTGTTGAGACCACAATCTTCTTTGGGTGTAGTAAGAAAGTTATGCCAGCACTATTGATAAAGGTTGCAATCTCATCCTTTCCTTGCTGTAAAAGTTGAGGCGAGATATTTGAAATCTTTAATAATGGAGCTTTTGAGGATAATGGTTTGGTGTGAACATGTGTAGTTGATTGATAAAACTTTTGTTTTAGTGACCTATGCCTACATTTGGTAGCAGTGTTGACATTATTTAGCGTCTGCTGGATGTCCATGTATATTTCGGCAAGAGTGGCAACAGCAATTGCAAAATAAAGGTTAGTAATGGAATATTCACATCTAACTTGTAACACTGCAAAGTTTGACATGCTCCAATCAAGAATCTTCTTGATAATATACTTTAACAATATGAAGAAAAGGACACAACCATGACAAACACCAATTTGTACATGAAAGAATTCTGATTCTATTCTCTAACCTTTGTTCAGGTGTGTGAATAGGTTTTATCAGGATTGAGAAGTGTGGTTGGAAATCGGTCGTGGTTCATTATCTCTCAAAGACTTGTGATCAATAGTTGAATGCTGCTGTCAAGTGATTTCCTGTCTCTCTGGAACTACTTGTATGTAATGTGTATTTAGATACATTTAATTTTATTAAATTTTATTTTACAGAAAAAATTAAAACTTTGCTGAAATACTCTTAAGAGTATTTGAGATGTATTATGAGTTTAAGAAAGTTAACTCTGTAACAGAAACTGCTCAAAATATGCAATAAAAGAATGTGATTTATAAAATTCAGAAATAAAGACTTTTCCTTTGAAGATGAAGACTGATCAGGATGTCCAATTGAATTTGAAGATCTCCTTGTGACTTCATTTAAAGGAAACTCTGCAGTTTGAAGAATTGGCAATGAATATTTCCTTATTAGAAGATTGTGCATATATATATATATATATATATATATATATATATATATATATATTAGCAATACCAGACCATTATTTCTTTACATCGAAGAAACTCAAATTATGACCATTTAAAGTATCAAAAAATGTGTGGTTCACTGGACATTTTTGCCTTAAGTCAATACTATTCAAATGCATATAAGCTTGTGACTGAAAATGGTAGGAAATTTGCACAAATTTACGGACTAACCCATCTTTAAAAAGCTGTATCTTCAGATCTTTTTAAGATATTATGAAATTTTGAATATCATAATGCCATGAAGGTTCAGTTGGCTTTATTTACGACCATCTCACTAATTACAGACTAATTAGCATATTTCAGTTTCATTTGAACAACTTTAAGAAGCATCATAAAAACAGCTAAGAAAAATGGTAAGTAAGGCTTTATCATCATAGGAAGTATTATCATTTGTCATTATCACATCATGAAAAACTGGGAAATCTAAAATGGCCACCACGATACAATTCAAAGAAATTATTAACAAAATATGACTTGTAGCATATCAAATTAAAGGAAATTCTGTACAGATCAGAATTATGTTGTCAAGTACATCAAACTAATTAGCATACTTAAGTTTCATTATAACCGCTTTAAGTGGAAGCATCATTAAAAAAAGAAAAGTTAAAAAATATGGGATGTAAGGTTTTATCATCATACAAAATATTATTCTAATGGACATTATCATTCATCATTACATCATAAAAAATCTAAGATGCCACTACGACATGATTCCAAAAAATTATTAACAACTTGTAGCATATCAAATAAAAGAAAATTTTGTACAGATTATAATTGTTTTCAAGTACATTAAACTAATTAGGATAATTAAATTTCATTTTAACGGCGTCAAATTACCAAGACAATTATCAAGTGAGTTTCTACCACTTTTTGTATAATTCGTTGTCGAGATTCCAAGAGACATTGCAGCCATGTTTTTTTGTTCTCATGTAATGCTTGACACTACTTGTTTTTTGAACAGAATAAACATTTACATCACCAAAAGTTCATCGAGGTAGAAGAGTTACTTGCCTTTGGTAACATTTATTTGTTATATATTTGTTTTTTGACCACTTTTTCATACCTCTGTGGATTGTAAAACAAACCCAATAAAAGTTATTCTTGTACTTAACTGGATAAGTGGTTTGTGTGCTTTAACTCATTTAAGTGTGGTCATTGTCGGTCATTCTTTTTCAAAGAATTTAATTTTTTAAAATATTCTTTTCCTTTCCATAATTAAAAACTTATGTTTTTTTTAAATAACAAAAATAAAATGAATGCTTTGTTTGTTAGTTGACAAACACTTTGTTTACAAATTTTTTGTGCACATCATGACACTAATTCTCATATTTATATGCATTTGTCACTATTTTTATCGACTCGTGCATAAAAAGTTTTTATCGAATTCTTTACAAATTTTAGGACGAAAGAAATTAATATATTCATTATTAAATAACGTTTGAATAGTTTGTATCTTTACTTACCTTTGTGCTACGAAGTGTTAACTTTGAGATGCTTTATTTATGATTCGAAAGCCAAGAACAGCAAAAAAAAAAAAAAAAACAATGTTCATTGTCAGTTATTCTTTTTCAAAGAATTCATTTAAAAAAAATCTTTTTCTGTCCATAATTAAAAACATGTTTTCTAAATAACAAAAATAAAATGAATACTTTATGTTCATAAGTTAGTTGACAAATATTTACAGATTTTTTTGTGCGCATCACGACGCACAACAATTCTCATATTTATATGCGTTTGTCACAAATTCTATTGACTCATGCATAAAGTTATCCAATTCTTTTCAAATTTTAGGACAAAAGAAATTAATGTATTCACTATTAGATAGTGCTTGAACACAGTTTCTATCTTTTAATTATCTTTGTACTACAAAGCGTCAACTTTGAGATATTCTAACTTTTGACTAGAATGATGTACATATTATGTTCAAATTCCATAGCAAAGACCATTCTTTTCCCTGATTAGTTAAAACAACTAGAAACATTGACATGTACAACTTCTGCTTTGAGTATTTATGTGAACAAACCCGACTGCTTATTTGTAAAAAGTGATCTACCGCCATTGGGCATGCTATGCTGACAGGTTTCATCAATAATAGTCAGATTTAAATGGCGATTTCTTCGAATATACAAGTCACAACAAAAATATTAAAATAACATTTTAAAGTAAATTTTATTGTGAATCCAGTTATAAGTTTTATTTTGATGGATGTACGAGAAATTTACTTATTACTGATTTAAAGACTGAGTGTCGAATTAAGTAGCAGTGTGCGCCTTGTCCAGTGCTGGAAGTTATGGTGTCTGGTATTGCTACATTCAAAGTATCAGAAAATGCATGGTTCATTAGACATTTTGCCTTAAGTCAGTCCTATTAAAATGCATATAAACTTGTGACTAAAAATGGTAGGAAATTTGCGCACTTTATAGAACTACTCATTTTTAAAAAGCTGTATCTTTAGATATTATGATGAAATTTTGAACATTTTATCAATACCTTGAAGGTTCAGATGATTGTATTTATGATCATCTCACTTAGTAACTTAGAGACTAATTAGCATATTTAAGTTTCATTTTAAGTAGAAAAATTGTAAAAACAGCTAAAAAAAATGTAATGTATCACAAAGTATTATTTTGACGGACGTTACCATTTGTCATCATCATACCTTGAAAAAAATGTTGGCCAGAAAATCCAAAATGTCCACCACATCTTTCATAGAAAGGATTAACAAAATCTGGCTTGTAGCATATCAAATTAAAGAAAATTTTGTACAGACTGCAATTATAATGTATTCGAGCATATCAAATTATGTCTCATCATTAAAAAATTGCAGTTATTGTATTTTCACTTTTATATGACTTTAAAGGAACATCTTGACAGAAAAATATAAACTGTGAACCCTTATCAACCATCTTAGGGGAGGGGTTATAGCAAGCATAATCTAGAAATACTGGGATTTGTTGGAATTTGGTTTTGCACAATGAATTCCTGTTTTGCTAGTTCCTCAGTTTTAGCAAACTTTAATTTTGCTCTTTTTCTAATAAGTCTATGAACTTTGACTCTCAATGTATCTAGTTGTTGAACAGAATATTGAATTTCCAGCATATGGAAAATGTTTTAAACTGAATGATGTGTGGGAAATTTTCCCATTAATTGAATGTATCCATTTGCCAACTTTTTGGTTTTCATATCCATGTATATGTCAGCTCACTGTGCAAAAGTTCCACCAGCTAATACTAATATTTAGAATTTGAGAATTACCAGAATGCAAGATTTCACTTGCAACAAAATAGCATATTTAATTTTTTATTCTTGGTCTTATTTGAAAACATTTATTATAAAATAAGGGAAATATATAAATATATACTAGAAAGTATATCTGAAAATCATAAAACATCTAAAGGCTTCATAAAAAATACAGTTTTATAATTCAAAATACTAATGCTATTATAAATGAAGATAAAAAAGATGCTTATGCAAGGAAGATATCATGCAATTTTTATAGTATTTTCAAGTTAAATTCAAGTTTTATAGTATCTTTTGTTTATTAAATTATTAGGTGAAAGTAGAGAATAGCTACAAAACATTTTCTCCATGTTAAGAATGGGTTTTTAAATATTATTTCAGCAAAGTATTGAAAAATATTTGATACATTATAATTACATATTTTAATATTTTATAGGGCATGCCAGTAAATAATAAAAAATAAGAGAATGAATATTTTATAAGTCAGTTTGAATCTACAAACGTTTTATAAATTTTTTGGTGTGCATCACAGCACATAAAAAAATCTGTTATTGGCACTCATCACCTTTGTATTGATGCGTATGTAAAAGGTGTACAACCAATTTTTTTCAAATTTTATGACAAAATAAATTAATATATTGGCTATTTTATACCGTTTTAACAAATTTTCTATCTTGACTTAGCTTTGCTCTACAAAACCTCAACTTTAAGATATTCTAACTTTTAATGGCAAAGATACCTGTGTTTCATTCAAATTCCGTGGCAAAGCCAATTCTTTCCCTGATTAATTAAAAAAAAAAAAAAAAAAATAGGAAATTTTGACTGGTAGAATTTCGGTGTCAAATGTTTGTGAACAGACTCTGATTGCATAGTTGAAAAAAAAAAGTTATGCCGGCTAATAGTCAGATTTAAATGATTTCTTGGAATATACAAATAAGAACAAATATTAAAATCACCATTTTAAGAAAAATTTATTATAAATCCAATCATACAAGTTTTATTTTGATGGATGAAGGATAAATTTACTAATTACTGTTATATTACGTAGCAGTGTGCACCTTGTCTAGTGTTGAACAGTACATTTTTTGGTATTGCTATCAGATTAACAAGAAAGTTCTTGCAGTTTTTAACTTTAAATTCAGATGTACATATCTCGGCTAAAACAAAAATTTATTGATCGAAATAAGCACCATCAGAATCGACACACTTTACCAACACAAAACAAGTATATTTATGTCAGAAATGTAAAAATCTTGCATTCCGGTGGCGATGAAGGCATTTTTGATATTGCTTAGGTTAGTAATTGTCTGTATTTTTGAGATGAGGTGTTTTCATTGATTGAGATTGTCGGACTGACTTCCTCATCTTGGTTGTTAATAATAAAGGGTTGGGTTCGAGACTCCTAACAAACTGTTCCCCAGTTCGATACAAAACACCTGATGAAGGCCGGAGGGCAAAACGGCCAAAACGTTGTGACGATAACAACCAAGATGAGGAAGTCAATCCGACAATCTCAATCAATTGCTTAGGTTGTTGAAGCATTTCTCATGCAGAAAGTTGTTGATGCTTGAAAAAGTGGTAGTCGGTAGGTGAAAGGTCTTGAGAGTATGGCATATGAGGCAGTTTCATAGCCCAATTCTTTCTATAGCTAATGCCTGGCAGACCAACTTGTCTTACATTCATGTTTCTGTTTTAATGAAACTGTTCAATAAAGTTGATATAATTATAGAGATTTTTTTTTTTTTTTTACATGGAACTCTTGTGACCTTTTTTCTTTTTTTTTTCCTCATTCTAAGCAGTTCGGCTTCAGAGGCGTATCAAACCTCCATTAGCAATAGATTATACAATTTAAAATTAAATCTAAATCTTTTATTTATCCATTTTTATAGCAAACATTGTATAAATTTTCTTAAAACAAATAATAGTATAAAAATATGGTTAACCCTTTTTCCTTTTAATTTTTTCTTAATTTTAGTTAAATTTAATGTTAACTATAAGTTTTCATACAGATAAATATCAGTGGTGGGACGATTATTCGGAATTGTTAATTGTAAGAATCGTGTATTTTGGGTGAATCGGAATTGGAATCGCATCGTTAAAAACACCTTAGATTTACGATTCTTTCATTACAATTCTCTTATATTTTTAACTTGAACTGTTTGAAGTGAGATTAATGCTCTCAAAAATTTATGATAAAAACGTCATAGAACTTTTCATAACATTTAATGATGTACAAGAATTTTATTAACTATTTTTAAGGTAATCTTTATTTATCTTAATGAGTTTTGAAATTTCTTTGAATTTTTTTCTTTCTTTAATTCTTTGAATTAAAAAAAAAAATTTTTACTTTTAGCTTAACTTGGTTTTATATTTCACCATTTTGTTTTTTAGTAATAAATGCTTCTCTACATTAAAAACCGACCGTTTTTCGACCACCATAAAAGCATTACAATACATTTAAACCCTGAAGAATTTCCACCATGTGCACTTGTTGTTCTAAGTTAACTAGCCACTACTTGTTTCAAAATTTAAAAAAAAAAAAAAAAAAAGATCTTTAAAATAGTAAAAACACTAAAGCTTTTTTCGTTTTGGAAGGGAGGTTTCAGGCGTCCCTATTATCCCAAAGAACCAGCTATGTAAACACTTTGCAATATTTTTCAATAATTATTTTTTAAAAATCCTTTATAATCAATTTTTATTTAAAATTAAATTATTTTCTAAAATATTTTGTTTCATTCATGTTTATATTTTGTTTTTAAGTAAAATTAATTAATTTTAAAAATATTTTTTATATCCATCTTCTTTCAAAAGGGTTACTTTTCGGTAGCTTCACCGGTTTTTAACCTAAATTTTCCGAATGTCAGAACGAGGCTCGTTTGCAGGACCTACTTATCTAAGTTTCATCGATTTTTGTTATGATTTTATGTTGGTTTTTTGTTTGTTTTTTTTTTTGCCGGAGTTTATGTAATTAATAACAGGAAAATTAGTGAAAGTCAAAATGGAATCCGCGCTATTTTTAAAGATTATTTTCAAGTTTAATTAAAGTTTTATGATACCATTTTCTTATTGTTGTTATATTATTTTGTTATATTTATTTATTTTGTTGGATTTAAAACCAACAAAATGGAAGCAAAACAAAAAATTTGGTGCTTATGCACTTATGTTACCATTATTTTTATTTATTTTTTTAATTGTTTAAGTGCCCTGCCTAATGTTTAAAGAGTTTCTAATTGTTTTTTAAAGGAAAATTGGTGAAAGTCAAAATTAGCACTTAGTGATAAACAAAAAGCTTTAGTGTGTACGTACCTCATGGAATGTCATAGATCGAAACAGTGAAATTTTATTTGATGCTAATGCACGTATTGATCCGCGCTATTTTTAAATAGTACTTTCAAGTGTAATTAAGGTTTTACGATATCTGCTCTTATTAAATTGTTAGGTGAAAGTACAGAATAAGTACACAACACCTTCCCGTCCTCAGGTTAAGAATGGCTTCCTAAATAACGTCATTATTCCAGCACGGCTCAATAAGTGCATGAGTACCTTTTATTTTCTTGAATAAGATAAAAACTACTCGACGAGAACACTTATTTTTTATTTTTGAATAAAAAAAAAAAAAAATTTCAATTGTTCAAAACATTTTTTTATTTTTTATTTTTTTTATTTTTTTTTTTTTTCCCCCAAAGCTTATTCGGATTTTTTTTAATTACCATATTTTTCATGAACATACTCTAAAAATGGTTTTAAATTATCTAATATTTTTTCACTTTTCATGTTATAAGCCTCTCTATACATGACCTCATTGATATGAGACCGTTTCATTTCTCCTACTGATCCCGGTATGTATTTCAGTCTTCTTTTAATACGAGACCAGTAGGCTTCAATATTGTTAATGCAAACACCAGTAAGCGGATACACAAAATTTTGTGAATGGTTTATAGTCTCATGAACATAATGAGGCTTGAAAATAATATTTAAAAATAGCGCGGATTCCATTTTGACTTTCACCAATTTTCCTGTTAATAATTATATAAACTCCGGCAACAAAAAAAATTTCCATAAAAAAACAAACATAAAATCATAACAAAAATCATGCGCAAATTTCAAGCCAAAATAAATTAAAAAAAACTAGATCACACATGCAAAAATTCTTTCCTTGTAAAAATAATAACTTCTCTCTCTCAGTCGAACAATGTACAACATCGGAGCTGATGCATGTTTCGCTACAGGGGTAGCATTCGTGTATGTCCGCCCTTTTTCTTTTATAGTTTTTAATATATAAAATAACTCCTGAAATTGTTATTAATTTCATGGTACATGTTTAATTCATGGTTAAAATATTTGTTTTGACTTTTATCTTCAATGAAAGAAATTTTACGTAAAAATCAAATTGTTTTCGAAATTCCCTTAATTGTATTTCCACTTTTTTGCTGTACCAAATTTTTTTGTTACACAAAACTTTCGATTATATAATGGTACATTTCAAAACAACAATTCCACGGAAATCAGAATCATACTTGGTAACGGAATCGTTAATCAACATTTTCCTGGTATCAGAATCGGAAAAAATTTAGGAATCGTCCCAACACTTAATAAATATCAAATAAACATTCTTTTTTAACTGTGATAAAATATCAACATTTATACTGCCACCTAATTGCTGTCATATGAAGATATCATTTGAAAAATGTATTTAAAAAAAATTGAAGTGGTTTTCAACATTTCTTTTTGTATGTGTGAAACTTTATTTTTATTTATTTTTTTGACTAGGTACTTTTTCAAAATAATATTTAATAGAATTAACTGTGTTAAATAAAAATGTATTTTTGTATTAATTTAATCTTAAAAATAAACAAAATAACAATGAAAAAGTAAAATTAATAAAATTACATTTTTGTGGATAATCTGGAATACATATTTAGTACAATAATCTATTCATCCATGTGCATACTTTGGAGAGCTTCACTATATGCTTGAAAACCAGATTCCATCTAGGGGTTGATTATTTTGCTGTGTTATGCATTTTGTAGATTATCAAGGTTAAATTTAGTTCTCTAAATTATCACTTGTACTTTTCAGTTCTCCGCTTACAGTAGCAGTGCACTTTTCAGTTGACAAGAAAGCCGAAGCGTCCATTTATTGATGGGTGTCATAGGAGCTACAACTAACTGCAAAGAATAAAGGGATTTTTGATTAAGGTCGACTTCTAAATCTGCCGTGTTCTATTTTTGTTAATCTAGTTATGGGTGTGGCTCTTCGCCATGCACAGATGGTCATTCACTATAGAGAGGCTGTATTTTGTGCATTGCATAGTGCTGCGATGTACAGAGAACAGTTTCAGATGCCACAAATAGGCCATCTCAGAAAGGTGCTACTCATTTACAAAACCTTCAAGTCTTCAATGCTAAATATAATTTTCATGTAAAATGAAATTTTTATTTCTCATTATAGATTTCAAGCAAGTCCTTGTGTGACTCATCGTTGTGCAACCAATAAAATGCCAGTGCTTGAACAACGCAACCATTCATTTAAAATGGATGTCTATAATAAATGAATGGAAAACAAAGAGCAGCAAATTCTTGTAAATTATGAAAGCTCAGTGTTTATTTCATTATAGTATTTAAGTAAAAAAACTGAAACTTTAGGAAATTAATAAATTTGTAAATTATGATCCTGTTTGAGAAATTCATTCTGACTGAAAATAAGGTTCTCTTGTTTTGAAATGAATTATAAATAGTGAAGATGAGCTTTTATTTTTATTTTTTGATAAAACGAATATGGTTTCCTGTAAAATATTAAATTTTAACATTTGTACTATTAGTAAGAGAAAAGGTTGAACAAAAAATGATAGAAATATTTAACTATTTTTACTATAACAAGAAATACAATTTCAAAATCTATTATGTTTACATTTTAGTATAAAGTATTTTTAAAGGGGAAAAATTTGCTATCATAAATTAAACATTTAAAAATAAATTCAATGAAACAAAATAGCAAATAATATAAATAAGTAAACAAAAAATGTTAAATTTTATGGGATACTTTTTTATTTTGAACATAAAGGAAGGTTTCATTTTTTTTTTTTTTTTTTAAATCCACTCCACCATAAACTAATTTCTGCTAAGCTATTACATTTTGTCTAAGATGCATAGATGACCTGTTTTAATACTTTGTTCGACTATTTTCGTACTTTACCAATGGTTAATAATATTTATTTACAATTGGCAATTTATTTAAATTAATCCAAGTCCTGAATATATTCACCAAAAATGGCAGAGGTTTAAAAACGAAAGTTTGAAAAGTACATAAACGTTTATTTTACACAAGGTATTTTTTAAATTTCATATTTGCAGATACAGGTGTTTTCTATTTTAATTAAAAATTATTTCTATTTTTTTTTGTTTTCATACATCTCAGTTTGGTGTGTCTTATTAAAAATTTAAAAACAATACACTGGCTGAATATTAAGCCAAATTTTTTGAGAATGCTTTTCATAAAAAGAAAAATCTAAATGTAATTTAATGTTTTATTTATGTACTACACCTCTCCAAAATAAAACATCAATAAATTTAAAGTTTGGCTCTAGTATAATATATATCTATTTAAATTTAAAAGAATAAAGTAAAGATACAAACACAATGCTTTGTTTATCAAATTTGTGTGGTATTTTTCAGTTTATAATAAATTAATATTTGCTGTTATTTGGCCATAATTTGATTGTCCTATTAAAGACCTTTTTTTCGTTTTTTTTCTATAAGGTGTAAATAAAAAACTAGAATATGGATCGGCACCCTTAGCTACCGTCCATATGAGATCCTACTTTTTTTAGGTAATTACTTGTGAAGACCCTGAAAAACCCGACAAAGAAAATAACAAAATTGATCCCTCACTCTAAATTTTATTGTGCACGTTTTTCTGTTTTTCAGGGTGTTCACATATAACCATCAAGGCAAAAAAAAGTAGAACCTGATTTTTATGAGGAGTATTGAATGGTGTTAATCTATAAATTCACTAAAGTTGTTAAAATTATGGAATTTTCTGAGTTAAAACATTTTTTCTATGTTTGCAAATAACTCAGATTTTGATCTCAAAATAAACATACATTGTGTTTTCAATTTGTTATTGACATAACCTGCCTCCCTAATTTTCCCCCCTTCAGAACCATATCTGATATTTCAGATTAAAAGTAACTAAATTGGGTGTTTCAGATTAAAGAAAAGAAAAACTTAACAGCTAATTTCTCCATCTGGGGAAAGACTGGATAGGACAGGTAATTTCCAAAAAGTATAAACAGTTATATCTACAAATAGTTTTATATATTTGGGCGATGGTCAAATTTGACTATTGAAATTGTTTTTGTTTATTTTTTATTTTTGTGTATGTCTACATGAAGTCAAAGCGTAATGCCTTTTTTGTCATTAATTGGTATATTGTGTACCAATTTAATTGCCAAGAATGTTGGCACAATGTCTACCTTTTTAAACTTATTACATTAATGATTATTGACATTAAAATTGTACTGCAAATAGCTATTAAAACATTTAAATATATAGCAAATATGTTGGTTAATTTTCAACACCATTATCAATAGCAAAGTTTGTTAGTTTGCCAAATATTATTTGGTGCATTCAACTTTCTTTTTTTTTCTTTTTTTATTACTAATAAGGATAGATTATTTCTCTCTTGAATAGTCATTTAGAGTTGTTAGATATTTCTATTTATATTGAATGGTTTTATGAGAGTTGAACATTTTTGTTTCCATTTTAATTGAATGATTATTTATATACTCATCAAATTAAGCTCAAAATAAATCAGACATTTTTTTGAAAATGATATTCTTTACTGAACTTTTAACCTGTGACTTTTATCTGAAATAAATTTTCAATTAAAAGAAAAATTGTCAGCCATCTTCAAAGATGGCTGCTGTTTTCACTTTTAGGCAACATTTATTCATGTGAATCATATATTGCCTATCAGCTTTCATTTGCCACTAAATTAATTTTCTTTCACAAATGGTTATGAAATAAAAAGGGGAGGGGGCAATGGTCTTGTCTGAGTAGAGAAAATGTTATCTATCTATATATAGAAAAGGCAAATGCACGTGCACATTTTTTGTATGCCTCGAAAAGGCTTTTTTCACTGACGGTCCCGGGGGGGGGGGGGGTTTACTATCACTTAGAACTGTTTATATAGTCCCTAGATCATAATATGTATGATTTGTGAACGCGTGTTGCGTCTAGATTTATTTATGTCGATTTTTACAAAATTATTGCTATTTCAGCCCGTCTTGTGTTTGTTCAGCTTTTTTGTATAAAACCGAAACTAATTCACAGCTAAGAATTGTTCCCGGCAATCGCACCGGGGAACGAAGCAATCAGCTTTGATCAATGTGGGGCCAAACTCCTTATATCAGACAATTGCTATTCAATCTGGACGATGGGGAGCTGGTTTCCATCTCCCCCCCCCCCCCAACATCTTGGGGAAACAACCAGCCAAAGTTAGGTAAACAAACCCAATAGCTGCCCCGCAGCAAAAGTTAACTCCGCTACTTCTATTTGACCTCATTAATGAGGTCAAATAGAAGCAGCAGAGTTAACTTTTATTGTGGCCACGTGTCAATTCTGTTTTTAATACTTAAATAAATAAATTCAAACGCATTTCAGTTGCTCTTTGTTGGCCAAGTGGGTAACGTGTCAGGTTTTTTGCACACTTTCTTTTCCACCTTCGCTTCAAGGCTTCGGGTTCGATCTTAACTACTTACCAAAACTGTTTTTTTTTTTTTTTTTTTTTTTTTTTTAAGCCCCTCCACACACAAAAGAAGTTTTAACATTGTTTTTTTTTTTTTATATATACTAGCAAAAGTACCCGCCGTTGACTGGGTTCAAAAACAGCCTACAGAAAATGGACTCTGATTTATGAAAGTATGATAGGTTATGAAAAGGAAGGGTTGTAAAGGGATAGCTTCGAATTTGGGGGTATCTAAACCAAAGCAAAATATGATGAAAGTAAAAATAAAATAGATAAACCCCATAATTTATTATACCATACCTGTTCACACTGAAACACTTATCACAATATTCTGTGGATCTATATTAAAAAAAAACCTTGTTAAACTTTCTGACATATTTCCATTCTATGGAGGTAAGGTGTGAACGAACACCCCATAATTTTATTATACCATATTTCTTCAAACTGAAACATAATTATCAAAGTATACTTACGTAGATAAATATGAAAAGTCTTTATTAAAGTTTGTGCCTATTTCTATTCCATGTAGGCCAGGCGCGAACGCAGACTCCACAATTTTATTATACCGTCCCTATTTAAGTTAAAAACATACTTATCAAAGTATTCTTATGTACATCTATATCAAAAACACTTGTAAACGTTTTTTCTTTTTTTAAATTTTTTATTTCCATGCTTTGTGGACCAGGCGCGAATGCAGACCCCGCAATTTTAATGAACCACTGGATACATCTTCTATCATTATATGTAATCAGTTTTTTAAAATAGTCAACCATAGAGGAGCCTATTCTTAACCAGACACACACACACACACGCACACATTCAGCTTTATATCATATATATATATGTAATATTTAAACGGGGTTCTTTTGCTTTGATTCCCCTCTCTCGTCCAACACGCAAACCTCTAAACACCCGAGCAACGCTGGGTACCCCTGCTAGTATATATATAAAAGGCAAATGCGGTGCGCACATTTTTTTTTAATTCTCGAAAAGGCTTTTTTCGCCGATGGTCCCGGTGGTTTACTATCACTTAGAACTGTTTATATAGCCCCTAGATCATAATATGTACGATTTGCGAACGCGCGTTGCGTCTAGATTTATTTACGTTGATTTTTACAAAATTATTGCTATTTCCGCCCATCTTGTGTTCGTTCAGCTTTTTTGTATAAAACCGAAACTAATTCAAAGCTAAGGCAGTTCTATGCATCGCGCCGGTTCTTGGCCTT
Source organism: Euprymna scolopes (assembly GCF_053919585.1). Taxonomy (NCBI): domain Eukaryota; kingdom Metazoa; phylum Mollusca; class Cephalopoda; order Sepiida; family Sepiolidae; genus Euprymna; species Euprymna scolopes. Next base: position 69,536,513 of record NC_136485.1, on the reverse strand, counting down.
CGGGCCGGGATCAAAGTATCTGTTCCGGCAGATACTGCAAGCAAAGACCATATGTGGGGGCAACCCCACATATAAGACCTTTGGTCAATGTAGCGGCAACCGTTCATACCAATTGTCACTATCCAGCTCCCCTACTTCCTGGGGAGTTGGTCCCCATTTCCCTTTCACTCCTCGCTTTAAAAATTGGCCTTGTGCCTAATTTGCTCGGTGGGGGAGCAAATAAATACCCAGTACCGAGGAACGTCCAGAAGCAATCAGCTTTGATCAATGTGGGGCCAAACTCCTTATATCAAACAATTGCTAATCAATCTGGACAATGGTGAGCTGGTTTCCCCCTCCCCAACATCTTGGGGAAACAACCAGCCAACGTTGGGTAAACAAACCCAAAAGCTGCTCCGCAGTAAAAGTTAACTCCGTTACTTCTATTTGACCTCATTAATGAGGTCAGAAAGAAGGAGCGGAGTTAACTTTTATCGCGGGCATGTGTCAATTCTGTTTTTAATATTTTTAAATAAATTCAAACGTGTTTCAGCTACTCTTTATTGCTGGCCGAGCGGGTAATGTGTTAGGTTTTTTGCACACTTTATCTAAAGGTTGTGAGTTCGAATCGTAGTCTGAAATGTCTTTTTTGATTTTTAAAGGTTTAATATTGAAACAGGGTTATTTAAGCTATTTTTCACGTTCTATGTTTTTTTTTTGTTTTTTTTTTTACAGAAGTTTTAACGTTCGTTTTTGGGTGGGGAGGGGCCTATCACATTCGCGTTTTCCTTTTTTGGTTTTGTTTTTCCGATTTAAGAAATTTTAACATCGTTCATTTGCCTTACGTTAGTTTCGATTTTTTAAAGTTTTAACATTTTTGTTTTTTTTATATTTAAACAGGGTGATTACTTCACTTATTCTTTTGTTTTGATTTACCCCCTCCCCCCAAGCCCGAGCACACACACTGCTAAACACCCGGGCAACATCGGGTACCCCCGCTAGTAATATTGTAAGGCTGGTTGTCTGATTTAGAGAAAAATTAATCCAAAAGAACCCATTTAATCTCAAAAATGTTAAATGATTTGTATATGTCTAAATTTATTTTATTTTTTATTTTATTTTTTTTTTTTAGGTCACCACTTATCAAGGCCTGAAAGCCACTCAGGGATAAGGGTTATTGCATGTACAGTAATCAATGGGATAGTATTGTATTAATCGTTAGTATTGGAGATTTGATAAAGTGTCTTACTTAAGGGGGTAGTTCATCAAGAATTTGTTTGTTGGACTGAAGACATCTAAGTTGTAGTCAGGTGGGAAACAGGCAAACGAAAGAGTTCTACAGGCGTGCACTTCTAAGAAAATAAGCTTTGTTCATGGAATCTACGTTTTGATTTAGGCACAGATAAAGAGTGGGGCAAATTAATGACAGTGGTTTCAGCTAGACGGGTGTTTATCGTGAAAGATTGGCGGGGGGGGGGACCAGAGATTTGAGCTCAGACAAGCACTTGCCATGGAAATAACGAGAAAACAAAGACAGGTTCGCAACATCTCTTCTGTGGGAGAGAGGCCGCAGGGAAGAGAAAAGGGCATCCCCCATTAAGGTACGAAGTCTATCTTGTACTCTGTCAAGGCAGGATAGGCTGTTTTTAGCAGCACTTGCCTAGATGTGGCAGCAGTACTCCATCCTTGGATGTACAGATAGAGAATTCAGTAGTGAGATATCTTCTGGAACGATAGAAGGATCCCACCAATTTCCCAGCAACCTTGGCAACTGACTTGATGTAGGTGTTCCATTTCAAATCAGGAGTAAAGGTCATACCCAGAAGCTTGTCAAAACATGGAGCCTCCCAAAGATGAGAGCCATGCATTTCAATTGATGCCAGATGGGGATCAGATCGTTCATGATGTAAAGCTAGGAGCTTGGTTTTAGATGCATTAAAAGTAATCCGCCACCTCTTCCCCCACTGTACCACGTGCTCAAGATCAGAGGAGAGAATTAGAGAACTTTATTTACGGCCTTTGATGTGTTGCCATAGATGGCCGTATCATCAGCATAGATGTCAACGAATGATTTAAGTATGTGTTTTGGGAGATCATTGATGTAAATCAGGAAGAGAGTTGGGCCCAGGATGGACCCCTGAGGGACTCCAACATTAATACTCTGGGCCTCTGATTTCTACCCATCAACTACTACTCTTATGAGCCTATCAGAGAGAAATGATTTAATAATTGAGAAAACATTTCCATTACTGTAGCTGGAAATTTTGTGAAGTAGGCACTTATGCCATACCTTATTGAAGGCCTTTGATATGTCAAGAGCAATTACCCTAGAAAGGAAGCCATTGTCAAGAGATTCAATAATCCTACGAGATATAACCATTAGCACATCTGCTGTAGATCTAGCAGAACGGAAACCATATTGCATGTCACTAAGAAGGGTATTTCTGCTGAGGTGGTTGACTACTTCTCTGTTTAATATGGATTCCAGCAGCTTACTCATGACACACAGAAGACTTATTGGTCTGTACTGAGAGGGAGATGACTTATCACCTGAATTCTTAAATACAGGGCATACTGATGAGGTTTTCCAGGGTGTTGGAAAGCACTTCTCCTTAAGACAACGCTTAAACAGTTTTGTAAGTATGGGGGCAAGTTCTGGTTGAAGCTTTATTCAACACTATAATTGGAATGCCATCAGGGCCAGTTGCTTTATTGGAATCAAGGTTCTTGATTAGCTTGGCGACCTCGCGCACAGATATTTGTATGTTGCATAGCGTATTGTCTATTATAGGAGGAAATACGGGGAGTTGGTGGCCTTCGTCGTATAGGGTAGAATTAGCTGCAAAGTTCTTGGCAAATAATTTGGCCTTGTCTGATGCTGACGAGATGACCTCAGGTCCATTGATAATGGTTGGGATAGAACGCACGCTTCTGTTCAGGATCCTGTTTGCTATTTGCCAAAACTGGTGGGAACCAAGCCGCTGCTCAGCTACTTTGGATTTAACGGATTGAGCATATAGCTCTCTTGCATTTTTATTACTCTTTTACAGTGGTTGCTGGCAGTCCTGAAAGTAGCTTTAGTCTCAGTACATCTATTACGTTGGTAGCTATGGGAAAAGTGATTTCTGTGCGCAATGGCAGCAGCACATTCTGAGGAGAACCATGGCTGGCTGTTGGGTTTTTGTTGGAATTTTTTGGATAGTATGAATCTGTCTATGCCTACAATTAACCATTCCGTCAGGTCTGATACTATAGAGGACACATCCTTTTTAAAAATAGAATGAAGAAGTAGATCAGATATGAATGTACAGAAGCTATCCGAGTCAGCCATAGAGCATCGATATACAGTACAGTGGAGAGGTACGTCTGAAGACTTATTACATTTAATTTTTATCATAACTGATACAAGCGAGTGATCGGAGGATCTCAGAGGAGATAGAACGGAACATGAACATAGCTGAGGGGAAGTTGTGAGAAAAAGGTTTAGAAGGTTTGCATACTGACCGGTAGTATCGGGCACACGAGTGGGTTCGTGAATAATCTGTGAGGTCATAGGCAATGGCAAAATCATGACAGAACCTCCCCTCATCATCTGTCTTATTTGAGTGGGTCAGCCATTCCACATTATGGACATTGAAGTCACCGCAGATGTGAATGTAAACCGAAGTATGAGCAGACAGGATGTGGTCAATTTTCTCAGATATACTCTTAAAGATAGTAACTCTGCTGTTGTGGGGCCGATAGAGAGCAAATATAAATGCGGTGGTGTGAGCAAGTGCAACCCGGAAGCACATATAAGGTAAATCAGGGTCTTCTCTGGAGATATCCCTACCACACGGAAAACCATCTTTAATGTAGGCACATATTCCATGCCGATCTTGGGGGTCAGATTTAGATGTTATAGTAGAGTATGCTTTAATTATGAACTTGTCTAGGGAAGTGTCGGCCCTATGCTAGTTTTGCTTAGAAAGAATGTCCTGTAATTGGGTTTCAACCTCTGATGTTGGAGAAGGAGACATAGTAGTTGGGGTCTACATTGGAGGATGGGGTTCTAGGTTTATTCATGTTTTTTTTTTTTTTCTGGAGATATTTCATGTTGAGGCTTTGGGATTTGTGGAACAGGTCAACAGACTTGGTTAGAGCAGGACAGAGAGGGGAAAGTAAGAGAAAAAAAAAAACAGGACATTTTTTTTTTTTTTATTACGGCACAATCATGTTGACACACCGGTTCTCGCCAGATCACCGAAGTTAAGCAACGTTGAGCCTGGTCAGTACCAGATGGGTGACCCATTTGGGAAGGTTAGGCGCTGTATGTACCTTCTGGGAAGGTTGGGCGTGGAGCCAGCGCCCTCACTCTGTAAAAAAATGAACTGTCGCTACAAAAGCTTTTACAAAGTTATAGATGGCCTATGCTCCTTAGGGGCTCAAGTCTATGGATAGGATGGAAATTTATTTGCAATAAATTTTCATAACATTGTGTTTTTAAATGCTATATAGTTTTTTATTTTAGGTGTTCACAAATGTTTTGTGCAAGTGATTGATTTATTACAATACAATAAAATGGCTGAAACTGTCATTTGAAACGTCTGTCTGTTGATAAATCATCACTAACCATTTGTATGGCTCTAATTTACACAAAGTCCACTAGACAACCTTTATTGAAACTGTCAAAAACCATAAAAGCAAAATATAGGTTTTCTTTCTTTTTAAAAGTTATTTCTCTCAGAATACAGCACCACTAGTGCCTCACTTGGACATAAAACCAAACTGCATTTCATTTATTTCTCTCAATCACTTTTAGGATGTGCCCCTTCAAATTTAAGCCTCTGTAATTACCTCTATCTAGAGCTCCTCATTAACCTTTGCAACAATTTACAATTGTACTAAGATCAACCTATTGAGTATGTGATCATCTCAATGCCTGTTTTATCCGCAGTCTCTAACATATTTATAACATCTCCTTTGATTTTACTCACAACTTTCTGTACTATTTCTTCCTCAATTCTTATGAGTAAACCACATACTGCTTTTGAAGCTTTTGTTGATTTCACGAAAACTCAATCGTCAAAAATTTTTCATGATTGCATTTGGAAGCATCTCTCTTGTCCTGTTCAATTGTTGCTAACATTTTGTCATTTTGAATGCGGTTCTCCAACAATATCTACATTTGTCTTTACCATTTGTTTAGCTATCCTGACTATTTCATTCTTTGGGTCATCCGTTCATAGTATATCTTGGAAACCTGGCTTGTTCATCCTCCACTTTTGCTAATTCAATATTTATATGGCATAATCATATTTGACACACCAATCCCCATTGACCACCAAAGTTAAGCAGCCCTGAGCCTGGTCAGTACTAAAATGTGACTATTTAGGAATAACAGGCGCTGCATGTGCATTTAGCTTAGCTCTGCATTATTTCCAGTCGTCCTGAAATTTTCTTTACCACTGGAATCAGCTGACTCTAGAGAGGTGTATCACATTCAGTCTGGAAAGTAAGTTGGATTATTTGGATTATTCAGACTACTATTCTCATCTTATTTTTCATGTTTCAGTCGATGTAACATTTAACTTTCTTACAGTTATATTTTATTTAAATCTGAACGTGTACAGAATTGCAAACAAAACCCTTTATTTAATCTATGACTCAGCTGTTGAGGGCTTTGATTAGCAATTTTTGATTGACAATATTCAATCCTAACTACAAGCGATAACTAACAATAACAACTTAACACTTCTACCCAGTTATGACTGACAGAATGAAAACAATCTACCTTCATGGATTAAATAAAGAGTTTAATTTAAAATTCTCTATCAGTTCCAGAATTTGACAAAGATTCACAAGATTGAGATGCACATGAAAAGGTAAGAAGGCTAAAATTTTATGAGAATAGTAATCCAAATAATACAAATTATCAATCCACATGATTGTTATAGTTTTTTTTTTTGCACGTTTTGTACAATCCACATCTCAATAATTCTGAAACCTTAAAATCAAGTTGTTTGACAATCACAATTTATGAAACCTTGGTAAGAAACAAATTATAAGACAATACTTACTATTTTTTAACTTTTGCTCATTTGAAAGATTTCAATAATTATCAAAATTGCAAAAAATGAATATGAAACTGAATGTTTATCTTTTTCATTTTTCTTTTCAGGGAAAAACTGTGATAGAACAGCAAGAAGAAGCCAAGTTAAAAGCAAAATATCCAAATCTGCAGATGAAAAGTGGTGGCCCAACTCTGCTGCAAAAGCGTTTACAAAGAGGGGTGCGTATCTTTCTTATCAGTTTTATCAAGGGGGGTAACTCTTCCGAAACGTTTTCTTCCATTTCAAAACGGTTTAAAACTTCATTTTTTTGTTGTAAACTAAGTAACATTGAGAAAGTAATCGCTTCTTGTGTTCTCTAGAAAAATAATTTTTCATTGGAAAGTAATTTATTGTAGAAAGACTATTTTTTTATCTGCAAAGAAATATGATCAACATCAACTAGTATTTGTCTCTTAATCATGAATGAATGCCCAACACCTTTTTTTACCGAATGCATGAAAATGACTCATTCTCTGACCTTTCTTATGATCCTCACATATTTAGTGTGGAGACGATTTTACATTGCATTTATGGTGTTCTATACAACAGGCAACTTTATAACTAGTATTCTGGTCCATATCTGGAGATTAAGGGATGGTTAGAATCTTAAAAAGATGTCTCGGTTTGAATGTAACAGGTAAATGTCTGGCATTTGGTAGGATCCCCTATCTCCAGCTTAAACAAAATAAGAAAATTGAAAAACAAAAAAGGATAACATTTTAGCAATAAATGAAAAATATATTGTGGATCTCTTCTTTTTTTTTTTTTTTTTTTTTCTACTAGATGTCTTAATTGCCTCTTTTTGTTAAAACTTATTGATTTTCTGCAACAAAGATAGATTTTTTTGTGTAGGCCTTAGTTTTACCTCTGTGTTTTCTAATTCAGTAAAGCTAAATGGAATAAAAATTTCAAGAGGATGAAGCAAATCCCTGATTTGGGATACTACTCATAAATCCCTTTTTTTTTTTTTAGCAGAAATTTTATCTCCTCAGCTATCTCATAATCACTGCTCTCAAATCGAACACTCATAATTTTCATAAATATTTGTGATTGATGAATTTCTTTTCTAACTGGTGGTGAAGGTAACTTCTCAAGTAATGAGTTCTCTAATGTCTTATGGTAACGTGTATGATAGATGTTGAAGAAACTGAATGTAAGTCTTCACAACTGGTTTATAATTAATAAGCCATCAATTTGGGATTTAAATTCCTGCAACTTGTCCCAAGAAATTACTTAGAAAAAAATTTTTTTTTTTTTTTTTTTTGTCTTTAATCGGTGGAGAAAAAAATCCTAGAGTGGGGCAACTTTTATTTTTGTCCTAATCCAGAGTGCCCCTTCTGGGGAAGCTGGATTTACCTCTCACATTAAAACCAGCCATCTGGTTATACCAGATCAGGCTGTCTGAAGATATTGGCTTCCTGAGATGAAATGCACGTAACATTGATGCTTTTTGTTTTTCTACATTTGCAAACCTTAATTATGTTCTGCAAAACTAAAAACAAAAAGAACCCACCTTCTTCCCATTCTCCCTTTCTCTATCTCCACCACACTTCCTGACTGGTTTCTTAACTTAAAATATACCAAACATTAATACTCCCTCTCCTATTACTATACTCCTGTTCACAGGACAGGGAACAAAAACGATAAAATCCACTATAAAACAACAAAACCAAACACTACAAACTAGTAATTGAAGATACAAAAAGCTTGAAGAATAAAACCATTCTACAAAACAACTGCAACATGAGTAAAATTTCTAAAAAGACTGGATTCGACATTAAATAACCAGAAAAGGGTTGATATGCTGTCAAGCAATCAAACCACATTAAAACCAGCCATGTGTCTAACTCGCTCCTCGCAAATAAATAGGGACTCTCTGCTATAGAAAAGGTTTCCCTCAAATGTTTGTTTTTCTTAATGAAATATTGACTAATTATTTTAATTGTTAAATAAAAAAAAAACTTAGATTGTTTATAAAAAAGAAAATTGTTACTGTAAATTTATTTTCTGTCCTGTTGAAAATATACATCTCTTTTCTGAACAAAAAATATTCAACAAAAATGAATGTCAAGTGTGTGAGTTCATATAGAAGCGTTGATTTAATTTGAATAAAATAAAATATGCATCAAGTGCACTTGAAATCCAAATCACAACGTAATAGTTCCTCATATTACATTGCATATTTTATTCTATTAAAAAATGAATGAATCTAAAAATTAAATTGCCCCCCCCCCCTAAAATAGTATCTGGTTTGTGCAAATCATAACAAACTGCCTAGAATCACCTGATTTGAGCCCAAACCAATTCCATACCAGGTAATTTCACAGCAAATCATTGCATCTTGTTGCAGGTTGGTTGAGTAATTACTTAATATTGATTAACAGCCACTTGGTTACTCTCTGCATCCATCGATTGTTCGTTCTTCAGGCAGCGACCAGCCCATCACTCCTCATCAACCATATTCATGTTTCCTAGTCAGTCTCGGGGACACTGATCATATGGCACTGGGTGATGGCCAACTTCTACCGTGCTAGTTCAGTAGGTTTCTGTAAAGCAGAGCAGGCAGCATGTTGCTACAAACTGACCCTGATGTCTGGGGTCATTTTTTTTGTTGCTGGCTACCACCATGGAGGTGTAGGTGACCTTTCTGCATGTGCCAACTCATGCCTGTTTCTGTGGTCAGTTACTGGCGAAAGTAGATGTAGCTGTCAACTTAGTCTATTCAATGATGGTTTGCACTTCCATTTTATCTTGATCGTGATCTTTAGCCTTATAATGTAACAGTGCAGGTATGCAAATGTCTGTGTGCAATGTGTCACAGTAAGGAAGAAGCAAAGAAAAAAATATAATAAAAGAAAAATGTGGCTGAGAAGGACAGAGATGTGTTACACATATGGGCTGAGAGCAGCAGGAAAAAATGCTTCCTAAACATGGTTGGACAAAAACAGTGCCATATGTTCAACACAGCAGTCTTGTTAAGCATATTGTAGTACAAGAAGACTTTTGAACAAGAAACGAGGCATTATTCTGGAAAGCACCTGTAAATGTCTATTTTGTTTTTAAAAAAAAAGAAAAAAAGTGAATCAAATCCTTTATCTTTGTTTCCTTGCGATTGTCTGCATACGTGTGGGTTCCAAGGGTTGAAATGTAACAAAACCGTTAAAAAAAGGGGTTTACTTTGTTACAATAACATTACCCGAGAGTATTACCAAGCACTATTACATATTTTCCACAATGGTCAACCAGCACAATGTTGTTGGCAAAGCATAGATGGGTGAAATAGTAGCTGTTGATTTTGATATCCATCCCACAATTAGTTCAACACTTGAGCATGGTCCATGATGCTGTAACCAGTTGTGAAGCTAACTTATTCTTGGATGGTTGTTGCTCGTCCAACTGCTTAGTAAGGTAGTTGAGTCACACTTTGTGGAGATCTTATCATTGACTGAAAAGCAGCTCCATTCTTAGTGATCACTCTTGTACATTAGTTTCAAGATGTTATCTTATGAAAAGAACGTTCAATACAATATAACTTGAATGTAATTTTTAATCAATTTTCATTTAATTTTGATGCTTTTCATACAAATTCATTTGTATTGTTTACAGAGGCAAACTTTAAAAGAAAGAATTAATTGATAAAATTTTTTTTTCTTTTTTTTTTTTTTTAAGAAAATTAAAACTTTATTTTAGATAAAAAATATTTTGAATGATTATTCTAATTTACTCCTTACTTTAAATATTTAACTAAAAACAAGATGAAATGAAACTAAACGAGTTTGTGTAAGTTATCTATTATATAAAATGAACTTTGTAAGAGTTTGTCCCTATTTCACATGAAGGTACTTGATGTGGTTGGGAGTGTTCTCACATAGGTTTTGTATCAGAATACTTCTGATAAGTATCGATAATCCAAAAATCCCTATTAAAGAAGAAAGTTCAATTTTAACCAAAGTTAACACTTCTATGCAGCCTAACATCACAAAGTGCATTTGAAAAGTTTTATCACCACACACAAAGGCCTCGTCTATAAAATCAACTACAGATTCTTTTATAAGACATGAGCGCGTTTGAAATAAATGTTTCTTTTTAGAGCACAATTGACTTGTGATACTTGACTTTTGTATGTTTAACTTTAATTCAAGTAATTATGTAAAAATGATTTCATAAAATGAACAGATGGTTTTTTAAGGCAGTGGCATGTTCAAAATGAATGTTTCTATTTAGAGCACAATTAAAGCCTGGTTATGTCAATGCATTATTTACGGATAATTTTATAAAATCAACAGTACATTCTTAACAATACAATGTAGACTACAATGTGTTGTGAAGTAAGTCACTATGGGGAGGCATATAAAGTTTCCTTCTAGTAAATTGCTGCGAGCAAGCAAGCAATCCATTTGATTAAAAAAAAAAAAAAAAAAAAAAAAAAAAAAAAGCGATTTCACAGATTTTAATGACAAGAAAAGTATGGGAAGCTGGAGCAGTTGTTCATCCTCATTCAATCCCAGACATTACCGGGTCTCCCTGCTAATTTAATTTAAAGGAAAACTAAATATTTTTTGTCTTGTTTTAAATTAAAATAAAATAAAATCTGTATATTTTATTTTTTTTATTTATTTATTTTTGAATTTATCCTAAACAAGGCACGATTGCTACTGAAAAGCTATGATGATTAGGGTGGGGATATCTTAAGTGATGAATTTAGTAAAAATGGTACTCGTTTAGATTATATTTAAATTTCTGCATATTGGTACAGTTGAGGGAGCAGGATGACAATTCCAAAATCAAGCAGTTTGAGCAAATTACCTATTAGAGTAGAAATTTCATTAGCATTTGAGGACCTATACAGTGAAAGGGATGGAATTGTACTGCTAATCAGTTTTATCTATAAATATTTACATTGGGAGTAGAGGTTACAAGTGCAATATGTTCATCAAAGCACATTTTATGAAAGTACTTGTAAAACAAGCACAGGAATGCCACATTTTGATGATGGGACAGTGGCTGGAGTTTGGTAGATTATGGAACTATTAGGTTAAACAGGAGTGACTAGTGGTTGGTGCACAATGATATTGGAAGACTGATTTGTATCACGTTTTAAAATTCAAAAAAATCTTTACTCCTTGTATACCTTAAAGATCATGATGTGAGTTGGAGAATTGCTACAGATATGTAGAAGCAGTAGCTAGCAGGAAAAATGATAGCAAGTGTTTGCACAACTACAAAGAAATCGCTGAGCAAGGATCTTTGCTACTTGTCATACAAGAATTACAAGGCCAACTACTCCCCAAGTTCCAAAAGAACCACCTTACGAAAAATTCTTTAATAAAATCAAACACTCAGTGTGAGCTGTACCACCTGCAACATCAAGGATGACCGGATTGCTGGAATTAAACTAATGTTCAGGCATCTACCAAGTGACATTGTGGAGGCTACATGTTGGAAACTTAGAGTGGCTTTGAATGATCTATATTAGGCAAAAAAATTCTCTAAGAAATACAATTGGAATTTTGAGAATAAATTGGTTATGGGCCAAAATATGACCTTTTTCTATCCTTTCTGAACAGTATTAATTTGTTTCAAACAACTTGTAAAATATACTGGAAAGGACTCTGTAACATCTATTTAAAAAAAAAAATCATCAAAATCTGATCAAATTTAAACTTAGAATTAATTTTATCTGCAAAGAAAAAAAATGTCTTTTTACTAAAGTGTTTTTGGGGAAGAGGGAGTTAAAAATGCATGATAATTTTTTTCTTTTAGTTAAAAGAACAAAAGCAGATAATTTTCTGTTTCTCATGAATTTATTTTATGATCTATTTAATTTTTAAAGTAAAAATGTAGGAAAAATAAATTTTGCAAAGTTAAAAAAAAAAAAAAAAAAAAAAAATTTTTTTAAATGTGTTTTTATTCTTATTTTATTTATTTTTTTTTTTTCCAATTCAATTTTTTTAAATATTATTTCTCTTTCTCTCTTCTCTTCAGTTAAAATACTTTGACTCCGGGGACTATAACATGGCCAAAGCTAAGCTGAACAATCCGTCGGCATTAATTCCACCATCAGAGAAGCGTTACCTACAAGATTCCATAGGTGAAGCCATTCCAAAACCGGCAAAACCTGAGAACCTCCCTCCAAAGAAACCTCACTGTCAAACGAGCAAGTTGGTCAACGAGACAGCAGCGGCTGCAGCAGCAGCTTCAGCAGCAACAGCAGCAGCTGCCCCGTCTCCCTTATGATCGGACATTTTTGGTCACTTGGCGGGCTGGGGGGCTTGGGGTGCGCGCGCTACAATTTCTATATTTTTTTCTCTCCCTCTCTCTACTGACACGTGCTCCTTTCTACCGCTATTTCTCTTACGACAACTAGTATTTCTATTTTTAGTGCAACCACAACAGCTACTACTATTATTACTACTACTATTAATAATATATTGCTCTGGCCCCCCCCTTCCACCTCAGTTTCTCATCCATCGTCACCTGTGTATACTACTTGCCTGCCAAACTTTTTTGATGTAACGAGACACACACACACACTTTTTAATCCTATAAAATGTCAAGAAATAACTTTGAACACTTATGGCTTGAAATAAAGCCGCGATTCATAAGAAAAAAGCGCCATGTTTTTAATGGTTTTCTTTCAAGAGAGAAACTATAAATAAAATAAACTTTACATAATTTTTTTAAAATATTTTATTTCTTTTTTATGTATGTGTAAACAATTTTTCTTTTCTCTCTCTCTCTCTCTCTCGTCAATCAGGAGCGCTGTTGGCCTTAATTTCTTTTTTTGTTTTTTTTTCTTTGTGTCAATTTAACACATTTCCAAATAAATTTGACTTTGAATTTGTGATCAAATAATGCCTATACATAATTAAAATTTGTCATTTTTTTTTTCCCCCCTTGAAAATTTGATTGGTTTTAATTAGCACAAAATGTTTTTATATATATATATATATATATATATATATATATTACAGGCAAATTAAAAAGAAAAATAATTTTCTTTTTGTCTATTCTGAAAGTAAAAAAAATTTCATGAAGGTCAAGCGACACGAAAAACAAAACAACTTGGCTTGATAATTACTCATAAACACAATTGGGAAGTGGGTGCGTTTGTATGTTTTTCGTTTTTGTTTTTTGTTTTTTTTTGTTTTTTGTTTTTCAATTGCACCAAATGATCTTTCATTTTCTGTCAGCCCATCTGATTGATGTGCAATTTTCTGTTCCAAATTGGCTTTGCCAATCTTCTCCGCTTTCTTTTTCTGTCTTTATGTATACTTTTTTGCCAGGCAACTTAAATATCCCATTCCTTCTTTGTTTGTATCTTAGATAAAAGCGAAACACTGAATGAAGAATGTAATTTTGTTGCATGATAGCGAAGAAAAAATGGATTATCAATGTTTGCAATTTCCTATTGCAATTATGTTATCTCTTGTTACCATCAGTTGAATAATAACAATAAAAAATATTTTAAAATCCATTCAGACTTTCTTTTGGTTGTTATTTATCCCGTCCTTTTTTTAAAACTTCCGAATGTGAAATATGTTGCCCAAATGGATTCTTGCCACCTTAGAATTGTTTTTTGGAATATTAGAATTTTTTAGACCATTAAAAACTGGCAAAGTTATAGGCTGTTGACTTTGATTTGGTATAAAGCACTTATTCTATCAGTTGAAGTATAAATAAAATATTGAATATGGCTACATTTTTGCATTAATTACTAATTTCTGTTAATTCCTAACTGCATCGAATGGATACCATAATACTTAATTAAATGCAACTTATAACAAAAGTCCAAACAAAATTTCAGCCAGATTGGTTTCTGAGAAAATGTGGAACAGACACAATGAGAAATATAATTATAGTTTTATATTTATTTTTAACTGACTAAAATTCTAATATGAATTAGATATTCTTACTCATAGATCTTTTTGACCCGACTACAATCTCAATTGTGATTAAGATGAGAAATTCAGTTAGTTATGAGAATGTGAACTTGTTAAGCTCTTGTTGATACTGTTTGCATCTGCATGTGACTCCTGGCCAGTGAAAGTTGCATGATGGTAATCTTTGATTGCTTCTATTTGTGTCACATCCAGTTCACTGACAGCAGTTTGTTTCAAATGTGTCTGTGTGTGCGGTATCACTCGTGAGACGTCTATGCTGAATTGGTTACACTTTTCAGCGTGAATGCATCAAAAAAGCTGTCAATCCAGTTCTACCTTCGGTCTGGAAGAAACAGTGTGGCTTGGAACTGTGAGGCAGAATGCAGAACTGATGATCAGTCCACATAACTACAGCGTTTGCTGGTAGAATTGAGACATTCGTCAGCCTTCATTTAGGATACACTGAATTTATTGGAAGGAGCAAGGATGAATTCCATCACAAGTTCAAAAGAGACTGTTCAAGTTCCTTTAAAAAAAAAATTTCTATATATATATTTAATGTTTGCTGGGGGAGACATCTTTATCTTTCAAATGATATTCAGCAGAAGAGCACAATAAAATATTTGAAACAAAGTTAAAATTTTTCTGTTTATTTAATGTTATTATAAATGTTTATTGGTTTTAATAAAATTCATTTACATATACAGATGTGATTTGATCACAAATTCATCTGTAAATATATTTGGGAATGTGTTAAATGGACAAAAAAAGCTGACAAAATGAGAAGTGATATTCAGAGTTTGATTAGTAATTCTTCATTACATGAAAGCTTCTTTATAACAAATGTGTATTTAATATTTGTATCGTTTTATGTCAATCGTGTTTTCAAGAAACTAATTGAATTTACATTAAAAAAAATCTTTTTGGGTATTTTAAGCAGTATGAAGAGCAATTGCATATAATTTTGCAAAAGTTGAAGTATGGCTCCATTTGTTTTTTTTTTTTTTATTTTTTTTATATAAATTTTTGCTTACTAATGAATTTTTATTACTGAATTAAATTTTATTTTACTTGTAAAATAAACAATCTAATTTGTTTTAACTGTTATTCTCAAACTCCTATGCAATTGAAATATATTCTATTTGCTTATATTTATATAATTACATCATTTTTTTTCATTTCTAAGTGATTATCAGTGTAAAATTTGCTTAATTTAATTTTAAAAATTAAATTTATTTTATGTGAAATTTCTATTTTTCTTTTATCTGCATTAAAACAGCAATTTAAAACAAAAACATTTTGAATGTCTAGAAAAGTGTTTAGACTTGCTGAAACTAACAGTTTCCTGTTACATACTATTGGACATCATTTTTACGAAATGTAATTTTTCTTTTGATGTATTCAATTTTTCTTTTTCCTCTCAAACCATAAATACTAATATTTTTTTTTTTTCTAAATGAAAAAAGTACATAATTAGCTCTAAGTGTTAGAAAAAATTCTTTTTAATGAAATTTTAAAGTGGTATAACTTTCGCATAAACATACCTCTGCTGAGGTATCTTTTTAGATTAAATGAAAAATGAAAACGGATTTTAGTTTAGAGGAAGTCAAATTATGGTTTCTTATTGGGTTATGCTTCAATCTATTATGTGACTGTCAATCATTATTACATTATTACCTGGGTTGATTCATATTTGAATTCTTCAGACTACTGTTCTCATTTTGAGTTATTTTCACACCGTTTTGGTCAATCTAACCTCCGACCTTCAAGAGTATCTTGTGAAACTTGGATAAAAGTACTTGGTAAGTTCAGTTGTAAGTAACACACAGAAATACAACTGCAAATTACTTGGGACTTCTATCTAATCATGGCTGATAGAACAAGAGCATGCAACCCTTGTGGATTAAATAAAGAGTTCTGTTAGAAACTGTGTGCAGATTTCAGAGTTTGATAAAAAGATTCCTGTGTTTTATTGAAACTTTGTGCAAATAACACTTAAGATGAAGTTAAGTAGTCTGAAGAATCCAAATACAACTGATCAGTCCTCATCGAAACAATTTAGAAACATAAAGTTGATTTTAAAACTGATAATGTAATGTTTGTGTTTAGGTTTCACATGATAATGACAAAATATTTTTTTCTAAATCATCTAAGCAAACAAACTACTTGAAATTTAGAGCTTCAAAATGTTGTGCTGGTGATATAAAAATAAATATTTGAGAGAAAAAAAAAAAATTAGTTTCAACACTTATCAACTATTTATTTTTAAATAAATATCTGTTATAATAATACACTTTCTGTTCTGCCCTTGGTCAGTAAAAGGAGATATTTTTCTACACTGAAACGATTCTCAATCCAGAGTACCCCTTTTTAAGGAGCTGAATCCCCCCCACCTCACGTCACATTAAAAACTGGCTTTGTTTCTGCCTTTGTAGAGAGGTAAGTAAATAAGAACCTACAATTTTTTTTTTAATATCTCAGTATAACAAACCAAATCACTTATATTGCTTTACAATTGATTTAAATATTGTACACTTGCGTTGTTAAATAGCACAGACCCTAGACATATTTTATTCATTAATCTTAAATTCAGGTAAACCAAAGAATAGGTAAAGTGTTTTGCCTCAAACCAAACAATATTGAGAATCTGGTTAAGTATTCCTATCTTTCAAACCCAAACTTTAGACTCTAACTGCACCTTAACTTGAACAGATTATACCTGGAGCTAACCATAACTTTTTATCATAATTGTCATGTTTCACCATTTTTTTTTTTTTTCCTTTTCTATATAAGACCAAAGCAACCACTGAACATTCACCAGAAAACTGACCACTAAACAAATATTTCACTCAAAAATGATACCAACACTTGTACAACTGGTTTCTTTACACTGATGTTGTTGTTGAACGAGTTGAAATTCTGCATAAAGTTCACAAAGATTGTGCCTCGGAATTGTCTGATCTGCAGGTTTTAAATTTCACCTTCTCCCCACAAAATTGAAACCAAAAGTCAGAAGGTTTGACCTAGAACACCCAAAGGAATGATGCAGAAACAACATTGCCGTTTTCATTCATCTTTGCTTTTCACACACTGGCAGATGACCAGAGGATGGAGATAACTCCTGGATTTCAACCAGAGCCCTGTTAGCCGGATAAATTCTGACACTACCAAGATGAGAAAAAGTTGAACTTTAGGGGTAGGGGTTGCTGAGAATTGTTCATACATTTTCTTATGAATCTAATGATTATCGTTGGCATTCATTTCTCCTGATATCTTTTTAATTAGAATTCTTCCTAGAAAGATGTCTGGCACTTACAGGAAGGTCCGTATGAAGGTTGCCAATATCCCTAAGTGAAGATTTCTGTGGAACGAACTGGATTCTAGCTTGGCACATTTACGTCAGTCTGTGTCATTAGCCCCCCCACCCCCACCCTGGTGTTGGTATTCTAGAAGAGCACAATAGCATAAATACTGTCACAGCAATCCTGGCGAACAATGCCAGTAGATTATTACAACTCTTGAAGAAAAAAAAAAAAAGCTAAAAAGTAAAATTACACATCACTGGCTGTTAACTTCTTCAAAACGAACTGCCGTTTAGAACCATTGTGGCACTATTTCCTTGTGCCACTGTTTCTAACACACTCTGCAGCATGGACGGGTGGTAAATTGTCCATGAGCGTAGAGATACAAAGAAACCCCTTCCCATAATCCCCTTGCTATCTTTCTGTCTCTTTCCTACACGACCACCATGATGTGAGGACGCATAGACTGTCTCTCCGTAAATGAGGGGGGGCCACCCCCTCCCTCAACACTAGTTAGGGTAGGTTAGTTAGCTTTGAAAAGCCTATTGTAAAAATTAATTGTAAATTGTTTTTTTTGTAATATATATTGTATCTCTAATGTAAAATAAAATAGTTAGTTATACCTTTGTATATTACAAGTGTGTCGCGTGTCATTTTTCTTGTCTGCCATGAATGCCTTCATAAATGTCTGAAGTCGAAAGGCGGCCCTGAGGACAAAGAGATGAAGATTCCCACCAGAATGCCACCAGGGTGAAGAGATCATCTTGAGAAAAGAAAGGAGCCACACCCAAATCCAACATCTCAGGTATGATTTTCTTCTTGTTACTCAGACCCTAATGACTGGCCCATCTTCATGTCTTCATGAGACCGCTTTAAGACATTTACTATAACACGTCTGTCGGTCACACCCCAGTGACCGGCTGATAGTGGTATAAATGTTGCCTTAAGACTCAGGATTGACCCTGGTTAATTACCAGACGGATCTCGTCGCATCTGTGTCGCAGTATAAATGATGCACTATGACCAGAACATATTGTTTCCCAGCATGGAAATAATTTCGACCCTTAAACCCACGGCACAACCAAAAATAACGACCACTAGACGAATCGAATAAAAAAAAAAAAATGGTCCACGGTCTTAAAAAAAACGGAAAAAAAACTATTATTTCTGGCAAAATTAAAAAAAAAAAAAAATGGCAGACCAGTACACACGCGCACAAAAAAAAAAAAAAAAAAACGCACTCAAAAAAAGAAAATTCAGAACCTGAACAAAAAATTGTCTTGCACCTACAAAAAAAAAAAAAAACAGTTTACAAAGGATCGATTTAAAAAAAAAGAGTATTGAAAGTAACCCTTCGAAAAAAAAGTAAGAAATGTGTCCCACACACACACAAAAAAAAACAGAGACGAGAAAAAAGTGTCTCTAGAATATGCAATGTCTCTTTCTCTCTCACGCTTTCTCTCTTTCTGTCTCTCTCCGGATATATATCGATATGTGTGTATATCTATGCATCTTGTTATTACATGAAAAAAAAAAGAAAAAAATCCTTCAAACACGAAGCTCGAAAAATAAATTAAAAAAAAAAAAAAGGAAAGAAAATAAAGGATACCTAACATTTTTTATCTGATCTTTATTTCAGGTTTATAAAAATATAGGACTTTTTAAAAAATTCTTTTGACTTTGCAAGTGTTAGATTCAGATTTGAAAAAATAGAACTTTTACATTACATTTTATTCCATGAACAGTTGATGTGTTTATTTTTCAGGTTAGTTACCAATTTACGCTGAAACATAAGGGGACTTTTTGATTTGATAATGTTTTTTATTTATTGATGTTTGTCTGTTTAAAAAGAAAAAAAAATGTTACTGGTAAAAAAAAATGGGGGTTAGATAATATGAAAGTTTTGTGTTAGAATGTATTTTACAAAATTGTTCCAAATAAGATTGTTTTTCTATTTTCTTATTTTTTTTTTAAGCTCGTAGAAATGTTTAATGTCTACCTGTCACTCATTTTTTGAAACAATGGCCGCACATGGGAAAGAAGCGAAGATGACCTCGTCATGGTGTTTGTGAGGGTGTTGAGGGATGGGTGGGGGAACAATGCGACTTGCCTCTGTTTCTCTTCCTCTCTTTCTCCACCTCTCGTGTTGTCTACCATTCTTTCACCCTCTGCAAGCTTTTTTGGGGACGAGAGAGTGACTTTTAAAATCGAGTTTTTTTTTGTTGTGAGATTACGTAATAGTGTTATGAGGGTGGTGGGGTGTGTAATGGCATCGCTCTGCCTCTATCCCCTTCTTTTTCCCCTCATTCTCTTTCTCTACTCTTGCGTTTTAATGATTGTATAGCTAAACCCCCATGGCTGATTGCAGGAGGGCATATAATAACGAATTAACTTGGAGTTTTTTAAATTTTTCTACCAGGTTTAAAGAACAAAATTATTTATGCTTCGTTAAATTACATTAAATGATGTCTTCAATTGGTTTTTATTGAAAATAAAAACTGAGACGATTATTCAAACAGCACTTAAAGTACTTTTTTTTGAAGTCTTCGAGTGTTTGGAAAAGCCAACTGTTACATGATTACGTTGATTTTTTAAGAGTTCTCTGAGATGTTCATAGTTTTTCTTAAAGAAAAATTACGCTATTACATTTCGAATATTCTCTGAATTTTTAATAATTTCTAAGGAAATATTGTTTGACTAACGAAAGAGATTTTCCTGAACTCTAGATGATTTTAAGGAAGAATTATTCGAGCAAATTCTTTAATAGAAGGTTTATTTGAAATTGGACCGTATGATAGGGGTCCCTGAAATATTGACTGAGGAGTATATACGTAAAATTGAATTAATTATTAAGAAAAAGAAAAGATTTCCTCAGTCTAGAAAGATCTCTCTTAAATTGAAACTTTAATTTTTTCGAGCTGTTAACTATACAGAACTGGTCGTTAACTAATGTGACTCCCAGGTGTGGCGGGAGTTTATTAATTCGAAATAATCCTTGTGAGTGAGTTTAGGAAAAGAGTTGCTTTTAAATAATAAAATAATTACTTTGAAAAAAAAGTTAATTAACATGAAAAGTTTCTGAATTCGAAATGACCTGGATAATGGTCTAAAAGAAGAAATGATTTTTAAGAATCAATTAAATAACTTTAAATGTACACTGAATTTTAAAAATAATAATTACGAAATGAAAAAGTTTTGGGATGTCTCTGAATCTCATTGTGAAGGGTAAATTGATTCAAAATGAATTTTCTATGATCTTTTCGGAAGATTAATTTTAATAATGAACCAAATGTTTGGAATAATTTTTGAATTGTATTACGAAAAATGGGTCTATTCGAAGTTTATGACTTTTTGAGAAGATTGGTTTTTATAATAATAAATGAATTACTTTGGAAAGAAGTTAACTAACATAAATTGATTTTAACGATGAACCAAAATACTTGAAATAATTTTGAAATTTTGGAATTAAATTTTAATGATTTTTTGTAAATCAAGTTTTGAAAAAATACACATACTTTTTAAATGTACCCTGAAATTTATGAAAAAGTTAATTATGAATGTAATAACTGAAATGCGTTTGCATTGTGTAAACAAATTCTAATTGTGACCGAGGTGCTCTGAAATGATTTTTTAAAAGTGTTTTCTTTTTAAGAAAAAAAAAATTGTTAACACCCTATTTCATTGATTTAATGTATACCAGGTTTCTGAATTGTTTATTTTTGGAATTTTTTTCCCCCTAATTGAGTATTCTAACTCATGAAGGCTGAGTGCCCTTCTTAATTAATTCTTTATATAATTAATAAATATTCCGTGGTGGATAGTTTTTATTGGTCGCTCGGCGGCAGACTCCTTGCTCTAACAGAATTAATTGGATTAGAACCTCTGAAACCAAGGTTTTACTAAATCCATATAGGTCGGCGTGATGAGGTCACGTAACCCCGACTTATCTAAAATACATTATACTGGTCGCTGAAGAGAGCGTAAGTCCAGTAACTGAAGTAATAACTTGGAATACATATAGGTCGGCGTGATGAGGTCACGTAACTCCGACTTGGTTAAAATACATTATACTGGTTGCTGAAGGGAGCGTAAATCCAGTTACGAAAATAATGTTATGCAGACTAAATTAAAAAACGTATAGGTCGGCGTGATAAACTCACGTAGAATCCGGCTTAGTGAAATACGTATAGGTCGGCGTGATAAACTCACGTAGAATCCGGCTTAGTCACATACGTATAGGTCGGCGTGATAAACTCACGTAGAATCCGGCTTAGTGAAATACGTATAGGTCGGCGTGATAAACTCACGTAGAATCCGGCTTAGTGAAATACGTATAGGTCGGCGTGATAAACTCACGTAGAATCCGGCTTAGTGAAATACGTATAGGTTGGCGTGATAAACTCACGTACAATCCGGCTTAGTGAAATACGTATAGGTCGGCGTGATAAACTCACGTAGAATCCGGCTTAGTGAAATACGTATAGGTCGGCGTGATAAACTCACGTACAATCCGGCTTAGTGAAATACGTATAGGTCGGCGTGATAAACTCACGTAGAATAC
Source organism: Euprymna scolopes (assembly GCF_053919585.1). Classification (NCBI taxonomy): domain Eukaryota; kingdom Metazoa; phylum Mollusca; class Cephalopoda; order Sepiida; family Sepiolidae; genus Euprymna; species Euprymna scolopes. The sequence goes on along the minus strand of NC_136485.1, from coordinate 69,514,696 downwards.
GGCTTAGTGAAATACGTATAGGTCGGCGTGATAAACTCACGTACAATCCGGCTTAGTGAAATACGTATAGGTCGGCGTGATAAACTCACGTACAATCCGGCTTAGTGAAATACGTATAGGTCGGCGTGATGAACTCACGTAAAATCCGGCTTTGTTAAAAAAATATTATACTGGTTGCTTAAGAAAGTGTAAATCCAGTAACTGAAATCATGAGGTCATTGCCTCGATGGAGGGCGAGGATGATTACCCTCTCTGGTATTTGAAGCAGTATACCAGTCTACCAGGAGCCTGGTGGAAAAAATAACTTGCTTCACTGAGTTCCTGATGGAACGTAGAGCATGGGGACATTGATTGCTGACGGCCGGTTGACGCACCATTCACGGAAAATTAGGGACTTCTGAAATTTATGAATACTCATAAATTTCGGATAGCATAGGGAGGGATGTGGCACTATTTCCTTGTGCCACTGTTTCTAACACACTCTGCAGCATGGACGGGTGGTAAATTGTCCATGAGCGTAGAGATACAAAGAAACCCCTTCCCATAATCCCCTTGCTATCTTTCTGTCTCTTTCCTACACGACCACCATGATGTGAGGACGCATAGACTGTCTCTCCGTAAATGAGGGGGGGCCACCCCCTCCCTCAACACTAGTTAGGGTAGGTTAGTTAGCTTTGAAAAGCCTATTGTAAAAATTAATTGTAAATTGTTTTTTTTGTAATATATATTGTATCTCTAATGTAAAATAAAATAGTTAGTTATACCTTTGTATATTACAAGTGTGTCGCGTGTCATTTTTCTTGTCTGCCATGAATGCCTTCATAAATGTCTGAAGTCGAAAGGCGGCCCTGAGGACAAAGAGATGAAGATTCCCACCAGAATGCCACCAGGGTGAAGAGATCATCTTGAGAAAAGAAAGGAGCCACACCCAAATCCAACATCTCAGGTATGATTTTCTTCTTGTTACTCAGACCCTAATGACTGGCCCATCTTCATGTCTTCATGAGACCGCTTTAAGACATTTACTATAACACGTCTGTCGGTCACACCCCAGTGACCGGCTGATTGTGGTATACCATCATCTTTAACTTAATTGCTGGGACAACACGAAGCTCAGCTCTACGTTCACTGGTCTACTTAGGAAATAATACCCAGGATTTGTCCTAGGTAGAATTTCCTAAATTCAGTCGTCCTCAGTCTTGTATCTCACTGTAGAGGCAATGGGTGACTTTAAATGGTGAACAGTGACTACTTCTGCAATATGATGTAGCATTTCTTGAGGGGAGAAAGTGAACGTTAGATTTGCTGCCTGGATGATTAGGCCTCTGAATCAAGCAAGATGTTTAATTTTAACCATGAGGTTCATGTGCATGCAGACCCGGGGTCATTAATCATTAAATTTGTATCCAAACTGTATGCAGTCAGTTGGTTTGAGATCCAAATGGACAATACGTTCTTTAACCAACAACTGTATCTTCAATATGATGCAGAGAGTAAAATGGTCGACAGCAATGACGAACTCCTGGAATTTTTAATGAAAGGAATGAAATTGGAATCAGTTCTTTTCACATCAAAGCCCATATGATGTACCAAAGTTGCGTTGATTTTCTAATGGAAAAATTACAAATCAATCTGGACACTATGCAAAATCTGCTAAGATCCCACTTTCCCAAGAGGAAATAAATTTATTTCTAATATATGCTCCCAACTGAGATGCCAGAGAGGGCATCATTAGTGACATATTGTTTGGATAATTAGGGAGTATCTGGCATTTCAATATGCATGCTCTTCTCGCCAAGATGACCCTACCAGAGATTATTTGTTTGATAGAATTTGTTGTTTAAATTTTTTCTTTATGGTATTCAACTACTTTTACAAAAAAAGCTAAAAATATAATTGTTTATCTGAATGCAATCAAATCTACATAGAAATCAGTTTATCAATTTTGTAAGCAGCTAGTGCTAAATTGCCTCCAGCCTAGTTGGAAATTTTTTCTTTTTTTTTTTTTTAGAAAGCAAAGTGAAATACATTATTTTCTTGTAAAGATCATGGTAGAAGAAAAAAGACAAATTGGCTAGTCAGAATCAAATAACGATTTGTCAGATGCATTACTATATGGGTCTATCTTTGATCTGATTGGATCTTGTGAAACAGCGAATGAAATGAGATTTACCAATTGATCCTTTTATTTTTGTTTAATTATCAAGCAGCCAAGATATGATGTTGAAAGGTAATTTGGCAATTAATTTGTTAGGAATATATACCCCCCCCCCAATGGTATCTCTCAACATTTAGATTTGGCACCACCTTCCTACTAATAAGCTGCACTGCCTACATGGTACCAATAAGCAAAAAAATATATATACATATTCTGGTTTCACCTGGTTTGGTATCTCTTGCAAAACTAATTTCTATGAACTTGTTCAACTTATGTTAAGTCTGCTCTTACGATCTTACAATTTCTTTTTGTTTGTTTCAAAATTTATACACAAAACCATCTACCTAATGAAGGAAAGATTATGCATGTATCTTTGTGTGCTTGCACTATACCACCAGAACCATTGAACTGATTTTTTATGGAATTTGCAACAGAGAATTTGTATGATTGTATCGTATATATGTATGAATAAATGCAAATTGAACCTCAAAATGCTTTGAATCATTCTTAATCTATAGTCGTTGTACATTTGCATAAAATATTTGAAAAGCTTGCTTCAATAAATATTAAAATATTAATCTTATTTAAGAAATGGGTTCTATGATTTTTCTCTGCATAATAGTTGTACAAATTTAAGAAAATGCAAGTGTAAAAAATATTTTATTGGTATTATATTTGTTTAGCAGAATATATAAAAAAAAGAAGTTTTTACTGGACATGTGTGAAGCCCCCCCCCCGCTCCCATTCACAATCAATTATATACATTACTTGATTTTGCGAGATCAATTTAGTACCAAATTTCAAGATATTTAAATATTTAATTTATCTTTTTCAAATATTTGTTCAATATGAAAATTTGGTGTTTTAATCAACATTTCTCCAAAAAAGCTATATAACCGTCTTCAAGATCAAAACATATCTTCAGAGATTACAAGCCATAGGCACACTTCAATTTTCTTGCCTGATACATTTTACATAAATATAGATTTTTTTTTTCATAAATTCTCTAACCTTTCTTTCTTTGGAGAACACACATACCTTGAGTTTTATATATAACTAGCCTGAGTACCCGGGTGTTTGAAGGTGTGTGTTGAGCAAAAAAAGAAAGAAAAAAAAGTCACATGAACGATTTACGCGTGCGTGAAACAGTTGGCAGATAAAAAAAAAATGTGTATATATATATATGAGAGAGAGAGAAAGATTGATGAAACACTACCTTGTCAAAATAAGCTAAGCCCAGTTAAGGCCAGAGATTACAATGGCCAAAAATGTGAATAACAGTAAAAATTGTACAAATCAAATACATTTTGTTCGCTTTATTTCGTGTCTGCTGCAGAAAGAATGTTTTCCCTAAAAAGAGACAATTATCAAGTTTTTAGTCGTGTGCAAGTCACTTCGTCACTTTTGTGCTTGGCCTTTTTGGTTAAGATCAAAGGTCTGTTGTTAATAGATGCTGTTCTTAGCTTTTTAAGCTGATACTGACCTGACCCGGGGCCTGGGCAACAAGTGTCAAGCAAAGATCATATATGAGGGCAACGCCACATATAAGACCTTGGTCAATGTAGGGGCAACCCTTCATACCAATTGTCACTATCTAGCTCTCCTACTGCCTGGGGAGTTGGTCCCCATTTCCCCTTCACTCCTCACTTTAAAAATCTGCCTTGTGCCTAATTTGCTCGGTGGGGGAGCAAATAAATACCCTTAGCTTTTTAAGCTTTTCTTGGCCTTTTGGCTAAGATCAAAGTGTAGTATCTGTTCCGGCAGATACTGCAAGCAAAGACCATATGTGGGGGCAGCCCCACATATAAGACCTTGGTCAATGTAGGGGCAACCCTTCATACCAATTGTCACTATCCAGCTCCCCTACTCCCCGGGGAGTTGGTCCCCATTTCCCCTTCACTCCTCACATTAAAAATCAGCCTTGTGTCTAATTTGCTTGGTGGGGGAGCAAATAAATACCTCAAAGTGTAGTATCTGTTCTCCCAGTTACTCATTTTTGATTTTTTTTAAGAGGTCCGCCACTTGACCCATCCATCAAGTTTAAGGCTTTCACTTTGGTCACTTTTGTGACTTTATTAACCTTGGTTAGTGGGACCGACCCCCTCTTTGGGGAGTCTGGACCCTTTTCGCTCCCCCAGGGCCGACGCCATTGTGTGGTAGTCTGGACCCGAAAACTGATCCCTTCTTTGGGAGTTTGCTGTTCTCGGGACCGACAACACTTTCTTTGGTAGACGCGACCTGGTCGGGTTAGCTTAGCATTTTTTCTTTTGGGTACTTCGTTTCCTCCTCCCCTCTGAGGTTGAAATGGTCTACTTTCTCCCCTCTTAATTGCCTGTGCAGCACTCTGACCTGCCAGGCCCACTCTTTGTCTTCCTTCGCTGCACTCCCAGTGGATTGAGCAGACCGGGCTCTCTTTCTCGCTTTCTTGGGGTTGTTTGCGGGCAGGGTGACGTGGGTAGGGCAGGTGTTTTGTTTCTGCTCCCCTCTCTGGGTAGAGATGTCTATCCCCTCTCTCTCTTAATTGCGATGCGGCACTCTGATCCGCTAGCACCCACTGCATCTTCCTTCGCTGCTCTCCCCCCTTGCGGGGGATCTGAGCTGACTAATCTGACATCCCCGTGAGGGGAGGTCAATCCACTTTCTCTCTTCTGACCTCACCCACTCCCCTCCACGCCCCCCCATTTCCCTGCATTTTCTTTTCTCCCCTGTTACACTTTGGTCTGCGGCAGCAGCTGGTGCAGTTTTTCCGCACGATGCCGGGGAAAAGGCGTATACCACCACAGATGCGCCACATCGCTCCACCACTTGAGTACTCCCCATTGGAGGGAGCACCTCCCACGAGGAATGAAGAGAAGGAGAAGGCCAGTGTAGGGCCGCAGCCCGCGGCGACCCAGGCAGCGCCAATACCAGAAGGGCAACCAAACCAGCCCTCTGCTCCCCACGAGGGCCACTCCCCAGTCCGGAGAGTCAAAGAAGCGGCTGAAAAGGGAACGAGGCTCAAACTTGGTGGTACACACCCAGCGACACCGGTTCCACCTCAATCCTCATCGGTCGAAGCCAGCACTCCCGCTCAGGCTCCCCAAGAGGACCAAGATGAAATGGAGGACACTGGAAAAACGGCTGACAAGGGAACGATGCACCCGGCAGGTGGTACACACCCAGCGACATCTGTTCCACCTCAATCCTCATTAGCCGGAGATGACCTCACCACTCCTGCTCCCCAAGAGGACAACCTCCCAGCAGAAGAGCAAAGAGAAGCTGGAGATAGGGAGACCAAAGACGACACTGATGGACCACAGCCTATGGCTCCACCGGTCTCCCAATCCCTTTCCGGTCACCCAACACCAACTCCCCAAGAGGACAACTCCCCGAGACCAGAAATGGAGGAAGACGAGGATGGTGTTGCCTGCAGAACCAGAGCTCTGTTCAGAGACACCCTAGCATTGCTAAAGATTCTCGGGGGGGAATACAAGGCACCTTCATCGCCCAAAGCTTCCCTAAACATGCCAACTCCAGCCAAAGTCCCGAAAGGCAACCCTCCGATGACTAAGCCTGTGGAGAAGAAACCCACTCCAGAATCTCCAGGCAGAACCAAGGATGGGGACCAGAGATTGGGCCACAACAAGTGCAATACACCTCAGGAGGACTGGCTGAGTCTTACCCCAAACAAGACAACGATACAGCAGCCACAACAGCAGAAAAAGAAAGAAACAGCGGCCACTCCTCGCCCCGGTCCATCCAACGCCAAACAGAACGGAACAGTGACATGGGGCCCACAGAACCAGGAGCAGATGACACCTGAAGAGTACAGGGAGCTCTTCAACTCAACTTACAAGGCCGTTACAGATGGTATAAACATCCAACCTCTTCCGGGACAAATTGAAGAGCTGGAGAAGAGAGTTCTCTCCCTGGTCACCTCCAACCTTAAGACCAGGAGCTTAACAGGTGTCAACAAAGACACCATAGTGGAACTCCTCATCGGACTGAACATTCCGATCAGCTACATATGCAGGAGAAGTTTCGCCATGTGGGACATCCTGCTCCCCAGTCAAGAAGAGGCAAAAAGACTGGCTGAGACTGACCACATTAGAAATATTCGGCTCCAGCTGGTATATTTGAATAAAAGAATCGCCTCGGTCTCAGTCTTAAATGTCCCATGCTACATGACCGGAAGGGAGCTCGGGGCCATTATGAGCCAGTACGGCGACGTGGAAGCTGTCGTCCCATCCCGCGGTCAACGCAACGTGATGACTGGGGACTACAAAGTCCGAATGGTCCTGGACAAGGTCGAATTCGACACCCTTCCGGCCATGCTCAAGTTTGGGGATTGAACCATGACACTGATCGTGCAAGGGAGAAGGCCACACTGCTGGCACTGTCAGCAAATGGGACACATGGCAAAGGACTGTCCACAAAAAACAACCACCCAGAGCCCCGAGAAAAGCCCCCACCAAAGCACCGGCCAAAACTCCAGCAGAAGTCCAAGCCTCAACACAAGTCACAACCTCAGCCACAGTAAACGCCGGCCCAGTAGCAGAAGCAGGTTGGATGACAGTCACTAAGAAAGGCAGAGCCAACAAAAACCTGCCCAAGCCAATAGTGACCAATACCCAACCCGACATCACACTGATGGACACGCAGGCATCCTCTTCCTCCAACAAAAGGAAGCTCCAAGATTCCGAGGAAGAGATTGTGTCGGACGGAGTAGAGGCGACCACAGACGCAGAGGAAACAGCCACAGCAACAGTCACCAAAAAGACGAGCAAGAGGAGGAAGAGCAGGAAGACTAAAGGAGACACCCCCACCCACAAAGACAATAGTAAAACAGAAGCTGAACTCCCCCCTCCACCCCCACCCCAATCAGCCAGTAGAACCAACTCCCTCCCGGCCAAGCTCCCCCAGAACAGTTTCACGTAACTCATCCCCGCATAGGGTAAGCACCAACCCCCAAAAGCCTACACCCCCAACTCCCGTCATTCCTACCCTCACTCCTCCTCCTCCTCCCCTGGCCAAGGAAAAACCTATGCCACCAGTTCGCATGGAGCAGACGAAAAAACTCCCTTTCCTACCAGGGGAAAGGATTTGCGAACTGGACCCTCTCCAACCAATACCTGACCTCAAAGGCCAGCAGAAGGTCCGGTACAACAAATTGAGGAATTTTGTGTATGTCGGTGGCAACAACGTCGCCGACCCAACCAAATTCAAGAACGTTCCCTTGTTGACCACTTTCATTAGGGTCAACAAGGATACTAGGACTGAAGCCCTCTGGGCCATGATAGATGCAGCAAAGGATGCTATCCCAGGCCAGCAGCTGGTGGATAGGGAGCATCCCTTACTGAACAATATCATATACAAATGCGAGGGAAGAATCCCGGTTTATATCCACCCCTCCTTTTACAAGGCACTTAAACTCACTTTTCCCCTGGACGTGGGAGGCGTGGCCAAGGATGGATTACCCTCGCCGGATTTACTCACTGGAAGCCTTGGACAGGCCTGCCACGTCCTCATCCCCGAGGACTTCAGGCCCGTGTGTGACGCTGAATAAGGTAGGTGACCATGGCTTTGAACTTGGCTACTTATAATGTGAGGGGCCTCAGATGTCGAAGCAAGGCCGTGTGCGTGCTGAGAGATCTGATGTCCCTCAAGATAGATATTGCAGCTATACAGGAGACCCATTTTATTTGTGACGGGGATTGTCAGGTGCTGGTGAGCGACTACGACGTTTAATCAGCATATGGCAATACCTATAGTCATGGAATCTCCTTGCTAGTAAATCGCACTCTATCAGCGTCTGTGAATGTTGTTCACGCGGACGGGGACGGGCGGGCGATTGTCGTCGATGTTGCCGTAAATAGCAGTGTGTTTCCGATAGTCGCAGTTTACGTGCCTAATTCCGCTGTGGAGAGGATTTCCTTCTTTCGACGGGCGGAGGGTTTTATAGATGATCCAGAGAGGATGATTGGAATGCCATCCTCGATCCCAAGATAGATAAGGTCGGGGGGACTAGCGGGTCGGTGTGGTGCGACAGATTTTGCCTGGATCACTCGGGGTGGGAGATGTGGACGTGGCATCCTAATACGCCTTCCTATCCAAGTACTTACTTGGATCGGATGTTAGTTAGAAGAGGCGATGTAGATTTCCTATCTTGCCCCACTTTTTAGGACACTCAGACCATAAACTAGTTATGGCCTGTCTGAACTTGAGCTATAGGCCTAGACTGGCTAGATACTGGAAGTTCAACAGCACCTTGTTAGAGCTGGAGGACTACTGGTTGAAGGTTACAGAGATAATCCAACAGGCATTAGTGGGGGCGGTTACCGGGAGTAAGTGGTGGATTAGTCTCAAGGCTAAGATTAGATGCTTCTCGGTCCAGTACAGCCAACGCCTCGCACTAGATAATGCTAAGGCCAAGAAGCGTATAGAGAATAGGCTGACCCAGGCGGTGGAGTGGGGGGGTACCCCCTAGAGATAGCGCTAGCAAAACAAGACCTTAACCGCTTGGCTAGCGAGCGGTACGAGGGCCAGATAGTTAGGGCTAGGCTAATGAAAGTCTCGAACGAGGCTGTTAATGTAGACGCTGTTGAGCGTAAGGCTGCTCTAAGGTGCGGCTTGGATGGGTACATTCGAAAAGTAAACGACCTGGAAGGGCACGCCCTCATGTTGACGCGGGAGATTTGCGAGGGATTTCAAAAGCATCTATCAGAGCGCTTCACCCAACTATCCAGACTCAGGGTTGAAGAGTTTGGCAGCTATTTGGCCGACTCGTCCCGCCTCATGGCGGCTAGCTATGATGGTCTTGTCGCGGAACATGAGATCATTACTGCGTTGAAGCAGGTCGGCTGCAACAAGTCCCCGGGGCTTGATGGTCTACCCTACGAATTCTACTTGAGGCTGTCGCTCATGTTGGTCCCTATTCTGAAGGATATGTTCAACCATTGGTTTATTCAGGGCTCCATCCCTGGGCAGGTGACCAAGGGTGTGATCACATTGCTGATGGTCACTGAGGCGCTCGCTCGATACGAAGAAGTTACAGGGGCCGTCTTCAATCGCAGTAAGTCAGTGAGTCTGCGGTTGGGTGCCTGGACCCGAGTAAATTCGCTTTCAGGCATCTTCAGTTTGACCGACGGCCCGGTCCGGATCCTTGGTGTGTGGTTCGGACCGGGTCTCCAGCTGAAGAAAAACTGGTCGGAAGTAGAGGCCAAGGTCGAATCCTCTGTTAAGACTTGGGTTTGGAGGAAATTGTCCTTGAAGGGTCGGGCGGAGGCGTGTGCTACATACGTCTTTCCGCTCATCCTTTACCGTCTGTCTGTACTTCCCCTCCCTGCAAAACGACGAATCAGCTTACAGGAGCACCTCTACACACTCTTGTGGAACGAGGGTAAGCATTATGTTTGCAGAGAGGTCTGTGTTCGAAATCTGAGCAAGGGAGGCTTAGGACTGCCCGATCTCCTGTGTCACAAGCACGCAGAGAGGTTGGCCTTCCTGAGCCGTTCGTTGTACGTAGACGTTCCATGGGTCACTGCGGGTGAAAGCTCATTTTCCAATCTCACACCTGACCCCTCGGTCTCCGCCGTGCTTCGACCGAGGGGGGAACAAACATTCTACGCCGAATGCCGGTCCGCACAGAGCATTGCCGGGGACCAGTGTCCTCGAACAGTCTAGGAACAGGCTTTATCGGGAACTAGTGGGGTGTAGCAAAAAGGAACCACTAGTGAAATGGACGGGGATGTTGTTGGAGGAGGTCCGCTCCCAGTGGAGTTGGGCGCCGGGACGGGACTTTCTTACAAATTTGGAATTTTCCCTTACCTGGCGACTTGTCCGGAACGCACTGCCCCTCCTTGAGGAACTCAACCTTTACAATGAAAAAGCCCGGGTCTACTGCCTGTGCTGCGACGAAGACATGAGAGAAACAGCCGGTCATGCCTTTTTCTGCTGCAACAGGCTCAAGACCCTCCTAGGGTACGTCAACGAGGTAACGGCTTGCATCAATGCCAAGCGCTAGCTTGAACTCGACAAATCATATTTTGTGGAGAACATTGATCTGCTGCTGCCTAGGGAGAAAAAAATGGTTTTTCTAGCGATACTAGCAGTAGCGAGGATGGTCATATGGATCACACGCCTCAAGCGAGTCCGCGAAGAGATATCTGTTCCAGATCGAGATCTGATCGTCTACTTTAAACATCTGCTTAAAGTAAAGATCAGATGCGATTGGAAGAGGTTGCCTCGAGTGGCCTTTGACAAGAGGTGGGTGCATGACGCTAGCTTGTGCATCCGATGAGGCGCCAAGTTTGAATTTGTGTTACCACCATAGGCATGGCACATGCGGTACTGGGTCCCACGGAGCCCATCCCGCTAGGTTAGACAAATAAAAAATAAAGAGACTCTTGACTGGTGATACAAATGGGATCCTGTCCCCCGATTGTTTGTTTTTTGGCACTAGAGAACCTTCCGAGGCTACCCTACCACTACCCCCCCCTATCTTTTTGTTTTATCACCCCCTGGTCAACCCCTACTCGAAGGTCGCCGCCTAATATATTCCCCTTTTTTTTTTTTTAACAATCTATTTATTTTACTCCCAACACCCGATATGAATTCTTCACAATCCCCATTAGGGATCTCCCCACTTGTTTTCGGTGCCCCGGAAAACAGTAGGTGATCTAACTACTTAGATTATCTCAGGGAGGGACCTTACTAACAATGCACTAGGAAATTTTATTTTTTGTATATTTTTTCTAGATTCCCCACTCCCCAACACGAACTGTTTTTCTTCCAAATTCAAGAACTTTTTATTTTCCAATGAATTGAACTTTTTTCACACACACACACACACACACACACACATTTTAATTAAAAAACAAAAAATGCTTACACACACAGAAATTGTATATATATCCTTTTTGCAAAAACGCTGGGGTTTTCATTAGTTAGTTTAGAGTCCACAGAGTGAATGAGGTATTGTGGTAAATGTTGCCAGTCAAGAGTAAGTCGCCAAAGACTCTAATTTTTACTTTAGTTACAAAGATCCTGCAACACTCCCCTCCCCAGATCTTATAGGGCCTTGTGCCTAAATTTGTTTTGTCTGTTGGAGATTTTACTTTTTAAAATTTTTTAATTGTAATTTTTTCTTTAAACGGAATAAATTAAATATGAAGATCAAAGTGTAGCATCTGTTCTTACTACATGCTGTACTTATGTTTGTAATTTTGATATAAAATGCGGGATCACTTTTCTGTATTAATTTATTGTAAAATGATCACCCACTTTACAACCAGTCAGTCTCAAAGCCGTTCAAGTCATTCTCCAGATCATTCAAGTTGTTTTTGAAGGATTCCAGTTATTTTTTAAGCATTCAACTCATTCTTAAGCTTATTCAATTCATCCTTAAGTTCATTAAAGTCATTCTAAGTCATTTATTTTTTATTTATTTAAGTCATTTATTTTTTATTTATTTAAGTCATTTCAGCCCATTTTTCGGTCATTTTAGTTTATTTTTAAGAATTTCATATCAATTCACGCATTCATTCATTACAGAGAGCACACGGTTAATGGTTATCGGCGTTGTTCATTCGATACTGACTGCCACTGACGTCACAGAAACTTGTTGACAAATAAGCAGATTTAAAATGGATTAACAACTTAATTCTGTTGAGAGAAAAAAAATGTCTGGCTTTTAAATGTTTAATCTTTTTACCATAAACCAAATAGACAGCAAGTTTTCCTTTTAACTAAGATTTATTCATTATTAATCATACTTTTTATTTTTAGATTCAAATATTAATAACTACATTTTATTTCAGTATTTAATTTAATGTATTTCTGTTTTATTAAATGCTAGCTTTTTTCTCGTCCATAAATGTTTATTTATCTACCAAGTTGATTGCAAAAATAGATTAGGTAATTGTATTCATTTTTAGTTCGTGAGAGGGGAATCTATCACCATACTTTCCCTTAAACACGTCCGTTGGACTTTTAAGTATAATACTTAATAATTTTTTTTTTTTTTTTTTTTTTTAAATGAGTGATTTTTCTGACAAAGGGACAAGAAAAAGCCGTTTTCTAGGTTGGCAGTATTTTACGCAAACAGTTGGCAGAGATGGCGGAAATTTTCTGTTTCTATGCCTATCCTTGTAGGATAGACATAGAGTGGCTGGAGGTAAACGTTTTATCTGGGCTGACATTATCCGCCTGATAGTCAGGGACCTGAACCTTGGATTAATCACTAAGGAGGCTGTCCTATCAGCAGGTACAAAGTACTGGGGCTACTGTATTGCCATTTGGTGAATGGATTCTGGTGGGGCCTCTCGATGCCATATTAGTGGGTAATTGTTACGGCTTTACCTTATCATGTTCTACAAAAAAAAAAAAATTCTTCATTTCTTCTTCTCTCTTAGTTTCCCCTCTCTGTCCTGCTCTAAGTAAATCTGATGACCTAATCCACAAATTCCAAAATTCCATCATGACAAGTTTCAAGAAAAAATACACGATTAAACCGGGTTCTCCAACTTCCAACGTAGACCCCTACTACCATGTCTCCTTCTCCAACATCAGGGGTCTACGTTCTAACCTTCTAGAGGTTGAAACCCAATTACAGGAGACTAAACCAGACCTTTTATTTTTAAGCGAAACTGGCATTGAACAGGCTATTTCCCTAGAAGAGTTTGCAATTAAAGGATACTCTAACTTAACTTCTAAATCTGACTCCCAAAATCGCCATGGGCATGGAATATGTGCCTATATTAAAGATGGTTTTCCATGTGGTAGGGACATCTCCAGAGAAGATCCTAACTTACCCTATATGTGCTTCCGGGTTGCATTAGCTCACACTACTGCATTTATATTTACTCTCTATCGCCCCCACAACAGCAGAGTTACTATCTTTCAAAGCATATCTGAGAAAATTGACCACGTCCTATCTGCTTATCCTTCAGCTAACATTCACGTATGTGGAGACTTCAATGTTCACAACGTTGAATGGTTGACCCACTCAAACAAGACCGATGATGAGGGGAGGTTCTGTCATGATTTCTCCATTGCTTATGACCTCACTCAGATTGTTTACGAACCCCCCGTGTGCCCGACAATGACGGCCAGTATGTGAGCCTACTCGACCTTTTTTTCTCACAACTTGCCCTCAACTATGTTCAGTTTCTGTTCTATCTCCTTTTGGATCTTCTGACCACTCTGTTGTATCAATTAAGATAAAAATGAAATGTAATAAGTCCCCAGACGTACCTCTCCATCGTACAGTATATCGATACACTAAGGCTGACTGGGATAGCTTCCGTACATTTATATTGGATCTACCTCTGCGTTCAACGTTTAAAAAGGATGTGTCCTCTATAGTATCAGACCTGACAGAATGGTTAATTGTAGGTATAGACCGTTTCATACTCTCGAAAAAGTTCCAGCAAAAACCTAACAGCCAGCCATGGTTCTCTCCAGAATGTGCTGCTGCCATTGCGCACAGAAATCACTTTTTCCACTGCTTCCAACGTAATAGATGTATGGAAACTAAAACCGCTTTCAGGACTGCCAGCAACCATTGTAAGAAAGTAATAAAGAACGCAAGAGAGTTGTATGCTCAATCCGTCAAGTCCAAAGTAGCTGAGCAGCGGCTTGATTCCCACCAGTTTTGGCAAATAGCAAACAGAATTCTGAAGAGAAGCGTGTGCTCTATCCCAACTAACATCAATGGACCTGAGGTAATCTCGTCAGCATCAGACAAAGCCAAACTCTTTGTAGCTAATTCTACCCTTTGCGACCAAGGCCGCCAACCCCCAATATTTCCTCCTGTATCAGAAAATATGCTGTGATATACATATATCTGTACTTGATGTTGCCAAGCTAATCAAAAACCTTGATTTCAGTAAAGCAACTGGCCCTGACGGTATTCCAATTATAGTACTCAAAAAACTTCAACCTGAACTAGCGCCCATACTTACGAAACTCTTTAAACGTTGTCTTAAGGAGAATAGCTTCCCATCACCCTGGAAAATCTCATCAATATGCCCTGTATTTAAGAATTCAGGTGATTGTTCATCCCCATCTCAGTACAGGCCAATAAGTCTCCTGTGCGTCATGAGTAAGTTACTGGAATCTGTGTTAAATAGAGAAGTAATCAACCATCTCAGCAAAAATAACCTTAGTGACTCACAATATAGTTTCTGTTCTGCTAGATCTACAGCAGATGTGCTTACAGTTATATCTCATAGGATTAGCAAATCTCTCGACAGAGGCAACCACCTTCAACCAGAACTAGAGCCCATACTTACAAAACTGTTTAAACGTTGTCTTAAGGAGAATAGCTTCCCATCACCCTGGAAAATCTCATCATGTGCCCTGTATTTAAGAATTCAGGTGATCGCTTATCCCCCTCTCAGTACAAGCTAATAAGTCTCCTGTGCGTCATGAGTAAGTTGCTGAAATCTGTTAAATACAGAAGTAATCAACCATCTCAACAAAAATAACCTTCTTAGTGACACTCAATATGGTTTCTGTTCTGCTAGATCTACAGATGTGCTTACAATTATATCTCATAGGATTAGCAAATCTCTCGACGGTGGCAACCTTTCTAGGGCAATTGCACTTGACATATCTAAGGCCTTTGATAGGGTATGGCATAAAGGTTTACTTCGTAAGATCTGTAGCTATGGTATAGCTGGAAATGTCTTCTCAATTATTAAATCAGAGAGAACTCTGTTAGGTTCATAATAGTAGTTGAAAGGCAAAAATCAGAAGCTCACAGTATTAATGCTGGTGTCCCTTAGGGGTCCATCCTGAGCCCAACTCTTTTCCTGATCTACATTAATGATCTTCCAAATCACATCCTTTCATCATTTATAGACATTTATGCTGATGACACTATCTATGGTAGCACATCTAAGATAGTAAATGACCAAGTTCTCTCTGATTCTCAGCACGTGGTACAATGGGGAAAGGAGTGGCTGGTTACTTTTAATGCATCTAAAACCAAGTTTCTATCTTTACATCATCAACATTCTGATCCACATCTGGCATCAATTGAAATGAATGGCTCTCGTCTTCAGGAGCCTCAAGTTTTGACAAGCTTCTGGGCTTGACCGTTACTCCTGATCTTAAATGGAACACGTACATCAAATCTGTTGCCAAGGCCACTGGAAAAATGGTGGAATCTTTCTATCGATCCAGTAAATATCTCACTGCTGATGCAATTCTCTATCTATATAAGAGCCAGGTATGTCCAAGGATGAAATACTGTTGCCACATCTGGGCAGGAGCTACTAGAAAGGACTTGTCCTGTCTTGATAGAGTTCAAAATAGACTTTGTAGCCTCGTAGATGTCCTTTTGTCTTCCCTGCAACCTCTATCTCACAGAAGAGATGTTGCAAGTCTCTGATGTATCATTATTTTCATGTAAAGTGTTCTACTGAGCTTCAGTCTATGATCTCCCCCCCTCACACTATCAATAATTCCCCTCATTTTTTATGTGCCTAAACCTAAATGTAGATTCCATGAAAAAAAAGCTTCTTTCTTAGAACTGCACGCCTGTGAAATTCTTCCGTTTTCCGGCTGACTACAATATGGTTGTCTTCAAGTCTAACGTAAAAAAGTTCTTGATGAGCCGTTCCATATAAGTTAACAAATTTACTGTATTGTCCAATTTAACCCTTACCCTTGAGTGGCCTCTTGGCCTTGATAATGTGGTGATGCCTATGTAAAAAAAAAAAAAAAAAAAAAAAAAGAAAAAAGCAGAATGGGTTAACCTTCGTAATACTTTCAACACCCCCATTAATCAACAGTGATAATAAAAATTTATGCTCATCTATCAATGTTCTACAGGATAGAACAATAAAATTGTTGCCCTAGAAAAGACAATTTCATTTCGGTTTGATGAAAACCTGTTTCTTTTTTCTTACGGACCATCTACTAGTTGGTTAGTTATGTACAAATCCCAAGAGCCTTCTATCATGTCTGAAAGTGACAATGTTCAATGAGCGAGATCGGAGATGTGCCGCTGTAAAAACTCATGCTATTTACCGATACGAGACAACAGAACCATTGCCAACACCCTCAAAATACAAATCCAGACTGGAGGGCACAGCTCAACAAAGTTTCCAGACACAGTTATGGTCTTTGGTGTAGTTTCAAGTAGGGGCCATATCACATCTTCGAAGTCAGCTTGAAAATTAACACCAAAATGTACCTGGGTGTACTGAAAAGTGTGGTGATCCCCTGGTACAATCATGTTGCTGCTGGTAGACCCTGGGTGTAGCAACAGGACTCGGCCACAAGTCTGGCTTCAGAAGTGCTACAACCACTGGCCCCTCCCGAACTACTTTGTTTAATTAGACGTTGAGATTACAAGTATGACAATACCACAGCTGCCTACACACTCTCGCCGAGTATTACCTATACTATAAGATAATGGTTATATAATTATGGAAACAATTAAACATAATGGAAAATTAAACTCATCTATTCATTAACGTTTCGTGTTTATCCTAAAACTTTCTCAGGATGAAGGAAAACTGTTTAAAATCAGTCATTTTGAGTCTTGAAATAAAGACAAAACTTTACACAAACACACAATGAGCAATTAATTCCACTCATGATATTGGGTTGGATTTGTTTTACTTGTAGTTTGATAAGCCTTGGAGGAAGAGGGGAAGGAGATGCATGTTTTATTCTATAGAGGTTAAAAAGTCATTCATCCTTTGAGGCCTCAACACATTTTACACATGACCAGGTTCAGTGCAGTTTATTTCTTGTTTTTAAATATGTATACAGTACTTTGGGGTAATTATGCCAAAAGAAGTGCTCTTTATATGCGTGGTTGCCAAGAGCACTTTTTTTTTTTTTTTAGCTAGTTGGGGCAATTACCCTGGGGCTTGGCACAACTACCCCAAAGTACAGTATACATATATATATATATATATAACACTTTAAAAATATATGGAAAAGCTCTAGGGGTTCCCTTTCCTAACCAACGCAACAGTAGTTTGAGTATGGAATGATTAAAATTCTGCTGACAGAGAGAAGGCTTGCGTTTAAAAAAAATAAATAAATAAAAACAGACTCCAAAATCTTTACATAATTTTGAGAGCCAGTCCTGTGGAATATTCTAAAAGTCAATTTGTTATGCATTGGTACAAGCTGAATTTTCTTTTAAATGTTGGCCAATGGAAGATTCCAAGGCTGAAGAGGGGCAAAAACGTGGTTTGTCCAGTGCCGGTATATATTAGTTGAGTGTGTCTGCAAGTTTAAAGAGGTTTGACCCATAGCCAGCAGCATACTGGCATTTGAATTCATGAACAACATTGCTTCATGTGATGTAGGGAAAACTGTCCTTTGTGACCAGAGAGAATGCAGATTTTATACAAAAACCAACTGTAACATATGGAAAGAATGTTACAGACTTAATCTGTCTGCCCAAACAGTGACCAGCAACTCTAATCAAAGGCAGTTTTAAATAAACCAAATTATAGCAGAATTGTATTTTTCTACTTGATTATTAATAGTACAATTCATCAAATCCTCCAGATAACAATTATGAAGGAAAATGTCTTTGACAATATTCAATTTGTTTCAAGTTTGTTCAAAGAACAAATTTTAAGCCCTATTTTTTCTAAAAGGTAGGCACAATTCATATAAAGATTGGTGATGATTGGTTGGAGATGAACTGTAGTAAGAAAAGAACTCTAACTACATTCAATCAAGGCATCTAAAGGCAAGGAACCCTCATTCTCCTTCTCATCCAATACATAAAAGGTCTGTCTCAATATTTTTAAACTATCTCTCCCAAAACTAAGTTGCAGAGCGGCACTAGAGGCCTCAAATGATTGGATTTTTATGGATCTTTAGCCAATTAAAATAGTTGTTAAGGAGTCAAAAAAGGGTCAATATTGGGGGGGGGGGGGGGTTATTTTTTTTAATCAGTACATATACGTCACATTGGTATAGTGGTAACATCACCAGCTTTGAATGTTACAGTTTTGCTTTTGGTTTAAACTAGTTGATGGCATCCAAATACTTTTTTTTACTTTTGAAATCACGACTAAATCTGGACAAACTGAAATATTTAAGTATATTTTACGACTTTTTTTTTTTTTACAAAGTCATCACCACATTATCAAGGCCAAGAGGCCACTCAAGGATAAGGGTTAAAGAGTGTACAGTAGAAGTTGGTCAATATAGTAATCATTAGTAATGAAAATTTGGTAAATTTAATAACTTATTTACCTTAGACTTGAACACAACCATATTGTAGTCAGCCGGAAAGCAGGAAAACGGAAGACAATTCCACAGGCGTGCAGTTCTAAGAAAGAAGCTTTGTTCATGGAATCTATGTTTAGGTTTAGGCACAGATAAAGAGTGGGGGAAATTATTGATAGTGTTTACAGCTAGACGAGTGTTTCTTGTGAAAGTTTGGCGAGGGGGGACCATAGATTGAAGCTCAGTTGAACACTTTACATGAAAATAACGATACATCAGAGACAAACTCGCAACATCTCTTCTGTGAGATAGAGGTTGTAAGGAGGAGAAAAGGACATCTCCTACGAGGCTACGAAGTCTATTTTGAACTCTATCAAGGCAGGACAAGTCCTTTCTAGCAGCTCCTGCCCAGATGTGGCAACAGTATTCCATCCTTGGACGTACCTGGCTCTTATATAGGTAGAGAATAGCATCAGCAGTGAGATATCTACTGGATCGATAGAAACATCCCACCATTTTTCCAGCGGCCTTGGCAACAGATTTGATATACGTGTTCCATTTAAGATCAGGAGTAATGGTCAAGCCCAGAAGCTTGTCAAAACTTGAGGCCTCCTGAAGACGAGAGCCATTCATTTCAATTGATGACAAATGTGGATTAAAATGTTGATGATGTAAAGAGAGAAGCTTGGTTTTAGATGCATTAAAAGTAACCAGCCACTCCTTTCCCCATTGTACTACATGCTCAAGATCAGAGGAGAGAGAATTGGAGAGTACTTGCTCGTTTACTGTCTTAGATGTGGTACCATAAATGGTAGTGTCGTCAGCATAAATGTCTACAAATGATGTAAGGATATGATTTGGAAGATCATTAATGTAGATCAGGAAAAGAGTTGGGCCCAGGATGGATCCCTGAGGGACACCGGCATTAATACTGTGAGCTTCTGAATTTTGCCCCTCAACTACTACTCTTATGAACCTATCAGAAAGAAATGATTTAATAATTGAGAAGACTTTTCCAGCTATACCATAGCTAGCGATCTTATGAAGTAAACCTTTATGCCATACCCTATCAAAGGCTTTAGATATGTCAAGATTAGCGAATATTTTTGTAGGATTCTGAATTGACCCTTTTTTTTTTACTCTTATGTACTAGAGGATGTAACAACGATTAATTCCTTATGAGTTTGCTTGCAAAAGGGGCCCCTAAGGGGGTTGAAAGTGTTGTATAGTTTTTGTACCATTAAAGTTTTATGGTGTGTGTGTGTGTGTGTACACACACACACACACACACAGTATTAGAATATGCTTGATTGAATCATTCTCTTTTGCATCTGCGACTTCATACTAGATGCAAACTAGAAATCTAAAAGATCAATTCAAGATTTGTTAAAAAATGTTGAATTGTTTTAATAAATTACAGAAAAAAAAAAGTTATGAGACAAAACAAATAACTTGTTAATTTTCTTTTTAATATATTTTTTGACTTTGATACATGATTTTATGAACGTGGACCACCTGGACCGCGGAAACCTCCCATTGATGGGATGGGCTGTGTCACCTGAAGACCCTCCAAGTTACCAAAGTCCTAAGAAAGAAAATGAAAGAAAAATAAAACAAATCATAAAAGTGGATTTTTTTTTTTTTACAATAAAATTTACACAATACAAATTAAAAGAATTCACAAAATTACTATTGTTGATGGTGTATTACAGAATCGCTAAATGAGGAACCATGTTGACAAGTTGCTCAGTTGTTAAAAAAAAAAAAAAAAAAATGCATGCACACTTTTAACTATTTAAAATGAAAGAAAAATATTGGCAATTCGCACATGCACGGTTTGTAAATCACATTAAAAAGCAAGGGTTTTTTTGTTTTAAATTTATTTTCAAGTTTGAAGCCTTTAGAGCTAATTCCTATAGGGTACAATATTAGCTTTTTAAAATTCATGTAAAAATTAAACGCAAAACAAAACGAGATTGTTATGTAGCAATAAAATTAAAATAGTTTTGATCACTATCCTGCACATATTACACTACATTACTGCTTTAATAATGAGGACAGCACAGTTTAGTATTTTAAAACTGAATTAAATAATTCAGATTTACAAGAGGGAAAGGAAAATAAACCCTTGTTCCTGCAAATACTCTGAGATCTGTTTATATAAGTAACCTTATCTGAAGAACGGTCTACCAAGCTATTAATTTTTGGTCAACAGACTGTAAACTTGATATATAGAGAGATTGAGACCTGTGGAACAAATTTGATTTGTCTTTAGCAAGTAAAAATAACTAAGTCAAAACTTAACATGAAACTTACCAGGCATAAATAAACTTAAAATGATCTTCTATACATGTGCAAGTATACACTTATACATTTAAGTCTTTATTTTTAAGTATTTTTTATCAATTTGACGATAGCTCAAATCGTAATGACCAAGGTTGGAGCGTTAGATGTTTTTGTCTAGCTGATAGCACCAAAGTTATTTTTTAAAAAACTTGAAATCACTACTACATATTAGGTGCAATATAATTATCATTAGAGTATTAACTCTATAATAAATATTAAGTCTGTATAAATTAAAATATATTTTAGTGTATTTTACGACAAGGCAATGTCAGTCAGCTTGCTAGTGTGGGTATAATTAGAACATCTATATAGGTTCGTTATACTGTTTGGTGCTAGTCCATAGCATCCAAGAAGGAGGAGAGAAAAAAAAAAAAAAAAAAAAAAAAAAAAAAAAGGTTGGGGGGGGGGGGGGCTTGGCGACAGATCGGCTCGAAACCAGAGTCTTGAGGCACATAGGCTGAGCCTGAACACCTGAGCTACAGTCAATGTAAGAGCGATTAAAAAGTGAATGTCAAACATCGCAGTTTTTAATGAGGTCAAATGCGGGATAGTTAACGGTGACGTTTACATCTGGTTTGAATCCAGTTTCGCTTTTCTTATACAAGAAAGACGAATCTACATGCGCCGATCCGAAAATGTTGAATATTTAACGTTTCAAAGTCGGGCAAATTAAATAGAGAGGCGACCACCGTTGTTAAGAAGTTGTAGATATTATCATTTAGACGTGATATAAGTTTTAAAAATGAGCGATGGCCTCAAGAATCCACCGGAAAAAAGCCTTTCTCAGACATACACAAAAAGCAACCATATATATATATATATATATATATATATATATATATATATATATATATATATATATAACCTCTTGTCCTGCAAAAGGCATCATGAGATAATCAATTCAAATGATTAACCGTAAGTTAAAAAAAAATAAAACCACTTTATCAATGTCATTTTTTTTTTTTAAGTATATTTTCTTTTTGTCACTGGTATGTACAAAGATTTTTCCATGCATGTGTGGATTTGTACCTATTTTGTAATTAACATTAACTTAGAATAATACTTTTACAAACAATTGCTATTTTTTATGAATGGAGGCAAAGAGGATCAGTCCTGAATTTTTTGCCACCATATCACTAATCAAGTATGCAGCATCTTTTAATGCAGTTTATCATGCAAAAATTTGTTGGGAGTTCTTTTTCGTTCTGTTTAATTAATTTAAAAATTAAAACCGACTAGACTACAAAATTTAACAATATAAATGAATACTTTCATTTATTAAACATTGAATTCATTTCGTCTTGATTTTTTTAAAAGTTTATTTTACAAAGCTAATATCTGCCATTGGACCTAAATTAAAAATGCAGAGCTCAACTTTAAGTTTCACATCAAACTGAGCTGAGAGAAAATAAATAACAAGGTCTTAGGGAGGAAAAAAAAAAAAAAAAAAAAAAAAAAATTGTCACACTTAAAGGGACAGTTAGAATCCAAAGATCTGTCGGCATCTTTGAAAGAGTGGGTGAATGTCTAATCCCTCTCAAAAATCATTGACTAACCAAAGACACTGTTCAGCAAGTTTTTCTTTAATAAAAATTTTGGATCTAAAAGTTATAGAAGTATGATGTTCTGTTTGATTCAACTCAACTGGAAGTAAAAGTATGGTGTTATTGATAAAAGTATCTTTGGCCGATACTTAAGACCAAACTTTATAAAATTTTAAAGCTACAGAACGCCTTAAGAAATATTTGTACGATTATGACAAAAATGACTGTTAAAACTAAATGGTATAGAACGTCATTGCTTACACAAACCCTTTATGTGTAAAAGCAATTGTTAGGGCCAAACCATGATCAATGACATGACCCAGCCCAATCGTGTAGAGAGAGAAAAAAAAGTTTATTTACCAAAGCCTTCAACATTTCCTTGGTGTCTGGGTCAACTTCAATGATGCCATTTTGTTCAATAGCAGAAACTTCAGGGACGTAGTTATCTCTTCTTTCACGTTCTTCTTCTTGCAGTTTGATGGAAATGCCACGAACTGGACCTTTTTGAATTCGTTTCATTAAATGCGTCACAAACCTGGAAATAGGGGAGAAATTTGTGGATTATATTTTTAACACTTTTATAATAATTGAAACATAAAGTGATTTGTAAAAATGTAACATTGCTATTAAAATGATTAAGAAACGATCCCTTTATTGTTAATGTTAAATTTATAAAATATGAGGGTAAAGAGTGCAGTAATTTTATATTCGCATAAAGATAAGTTTTGGTAGCAAATATATACCATTATTTTCTTTGTTGAAATTGATATGCTGAAAAGCGAATTTTACTAAGATCTGATTAAAAATTAATTTAAAAAATAGATTTAAGAAAAAGCGATAGGAATTTTCCTTTGTGAAAAGAAAGAATTTTTTTTTAAACAATTTTAATTAAAAACTCATTGACCCTAATTATCTTTAAAAGATTGCAAATTAAGACCCCCAATATTTTTACTTTTTCAGTAAAGAGATGGTGGGTACTGATGAGGGGAAAAAAAGAGAAAAAAAAAAAAAAAAAATTCAATTTCAGAGCTCTACATTGTGAGTTTTCAAAGTGGTGACTAGAAATAATGAAACGCTTATCTTTTGACGATTGCATTTCTTTCACTGACCATCTTCCAAGGGTCACTACTGAGTGAAAAATCTTTTCAACTTTTTTTATTAATAAAAACGAACAAAGTTAAATTATTTAAACAATCCAAGTTTACCCTTTCTTTTTTTAATGAAGGCTGTTAAAAACGAACATCAAGAAATCAGAATGTTTATACCTTCAAGTATCAACATAAAATTTGTTGTATATTTAGAAATGATATACATACTCGTCACAGAATGAAGAGGTCATATTCTAAAACTCATGTGGGTTTGGCTAGTCAACTAAAGATAAATTTGTCCATAGAGCCCTGAATTTGTTTCCTTATAAGAGGAACAGTATCAGAATATTCAGTTTAACATTGGCATACATTGAACCTCTTTTCAAAATTAACTCCCCAAGTTATCACAGGTCAGCTACTATTCTTAAAAGCATTTTCAGTCCTCCCAATGTTCTTGCATCCACAATTTTTCTACATCTATTAGAATCTTATTTTTTTCAATGTGACTAAATTAACAAAGTCTCCTGTTCTGTCCACATCTTTCTATGTTGTTCAGATTGAACTTTTCTGATAGATTAAGCTTGTGAGTGCCTGAAGTCACCCAATTTGACAATAGGTTTTATAACCCTGATAAAACTTGTGCAATTTTCTGCAGTCTGTTTATCAAAATTAACATTGGAGGTGAACAGAAACAATGTCCCTCTTAACAAGGAAGTTTTTCACCATTTCATTTAATATAGGTATCACCATTTGTTTGTGCAAATTTGACGGATGGTCAAAGGTGCTAAAAATGAAACAATCATATTCATTAAAAAATACAAATTTATTATTTTAAAATAGATATTTGCCCATTGGGACAATAATTTTTTTTCCTGTTAACTATGTTTAAAACTCATTGTTTTAGTTTTACGTTACAAACGTAACTTATCTGTTACGGGTTTCCATATTTCAGAGATCAATAGAAATCATTTTTACAAAATATTTTTTGAATTCAATGATGATTTCAATATCTTACAGATTGCAATAGTCATTTTTATATTAAAATACTATAGAACCTTACTTTAAACTCTACGTTTAAAACTTATCATTCAGAATCATCAAACCCAAGTTATTTTGGGGAATGTTTTTCTTTGCAATTAAACTTACATTGTAAGAGAATTTTTTTTAAAAACAAAACTATTGAATCCAGTTCATTTTCTGTTTACAAATTCAAGTAAAAAAACATGTTTATGCATAAGTTTTTTTTAGTATTTATTAGCTTTATTACAAGTTAACATTTTTCTCAATTTTTATATTTTGAAAGGGGTACGCAACAATTTTTTTTTTTTTTTTTTTTTTTTAAATATTTTATGAAAACTGCAGACACTTCTTATATTTATCATTCATGTTTCAAGCATTGTTAGGAGGTATTCTAATTGATTTTCTGATTACTTCCCCTTTTCTCTTCTCCATGTGAGGACATGCGAATCAAATTATTTCCAAATGCTGGTATTCCACAAAACATCATTGCTGACTACCTCCAATCTTTCCATCAGGACCGTATTACAATTTCCGTATTGTTAGAATGTGAAAAACAAGCTATTTTTAAGCTAGCCTTATTGCTGGTGTCTTCATCTAGCCATATTTATGGTTCCCCCAATCAAGGACACCTCAGCAAAAGTAAAACTACCATCATTTCCACTGTGATGATCAAACCACAACCCAATAAGTTTCAAGTGAACTGGGGCATTTACAAGAATGTTACAGGACTTTCCAACATCAACATTATCCTGCAAGGAGTCTGTTCAAACTAGTATCATCAACATTGTCCCAAAGTTTTTCGGGTTACTGGAACTGGTGAGCCAACCACAATATGAAAGAGATTCCGGTACTTGTAAAGTTTAATCAAGACAAAAAATGCAAAGATCGGGGGGGGGGGGGGGGGGGGGGTTATATTGTAGTGAGAGAGAGAAAAAAAAAATATTTAATTTGATTGAGTAGTGTTTGTTTGACTCCAATAAAAGCATTACGATACATTTAAAACCTAGAAAATTTCCATCCATGCGCAATTGTTCTAAGTTAACAACCACGCACTACTTGTGTTTCAAACTTTAAAAAAAAAGCGCTTTAAAATAGTAAAAACGCAAAAGCTTTTTCATTTGGTTGTCTTTTTTGGAAAGAGTGGGGGTCTATCATCACAAAGAACATTACAAACACTTTGCAATATTTTTTTTCAATAATTATAGAGAAAAAATTTGGGGTTTGCATTAATATACAGATTTGAAAAAGTTGTCAAAAACAAATATAACAAGACGTGTGTGTGTGTGTGTGTGGTCCCCCCCCCCTCTGGTGCTGCATGTGAGATGACGCCACAAAAAATAGTGAAGAAATGATGAATGTGAGAAGTGTGAAGAGCCAACATTCACATTTTCGCAAAGTTTCAGGAAAATCTCATGGATAGGGCAAAAGTTGGAGTAAAAAGTGTCAGTTTTTGTAATTTGGGGGCATTTATGGCTCCTTTTAAGCTCCTGAGAATGAGAAATCCCAGTGGAAATGGACAAACGGTGCAGCTTCACATCTTAAGACATACATATTTGAATTTAGCACCATGGAAAACCCACTATATAGAAATACATATCAAGTTTTTGAGTTATATGAAAAAAGAGCTCCAAAAGGCATGTGTGTGTCTTTTTTTTTTTAAAGCCCTAGAAGTCTCAGAAGGATGCGAACCAGAATTTCACCAGGGTCACCCATACTGAATTTATATTAACAATGGTCTTCACATTTTGGCCAAGTTTCAGGAAAAGCTAATGGATGGATCAAATGCTATGGGGCAAAAAAGTGTCATTTTTGGCCGTTTGTGTTTTTTAAAACCTCTTTTGAAAACCTGGGGATGCTGAATCGCAGTGTAAATGGATAACAGTGCAGTTTCAGGCCTTAACACATGTATTGAGTTGACCAATGTGAAAAAACACTATATAGTTAGTTGTTAAGAAATATGGAGAGAGGGAGAGAGACAGAGAGAGAAAAAAGGGGGCATTTATAGCATCGAAAGTCCCTGGGGATGCAAACCAGAATTTTGCCAGGGTCACCCATACTGGATTAACAATGGGTTCCACATTTTAGCCAAGTTTCAGAAAAATCTAATACATGGATCAAAAGTTATGAGGCAAAAACGTGACTGTTTATTTTTTTTATTTTTTTTTTTTAAAAACACCTCTTTTGGAGTCCCTGGGGACGCAACGAGAATTTTCGTAAAAAAAAAAAAAAAAAAAAAATTTTTTTTTTTTTTTTTTACTGTGCGCATCTATTTAATGAAATAGAATTTGTGGCAAAATTTCAGAAAAACTAATGGACGGTTATCTGGCAATCGTCTGGAATAACGGACGACACTAAAAAAAAAAAAAAAAAAAAAAAAAACAGGCCCCTCTCCGATAAATTGAGGGATCAACAAATGAAAGGCAAGATATGTTGGGTTTGCATTCGAAAAAGTTGCCATAAAACAAATATAACAAAAAAAGATTATCAAAAAGCAAAATAAGTTACTCCTCTATCTGCGAAAGTTTTTAGTTTTACTCACTTTAAAATGTGGAATCTTTCGAAAAATCAGTGTTTATTGATATATTTGAAAAGAAAAACAGTGTGCTCACTGTTGAATACGGTTAGTTTGGGAAAATATACGAGGTATGTGAAAAATAAATGCAGTTGCTCAAAATGAATAAACATTTAGACTTCTCCCTTTACTTAATTCAAAAAAATTAACCAATTTTAATGAAATTTTCAGTATTTATCAAATACTGATCACGGAATATAATGAACCCTTTCTTATTTAAATCTTAGTGGAAATGTATTTTGTTTAAACAAAAAATACCTTTAAAATATATGGTTTTCAGTAGTAAAAAAGATTTTATTTTTGCTTTTTTTATGAAAATAAAGCATTGTAAAATATAACAAAAATTTTTTCATTTTTACAGGAACATTGATAAAAACCCCTAAAGTCTGTATTAATGAATTCGATTATAGCTCCAAGAAAAATGAATTTTTCAAACTACCGATATCATCATTGAATTAAGCATTGTTTATTTAATATTTTCATACAAAAAAAAAAAAATAAAATAAATAAATAAACAAAAATAGCAAAAAATATTTTTTTTTTTTTTTTAAATTACAGGTTTCGCATAATTTTTATATGTAAGATTTTAATATTTTCCTTGCTTAATGTGAAACTTTCGGCGTAACATTTATATAATATTGAACAATTAAAAATTTAATTTAAAAACGGAAACAGAAATAACTTAAAAAAAAAAAAAAAAAAAAAAAAAAAAAAAAAAAAATGGTAAAAATGATACAAACGTTCAGAATAGGAATGTACGGATGCACGTTTTTTTTTTTGGGGGGGGGGGGGGGACTAGCACACCCCCTTCCTAACGTCATTTCTGGCTGAAATTTCAGGTCAATTTCCAACTCTTCAAAAAACTTTAAAATGGCGACTTTTATAGGTTTTCTGTGGTGTTGAAAACGGATATTACATCTAAATTTGGGGCAGATAAGTAGTTTCCTTCATATCATGAAAACTTTCAAAAAGTGGGGGATCACTTTCTTATATAAGTTAACATAAAATGAGTACCCATTTTCTGACCAATAATTTTTTTCATATCAAAACAAATTTAACTGCTATTCGTTTTCAGCAACCCTGAAAACCGGCAAGGTTTTTTTATTTTTACTAAAAGATTCGTTCATTTTTTTTCATATCAATTTAGGACGCTAATTATGCTGCTAGTAAGTTTACAAAAACATACTTTTTGTTTTTCGTTCTTTTTTGATTATAGAACTTGTATAATTGTTAACAAGTGCTTCTGTAGGTGTGTCAGAAATTTCGTAAAAAAATATTGAATAATTCCACCCTGTCTTTCCAAGCTTATAACTCCTCGAAAAATGTAATTCAAGCTCTAATTTTTTTTTTTAATTAAAAAGGAGCAAGGACCAAGGTTTCATAAAAAAAAAAAAAGAAAAAAAAAGGTTTTAAACTTCAGACTTTACAGGTAAATTTCTAAAAACACTTTCTTTTTTGTTTTAAATTTGAATATATTATTTATTGATCATTTATCCTTCTTAGTGACACACAATATGGTTTCCGCTCTGCAAGATCTACAGCAGATGTGCTGACGGTTATATCCCACAGGATTAGTGAATCTCTTAACAAAGGCTTCCTTTCTAGGGCAATTGCTCTTGACATATCAAAGGCTTCGACAAGGTATGGCATAAGGGTTTGCTTCACAAGATTTCCAGCTACGGTATAACTGGAAATGTTTTCTCAATCATTAAATCATTTCTCTCCGATAGGCTCAGAAGAGTAGTGGTAGATGGAAAAAAATCGGAGGCCTGCAATATAAATGCTGGAGTCCCTCAGGGGTCAATCCTGGGCCCAACTCTCTTCCTGATCTACATCAATGACCTCCCTAAACACATACTTAAATCATTCGTTGACATCTATGCTGATGACCCGACCATCTATGGCAACAAATCAAAGGCTGTAAATGACAAAGTTCTCTCTGATTCTCTCTCCTCTGATCTGGAGTGTGTGGTTCAGTGGGGGGAAGATGTGGCTGGTTACCTTTAATGCATCCAAAACCAAACTCCTATCCTTACATCATCAACGCTCTGATCCCCAGCTGGCATCAATTGTGATGGATGGCTCTCGTCTGGGTGAGGCCCTGTGTTTTGACAAGCTTCTGGGTTTGACCTTTACTCCTGATTTGAAATGGAACACGTGCATCAAGTCTGTTGCCAAGGTCGCTGGAAAGATGGTGGGATCCTTCTACCGCTCCAGAAGATATCTCACTACTGATGCAATTCTCTATCTATATAAAAGCCAAGTATGTCCAAGGATAGAATACTGTTGCCATATCTGGGCAGGAGCGGCCAAAAACAGCCTATCATGCCTTGACAGAGTACAAAATAGACTTCGTGGCTTAGTGGGGGATGCCCTTTTCTCTACCCTGCAACCTCTCTCCCACAGAAGAGACATTGCGAGCCTATCTTTGTTTTATCGTTATTTTCATGGCAGGTGCTCGTCTGAACTCCAATCTCTGGTCCCCCCTCGCCAATCTTTCACGAAAAACACCCGTCTAGCTGAATCCACTGTGAAAAATTTCCCCCACTCTATATCTGTGCCTAAATCAAAACGTGGATTCCATGAACAAAGCTTCTTTCTTAGAAGTGCACGCCTGTGGAACTGTTCCGTCTGCCTGCTTCCCTCCGGACTACAACCTGGATGTCTTCAAGTCCAATGTTAACAAATTCCTAATGAACCGCTCCCTTAATTAAACACTTCATCAAATCTCCACACTAACGTAATGTACTTGCAATAACCCTTATCCCTGAGTGGCTTCCGGGCCTTGATAAGTGGTGATCACTGTGCAAAAAAAAAATTAAAAAAATCTTCAATTTGTGATATATAACACTTTGGTGAGTAAGGTAATTATTTACTTTTTAATAGACATTTCAAAATGGGAGGTGTGAAATCATTTGACCCCGTCTTTCCAAGCTTGTAACTACTAGAAAATTGTAATCCAAACCCTAATTTTTTTTCAATTAAAGGAGCAAGGACCAAGGTTTCATATATATTAAAAAAAAAAAAGTTTTAAACTTCGGACTTTACAGGTAAATTTCTAAAAAACACTACTTTTGTTTTAAATTTGAATATATTTATTGATCTTTTATCTTCAATTTGTGATATATAAAACTTTGGTGAGTAAATTATTTATTTTATTAACCCAGACACTTGAAATGGGGTTGGGGGGTGAATTAAAAAAAAGAAAAGAAGTTTGTCTAAAATATATTCGGTTTATTGGAAAGAGCATAAAATTTCACATTGACCCTGAAAATATCGTAAAAATAGAATCAATAGAAAAATGATAGATTTTTAAAGTTTAAAAATTGAAAAATACTGAGCTCGTAAAATTCAATTTCATTACTGATTTGAAAAAATAAAAGAAATATTTCTATTACTTTTAAAACAACTTTAATAGTTTATTTTGGAAGAAAATAAAGATAAAGAAAATAAACAACCCACTTTTAAGAGAAATTACGAGTTTTTTTTTTTTTATATTTTATTCTCAGTTTCGTGTTAGGGGTGTCAAAAATTCTGATACACCTAGCGAATGGTGGCCTTATAGAGGTACAGGATACTTTCGCCCGTTAATATTTTTCTAGCATGTTAGGCAAACAAATCATGAGGGCTCTATGTACCATTTGTCCGCCTAACAGATTAGACGCCGAACTCGATAAGATTAGGGAAATATTCATCAATAATGGTTATCCTGTTGACCTTATTGATGACTGTATTTTCCAAAAGGTTGCGGATTTTAAATCCCCTAAAAAGTTTGGACCCTTGAAATGCTCGGTTTATTTAAAATTACCGTGGATTGGGGAAAAGAGTAACAGACTTTCCAAACAGATTCACATAAGTATTTACGACTGCTTTTATTCTGTGTCCTTGCGTTTGGTATATACTACCGAGACCTGCTTTTCCGTCTTTTCGCAAGGATAGTTTGGCTTACATCCAAAATAGCAATATTGTATATCAATTCAAATGCCAGTGCGATGCTGGTTATGTTGGGCGAACATCCTTGCATCTTTTGACT
This sequence comes from Euprymna scolopes, assembly GCF_053919585.1. Classification (NCBI taxonomy): domain Eukaryota; kingdom Metazoa; phylum Mollusca; class Cephalopoda; order Sepiida; family Sepiolidae; genus Euprymna; species Euprymna scolopes. Next base: position 69,483,744 of record NC_136485.1, on the reverse strand, counting down.
CGTATAAACCAGCATGTTCCATCAAAGATCAGACAATGGAGCATGGGGTCTAGTGGTCTCCCTCCTTCTGCAGCCTTGGACTCTGCTATTGGCCAGCATTTGGTTGACAACCCGTGCTGTGCCGATAGATATAAAATAGAATGGTTTGAGGTGCTAATAGAGCGGACTCCAGAAACCATTTAAAGATTTTGGAACCTGTCTACTGCGGTGCGTCAACCTTCTTTGTGCCGGCAAAAGGAAACATCAAACGCATTGTTTCTCTTTGGGGAACTTTTTGAACCCCCCCCCCCCCTTGTGCCAATATTTTAAATCGTTTTTTTTTTTTAAACATTAATAAATTTATTTTAGTGTCCCCGTACTTTTTGGCACATTCAATAAGTTCCCCATTAGAACTATTTATTTTCGACATAATATTTTGTACGTTATCGATTTTCTCCTAATGAGATGATAGCCGAAAGAGCTTGAAAAACTTCTGCCTATTTTATTCAAAACTGTATATAAATTCTCTACCTCCAAACACACACACACATATATATATATATATATATATATATATATATATATATATATTAGATCTCGATTCAAGTTAATTTTGTTGCGTTTCGTGAAATCTTTTTTAAAGAAAACCGATGGGGGGGAAAAAAAAAAAATTGCATAATTTGCTCCATTAATTAAAAATTAGGGTTTGAATTACATTTTTCGGTGCTAGTGCACTTATTGATCCGTGCTGAAATAACATTTAAAAAGCCATTCTTAACATGGGGAGGGTGTTTTGTACCTATTCTGTACTTTAACCGTACAATTGAATAAAAATCAAAACTTTAATTAAACTTGCAAATACGATGTAAAAAAAAAAAAAAAATAGCGCAGATCAGTAAGTGCATTAGCACTCATTTTTCAAGAAGTTATAAGCTTTGAAAGACAGTAAGTCTAAATATTCCAGTGTTTACCACAAATTTTTACAGACGATTTCTGACACTGCTAGGTATTAACCTCTTAAGTCTGGGACTATTCTTCATTTCACAGCCCAGCCTTCGTTTACGCGAGGTGCGAGTTATAAAAAAGGCTGTTAAATGTACACTCGCGTACCAAACTGCCTTGTCACAGTATAGTATTGACGAAAATTTTTTTCAAGGCAGAAATATATAGAAGCCAGAAGTAACTGTAAGAAAGAAATAATGACAGCTAAGAGAGAATTTACTGAAAACACCAAAAAACACATCGAAGCACAGAAATTAGGAACCCGCGACTTCTGGAAAATCTACAACAGTGTAGTAAATAATGGACAATCAACAATTCCCCCACTATCCAACAATCACGAGGTTGTTTGCTCTGCAACTGAGAAGGCTAACATGCTTGCCAGTCGGTTTGCCTCAAACTCCATACTGGACCCTGCCAATCACTCCCTCCCTAACTTTCCTTTGCGGACAGACGCCACACAAGATGATCTGAAAATCACCCCTTCTCAGGTGCATGCTATCATAAATCTGGACACTGCAAAAGCATGTGAACCTGATCTCATCCTGGCTGTGCTATTAAAAAGTGCTCCGCCGAAGTAGCTCCAAACTTTACAATAAATGCCTTAAGGAATCTTGCTTTCCCGCCCGCTGGAAAACTGCTTCTGTAATACCAGTTTTCAAGAATTCTGGCGAAAGAACTAACCCAGTAAATTACCACCACATTAACCTCCTCCCACTTTTCGCCAAAATATTTGAGACCATAATTAACCATGCTCTAGTCCATCACTTTACAGATGCTAAACTTCTGACTGACCAAAAATATGGATTTAGGCAAGCCCATTCCACAGCAGACATGCTAACTAATCTCAGAACGTATATAACATTCACTGGACAAAGCGGGGGAGGGTAGGGCGGTAGCTCTAGATATATCTAAGGTTTTGACAGGGTATGGCATGAAGATCTTCTCAGGAAAATCAGATCATATGGTATACTGGAATACATGACATAATTAAGTCCTTAGATAAGAGAAAAATCCAGGTTGTCCTCGACGGTCGTACATCTAAACAATATGATATAAATGCGGGGGTTCCCCAGGGTCCTCTACTGTTCCTGATATTCATAAATGACCTCCCCGACAAAATTTCCTCTGAGATGTGTATATATGCTGACAACACCACACACTATAACAGACACGACAGGAAAACAAATGAACACGTATCTAAAGAAATGGCAAAAACATTAGAGGATGACTTCCGATCTGTAGTGGAATGGGAACATAAATGGATGGTCACATTCAATGCTGCCAAGACTAAACTCGTTTCCTTCAATAATTACAAGAAACCTTTTCTACCACCAATAGCAATGCCCAATGACTATCTGAAAGTACATCTTTTAAACTCCTCGGCCTAACGCTCACAGGAAACATGAGTTGGAACAATTACATTGAGAGCATTGCCAGGACCGCTGCGAAGAAGGTAGATTCTCTCTACCATGCTAGAAAAATATTAACGCCCGAAAGTATCCTGTACCTCTATAAGGCCATCATTCGCTAGGTGTATCAGAATTTTTGACACCTCTAACACGAAACTGCGAATAACATATAAAAAACTCGTAATTTCTCTTAAAAGTGGGTTGTTTATTTTCTTTATTTTTTATAAATCAGTAATGAAATTGAATTTTACGAGCTCAGTATTTTTCAATTTTTAAACCTTAAAAATCTCAAATTTTTCTATTGATTCTATTTTTACGATATTTTCAGGGTCAACGTGAAATTTTATGCTCTTTCCAATACACCGAATATAATATTTTAGACAAACGTTTTTTTTTTTAAATTCACCCCCCCCCCCCATTTTCAAGTGTCTATGAAAAAGTAAATAATTTGCTCAAAGTTTTATATATCACAAATTGAAGATAAAAAATCAATAAATATATTCAAATTAAAAAAAAAAAAAAAAAAAAAAAAAAAATTAGGGCTTGAATTACATTTTCTAGTAGTTATAAGCTTGGAAAGATAGGGGGTCGAATTAATTCACGCCTCCCATTTTGAAATGTCTATTAAAACGTAAATAATTAATTTGTAAAGTCTTGTAAAGTCTGAAGTTTAAAACTTCAGAAAAAAACCCACGTTGTTTCCTTTTTAATGAAACCTGGGTCCTTTAATTGAAAAAAAAAAAAAAAAAAAGGCTTGAATTATTCAATATTTTCTGACACCTAACCATTCGCCCATGTATGGAGTATTGTTGTCATTTGAGCCGGTGCATTTGCCACTAGTCTCTCGGTTCAAGGTTCAAAAGAGTCGCTAATCTGATAGGTCCTGAACTGTGATCTAAGCTTCAGCCTCTGTCCCATCGACGAAATGTTGCGTCCCTCTGCCTGTTCTACAAGTACGTTAACGGTAAATGCTCTGACGAACTGCAAGCACTTGTGCCCCCTCAACGTAAATACCCGACAAGCAACTAAATTCCACCCCTTCACAGAGATCCCTAGAGAGCCTTCTACTCCAGTAGTTTCTTCCCCAGAAGAGCAAGACTTTGGAATTCTCTTCCGGGTCCCTGCTTTCCCAGAAATTCAAGTGCAGCGTGAACCGACATCTTGCTGCCCCAACTCCCTACACAGTACCCCTGTATCTTATGTCCCTGATAGCCCCCTACAACGAAGTGGCAATGTGCCTTGTTTGGGGTGAAAAATGTAAAAAAAATAAAATAAAAATTAGAAAAACAAGTAGTTTTCCAAATATGAAGTCATGTAATTCTATTATCACGGCTGGCCATTTTTGTACACACAAGCGCATGAACTCTGGGACTCTTTTCCCTTTCATAGCCTAACCTTCGTTTACGCTACGCGCGAGCATAAACGAAGGCTGTTAAATGTGCACTCGCGAACCAAACTGCCTTGTCACAGTGTAGTATTGGCGAAAAATTAAAATTCGACGAAAAAGTTTTCCAAATATTAAACCATGTAATTCTACATGTTATCACGGGTAGCCATTTTGTACGCGCATGTGGTCGACGCGCACACAAAATGACCACTCGTGATAACAGAATTACATGGTTTAATATTTAGAAAACTTGTTCGTCAACCACATGCGTTAATTATTATGCGCTCCACATACCTTGCAAAATGAAACTACAGAATAGTAAAATTAAACTTTAATCCGGGTTTGTATTACTGTACAGATTCGAAAAAGTTGTCAAAAAACAAATATATGTTATCAAAGGCAAGATAAGTTACTTTTCTACCTAACTGGATATATTTTTTGTGTTTT